>NW_023339663.1:22649546-22662490 GCF_004916995.1 Morone saxatilis | reverse complement strand
CTCTCTCTCTCTCTCTCGCTCTCCGATAAGTGCACTGACGTCGCGAGCTCTTATTTGAATGGGGATTTCAAATCTCATTTTATGGCTCGCAAATCTATTTCATTTGTTATTTGTTCGCGTCTGTCCTACCACCATTTTTGGTGTTAATTCACAATTTTGGCCATCTGCGCAACAGTAAGCATTTCGGTGTCAGTGACTGATGAACTTTTTTTTTTTTCTTTTTGGCTGCAGTTTGATTTTAATACTCAAATACAGAAGAAACTTATTTTATCCAAGCAGACTCGCCTACAAGAGGAAATCGGTTAAAAAAGTAAAATCGGGAGGTAAATGTTAAGTTAAAGATCATATAAAGTCAGTTTTTCTCCTTTTTTTATCAATGGAAAATAGTTTACACACACCTTTTCTAATGGACATACATCTATATGTATTTTAAAAAAAACTTAATTGACAGTATCAGACACAGGTAGGCTATATCACATGCAGGAAACCGGAACATAATTAATAATGAATGTGTTTGTAACTAAGGACTGTGGTCATGCCTTGTAATGACCCCGGATCACAGGTTATACACACGTTTTTATTTATCGCTACATCATTGGGCGCAAGCTGTGTTTTCTTACACCGGTTCTGAGGTGTTATGGGCTCTTGGTGGCAGGCGAATCGGAGTCATTTCATTCTTTAATTTGAGACATCAAACGGGTCGCATGTACCCACTTGACATCAAAGAGACAGCTGATGATAGGCGCATTACACTGTTAATGAAGACTAAGTGTAAAGTACCAGCAATGATAAGTAATAAACACTTTAGTGGATTGGGCTGGGGAGATGTTTATTCTCGGAAACAACATTCTGCTTTCAATAAACGAGGAAAAAGAAAAAGGAAAAACAGTATATAGCTTCAAATATTATAGTAGTGGTAATATAAAAAATACACAAAAATTATTATTATTATTAACAACAACTATTATATTACTATTAATAAGAATAACAACAACAAGAAAACAGCGTAAATAAGTTAAAAAATAATTTAGTGATTTAAAAAAAAAGAGGCTCTTAATCCACTAAAAAACAAAACGATCATCCGGACAGTCTGCACCTTCAGAAATCTATTTAATAATTTTGATGCAACCTGATGTTTCTTGTAAATAATAGGGATTAAAAGAAAACAAGGAAGTCAGAATTGAAATTCCATGAATCAATACATAAAAGTGTGTACGGGACAACCTTAATCGCATTTCAACCCGATTTTGTACCAGCATCTGTTTTGTTAATCGTTTACAAAACAACTGCAGAGGCTGAATTATTATTTCACGCACTATTTGAATATGGTATAAGTCTTAATGTATTATTGACAGCGAGATGAAATCCCATCAATCTCAGTTAAGTTTTGATAATGCGATCCGGGTTTCCAAGAACTCTGAACTTGTATAAACCTTTAATCTTCTTTTGAAGCAGATAGTTATCATTGTCTGGGAGGGATAATAGCAGCTATAATTTCTTATATAGAGCTACCCATAAGGATACGCCTTGTTTCTGTAAAACTCTGTCCTGAATCTGTGTGTGTTCCTCTCCGACATCCACCCCAACCCGGATTATGGGGTTATTAATTACAGCGGCTTGCTGGTGCCATCCGACCGGAATGGTAATCACTACATAGCAGTCAATAGCACACACACACACACACTCATAAGATCGACCTGCAAATTGAGAGGGTCCAGACAGTGAAGTGAAGGGTGGTTAAAGATAAGTGGATGGTATTTGACATTTCGATACACAGAAGCATAATAAGTGTAAAGAAGAAAGAGACGTTTAAGAAGGAAAGAAACAAACATCACACTGCAAAGAGCTGAGAGAGAAGAGAGAAATAGTGTGTGTGTGTGTGTGTGTGAGAGAGAGAGAGAGAGAGAGGGGGGGGGGTGGGGGAGAGAGAGCAAGAGAGAGAAATGGAGAGAGAGAGATAGAGAGACAACGTGGCTGGGCCGTAGTAAACGTTAGAAGTGAGAGTATAAATCTGAGAGCCAGCGAGGTGTCTGACTGCTGGTGTCCGCTAAGCAGCCGCTCCGATTCCGGATGGACACGTGTCTCATCCCGGGACCGTGCTCGGCCCCCCACCCTGATCCCCCAACTCCACCCACGCCAAGCGTCTGTGTCTGATTTATTGCCTCCAATCAAACGCACCACGCACTAACTAACACTTTCACACCGACCCGGGAAACTGCGTAGCCAAAAAGCATTAAGACGCGCCCTCCCCTCTCTCCTAAAGAGAGTCTCAGTAAACAGTAAAACTAACCTCTGCTTGACTTCCGTAACACACTACACACACACACACATACACACACACGCCGGAATAGGCCAAAATTAAACACAGTAAACACCAAGAGAACTTCAGACGCAAATAAATTATTTTGGCATTGTATTGACTTGCCACAAATCCTACTTATTATTATTATTATTATGATTATTATTATATATTATTATTATATTATTACCTACTTTAAATTAGTTTCTTAATTCTTGTGGAAGAGTGCTGAAGGGATCCCGCTGGAGCCAATTTAATTTGTAGTGCTGTAAAAAGAGGGCAATCATACACGAGTGACTTGAGGGCTGTTTTGTAGAGAGCTCTTTGACGGTAATTATGCAGATGACACAATTTCACATTCTCATAAGCAAACATACACGGCCTATCGCTCAACAGTAGTTCCTTATGCAATACACAGGGCACCAGTGACACGTCGCAAATGATGAACCGAGGCTCTGCAAAACAGGCGAGATCAAAGGCTTCAAACAGAGGCACTTCAAATTACACATTTGGATATTTTCCATAACGCCCGGTGA
Source organism: Morone saxatilis (assembly GCF_004916995.1). Taxonomy (NCBI): domain Eukaryota; kingdom Metazoa; phylum Chordata; class Actinopteri; family Moronidae; genus Morone; species Morone saxatilis. The sequence continues at coordinate 22,659,655 of NW_023339663.1, read as the reverse complement.
CAGAAAAAAAAAACACATCTCTTATCACACATGGAATCAATTTTAAGGAAGCCCTTGCTGATTAACATCGGTTAATTACGGTGACGAATGAGGATTTAAAAAGAAAACACAATTAATGACCCATAGATGCTTTTGGTAGCTTGTGTGTGTGTGTGTCTATCTCTCTATCTCTCTATCTATCTGTGCATGCTCCCTGCAGATCTAAGGACAAACAGATTGAAAGGAAGAGGAAAAGAAGCATGCGCTCAGGATAAAACCAGCTGTGTGTGTGTGTGTGTGTGTGTGTGTGGAGGGAGAGAGAGAGAGAGAGAGAGACACACACACACAGATTCAAGATTTCTTGACTTCCTTGGCAAACCAGCTCTCATTTTGTTGAACAGTTCTTGAAAGGGAGACCTTTACCAAAATGCTTGCAGATTTTGTTGCTCACCAGAATTTCACATCTGTAGTTTCATGAGCAGAAACTGCTGCTGCAAATCTAATAGAGTGGAGTGGAGTGATTTACAGCTTTTCAATATGATCAAGAAAATCTACAGGTCAGCTGAAGCCAAATATATAAGCTACAATATATTGTGTCAGAATGATGAAACTAAATATCAGAGCATATAGGAAAAAGTCTCAGTGTAATTCATAAAAGTGACTATTATCCTATCATATTACAAAGCAATTATTCTTTTCTGTTGGGAATATAAATAGCTGTTGTTGTTAATCAGAAATGTTCCTCAGCGGGTTCAAACTTAAATCTGTGGGTAACCTAAAAAACTAACTGTGCAACACATTCAATCTCCAAATATGCTCTTTCAAACTCATGTCCCATTAGGGTGAAATAAAGGTCCAATAAATCTTGCAGTGTTTAAAGAACAGTGAAGCTTAATCCAATAAATGAATTAGTTTCTAAAATTAATTGTTCTTAGCAGCAGAAGCAAGTGTACTTTGAAAATGCATTTAAAGTTTAATTTTTTCACTGTTAGGATAATTTAAATAGTATGATTTTAATTACATTACACCAACCAATCATGCATATTAAATAGATAGCCTAACTTTGATTTGCATTAGTGGCAAAGTAAAGCATTTTGGAACCGTTCCTCCTGCTCACACCATTTGGAAACAAATTAATAGTCAATGGACTGCAACTTATTAAACTGGGTTATGACAGCGGATCAAAGCATGAATTAAAGCACTACCTTGCAAATGTTTTACATTAACTTGTTAACTTCAGGTTGTAGGCTACTACTAAATTTAAACAGTCAGTCATTCAGGCTGAGCACATGGATTGAGTTGGAGATCCATTTTAGATTTAGGCCTTGAACAGGGCTTAACCAAGCAGCCAGAAGCTTATAAGTTTTGTACAATGTGCAATGTGCATATATTACATTAAATACTGTATTTATAGGCTTACATGTGATGGCGACAATTATATGAACAACTTAGATTATAGAGTGACTATACAGTGTATGCTCAAAAATACTGTATCCATAGTAGCTTTATAGGTCCTTAATATCTGTCTATAATGTTCACTAATGAATGTCTGCCCCATCATTCCAATAAATTGTAATATTGCCATATAGACATTGTGTGCCTCATTTACTCAATAGTGTGGTTATAGCATTATCTTTACTCTTAATTTCCCACCTACAATATTCCTTTAATGTCTTTGTAGAATATTATGGTTTAGATTTACAGATGATACTCACATATGCCTCAAATATATTACTGGGATACCAGTTCACTTTGCACTAGGGAGTAGTGATTAAAAAACCCACACAAAGAATAAATCTGGTTCTATATTTTTGTTTGTTTATCTGTTGAAATTGACACAACCGGTCACAATAATAGCACAGTGTCTAATTCCTAGCTCAGAATAGTTCTACTTCTAGTGCTTTCATATAGGGAAATCCAGCATACTGCCCTAAGGGATTCCCATATGGTAGTTGTAGTATAGAGTCACTTTAAAGTGTCATTATTTCAGTAAAAAAAATACGTCTTCATTCATTCCATGAATCTGAATGAAACTAAACTTTTTCTCAACATCATATGCTTGTGCTGGCTCAGTGTGATCAGTATAAAATAATCCAGGCCTGTTCAAAACATGTAAAATGTCATTAATGTATAAACTACATTTTCCCAGTCTAAGCTGCATAGATGATCCATAAACTACAACATCAAATCCATCTGATATCAGCTGAATGTGAACACGTTATCACTTTATATATCCTTTATATTATTACTATCACATTGCACCTAGTAAGGAATCATGGCTTAAACTACTGTATAATAACACAATGTTCCCACTGTAGGGATTTGCAATGCTTTGTGAGTGCCTTTTACAATGCTGCATTGAAGGTGAGTTGTTTTTATTTTTTTTGTTTCCTCTCTGCCCACTCACTCTCACTCCATCTGCTGCAGTTTCCCCTGTATCAGTAACACAAGGCATTGATTTTACGGTAAAGTCACTTTGTAAAGGGAATGAGTAACTCTGGGCCCCACTATCACTGTATTACACGGGTATGGCCCACGTAACAAGATGAACATTGATTCAGCATTACGGATGATCGATAATGAAATAAGTAACTTCAGGGCCAAATTAAAATGCAAGCTGGCTTGATGCTGCCAGGCTCTGTGAGAGGTGACAGCAGGAGAGAGGGTGGGAGAGGGAAAGGCAGAGAGAGAAGAGGAGAGAAAGGCTGCAAGGTGGTGGCCAGAGAGAGTTCCCTGTACACAGTGATGAGGATGTTTTGAGGATGTTAATAATGATCATAATTGCGGTGATAGGGTCTTCACAGTTGCTATCTATCTTTTGTTAACAAATACATTAATGATATCTGATATTATTTATTGTGAGGCTGTAACCTTACAATCAATAATAATATTCAGCTTACATTATTATAACACACTTCCCCATATACTGTATAATAGCACTCCTGCACATTCATACATCATGTCCTGTCAGTGGTTACCCTCTTTGTGGGATGCAGTCAGGTAACAATCAATACAAATATTTTTGAAATCTAGAGCCTTTTTAAAACTGAACAACTGAGAATAAATGTTATATTATTTTTCAGTGAAGGCTAGTTTTATTTTACATTCCAAACGGCCTGAGAGTTTTAAAGAAATAACTTACCACTAGAAATCCTGTGGAACGGTCCAATCTTAGTCCCCCGGGCATTATAGTAAGCTGATGATATGGATGAATGATGTTGCGTATACATGAAAGAATTAAAATTAAGATATTTCTTATTTGTTTCCGACCATTGATCAGAAAAAAAAATGTGTTACTGGCACCATTAAAAAAAGATCTTAAAAACACTTTCAGCAGATCTGATTCTTTTACTGTTTATATTTCTAGTATGGGTTATATAGAACACAGTGCCGTACAGTTACACGGTTTTCCAGATCATCCACATTGTCTACTCTTTTGCTTTCCCAGATTTGCACCTACAGTCCATGGAGCCAAACCATCATCTATCCATTCACAAAGTGGCACATCCTCAAGGAAACACCAACTCTTTACAATGACAATCAAACAAAAGGCCTATTGCAACCCATGATTTGTTTTTGCTCATGAGAGCATAACATGGTTTGCCTATTATGGAGTGTCTTGATCCAGTAGTAGCTGATGATGCCCTTTCGTGGCCCCAATAGCTCGACACTGCGGCCAGACAAATATCAGTTTCCCAGCTCTTTTGGCCTACTGAGCCAGACAAAGCCTCAGTCTTTCCAGCTGTTGCTGCTGCTGGTTTGAGGCCGGAGAAGAGGCAGCTGTACCAACATGAGTGAGCGGAGCCTCCTCATCTGCTTGGTGGCCTGAACTTTGCAGGGGTGCAGGGTAGATAGTAGGTGGCAGGGTGAGGAAGCCAAGTAGGGATTCAAAATCTGGATATTAGCTGCTATGACAGACTCTTTCCATGATGCTACAATGACCACACATAATCAAAGATGGATAGTCGCAGAAGACAACAAAGTGGATATTTGGTTGCATTACAAGTCTGGAAAAGTTGACTGTAGTCAGTATCAACCATGCTGACATTGGATTGATGCCATCACTCACATAAGAAAGCCATGATAAAAGATTAAAGTGTTCCGAGTTAAGAGAGTGTTATATTACTGGAGTTGCAGGAAGTGTTCTGGCCATTCATTTGTAGCATATGAATTATCTATGGCTGTTTTACATGTGGTTCCACATATTCATTTTTTATTCTTAAAATTTACAGTTAACAGTGTTACTGTATGAAAACCAGATTATAACCATTCAGAATCAGTCATTTTGTTTTAGTAAAAATCCCTACTGAGGATGTGGTTTGTCTGGTCAAAATCATTTTAATCCCTCATATATAAACAAAAAATCAACAAGAACCCAACAGGAAATAACAAGACTGTTTGGATGAGAAATAAATAGTCATATTTAAGTTAACAGTCTATATATCCATTTATATAATGATTTTACCCCAGTGTAAACTTTCAACCAATTTGTCTAGATTTTATAATTAGCATTTCCTTATTAATTATTTACCAAGTGTAGCTGAATTTTCATATTTGTTCTTTTCAGGATTCAAATAGGATTCAGTCACCTTGGGAGAACTGCAAGGTTGTGATAGATTTGGCTTCTTATCCAGAAAAAAAAGCAAAGTCTCTGTGGTTAAGTGCATAGAGAGAGCTGTTTGGAAAGATGGAAAAATAAATACTTCCTAGAAAACACTACTTTGTGACGAATGAGCAACATTAGCAATGGCATCATGAGAAAACTTCTTCACTGCATCTCTGTCACCTTGTCTTTCACTATCTAGCACTCCATTTCCATGAGTGGCATCAGGAGCTATGAGAGCAGATCCTGTGATGGTATATCATGGAGGTCGGTGGGTGTGGACCTTGCTTTTATAATCAGCCCTATTGAGTGGCTCAGCATGCCAATGGACTGAGGTCAGAGGAGACTTTACAAGCAAACACTTAAACCTCAGCAGGGCAGCTTTGATAAGGACTTACCCACCTAAACACTGCACTTATAAATGAAGATGGTGCCAAGCAGTGAGTGACACATTGAATACCTGTGAGAACATTATGTGTCAGTGTCTTGTGTGTTTGTGTACACCCACATACAGGTGTTGTCTCGGCACTTGAAATACATTATGTTATTACTAGCCCATTATGCTTAAAACACCAACTAATATGCCTATGGGTGAAATAGACTTTAATGACTTTGAAGATTATGGTGACAAACTACTGCTCTGAACACGCACAATGCATACATGTTACCACTGTAAACAAAGGCAAGTTGGCAGAGTAGTACCTGTTTAATCAAAAGCATGGAAACAAAGCCTTGGTAACACTTAAGCAAATTGGCCAACTCAGCTTTTTGTAAAGGCTGCAGGTTTAGCTGTTTTTCTGTATTTTCTTTTTTTCTTTTTTTGGCAGAGCATATTTTTTGTCCCTTCATTTGCTGGTCTCTCCAACACTCATTCAGAGAAAGATCTACCAAACATTTGCGCCACTGTTTGGCTGGATTAACACTAAATTTGATGCTCACGTTCACTGCCCCTGAGGAGGAATGTTTCCATTTTAAACCCCCCAAGCTTTACCTGTGGATAAAATGTCAGGACAAAATTTCACATAACCTTTCATACAGGGTGTTCTATGATTTGATGGACTTATACCATGGAATGTTTTAAGAGCATAAACCCCCTTTTGATTTTGCTGATTTTATGGGTTTTCCTCTTGCACTCCCCTTAGGACAAACTATAGTTTTAGCCCCACCTCTGGCTTGAAGAAGAGCTAAATTGTCAGTGTGTTCACTCAGTCCAACAGTTTCATATTTTCAAGTGTAATGAACACTATTTCCTCCAGGGTATGCCCAACAAAGACAAACAGCCCCGAACAAACATGTCTTTTAGTCTTGTTTGGGTTGTGTATGTGTGTAAGCACATGCATGCACAGCCATACAGACGTATGTCTATGTGTGTGCATGCGAGTGTGTGTGTTAGGCTAGCCTGTCTGTTGTACAACAAGCACTGGAGCAAGACTGGACCCAGCTGTCAGGCCACCGCTGTCACAACCAATAATGATTACCCTCTCCCTGCTCCTCAATCCCTGCTTCATAACCACCAACGCAGGGGAGATCCGCCCCTTTTAGGAGAACAATGCATCCATGAGTGGGCCTCATCATCGCCCAAGCCCACTCTTATCAGTCCTCTGAGAGCCCACCAGACCCCATCTTGTGTGTATGTGGATATCTGCTAATCTTTGTGTATCTGTCAGATTGTTCCATTGAGCACCACAGGCCCGACATTCTTTCCCCAGACCCAGAATGATTCAAGCCCTTCTGGTGCTGGCAGATTATATACCAATCAATACATATGGACTGCAGATTTTATAAAGCAAAATAGAGCAGTCCGCTCTTCAAACGATGCTCCCTCGCAGTTAAGTTGACTTAAATTGTGGAGAGAGTTACGTTCAACTTCTCCCTGGCTTTTTTATAATCCATGACTCAAAAGGACACAGAGTTCAGCACATGTCAGCCTTCCCAAACCCCTACCCACTTCTCACATTAGCAGACTTAAACAATATGCACATCGCTCATCGGCATCATTTGGCGGGATTGGGTAGCCATTAGAGCATATATAAAAGAGGCCTCATAGCCTGTCAGCCTTGCCTGCCCATGTCTAATGAAATGAGTGCCCCAGAGCAGCAGTGGATTAGGAACACAGGCAAGAGAGTATATATTCATGTATATATACACACGATTATATATTGGAAAAGTGTCTGCATGCTATTCCCCAGGTCCCTTTAAGCCTTCTGACCGGCAAAGCATTCAGGCCCTGTGTGGGAAGGCGGAAGAGGAAAATCACTAATGCTCTTAGCATCAAACAATAAATCCTGAAGTTATTTGCCACCATGTTTAATTAAATATTTGGAGAAGAAAACCCTGTGATTGATTCGCCTTCTGCATTGATCCAACATCGATTGTGCTCCGTTTTGTTGCCCCAGCTGGGTTAATGCTAAATGGTGGCTGAGTCGCTGGAATAAATTGTTAGCAACCACCAGAGCAGAAACAAAAATGAAAAAAAAAACTATGTGTCATGTAGAAAGCGCATAGGTGCCTTTGGAGACCAGTTTCCATGCCACAAGGTGGACAGTGTGCTGCATGCTGTCACGCTAAGCACATTTTTTTATTAATTGCGGAACATTTGTATAGTTGTATTTATTATTTCCCTGACACATTTTCTAAGTGTTTTGGTAAATATGCCAAATACCTTTCAAATATTACAAAAAGTGAGGATACATTGTTCTATCTTGTGCTGTGTTTTTCACACAACAAAGATTCTACTATCAATAATCCTATTAGAGTCAATGGAAGAGGAAAGTGTGGATTAAGTCTCCTCATGAAGATAAAGGCACAATCATTAACTCTCCCTCCCCTTGTCACCCATTTTCCATTTGAGTGTTCAGTGGATATAATAACATTGTGTATCCAGGCTTCATTTCCTATATGTTCCATATCAGGTGAAATGTTTGTATAAACAATTTGAAATATATTTTTGACAGTATGACATGTAGTGTATATAATATGTTTTATATGTCCTTTCAGTGTTCCACCATAGCATATGTGTAAATAAACAGTTTGTGTGAGTTAAAATACTAGTTGTTTTGTTCCAATCTTTTGGAAGCGAGAAAATGTGGGGTGGGAGGTGCTGTGTCCAGACAACCCCCTCCTCCTCTGTATTTGAGCCCAGCATGCTTCACTCCATGGCTTCAGGGATTCAGATTGCTATCAAGGGTTTATCAGTCTCATCTTGGCGCAGCATTGATCTTCAGCGAGAATCTAATCCAGACTATGAAGTTCAATAACAACTCCATTACCTGAGAGCTTCTGATTGGAGAGTTGTAATGCCAAGATTAGTAGCAGGCAGCCTGACCTGCCAACATTGATTTGCACTGCAAAATCACTTGTTCAAAAAAAGAGAAAAAACGTGTTTGCCCAGTAATTGAACAATTTTTATTTTCTCTCCCCGTCTCCCTCTCTCCACCCTTTTTTTTCCCCGGCACTCTCTGCCTGCTTGCCCTCTCCATTGATTACTTGCCTGTTTATGTTAGGGGTTACTTAGGAGCTATGCAGGCTTCTTCTTCTTCGTCTCATTTGTGTCTGTGTTTTTTTTGTGTGTAAGTGTATGTGTGTGTGTGAGAGAGTTTTACCTCTCTATTTTGTTTTAGTGATGCAACAAAGCCCCTGTACTCTTGCAGGCAAGCGGCAGGGGCTTTGGGATCGATGGCCCCCTTCTCCCTCCTAGGCAGGCGAAATAGCCCCCTCGCAGCCTCCAGAATGGATGGCTTCACAGCCTGTTAGCCTTAAGTAATAGAAACATTGAGCCCATCCTGGCAGAAGAGACAGCTCATTTATAGCCTTTTTTCTTCTCTCCCTCTCTCTCTCTCTCTCTCTGTGCGTGTGTTTTCTACCCACACAGATTACCCAGGTTAAATAAATGAAACAGACTGTTTTGCTCAGCCATCACAGGCGGGGCACTGAAATGGATGAACCTATTTCCCTTAATGCAGACACGAGCGTTACACCACTTCTCCCCCCACGCTGGGGTTACAGGTTAATGACATGCTCATTTCGCTCAGCCATTTGTTTTGTTTTCCTGCAAAGTTCTGATAAGTAGCTAACCAACGAAGCTTGTAATTACAATCTTACAGAAACCGGCCCGATCTGTATATAAATCTCACCATCCAATTACAAGATGTAATAATTCTGCACTCAGGCTGGTAATGAGGTCTAATACTGGCGCATGTGATAATCCCCTCTGGATGCGGGCTTGATCAGATGTTGGCTTTGTAATTAGACTGGCAGAAAATCAATTATTTCATGTTTCAAATAGAAAATGAGGTTGGTGAAGTTAATTTCTCTTACGCTAATTACAGTTGTAAGCTCTTTGGATGAGACTTAAATTGAGCTGAGATTTTTTTTTGCACACTGTCGCATTGAGAGCTGGGCACATCAAAGCTTTTGACAAGAGTTCAAAATGATAGGGCTGCCCGATGCTTTTGATATGGTGAAATTCCTATTCTTGTTATCCAGTCAATTCTGCTTAAGTGAATTTCTGATTACTGAATAATGCTGCCAAGAATCTTTACGGGACTAAACTTAATGATGAAACAAAATCATTTTTCTAGTTCTAGTTCTAGATTTTTTTATTAAGAAACCCAGTAGTAATTTATTCACTCTTATTTACAGTATATATGATATCATGGTTGTGTTTGATTTTGTAAAAGGAGAAGGGCACCCTTTTATACCTTTCAGTCCATATTATCCTCTCATGTCTTTTGTCTGGGGAAGCTTGTCAGAACCGACAGTGGTCAAACTTGTTTGCCTGCAGCGTGTTTGACTACTTACATGAACTGTCCACCCATAATTAATTACAGTGCATAATGATGGGTGCCTAATATCAATATTAATAAATTAATGTTTGAGGAGCTCCTTAACTGCACTGTTTTTCTTTCTCTTAAAACTGGCAGTTTGTTCTACTGAAACAAAGCAGCAGTATTTCCCACATGTAAGGCCAACAAAGAACCGTATTTACTTTGCCTGTGTGATCACACTGCCTCCCTTCCCCTTTTACGGTTGGCATTAAATAGGAAGGAGGCACGGCGGGTGTTGTCTGTTAAGCGCTGTGCAATCACTCCCTCATTCACAGACTCAGGGTTTGTCGTGTCACATCCTATGACAGTCAGATAGGAATATCTCACCCTGGATAAGATGCACAGATTTGAGAAATGTCACTCAACATGACTGATTCTAGCCCCCCTCCCCCTCCTTCTCCCAGTTCCTTACTTAGCATTTCAAAATTTCCTTTCTTCGCAGCGCTCCAGGGAAAAGCGGTAAGAGGACCTCCTTTATGAGGCCTATCAGTCCAGGAGATGGATATGTTTGCTTATTGGACAGTAAAAGGCCAGTCTTCAGGTGACAACTGGCCATGGTTATTCAGGCTTTTATTCATGCATATTTAGAGGATGGTAATGAGCTTTTTTTGCATTGTTGCATGAGAATGGCGGGTCCCTGGTGGCGTTGACGGCTGAACCTGACTGGTGGAGTGTCCTGTGTGATTGTGTGTATGTGTGTG
>NW_023339663.1:22637059-22649463 GCF_004916995.1 Morone saxatilis | reverse complement strand
ACACACACACACACAGTACTCACACAGTGGAAATGCTGGCACACCACATCTCATCCACCTGCCAGTCGGCTAGTGGCTAACAATCTTTCTCCGTTGCTCAGGGATTGCCTCTGTGTACTTTGGCTGTTTACAGTTAAATGGCCTCTTGTATTATTGATGGCTTCATATGTGGTTATAATATTGCCGCCTTGAAATCGACAAAAAGTCATTGTGTTGTGATATTCAAGAAGGTTGGGTGACAGAATTCATTCCGATTACCCATTTCATGCCCACCTTGAAGTAGTTTCTGAACATTACAGAAATATTGTTTCCTCAAAACAACTTTTGTCTGTATGAATGCATGTATAAAACGGTCAAGGTAATTTCCAGCTTGAAACTAATTTAAATTTTTTCCTTGTGTGAGAGCCAAATATTTTTTTTCTTTTGCAATCATTGGGACCACCCTGTAAGATTACATAAACAAAAAGACAGGGAGGGTCAAAGGTCATTGTCAATTAGCATCCACCCAGATGAGCAATTACCAGTCAACAGTAGGGACAGAGATTGCACCATTTTTCATCAGCCACGGCTTTCAAACAACACTGTTCACGTGCTTGTTGGAATCAGCAATGGAATACTGAAGAGGATGTTGTTTCTGATTAAGGCCATGTTCTTAGCTGGCATATTAAAACCTAACAGCTGAGCACTGCCTCATCACAATAACTCTTATTTGGCAGCACTTATTTCCATTCAGGCCCCTTTTCACCGTGCTTTTACAGAGCTGTTGTGTAGCTTGTGTGTCATTGTGCAGTTGCGAGTGCCCCCGTGTGTTTCTACAATAGTGGAGGTTAGTGGGGCCAGCCAAGACGGCAAAACCATTCTCCTCTGCCTAACAATGGCCACATGTATCAGAATTGAATGTGGCTTTTGATACCTATTCTGATTTAAAAATCATTGCTATAGGCATATCCAGTGGGACACCTCCAGTCTAGCCTATATGTCACTCTGATTTGTATCTCAGTGCTTACATTAACAAGGTGGCCAACACCAATGCGCCATTACCTGGGTTTATGAACAGTATATCACACACCTGTACTCCGGTCAGACATGGTTTTACTGAGGTGTTTGTGTTTCTTTGGCAGACGTGTCCCAAGCCAGACTCCGGTCTGATGAACATTTGGCCAGTCAGGCTAGACGTCTAGGGGTAGTGTGTGGTGGCCTGGACAGGCCAGAGACAGGAAAGAGGACTTCTAAATCAGCCAGCAATCCAAAGGCCTTCCATAAATCCTCCAAATGGGCTCGGGTGGGGGACGTAAAGCACACCTGCAAGACTTATGTAAGTCTTATTAAACCATAAATTGCTAACACCAGCCCCTCGCTGGAGCTGCTCTTGGCTGGAATAAATCTCAGAGAGCGCCCAGTAAGGAGAAAGAGAGAGTGAGAAGGAGAGATAAAGCAGGTGAGAGAGAAAAAGATATAATGGAGGTTCGAAGTAGTGAGAGTGATGTGGAGGATACTAACGGTTTGACAGCCAAGCATTGCTGTTTGATGATAGAGCAGACAATACTGAGCTCTGATTGGAGTTAACACCTACCACTATAGCTGCCTTAGGGTGGGGGTGTTTTAAGAACACCTCTAAGAATGTCATGCACACAAAACTCTTAATGCAACGCTTTTTACGATACTGGCCTTAGTCTGGTCAGCGTGACTATCAATCCAAAGACAGATCATCCGCCTCACACATACAGGCCTTGCATGGAGTAACTCCTCAGAAGTCACAAAGACAGAGCAACACGGGGAATATTTGTAGGAAATCAGAGTTCCTGAGCTCCCGAGCCCCGGTGAGTTCCCAACACACCCACGCTCTCCTCCCTGCCTGGTTGTGGGTCCTTGAATTAAACATCAAAGCACACAGGAGCGTAGGGCCCGAACTGCCATAAATAACAGTGCGCTTGGGGAGGGGAGGGGAGGATGTTCAGATGGGAAGAGAGCAGGTCACTCGATCCCTCATACACATACTGTCAAAGCAGATTCATTTGTTCACAAAATGGGTGATGTTGTGTGAGGTTATTGATTTCCGCATGCCATCTGTCTTTTCTGAAGCTTTGGCAAGCAGGCTCTGGCACTACCAGCCTCAGGTTCCCCCATATTCATCTACACAGCTCAGATGGACAGAAGGGAGATGTGCAGCAGGTATTTGGACACAAATGGGTGATGGTTTATGTCACATCTAGTCATGTGATTTCTGGCATGAGAGCAAATCTCACTGCTGAATATTATTTGGGTTTTTTTTAGGTTTCTTATGCCAGGCTGACCTAGAAGAGACCATCACATAATCCCTGAAACATAAATGTAGATGGTTCTGGACATTCTAGTTTTACAAGACAAAATGATCTGTTTTTCTTCTGTTCTAGTTTCAAATATAATGCAAAGAATATCTGGATTATATAGTTATTTAAGCCAAATCCTTTATATGTCCACCTGAAAAATGTCTTGGAAATTTACAGTAGATAGCAATACTGTAAATCCTAATCAAAAAGGCATACTACTATGTGAAAATCCATGCTGAAGGTGGTGATTAACATCTCATTTGTCACAAACACCTGCATACACAAGTTCAGGCCCACCCTCGATCTCCACCTCTCACTAACTAGTCTAGAAGTCACAGTGTACCTCCATGTTGAGCTATGGAGTGTGGAGGGCAGGTCTTCAAACATGGGGCCCAGCTGCTGCTGTGTATTTTTGTCAGCCAACACACACACACATTGGCATCCCTTGGTGTTTGCTCTTGTGGAGGGCACATGTTACTGGGTAAATTATCATAGCGACGGTAAACAGTATTTTTATGAGGGAATGTAGCTTGGTTGTTATATTTGAAGTCTGTGCTTTGTATACTGCTGCGCTATTAGGACAGATTGAGGATGTTTGTGCCTGGTGTCTGCACTCCGCCCATGTGGGGTACACACACAGATACACACACACACACACACCTACACACACACACACATGCACTCGCAGTGACAGGCTCAGTTGTAGTTTTGAGTTTTAAATGGCTCTTTTGTTGTTTTCATCATAAGAAAAAAGGAAAACATCACAGCCTACGGAGTGCGTGTCAGTGTCACACTCATGTCAGTCTCAGGGTAAATGCAGATGAACAGCAACAGCAGGGGAGGAAAGACTGAACTTCGAAGTGCAGAGGAAGAACATTACGCACTGTAAAAAATATATGTCGTGAGCTTCAATAATACTGCAGTCAATGGAGAGACTAGCTTTTAATGTATACTGATTGAGTGTGCAGACATGTCTGCTAATTGCTTTACATTTCCAGCAGCTGACTCGTGATATAGTTTGATAACAAGGTAATCAGATAATGATAGAGTCAAACAGATGGATGGCTAGGAGATAAAGGACTGGTGCTTTAAGGTCTTCACTTTTCAATTAAACTCATTTGAAGCATGGATAAGGGTCTCATTAATTCTGCTGACACCAAGGTCTCCATTTAGGACTACTTGGGCACCATCTTGGTAAAAAGCAGCGAGTTTGTGACTAACAGCACAAATATCTCTTTGAGAGGGGAGATGTCTAAAATAAGGAGCGTGTTTGTTTATGGGTTTATTTTTTTCCCAAAGCTCACAGAAAATGTCTTTTTTTTCCTTTAAATTATGACGTTGGATAAGTCTTGGGTACAACAGTATTTTACAATTTTTATTTCCATGGTAGTAAACACTCAAGGTATGCTGTCCAGAGAAGGAAGCAGATATATAAATATCAATAACACTATCATGAAATGTCATGTTATTAAAATGTAATTACTTAAAGACAATTTGGTATGGGAACAGTTGCCCATGTTTGTGTGATCTGTTGTATAACAGTTAAGCGGCTGGTGCTTTGATTGTCCAGTCACTGCAGTCATCTCAGCGCTTTAGATTTGGCCATTCTAAACTGATAGAGTGCTCCATCTCCTCTTTGAATGGAGGAAATGGAGGAAAGGAGGGAATAATGATGATGACATTCTTCCCACTTTTTTTGAGCCCCAATTACCCACTAATGCGTGATAAAACCAGAAAAATGGACAGTCGTTATGTGTGGGGCTTTCCACAATGGCAAAATCATTCTTTCCCAGCCTCCCGTTCTTTGGATGGGAATAATCATGTTTTGTCCCAAACACCTGCGCTTCAGTTGCCCTGACCTGCCGCCCAAATGAGTGCAATTAATGACAATTACCCTCCAGGTGTCACAACATAGACATGTACTGATAGGGACCTATCTGGAGGGAGCACGCGCTTGTCCTCCAAGTAAATATGTAATGATAACAGCTGTAACACAGTGGGGTGGAGGGGGGCACAATTGCTACCAGTGCAATCTATTTGTGTTTGCCTCAGCTCAGCACCACATTAACCAGTCCAGACAAACCAGAATGGATAGACCTAGATTTTCCCTGTGGGACAGAGGGGAGTTGACTGAAGGTGTGGAAATTCCTAATCAGATGAAGATCAAGGCTGAAGTGGTCTAGAAGTTGTTTCTGAATCATATTTGTGTGCTGGTATTTGTTTGTATAAGTGCATCCGAACTTAAAGGATATTTCCGCAACCATTCCTGTTAGTAATAACAACACTGTATCACCAAGTTACTGCCGAGATCTTCGAATGCAGTGACATTACTAAAAGAGTGAGATGAAGCAAGAAAGGAGCGGTCAGATGATCAATCCGGTTTAAAATAAATCTCTGGTTTTAGCAACCTTAATGAAAGAGACAACAAAGTCAAATGGTAAAATTATTGCCAAAACTGTATTACTACTTAGAGATTACAGACCAGAACATGTGATTATGTGAGTGATTACAACTAACATTTCATGAGTGCTCACTTTTGGTTTACCAAATATAAATAAAAATGGTTTTGATAATGTGGCTTTAGCGTAATTTTTTGGCTTTGGACTTATTTACCATGTTCCCAGATCTCAACAATTACTTTATCATAATTGGTGTGAATAATGGCAAAAACAACCAAAATAAGACCCAAGTTAAAATAACCTACAATAACCCTCTAACAACCCTGTAGCAGAAAAGACAAAGTGTTGAAACCATAACACATGTATGTGTAAATGTAGAAATATTAAAGAACAGCTGGAATCTTTGAACACTTTGGAATCAAATATGGGCCCGATTGTGTGTGTGTGTGTGTGTGTGTGAGTGTGTGTGTTCTGTAAATGGTAGCTGCTGTATAAGCTCAGGCTTTTAGCCAATTTCCCTACATGAAGAGAGATTTCTCAGGTGCAGAAGTCAACTTTAACCCCCCCCTTCTCCTGTGGGTTCACCGTCCTTTCCCTCTGAACCTGCATTAGCATAAAGGCATTAAAATGTGAATAGGAATTAATTTGGACTTTCCCCTCCATAGGAATTAATGGAAGTTTGTTCTGCCCGTACCCCTCAGATGGCTTGCGCTCCTCCACAGTCCATAAATATTAATATTAATACGGCATCGCATTTAAAGGTAGCGCTTGGCTGAAGCCATATACAGAATATTATTAGAGATCACGATACGTTTCTCATGAGAAGTACAGCTGAGTGAATGCATTGCCTTGCCGTTGTGATCTGTAAAATCCAATCTTCATACAGCACAAAAAGTTATTTTCAGAGAGACGGAAGATTAGCAGGGCCGAATGGCTGCTGTCTAAAGCCATTAGGCAGGTTGGGATTTTTCTTTCTACGCTGAGTTGAGAGAGAAGGGCCCACATCTTTTGCTCTATCAAGGTACTGATTCACAGTCACACCACTGTAGCGCTATTATCATGCCCGAGCAGATCATCTCGGCAGATAACTATTATCACCGTCTCACCGCATCGCTCCAGTCTACTCACCCACATAATACAGACCACAGAAGTTTTTGACACTCTTCCAAATCACTATATTCACCTTCTTTCTTTTCTTGCATGGTCTTTGTCACTTTCCTGTGTGTGCTGTGTGTGGCTGTATCACAGATCTTCAATAGTAGTGAGGTTACAGCAAAGCTGGGGCACTTAAACCTGGGCTTGTATATACATTTATGAATATCAATTTAATTTTATCAGTTCATAAATATTCACTTATTAATATGCAGTCTTATCATCCTATCACATAATTTCAGCCCCTTCTGTTCATTTCTTTCCCTGCCTGTCTGACTGTTGCATCAGTTTGTGAATACTATTGTTTTGGTCCAATCTCTGTTGAGTTGTCTGAAACAAAGAGTGTGTGTGTGTGTGTGTGGGGGGTTGTGTCAAAATATTCAGCAGGTCCTCTCCTCTCCTCTGTTTTCCTGCTTGAGGAGTGCTGATCCTGACAGGTTACAGTGGGCAAGGTGAGACACGTTAGTTCTGAGCCCAGTGAAGAAGGGAGGATAGAGCTGGCTTCAAAGTCCCAGTGTGTGGGTGAAAGCTGCATGCTGCCACCCCGGCAAGCTCAGTCAACAGTACCCGCCTTTAATCTTTGCTCTGTAATCTTTACTCCTCTCACATTTAGTCAATACACTCTCACTTTGTTCTGGGAGGAAGTAGGGTGTGAGGCTGAGAATGTATAATGTAAAAGAAAAGAAAAGCACAACACAATACACAAATCAATTACCAGGGGTAAAGTGGGTATGGCCAGCTTGACGTAAGGTCAATACCATTTACATGCTGAATGATAATAGGCCCAAGCATGTTTCTTTAAAATGCTAAGCGTTGTGACATGGTTATAATTCTGTTGACGAGAGCACAATGCAAGTACTTAAAAGACTGCACCGACAGAACCATGAGAATATTGTATACAGAACTGAGCTGAGATGAAAGACAATATCACAAGCTCTCTATCATCATACAATAAATGCACATTAAATCATTGTTTATATTATTGTGCTTTGCTATTAAAATTTTGAAAAAAAAAAAAAACATATATTATATATATATATATATATGCAAATATATATATATATGCAAATCAATCAATAATTGTTTTGACAAAAGTGAACTGCCTTAATCCCTAATACCAGCCTGTGTTATGGAGGCGTGCATGTTGTGGTAAGCTCTGTGAGCTCGGGTTATATTTGTGCATCAGGTCATTCCTGTAGCGGGCTGGTCCGGGTCGGCCCACTCCCCTCTGAGAGCCCTCTCATCAAGCCAGCCTCTCCTCTGCCACCCTCTTCCCCACAATCCCCATAAACTCTCATAATTGCCACATTAAACTTGAGTTTATTATTTTTCTCCAGGTGCAGGTGTGCAGATGATATGAGCCCCAGGTTGCATTTACATACAAATTGAAGGTTTTTATTAATCAGGCAGGCAGCAGGAATCAAACGGCAACACTCCATCAGCCCTTTAAATACATTTGGTGACATTTTTACCCGGCATTAGCATGATAGGGCAAGCGGAGTATAATGTACCAATGATTGCTTTTCCATTGAAAGCACAAACGGTTTCATTTTTCCTGTCATCTCAAATAAGTGTTAAAGAGGGTTTGGAGGCTATTGTGCGAGTGCCGTATGCTGGGGACTTGGGACCGCTGATGGCCATATTAAATAACCATTAGTGCCTGAGCTTAGATCATTGTGGCATCCGCCTCCTCTGAATTTATCCTGTGATTTCAAATGAAGGCAAGCTGTGCCAGCTTTCATAAAGTGCTCCAGCCCTCTCCATTTTTCCTCAAACTAAATGCATTACAACGGTAATTTTGTGACTGTTAAGATAACTAGCGTTAACAAGCACTTAATTAAAATGTACAATAAATAGCCGTCTGCAGCCTTATCTCCCCTCCAGAGCGACGCTGGTAGGAGGCTCCAATGCTCAGGCCGGCTGTTCCCCAGCTCGTTTGCAGATTAATTGCTTTTCTGTCTGGCGAAGCCTGCCTCTTCTGCAGCCAGATCGTAAATAGCCAGATAGGGAGTTTATCAATCAGGGCTCTCTACCTCACTGATCTCCCCCACACAGCCCTGTCTGTCTGTATGTACATCTCCTGCCATCAAACAGACTCTCCATAAATAAATTTCCAGAAGCTTCTGTTACACTAAACCTTCAATTACGGGATGGCTTTTATTTTCAGAGTGGTTTGTATTTATTCTTGTGTACAGCCTACGTCTCTTTAGGTGTTAGAGTTTTTATTTTATTGTATATGTACAAGTGATTAAGCATGTACCTATATCTGTCCATCTTTGCTCTGTATATAGACTTAGCACAATGATCTGCATTTGCAATGTAACAAATAGAACTTTGTTGATACTTGACTTATGTTTTTGTAACCTTTAATGACACCATATTTATGTCTGTCTGTCTACAAGCTTATACCAATTTTATGGCAGTGCATTTTGTATCGTTTATGTGTATACTGGGTACGTACAAATGGGCCTTGAGTGTATCGCGGAGGTTAATCAAACACAAGCTGCACATAAAAGTAGCCAAGGGTTGTGTGAGAGAGGACAGAAGCGAACAGAGAGTATTTACAGTAATAAAAGTTAACAGCGGTCAACCCCTTGGGATCGCATTACTCCTCAGACATGTGGCTACAGCTCTCTCCTCACAGCTTTATGGACTTAGGCCCTCGGTAAGCAACCTGCAAATCCCCTTGTTTTTCAAAGGGAAGAAAAGAAAACATGTAAAAGCAAACCTGCCTGCTCGTAGCCTGCTGCCCCCCTCCCACACTGAAGCTCCCTCGCCTCTGCTGGTGTCCCACCCTTAACCCCTGGATGATAAATCTGCCTACAGAAGCTGTGAGGAGGAAGATCCCCAGGCTGGAAGACCCCCATGTGTCCTCCATGACACATCCTGTTTGTGTAGTCAGGGCTTCAACCAGTGATCTTTACACTCATAATTCACAGAATAACAACACTTGCCCCCTTGCTATTTTTATATCTGTGGATTTTAGTATCGTGAAGGTTTGCTGTGGCCAGAAGGGACACATATTTTTTACATTTAAGATAGAAAAACCTGCTAATCTATCCATTAAACATATTAAATAAGTTAAAAAGAATATTACACGTAGGTTACACAGTAAGCACATACAGGTTCTGCTTTCATTTCCATATTTATTTGTTGTTGTCTATTTGGAAAGTTGGAGTTACCCTGCAGTTATCCTGATATCAGTCAGCTGGAAATTAGTAAAGTTATGTGAAAGTGTGCTTTTGCTTTGCAGCTCGAGTCTGTTGAATAAACACTGATTTTCCAGGCAGGTTTAAACAAACATGTCCATGCGCTTGTCACATAGATTTCCCACAATGGGAAGTGTAATTGTTGTGTTTCCACAGTTTCTCTTCAATCTTGACTGACTGAAGGAAATTGGAAATGATGATTGTGTAGTGGCTGAAACTCTGTTTTGACAATGTAACATGCTGTCAAGGGCCTGTGGGGGCTTTCAGGGCTCTCTGTTCATATTTTACTGTGTGAAGAGACTGTCAAATCTGTGGGAGCCAGTTATGCTAACAGCTGAATTAGTAGCCACGCAAATGTTCCCACTGTATCTCAGTTGTACCGTGTCAGGGGAGAGTGCGGATGTTCAGGGTGGTCTGAAGGCATGTGGGGCTGTCTGGCATGCATATTATGAGAGCACCCATTTGACAATGATGCTACAGTTATCAGACCCACTTTAGCTAGAA
The DNA here is from genome assembly GCF_004916995.1 of Morone saxatilis. Taxonomy (NCBI): domain Eukaryota; kingdom Metazoa; phylum Chordata; class Actinopteri; family Moronidae; genus Morone; species Morone saxatilis. The sequence goes on along the minus strand of NW_023339663.1, from coordinate 22,639,890 downwards.
TGATTTATAATGTGAGAACATGATAAATTTAGTTCTAAGCAAGGCAGAGGGTGGGTGGGAGCTAGCTGAAAGGAGGGGGCAAGTAGACGGATCTGTCAGTTTTGGCCTATGGGAGGAAAGTGTCCCAACAGCAGAAAAAAAAAGACATACAACACGGAAGTTGTGATCAGAGAGAGCAGGGCATCCTGCACCCTCCACCTTGCCTGTTGTAAATCAGCTTATACAGGCCTCTCTGTCCTCTGGCCCACGTTTCTCTCTGTCTTAACCTCTGTCTCTCACAAAAGACCCAAATTCTGACCTAATATCTGAAAGTTTTGTACTGTGTTTTCAGATGTTTTTATCTGTAGTTGTACCCATTGTTACTCTGTAAAACACACTCTAAATAAGTTTTCCCTGACCTAATTTCAACTTTATCAACATGTAAGAGAAATGCTGTTGAGAATAGGTATTCATCTTAGGTATTAATTTCCGAGCAGCTAGGATAACTGTATGTGGTGCCTTGATTGGCCTATTCCATCCCAGCTTATCGTAACCCTCTGTTGTGACAGCCACAGCAAATACAATCAATACATATATCAACAGTGGCCTAAGTGGGTCAGCAGAGGAAGATAACACACCTTTCAGGGAGCTGCAGTGGCCACAGGAGAGTTTAAGGAAAACAAAGGGCCATTGTAATAGATTTTGCTCAAGTTTTTCTTGTTATTGTTTAGAGCCCAGGAGAGGAAATTAAGTTATGAATGGAAGTTGCATTTCAGTATACACAGACAATCACACATAGGCTCGTACATCCATATTTGCCATGCCTCAGAGTAAGTCACCTGTCATTTTGCAGGTGCTGGCTATGCATGATTTGCGTGGTCAGGCTCCTGTATAAATCCCTGTGGTCCCCAGCGACAGTAATTCAACACAGCGTATATTTTCCATAAATAATTTGCTGCTTATTGATTTCCAATGTGGGAAGAGAAATATGCCGGATCCACCTCAAGGGGCTTTGGATGTATCTGGTGCTCACTTTTGTGGTCAAAGTTGTGACAGCTAGAACCCATATGTTGTGATCAAAAGATTCAGATATACTGTCCTTTGGAGGCCCACTTGTCAGGAATGGAGACATCAAACACAGTTTGGTGTACCGTGGGGCGTGTTTGTTGGGGATATTTTTTATGCTTAGGGATTGACTATAGCAGGATAAACAACTAAATATGCTTGAAGTTGCTCTTGTTATGTTTGGATTTTAGAAACACGTGATGTGAGACAGACTGCCAATTCTGTCCAGGATACTCACACATTGCAGCCATTGATTTTGAATAATTGTTCATTTTTCTCCTTGCTAGAGCCAGGGGAGTTGGTGTGCATACACAAAAACACAAGGAACCACTATAAAGTGCAGATGTTACTACAGGAACAGGTATGGAGATAAAATATAATTCAGGAAGCAATACATGCATTTGGAGCAATACATCCGTGAGTTTCAAAGCCTGTGTAATACTATAAGACAGGGAGGGGGGCTATTCTGCTCTTGTTGCAGTACTCTAATAAATGTTCTGAATGACTCTACCAAGGATTAAGGGCACAGTTATGCTCCAACCAATGTGCTTGTCAGATGATTTAAAAGTGTCTAAAACCTCCAACACCTTTCTGACATTAGGGTTCTCGCGGTAAAGGAATTTTCCCTGCTGTGTTTTAGGGTGACTCAACAGTGTGGTATGAAGTATTACTGCTATTTTTGTTGTTTTTGCCAATTACTTTTTAAAGGGTACATCCGGACAATTTTTCATCTCTACCTGCTTGTACTAATCACCTGCACTCCTTCTCCTTCTGGGTCTGTGACTCAATTTGCGGCCCAGTCTGCGTTTTATACTACAAAATTGTTGGTGTATTCTAACATTGGAATTGGGCAGCGCACATTAGACAGTTTCAGTAACTTTCCAAAATTGACAGTCCAACATGCCGGGTTTGAACTTCTCTCTTAAGCTATTCTTTATACAACAATCTGGTACTTGTCATATTTACAACCCTATCTTCCAGGAAATACTGTCCAAAAGTGTGTAATGTTATATATATACATATTTAAATGATTAACTGTGTCTCGCCCCTCTCAGTGATGGCAGGCTCTTAAACACGCCTGAGTGTGGCCATTCGGAACAGCTATAAACACGTTTGACTTCCAACACCGTTGCCCAACACATCCTAAATATAAACCTTTACACTGCTACTTTCATTCCATTCTTTCCCATTTCATTTTTTTTATTTTGTATCTTTAGATGTTGAATATTTTATAATGTTTTATTTATTTATTATCAATTTTGTAATTACTATATTTGTCCAGTCCGGTCAAGGCTAATAAACTGTGAAAAACTATGCACTTTTCCTTTTGCGAAGTGAAACTAATGTCTTTGAGCCTTGATACCATGATTGAATGGTATCAAGGCAAGGATGAATCTTCAAATATTTGTATCACAATTTAACTGTGTTGCGATACATCATTACATTCCTCACATATCACCAAAAGATGAAGCCCCCTCCTGTTCAGGCACGGTGGGCTGTAAGTCTACCACTATTGTTAGGTGATTTTGTGTGGCCATTTTGTTGTAGTGTCACCTATGACTGATCAAGTTGTTGATTGGGGTGTTTGCTGGCAGCTCAGAGAGGGGAGGCAGGAATTGATGAGGTTTAATTGGTCTGTCTCCTGTCAGCTGTCATTAGTTCCTCATTTAACACTATCTGATGGTGTGAATTTATTGCACCCACCGGGACATGAGTGTGTGTGTGTGAGGGAAAGAGAGAGAGCGCTACAAAGAGACATTATTTATATATATATGTGTATATACATA
>NW_023339663.1:22611919-22636959 GCF_004916995.1 Morone saxatilis | reverse complement strand
ATATATATATGTGTGTGTGTGTGGATGTGTGTGAAACAGGAGATGTATGTGTGCCAGTGAGAGACAGAGAGGGTGTGTGTGTGTGTGTGTGGGTCGGGTGGGGGGTCATGTTATTGAATTGTTATCTTGGCTTACCTTTGGGTGTGGTGGTGATTTCCTTTGTGATCAATAGGGCTCCCACCAGAGCAAAGCACACTCATTTTACCCTTTTTCCACTAAGGACCCTTGTTCAACCAGTATTTCCCAGCACACTTGGACACTTTTGTATGCCACACAAAACAATGTGTTGCAGGACTTCATTATGTTAGGCCTGTGTAGTGTAACATATCATAACATGTCAGACACCCCGCTGCTGGATTCCTTGTTAGAAATGTTCATATTCTAAACAATCATCTTACAAAACTGTAAAAGTATGCTTAAAATACAAACTCAGGGGTGGAATTTAAACATTCTAAGTGTTGACTGTATGCAAGGTTGAAATAAATTCCGTATGGGAGCAATATTTTCTTGAGAGAAGTATTTAAACTCCCAGAAGTGTTCTGTTCCAACTCTTGGACAGAGTTCAAAGATCACGTTTCAGAAAAGATCAACTCACAGGGTTGTTTTACCTCTCAGCTAAACTCTATTATGAGTGTAAAAGAGTTTATTCCAAAGACCAGAATTTCCTGTACACTTAAAGTTGATGAGTACTTGAAAGATCATGTTCTCTCCTGTCTGCTTTGAAAGTAGTTCTGTCAGACACTCTAGTTGTTTGAAGATCTGATGAAGATCAGACTAAGGGCACAATTATAATAATTAATGATTATGATCATTGCCGTCTTTATTTCGCATCGTTGTTATATCAAAGATACTGTCAAAACCGCTTGGTAATGATGATGCCATATTGTTAGCACACATTAGCATGTGTGGCAACAATACCTCCCATCATGCTTTGCCCTGTGAGTGACAGCTGTTAAGACGCCTTTGACATGGTAGTGAGAATTGGTGTGGACGTGGCGGCGAGCTGTGGAATTCTCCGCTGCTGCTCGCTGATAGCTCTCCGAGGGCTTGGGTGTCACTCCAGTGATGGCCTAAGAGCCATTAATTTTAGCCTCTGGAGTGGCTGTCGTAACAAGATCCCGCAACCCCCCTTCCTCACAGCAAGGCTCCTAAATATACATTTATTTTCAGAGGGAGTCCCCCTCGTCAGGATATGATGGATGTCACTAATCAGATGGCGTGCAAGTGTATGTCCACAGTCAGGCCCCTCTACATTGGTTGAGTGGCTGGTGTAAATCTCCGCATGGGCGCTTTGTTGGGGTCTTGTCTTTGGTAAGGATCTTAGAGATATGATACCCTGTGCTGTTGCTGCCTGAGTGGGTCTATCTTAAGACTCCACATGGAGGTCTGGCATTCAACTAAGTCTCTATGGGTTTGGGGGCAGGCAGCAGGAGGGCTGCCTGTGGCCTACAGTTACTCCAAGAGACACGCACCATGTGCCCCTCATCTATTCTTGCCTCTGGATGGCGTAGACCCATGCACATATCTAGATAAGCAGTCCCCACACTTGGCTTTGACGCTGGTGCAAAAATTACCCTCGTCATTTACTTGCTGCTGACTGGGGATAGCCATCATTATGACATCTCCAGATACAGTATCTGTTACCAGTACAAATTGGATGTATCTGCTTGTGGATGTATGTATTACTTACATGTGTTTGCGTGTGTGAACATGTCCATATCCGTATAGTACACATACAGTATAGAGAGTTTTCCGGTCCTTGCCTTTTTAAAACACAGATCCCCTCTGACAGGCTGCTTCCTCCTGCGACTGGGTGCTGGGTGCTGGATGCTGGGTGGGTGGGGGAATAAGCAGGGCTGCTACTCAAGTGCTCTGTGGGGGTAGATCCTGGCAGCTCCTGGGGCACGGCAGATGGTTGAGGGGCAGGATGAGGCTTCCTGGCCTGGCTGTCTTTGACCTGCGGTGGGGCAGAAGAAAAAAATGATTGCTGGGAGACCACAGACTGACTCCTTCATCTTTTTCCCTCCATCTCTGCAACACTCACACATAGTCACTATTCAATGCATGGCAGACAGAGCCACTAAGTGAAAGAGGTAGACCGGTGATAGCACTGGTGCTGAAATGACTCAAACGTATTGGTATGATAATAGCTTCAATTAGAGTGTTTCACACGCTCACTCCAAGACTCTGATTTCATAAACAATATAGAAACAATGTGACAGTGCTGTTCCAGGCCAAGGCCCCATTTTCACCTCCTATCTCCTCCAGCTCTGCTGTGAGATGCAGCTTTAAAGCCTTAGATGGAGGGAGAAAGAAAGAATAGAGAGGAGAGAGAGATGGAAGGGGGGGTGGGTGGTGTTGTTTAAGCGAAGAGCGTGGCGTGTCCTGGAGGATCTAATAAGCAGGTTGAAGCCTGATAAGGATAAGCTGTCCCTCTGGCTCTAGGGAGCCTTGTTTCCACCCCCATCCTCCTCTTCTCCCCTCCTTCGCCTCCACTTTTCAAGATGTACTTCTCTGAAAACAAGGAGAGCAAAGAGTAATCGAGAGAGAAAAACAGATGGAGCAAGGGAAAGGTGGACGTAGTGAATGGGAGAAGGGAGAAAAAGAGAAAGTGAAAAGTGTGAATGAAACTGGGAAGCGGAGGGTGAAAAGGCAGCAATAGAGGAAGAGAAGGAGTAACGATGAAGGCCTGAGACGACAATGGCAATATGGAAAATGGTGAGAGAAAGAAATAAAAGTGGAGGAAAGGGAACAGGGTCAGAGAATAAGAGAGAGACAGAAAACAGAGGATTACAGGGGACGGAGAAGATGGTTCAAATCCAAAATGAAAAATGAAAAGAAAACTCAAAGGAAGAGAAGACGGAAAACCAACTGTGCCAATGGAAAAGAGTAAGCGAGGGATGAAGTGAAGAAACAGTGGAGATGGGTAGAAAGGAGAGAGCAGAGAGCAGAGATGAAAAGAGGAAGAGAGGAAGTTGAGAGGACAGGGAGCTTATAAATGGCCTGAAAGGGACCTGCTGGTGTGTCAGAGCTTTAGATCCCACCCCCTCCCCTAGGGAAAAAGAAGAGAAAGGAGAGAGGAGAGACATTGACCTTGCATTATTTATGCTTAGCGCTATTGGACCAGGCAGACGCTGCTTCCCATTGTGTCTTCATAATGAGGAACCGGTATGAAGCTAAGGAAGAGGAAACACAACCGGGAGGGCAGTCTGCGTGTTGTTAATAGTTAGTGTGTGTGTGTGTGTGCTTTAGAGATGGGAGGTCACTACAGTGTAACGTGCAGACAGTTTAGTGAACAAGCATCAGGGACACAAGAAAAAAAACGTGTATGTAGTGGGCAGGTAAAGCACACACACACACACACACACACAGAGAGACTTGTGTGTTCTGTGTGGTGATACAGGCCTCTATCTGTAAGGTGTTTTCAGTAGGAGTGAATATGAGGGGAAGGGGAGAGCAGAGAGGGTCAGCTGTTATTTCCTGAACTCCACCCTCGTTTTCGTACAACAGCCACAGGCCAACGAATGCGAAGAAAGGACAGTGTGCATCTGTATAATGCTTTCTGTCGTCCACTGTCATACAACAAAGCTTTACACACTCAAAATCATCTCTGTACTAATGCAGCATATCAAAGATTTTGTCTTTTTAAGTTTCTTCTTTTTGAATCTTAATATTACAAAATAATTAAAAGTCAAAAACGAAAACCCAGAATATAAAAAAGCAACAATCTGCTATACTACCAGACGTTAGTAAGAAAATAGTTCATTTTTCATAATTGACTTAACTTTTGTTTAAACACTGTATATTATCTTTCCACAACATTTCCTCATGATACAAAAATACAAAGTATTCAAGTAGGCAGCTAGCTTGGGTGCAGGGTTTTGAATTCACACATGTCAGTGATCTGTAACAAAGATGATACTCTGGCCCCATTCAAATCCAGCATGTCACAGCTCTCAGCTCCTCCCACTTACCTTTCACCCCCGCTGCACGTTTGTGTGGTAGTACTGTCAGTTTTAAATTTAATTACATACTACTCGACATACATAGTCCCTACCCTGTCATTACCCCGTCTGGGTCCACCCACTCATCATAGACCCACATTTACACGCCCCTGAGATCTGAGAGCAACCTGCCTCCAGACGACTGGTTATGATAGTGGATGTATGTGTAAGTGTGTTTGTGTGTGCAAGTGTGTCCCCCTCTTTCTGTTTCTCTCTGTGCCTGGGATGTGGAGATTTGTATGGCGTGTTAGTCACACCCTGTGTTATCAGCATCTCTGTGATGAGCATAAGCATAGCCTGAGGGGACTGGGGGTAGTGTCACAGATGGTACAGTGTCAGGGTCCCTGAGTGTGGTTTAGAGGATGGTGAGTAGCTCTTATCCCTTGTCTCCCAAGTCCTGTCACCTTGCTCTGCCAAGGTGCCATCTTTCCTCACACAGGGTAAAGGCCGAGCCCGTCTCACCTCGTAGCTAGCGACCCATGTCGCAACTTCTGTTTTTTTTACAAGCCGGCCAAATATGGCAATCGATGCTTCCCAGAAACCCTGACCTAATCCTGTTATCCTTTTCCTTCAACAACCTGGAAGGGACAAGGGGCGGGATCCCAAAAGTCGGCAGCCAAGAGAGCCATGCAGAGCCTGCCCCTATCGCAGTGAAAGCGGGCTTAGCTGAAACACAATAGGTGTGTAATTTCAGGTTTTTGTTAAGCCAAAATCCAATCACATACATGACTGCAAGATCACAGAGAAACACAACAGGAGAAGGGGCCTCGGAGGTGGAGGTGTCTCTACCTCACACAAACAATCTGCACACAACTGAGACAGCCTGCTAACTAACTAACCCTCAGCAGAGAGATTAGCCTGACTTTCTGTCCTAGATCTCCGCAGTGTAGGGATGGGCTGACACCTGAGTCCTGCCTAACCTGGCATTTTTTGTATCAGATTGAAAAGCAAAAGATATCTCTGGCCCTTAACTGATATCTTTGTACTTTATAAGCAAATAGAATACACATCAGACAACTGAAGAAATATCAGAAAATTGTTTTCCCAAACTCACCAGTGCTCTTAACTTTTGAGTATAATATTGTCTTTTCATCTTACTAATTACAACTATTATGCTAATTAAATTCCAATTGAAAGGGCATGGTTTTAATATCACTGTATTCATCTCATAAATGCTTGCATAAGAACTTAAAATAAGTATGAAGTCTATTGTCTTCTCTTGAGACTGACTCGAGCACAATTGAAGATTTGTGATAGTTTGCAGTTTTGTTTTTGCCTCTTGTTTTTGCGGATGATAAATTAAATTAATACATGCGTTTAATATTTGAAATGCTGAGATGAATAATTTATGACTCCACGGCAGATTAAAAGTAAAGCAGTAAAGCAAAAAAAAAAAAAATCAGTAATCACCAGTACACAAATTCAGGACAAGCAAAAATGAATTTTTAACTGCTTGGGCCCATTGGTCTCTCTGTTCTAGTTTGTGTGTTGGGAGCTGTTGAATTAATGGTGTGCATCTTGACCTCATTCCACCAAATGTAGTCTGAGAGTTTTTCTTTGAAGCTGATTTATAGCAAAACATACTGTAAAGCCTAATGCATCTATTCGGGACGTCTAATGAATGCAATACCTTAATACCAAGTAATGCTAATCCATGCTTGCTCACAACAGACAGACATGATCATTACCATCATCATAATTATTATTCATGTAAGGCAATTAATGTTGCTGGTACCTCTATTCTGACGACTTCATTAGCATGGTGTTAAGGCGGAAATTGGGCAGATTTGAAAAGTTGCTGGGAGAGCTTTACCAACTCAGGTTTATGATATTGATAAAGGTGTTGCGTCCTGTGATGCCATGGAGTTTGTTACCCCAATAACTTGCACAACTCTACAGTAACGCATAAAAGAGAATTACATCCTCCAAGAGTTTTAAATGTATTAGGTATTAAAGACGCAGGGATTTGTGTCCAGCATAATGGCCCCTAACAAAGATTAAATGGAGCATTTAACTAATAAACTTATAACTCAACTATATAAGCAAATCTGTTATTATAATAATCATTTTTTTATTAAGGTAAATAAACAAAGTGCAAATTTTCTATCACAGTTGCTTCAAGCCAAAAATGTATTCCTGCCATTCATTCAGTGTTTTCAGAAAGGTGTATTTAACAAAGCAATGTGCTTGACTCAACTTTTTGTGTTAAACTGAATATTTAAGGGAAAAAAGAAAGAGCAAGCTATCAAGTGTATTTATCCATAGGAGTAAATAATGTGGACTGGCTGGCTAAATCCCTTGAAATGTCTAGCCAGTCCTGGCACTGGTTGAAGTCTCCCAGTCAAAATAAGAAGCGAACCAAAGGCAAGATAAACAACCCAACCAACCTGTTTTCACTTAGGATACATATTTGTGGGCATTTACTCTGATTTTCGGCACATGGAAAAGACTCTGAACTTGAAACTTTTAAAACAAAAAAGTAGAGCTCTGGGGCGTACGAGAAATAAAACACGAGAGCTTCCAGTATTGTAATGTAAAAAAGAAGATTTCATGCAATTTCGGTTCAATAAAACAAAGACAAAATGCACTTGACCACATATTAATAGATTTCCTCAGCTAAATGACACATGGAACCTCTCCTGAGTTGTTGCTATTCATGCTGACAGATAAAATATCGAGATGGCTCCAGCTTTAAAAGTCACATCCTGCATGTGGAATATCTAATATGAAAAATGTGATGATGATGTATATTCAGAAAGGATGTATGCCAGGCACAGACTGTACAGTAAAGGTAATAGAAAGAGCTTTACTTTGAAGGGGTAATGGGTAATATGTGCCATTAAGTTTTTCAAAAATGGTGGTTATTACTGCACTGCACCGTATAAAGAATATCTTTGCCCACCAATCACAGTGAAGGAGGAAATCTCTCATCATCAGGCCAACACTCATACGAGCTTTTGATCTGCTGTAGATGAGATTGAGAGACAGCTTGCGATGAAGGGATTGTGTGTTGTGTAATTGTAAATGATTACTGTCACAGGCTCTCTCTTTCTCTCTCTCTCTCTCTCTCTCTCTCTCTCTCTCTTTCTTCCTTTTTTTCTGCATCAGCAGCTGGTTGAAATTCTTTTATGGTTTCTGAGGCCAAAAAAGAGCCTAATTCCACCAAATGGTGAGCAAAAGAAAAAAAAGCTTCCCACTATAGATATTTCCATCCAGAGAAATGAAATATTAAACATGTTCATTATACCCTCAATTTGCAGTTATTTCTCATTGCACACGGCCATTTTCCCATTTTCCCCGCTCTCTTATTGGCACGGCGCTCAGGGCCTTGAGAGAAATCTCTCTTTTATTATTTAAATCCATGCATGGGGGCTGAGCCAGGCGAATCATCTCACGTCTGCTAGCCCACTCCCTAATTCTGATTGGCAGCTTGATACACACTCAACGGATGGAGAGGGTGATAATGCCTGTGACAAAGAAAAAATATCTCCTCCCTGTTATGTTTTTATTGGTAATGGGGAATATGGAGTTCACGCACAATAAAAGTAGCCTTAATAATTGGAAGTGGCAATGGGCTGTGTCCGTGAGTCTGTAGGGCTGTCAGCGCAGCGATGTAAATTTCTTTGACATGTTTTTGTCTGGCTAAAACTTTAATGTTGTGGGTGTGACCAATTGGATGCAAATGTTGTTTTCATCCCTTGCCGATGAGATGACCTCTGTCATTTCCCCAGGGAAATCAAGCTTTTAAAAGTATTTGATAGCTGTAACTCCACACACACACACAAACTGACATACTGTATGCACAAACAAACACATATCCACACAGGCAAATATGTAACGGGGTCACACATGCACTAAAGTGTTTGTCAAGTGTGTGGACTACACTCACACACGCACGCACACAGTCACTCATGCACAGATATGCAGATATACAGTCAGTTTTCACACTTTGAGCATCAACCCTCTTATATCCTTGCCAACCTCCTCACCCACTCATTGATGCTTGGCTAATACATTCAACATGTGACGGTACTGTATGCCTCCCTGTACACAAACAGACACTTGATTAGATTGAAAGCACCCTTTCATGGCAAGTATAATGATTTTGAACACAGAAGGTGGACACAGCAGTTTCTCTGTCAGCCTGTCATAACCTCTGACAGGATAAAGAGGCCACAGCTCTCCTTATGACTATCCAGGCTCTGCTGCATACAGGCATCCGCACCCAAAGACAGGCACACACAACACATAGTTTTCTGCGTACATATTGTGTGTGTGTGTGTGTGTGTGTGGGTGTGGGTGTGTGCGCACTTGTGTATGTGCGTGTCGTGTGGATAATGCTGCATGCGAAGGCCAGCTTTAATATTGGTCTGGAATAACGGGCTCTTTTGTACATTGTGAGGCAGCCAGCATCTGAGACCAATAAAATAGTGGCCCTTGGGTCACTGCTCGAAGGATGAAGGAAGAAGATATAATCATACACAGAGGACACAACACCTTTTTTGTGCTTTCTCCGCATATTTGGGTGCGGAGAGAGTGCAGGTCCTTCATAAGTTTAATATTTTCACAGTGTGACCTTGTGTCACTAATAGAGTGGCTCGCCAATAAGCGTATATTGTATCTTTAGGGGGTGCAGCCATATTAGTGCAGCAATTGGCTGTCGAAGAAGGAGGAAGACTAGCCGCACGGAAGACACATGGTGTTAAGACGGATACAGACAGGAAACACGTGTGTGTGCTTATGGGCAAGGATGTGTGCCTGTATTCGCATGATTGTGTGTTGGTGTGAGGTTGTGCATGTGTTAGAGAGATTGTGTTTGCATGCATGTGTGTGTATGACTTATTTTTACAATATATCTCATAATGACATTTGGAATGTCTCTGAAAATGGAGCCTAAGCCAAGGAGGTTGACAGTCAGAAACCACAAGCTGGAGTTAAGCCTCAGCATTGCAGTGAACCATATGCTAAACCCATGTCATGCCCAACTCCAGATCCAGCAGCAGCGATTGACTAAAGCCTTAAGATAAACATTGCAGGGAAAAACAATTTGAGGCTTTTTTTGGACAATTTGTTTGATAAACGGCACTAGTTTCCAATTTGTGGAGATGAGTTGGGCTCATTTTTCTTTTTGTATATGTGCCATGTTGTCTTAGTGGCGATGATGTCTCATTATCTTCTATTAGGCCCATGTGCAGATGTGTTTCTGACTGACGTTTTGTAGGTTGCAATATCCCTCATGGCTTTCCATCTAGTGATGTAATAGAGTCATAACTGCCTCCACCCCTCAGTCCTAGTGGCAGTGTGATTGGTCAGTGGGGACTGTAGCCTGTGCTACTAGCACCTGTTGTGAGTGACTCCAGCAGTCTGAGACAAGCACTTTATCCCCTGTCTCCCCAACAATCATTACACCCAGCTTACTGGGTTATTATAGCGCAACCTTAGCACGTTTACACTGACTGCCAGATATCCTTGTGGGTGTATTCTTCATCTGCTTCTTGATGTTATTTTCTTCAACCTATTTCATCCCTGAGGTTGCAAAGACAACTTCTCTTTATTTAGGGCAGGTAATAATTAGAGCAGACGGGTTGTTTGATTTCCACCTTGATAACACCTTCAGAATGTTGTCAGAGAGTGTAAACACGTACCCGCTCTTAGTTTGGCTCCTTTCATTTGAATCATTTGTTCTTGTCTCTTTTTGAAAAACAGATTGTTGTGGAGTTTTTATGTGTTAGGTGTTTGTGCCTGTGTGAGTGTGTGTGTGGTGGTGTCAGTGCCTTTCAGTGGCTGTGTATTGTGTTTTTCAACATGTGCATGTGTCAGTGTTCCTCTGTGGTCGTGTGGTTTTTTTCACGTGTAGGTGTGTGTGTCTGTATGTGTGTGCATGTTGCATGGAGGTTAGGTTTTTTGATCTTAGTGGGGAGACGTGAGTTGCCCTGGGCTGTGAGGCTCATTAGGTATGTACTCCTCTGAATGCGAAAGTATTTGTTAAACCACATGACAAGAATACCTCTCTGCTGCAACAGATGTGCTGTAATTAGAGAGGGCTTAAGTTGTCTTAGAGCTGTGTGGAAAGTCATCACCAGCTGATAAGTTTACAACAGCGCTCTACCCCTCCCTCATGTGCACACACACACACACACCCCCACACACACGCTTTATGTGCAAACCTAATCAGGCAGGCAAACGCCACACAGACAAATACACATCTGACAAAGGAATGACAAATAAAACTTCACACATGTACAAAAGTTTGCATTGCAGTAAAACAACATAAAAGACTTATGTATTTGGAAAAAAAAAACAAAAACAAATATGAAACACACATGTTGGGATTTCATTTACACAATACACATACCATGTATAAACCTGTCCACTTTCTAATTTTTTATTTAAGAAAATGAAATTGTGACTTTCTGCCACCAATATTTTACAGGTGAATGATAACAATTGGGTAACAGCTTAAAAACACACTAAACTGTACTTTAAGCGTACACGTTTACACTGTAAAGTCATTTCTTGGATGAAATAAAACAGTGTTTTCTATTTCACTTGATAGCAATATTTTTTTTCAAATGCAATGTATAACCACTGATGTTGTTTATATACTGACTGAATATTTACTGTAAACAGTTTTATGGCTGAAGTGATATGTTAACCCAGCATTCAGGTCTTTGCCCCTAGAGATAAAGAGGGCAACTGATCAGAGCTATTATCCATTCTGCAGTGAATCAAGAAGATAATGGCCTATCTGTCAGCATGAGGCCTCCATAAAGCCATTAACACCTTTTGTTGTTCCCCTCCTGTTCTCCAAACGTGCTGGGCAGTTCAAAAAGGCAAACGAGCCAATCTGTTAGCTTCACTTAGACCCTTCATTCAGCATGCGCACACACACTGACAAGCAGACACACAGCGTATCAACATAAATGATTTGTTCAGACCTACCGTCTTGTATTTAGATCCAATTGAAATGTATTTGGGATGGATTGCAGGTAATATCTGGCAACTGACTGCTGCTCAAAGGCATCTGAAGTGACCACTTGTGACTTTATTCTACTTGCCAATTCAATACAATGAATTATACGGAAAACTCGTGAAAACAGACTAAAAGACATATCCACATACAGCCAAACAGCTACAAAGGGTATGCTATTCAAACCGTTGTTGCAAAATGTTTGCCACTGGCATATTATTTTTGAGGGTATGGTACAGTATGTGCTACATGCATACTACAAATATGATAAGGCTTGCCATCACTGTGGTCAAGCATGCGGGCACACCGTGTGCAGTATGTGAATACAATGTACTTGACCTCCTATAAATGTGACCTGGGCAATCAGATCCCAAAGCATCCTCAGTGCATTCACACCTGCTTTTGACCACTCAGGAATAATTTCAAGCACGTATAGAGCTACAGATTCACACAGTAGATCAACACACTCATAAAAATTAAAGAACTTTCAACCTTAATCTGTTGTAGATATTAATGTTGTGAACCTTAAATTCTTGGATTGTTGCAGAAAGCAGGAGGAGCTGTTGAAAGCTATAAAAAGTTAGATAAAATTCCCCTAGTTTAGCATCTGAAAGGATCTTTTTACCACTTAACACTGTTTGAACCACACTTCTGAGAGACCATATATTGGCCTGTGAAAGGACACATTCACATGGATGCACATACACACACACTTATCTGACATTAGAAGTCTTTATTGTCCTTTGAAGTTTTCAAGCAGTCAAATTAGCATTGATGAAAGAGTCAGCATCGAACGTCTCTGGGATCCAGCCAGGAACCAGAGCTGTGGACAACCTATCTTCATCTCTCTCTCTCTCTCTACTCTCCCATTCCATCTTTCTCTCCCTCCTCTTCAACACCACCCCTGCATCAGTGGCATCCCTCCTCCTCCTCTGATAGCAAGAGCCCCCAAGTGGCTCCCTCCTTTGCTCCCCTTTTCTCTCTTTCCTCCCTCTCTTTTTCTCTCTCCTGTCTGTGTTGCCTTTGGCAAATTGGCAAATTGTGTTTTACTAACGTGGGTACATGTGTTAAGTGGGGATCAATTGTTTGTTTAACAGGGTGCCTCTATTAGACTGGGAGGGTGTAATTAGTGGTGAGGCCTTTTCTTAATACAGGCAGCATCAGTGAGAGGGAGAAGGAGGAGTGCAGGCCAATCAATGCCAAATCTCAAGGAAGGATCGGCTGCAGTTTGGTTTAGGGAAATTAAATTTATGATAAATCTCATTGGAGGGGTGGAGGCTCAGCATTCAGTGAAGTCTTCCTCAGCGTCCTACTGTGCATCGTTGGTTGCTAGCCTAAAGCCAAAATCAAGTATCCATAATGAACCTGCACAGGGCAGGGATAAAAGCCCCATAATATCTGATTATTCCCACTGCAGTTTTACTGGTTTGCTTTGTTCAGATCAAAAGCACTCATTGAAACACCTCATACCTACTGTGGGCTGGGGTCCCTACACTTGCCAGCTAGGAGGATCAGCCAGCCTTGCCAAGAAATTGCCAACAACAGAGAAACAAAGCAAATTCTGCCCATACTCCCCCTTTCTGTCTTCCTCGACACAGCAACAATCACACACATACAAAAACACATTACATGGAGGATTTTTAAAGAAACATTACTTGCTCACTCATTTTGATAATCAAACACTCCTTGTATCAAGGGGAGATGTACACCATGTGGGGCCCAATCTGCTCTAAAGACAATCTATTTTTACAGACATCTGGCTTAGATGGAACATATGAGCTGCAGACTGCTTTTCCATTGTTCACAATGGTTGGCTGTTGGTGTGAATGATTTCAAAAACCAACAGTAAAAGAGCGGGACAGATAGGATCTATATGCTTGTGGTCAACACAAAGTAAATAGACTAATATGTATAGTCTCAGGCAATGCAACAAATGGTTTATGTGTACAAGCTTGTGTATGCACATAATACATGTAGCTTGTACATAGTATGTGAGTGCATGTGAGTGTGTGCATGTCCAATCACCTCAGGACAGACGACAGCCTATTGGCAGCTCTGTTTGACAGTGTGTCAGTATCCCTGTGGCATGGATGTTAACAGGAAGACTATTCTCATAGATACTAGGTGCTTAGCAGTTGAATTCTCCAAGGGAATCAGTGTGTATGCACAAGAACTCATTTTCTGGTCGCTTATGTACTGGGCACTTTATTTTCATGCTGCCTGTCACTGTATATAATCAATTTATAAAATGGACACTTGGCTATATGTGGTGTTTTTTTGCTGTATATGAATTTTACCAATATTGGCTTTTCTTTAGGGGATTGCAAAACGAGCTGAAGAAGCAGGACTGTAAATGCTAGGTTGGTAGTGTGAATCCCTTCTTGGGGATGAATTACACACATATTCCCCTCTCTCTCTCAAAAAAATGTTTTCATGAGCAAGGCACTCAGGCTAATTGGTTATTCCAAACAAAATCGTTTCTGCCGTGTTCTCAAACTGCTGTCAAACATGGTGCTGCAGGCAAATACAAGTATACTCACTGCAACTCCAGTTATCTTCATTAAATGGCATCCATGTCAGATCAAAGAGTTTGTGAGTCACAGTGAAAGCAGATTCGACTTAAAAGTTCCTTTAGAAACAAGAAGTAAACACACATATCTTAAAACTAGTATGACTATATGAAAATGAAGCAAGCAAAGCATGCCAAACAAATCCTGTGATACTGTTGGCTGGTTGCAGGCGACAGTGTATTTGGAGCAGTGAATGAGTCAAAAACTTGGTAGCCAGCCCACGGCAACATAATTGAAACTAACTTTGGGGCTTTTTTTGTTGTTGTTCATAAACCCACCAAATGTGTGTGTGAAATCATACTAAATTCAGTCGCTATTAAGTTCATTGCCAGTTTTAACCTAGAAAAAACGGTTAAGTGCTCAGCAGTGTGAATATGGGGATGGTCTTTGAATTCTAAAGCTGTGATTTTGTAAATGACAAAAGCAATAGAGTTCACCAGAGCATTAAATTAGAGAAAGACACAAAACATGCTACATGATTACTACAAGTAGTAGTACATAGTTTTAACTTTTGAATGATCAATGAAAATGTGTGTGGCTATGAATACTGCAATTACATAATATTGTGTTATAATGTTTGCTGTTAATGTGTTTTAAATATGAACTGTTTCTCCGCTCATGTGATGATGAAGTATTTAATGTTTAATCCAGCACCTGCAGCAATCAGCTCAACTTTCTGATTGCTTGCATACCTTCTCCACAATGGTCGTGCAACATAACTGTGAATGCTAGAGGCTCATTGGATACTTCAGCAGGGTGCAGTGTGGCATGCTATGTTAACTGGCAGCTGCAGTGTGGCAGCAGACATGGTGCTGAGTGACTGACAGTCTCAGAAGCTGCATGCCAGCTGATCCTGTCTCCTACCAACACCAGCCTGGCAATGGCAGCCATTGTTGTCACCCCCAATTTCACACACCAGCTAACTGGCTGCGACTCAGCCAACTTGCCTCTGACACCAACCAGCTAACAAACTGCTGGTAATGCTAACATAGGAATAGGGGCAGTGCATTGATGGTCTGCATGTATCTTAAGACACAAGCAGTAAACATAATTTATTTTGCTGCTTCAAATCTCACAGACTGACTTACAATGACAGTATACAAAAATATTAATTGACACTGATAACAGGCATAAGAATGTACACAAACACCCACACATATTCACTGTCCCTTGCTCTATATTTGAATACAGTGCACTGAATAATAATGTGAAAACAATGCTTACAAATGAATGAGTATTTGTGAATAAATTGTTCCCACAACTATTTATTTGAAAAAGAACCATGGGCAAAGGGGAGAAAGGGGGCATTTCCATAGGAAGCACCAAGCTAGTTTTACTTTCATCACATTACCAATCTAAACAGCCTAGCCATTCTCTAACTAAGCAATAAGTGGCAGAGTGACATTCGAGTGGGGCCGCCCCTTCTCATCTATTGTCGCGGCTTTTGAAGTTCCTTTTCAGGTCATTAAGCTCCATTTCCCATTCACAGAGAGCTTGTGTGGCGGCCGTTTGAGCGCAACAATGGACCCTAATGACTTAACGCTTCTGTTTTCATTCTCCACCTCTCACTCACCCTGCCTCCTCCCTCCACCTCTTTACCCACTTCTCCATTCGCCCCCACAATCGTCCCCTTCACCTCTTTAATGGTGGCTTGCACCCCTCGTTTGGCTGCCTACGTTTTTTATGGGGCATTGTAATGAGCTGCAGCTGTGGGGTAAAATCAGGGTGTAATGTTAACCCAGGCAAAGGAGGGTGACCCAGTGGAGCAGAGGTCAACACATTGTGTTAATGCCAAGCCTAGGGTCTATTAGAGGCTATAAAGGTTATTTTTTGAAGCTACAGCATGCTGCGGAAAAACCCCTCCCACTCCTTCACACACACCCACACTCACACAATCACCCCTTGAGATAGAATATTGTCAAATGCCCCCTGATGAGCTTTTTGAATGGGCTCATCTCTGTTTTGTCATCAAGTGCTAGTTAATTGGTGAAGAATCCACAAATGGTGTGTGTAAGAGGGCTGATAACTGTGGCGGAGTGGAGTGGCTGAGGCATAAGTGGTAGCTGGGATAATCAAATACCTGTCCTCATGCCTTCAGCTATAGTGTCTTGACATGGTTGAAAACAAAACAAGGATGTTTTGAAAAAGTTGCTGTCGTTACAACCCTGTTTTTAGGCAAGGGGGTGAAAGGAAATACATGGCTGGAGCCATTTGTGCATAGCATCATACACACCTCACAGGCTTAAAAACAAATAAATGTGACCTATTCCTGCATGTAAAATTTACAGAGGGAAAGAGTGAAACCACACACACACACACACACTGGAGCATAATCTATCATACCACAGTGAGTAATATATTTACTCATGACTTCAAATAGGTGCGCCACCGTGGCCTTTCTCCAAAGGAGCTGGTCAGGGCACAGACAGTTTATCCTTCTCAGTACGAGTGGCAGGCAAAGCAGTAACCCGAACTGAAAAAACAAAAGGCACAAAGCCAATCGGCAAAATCAAACTGACCCCTGTCACTCTCTCTCTCTGCAACTGGCGTAATCTTAATTGAATCAGCCTTACAGAAAGATGTTGACACTGAGAGATTGCACAAACCTGGGAGGCCTTGGCAAGCCAGAGGAAGTGCCGGGGCAAAAAAATGAAAAAGAAGTTGCCCCACCTATTCATTAATGTGTCCCTCTATGTCCCACTCTCCCATTTCTCACTGTCTCAGGGAGATAATGCTCCCCCCTCAACCCCCCGACAGCCAATTTGATCTTTCACTGTGGTCGACTGAGGAGGCCTCCAATTTTTCAGCTATGTCCAGCCAATACAAGCAGACTAAATCCTGTCTATGCTGCACACACTTCCACAAAGGCAGCACTGTACAATATGTCCAGGAGAACACACCTAAAGCGACTTGCTGATGCTCCTCCATATATGCTGCAGTCAGGCCTTATTGTTATTATCAGAATTGGTATGTTTGTTACCTTACTTGATCTTTTTCACAGCAGCCATTTTGAGATGAAACAGTAGAGTAAACCCAGATGTTACCAATGATAATAATTAAGGATCAGTTCCATTTAGGTCAAGCAGTGTCAGGGCACTGTTACTGGCATTGGAAAAGCTCTGCTACACTGAAGGGAATGCAACCTTAATTAGTACCATTGGTAACGCCCATGTTTACCCTACTACTTTCTGTCAAAATAGTTGCTGTAAAAAACGGTCTATCGAAATTAACTGATGGTGGCTTCGTAGCCAACAGCCAACAAAACAATGAGGTCTACGCTTTGGGTTTAATGACATGTTTGTTTTCACGTGAAGCATTGATTAGCGGAGTCATCCCCACGAGACCCATCCATCATGGAGCTCTCCATTGTGTCTTTATTGGCACCCCATTGTAACATGTCTAACCTTTCAGAGTCACTAATAATCACTTCTACCCTAAGGACTGTAACAGGAAGGTTGATATTATGTTTCTCATACCTCATTTAATGGTTCATCCATATTGTTGATCATTCATTAAAGCGGCCATAATTGATATCTTTGCTATACAGTGTATCAAATGACAATGTAAAAACCATGTGACAATGTGAAGGGGATTGCTCATAGTGATGATCCAATAGAGACCTATCACCTGCATCTGCAGCTCTCCTCGGGTTTACTTAGCTTTATAGTGAGTTTAAGCTTTGTTTCTAGCTGTCTGGTCTTCAATGTCACTGTTTTGGTTCAGTCTCACCAGTCTCGTGGTGTCTTTTTCAGCTGCAACAGGCTGTTGTTTTCAGCTCTAAATTCTGTACACTACCTGCTCAGTATTAAACAGCAGACAGACATATGAGACTAGCTGATGGACACTGAGCGTTTAGCAGCTTAAAGAACCACATATTTCCAGGAGTTTGTAGAGACCAAAAACACAGTTAAAAGAGTGTGAATATTTGACTGACATTCATCAGGTGGATGCAAACATGACTCAAAATGAAAGATGTTCCTCTTTAACTGCTGGATGTGTAATAAGCAATTGTTGCTAACAAATTTGTATTAAGTTAAAAAGGAGATATGTCAATGTGGCGTTCATAACTTGTTTCTGCTGCCCCCAAGTGGCCAAACAATTGTAACTAATAAATTACTGCAGGTTTCATTATTGGCCTCTTTTTGTGTATACTGCATCATGTTATATTAAATCATGCTGTTAGTCATTACTGAATGTTTATACTATGTGGAGAGCAATATCAATAGTTTACTATCTATAGTGTGTTGTACATTTTCTTGCATTATATTTGAGATAGGTGCTGTAAAATGTACTTTTTTTACGACATTTTCTAATGTTTCTAATGTGTAGATTGTCACAATTGCAAATATACTGGATCACTTATCTGTCACATCACATCTACGTCTAACAATGCCAGGTTTCTGGATTTTAAGAAACAAGATGGGATAGTAGACATCCCAGCAACAAGGTTATCCATGCTAGTGGAAATGTCTAAGGTGCAATGAGAAGTGACAGAGTAGGAAACACCCTAGTCCTGCCTCGGCCAGATCTGCATATGAATGGCAGGCTGCTCCATGCAGGTGGCATGCGATAAGAGCCCTAATCTAGATGAAAGACCCCGGTGCAGGCCTCCCTTATTAGCTCTGATGAAGCAGGGGTGCGGGTAGAATGCTAATACCCAGATCCCTCCCTCCACTTCCAGCCTGGTTTCCCAGGCTTACTCCCAGTTTTGCTGTAAGCAAACCATTGTAAACAAGGCCAGGGCACATTGCCGGGCGGATCACATCAGAAAGTGAGATGGCCAGCTTGGGCTCTGCAGCAGGAAGAAAGGCTAGCGGATGTAAGGCCAGTGTAGTGTGTGCCATCATTTGATCAGACGTGTCTCCACCACCATGTAGAGCCCATGTCCTGGACAAGAGCAGAGATGTCAGATTCTGCCTGGGGGTAACCGTCATGCATTATGCATGTGCATTATTCATACAATTATTGATAAAGCTTTTCACGTTGGTGATTATTAATTCATTAATTATTGCAGTCCCTAATGTGTTAGCATTAAGTATATTGTTATTAATGTCAAGCCATTTGAAGAGTGCCTGGGCTTCTAGCGGCTGTGTCTTGTTGGTTATTTCAAAGCCTGAGGTGGAAAGAGAGAACAGCGTAGTGGGATTTTGGACAGGGTTGGAGTGGAAAGGGAAGCAATAAGAGCAAGGGAGGGGAAAAAGACCGCCAAAAAAAAGAGGAGCTGCAAATGTTTGCCAAAACTGTTTTGTGGGATTGAAGTCCCAGTGCTGTAGAGATAGGAGCTGAGTAGGAGTACATTCTTAGAGCTGAGCTATAGCGTAGGATGCTAACAGGGCAGGGGCTGAGGCATACCCTGGAGCACCTCTGATGCCAGGCAGGGTGTCTGATAGCAAGGCTGGCTCCTACTCTCTCTTCTCCTGTCTTACCCTATCTTCTCCTGTCTTACCCTATCTCACCTCCACCCTCACTCGTACTACACTCACACACATATATACACACACACACACACACACACACACCCCTCCTCTACCCCCTTTGGCCCAAATCTCTACCACCGTTTTGATAGATCACATCCAAGAACATGGAGGGTAGGTCAATGCATCAATGCTAACCTAAATAATTCATTCTGCATGTGTACATAGTCTTAATTACAGTTAATTATTTATAGCCCCTACACTACTGGAGTGGTAATCTAACAATTGGGGGTTGATTGTGAGTGGTTCCTCATTTGTTGAAAAATAAATAATCTTTAATAAAGTATTTTTGACAAAACAAATAATCTTCTTTGGATGTACGAAGGACATCTTCATGGTATTCCCTGATTACCTAACTGTATTAATTACTAAACAGTAAAAGTATTTAGTTTCATGTTACGTGACTTCCAAAGCCTTCATGCCCACATCTTGCATCTTCTGAATTTAAAACATGCCAAAACAGAAAACAAGACATTGTGGTTTGTGACTGCATGCACTAGTACTCCTATCCTCACAGTGAAGTTGTGGGGTTCACACACCACTGCTAGGCCTACACTCAACCCCAGTGGGCCTAGCAGTGGCCAGCTAGCCAGAAGACACAACATGTCAATTAGACAACTTTGGAGTAATTGCAGGGCACATTTCTCCTACTTTGACCTCTGACTTCCTCCTCTTTCTAGCTTTGTCCTGATGTTTGGGACTATTCTCTCCGCCTAGCTCCTGTTAAGCTCTAGCTGAATTTTTACTTGCAATACCTTTCATGACTGAAACTGTGTATAAATGTCGAGGTGTACTCGAACAACAAATTTAAACCCTGATTGCTGGAACAGCTTTTTCCAGCCATGGCATTCTACAAAATGAATGGGTGGCTCTCACTTTCCATTTCATTGTATCTTCTCCGTTTGGTGGGCCTCATTTGTCCTTACATACCAAACTGTAATGAGGTTGGACAACGAGATATGTACTAGTGTAGCTAAGCGTGATTACTAGCTTAGTCATGAAGCCAATGGTCTGTGCATAGTGGAAAAGGGAACGAGACAGACAGAGAGAACGAAAATCGCCCGCATTCCAGTGTCAGTGTCAGATTGCCCGGGTACTCCTCGGGTTTGATCCCATTCAATACATAGTAAATCTAGTGTATTTCCAAATCAGGACTGTATTGTCTGTGTGGTGCGTGAAAGCTGCTGACCTCCAAGTCAACTATTTAGTGAATCAACATTATCATTCCAAGCTCCTTTGCCCTAGCTGAAACATTAGCCCCTCTCAGGGCTGAGGCTTTCTGGGATGTTTCCAGTCTAGCCGCCAGCGGGGCTCGTCCGGGGACTGCTGGAGCCAACACAGCGATCCAGTTACCCTTCTGTGTGTTGCATTACAAAAAGAGCACATTTGGTTCCGCTAATCAGCTGTAATGCTATTGCCATCGATAAATTGTGTGAAACATCATTCTTGAGAGATATTCCTCAAGTCATTTAGCCTGGTAATTGACTTTTAAAGCAGTCTGGGCCGTTGAGTGATACTACAAACCAGGTGGGCTGGATAGGAATATATCTATCATTTCTTTGTGTGTGTTGATGTGATGTGATGGTGCAAAAGATCAAGAGACAATGTTGATGGGAGGTGGAGACAGACATCTTCCATCTCCCCAAATACAGGAGCATCTTTGCTCCTTCACTTTCTCTCCTCACATGTTAGTTTAAAGCAGATAATGCAGAAAGCTTCTCTCTTGAGCTGAGGAGGCAGCATATTGATTTTGTCTTAGATGAGGTCTCTGAAACCTCATTTACTCCCGTTGTCATCATGGTGGAACATCAGTGTCTGACAAGCTGCACTTCCCCCCCATATCTATCCCAGCAGCCATCTTGGAAACTGTTGAGGGATGCTAATGTGTGCAAGCATTAGCGCTGTCCTCTTCCAGTAACACTGTTGACAGAGTGCCTTGCATGATAAGATGTATGAGGTCAGATAATGTTGCTGCTGACTAACCATTGTGCTGTCTAAATAAAGCCCTGTGTTTAAGCACTGATCTGCTCTTATTAGGTTACAGTGCAAACACAGAGGAACGTCCCAGGTGGACCTACCATCTTGGCATGTGGGTCACACTGAAACACGGCACTCCTATGCCCAGAGCTCTTTGGGTGTTTGATGAACCATGGATGATGCTGTCCAAGTTTCCTTACTTCATAATCTTTAGTGATGGATTATTGAATACAGTATTCAATGATTGGGCCATAAAATGATAGCTATCAATTAAATTTAATTTGCCCAGGGGTTTGTACAAATCAAGAATAGACAAGTTATAAAGCTTAAGAGAGTATACATGCTTTTTTTGTTTTAATCTAAGAAAGACTGGCATAATCAAACCAAACATGATACATTGTGTGAGTAAGCTCCTGCTTGGCTCACAGCACCACCCTGCTTTCATCAGCAAACAAAGCCTGATTGACAACAAAAAGCATGTGAAGCAAACCAGCCCACTACTCTGACTCACACTCAGAGCAAATCATAGTACAAGGCCTTCTTAAAAGAAACCCACACAATTACACTCCTCTCAGCCAGAGGGCAGAGATTTCTACGTATACATAAATGGCAGTTGGGATTTTTTTTTTCATTAAAGAGGGTGAAATTATGCACAAAGACGTGATTCTACGTAATTAAACTAATTAAAGAACATCATTAATAAAATATCAGTGAAGCCAGCTGTTTACAGTGTGTGGTGGGGCCTGGGGATGTGAGGAGATGGGGGGGAGACAGACATTGTGTTTTTAATATGTGCTTTTAAGGGTTCCCTGTGGTGAAGGTCTTCTCCAGGGACAGGCGCCCCTTTGTAACAGTCCCTATGGAGAAAACAACAGCAAAATCAACAACATCCTCAAACACCAAAAAAGCTTATTGTAGAGAAAAAACACAGCACTTCTGTTTTCTACAGATATTTATTATTTATTTAGTAGTGTGAGTCTTGGTGCCATGTGGAAGTAATGTTGGTGTTATAGTTTTCAAAATTATTTATATGCACATATACACACATATACCTATATTGAGGCCTGTTAACTACCAGTCTATTCACTAATAATAATTGATAATAACTAATAATTGACAAATATGGCTTTTGCATATATATTTTTAAAAAATGTATCTATAGATGTTTTTTTTTTAAATTTTTGTTTATTATTAATTTTTGGGGGGCAATTTGGTCATCATTTCAATCATTATACCTAGTTTAAATAAAGCCGTTCAGAAAAACCTGAGAATTAAAGTAAAGTACAATAAGTCATTATACTGAAACTAGTACATTAAGTTTAGTTGTAGTACTTATAAAAGCAGTAGTATATAAACTAGTTTTATCCAGGTCAAATCTTGACATGAGTGCACTCCAAACAGATAACTCAGACGTCACATGATTCTTTAAACAGTGTTTTTGTGCACACACGTTTTGTCACATCACTAACAATGAGAATGGCCCTTTTCTAAGCCAATAAATGAGGGATGACTGGTGATAGTCGACATGCTGATAAAGGACCAATGGACATAGTGAAACAGAGCCTAATTAATAATGCATTTGTGTCTGACTGTCTGGCCCCAAGGACGGGGCTGCTGAAAAATGGAGGTCATATGTCCTGCTCAAGTGGTCAGTGATCCCTCTGTGCCACCCACCCAGTGTTCAGTGTCCAGCTCCCTGACCTGTGAAACAGCACACTTGTGATTGCACTTGCATCCGATGCAAGTGCAATCATTAACTGTATTTAAAGACTGTGAAATATGCCATACAGTCCTACATGTGCAGATGGTATGCTTGTATGTGGCTATGTATGTATGTGTTAATCATTGTGTATACATTTGTTTAATCCATACATACACACGCATGTAAGCATGCACACACACACACACACACACTGACAGGAAGTGTGTAATGGTGTGTCTGTGTGCATCTATGTGACGGATGGTCATGGAGGTGACCTCTCTTAAGAGCAGTCACTGGCGAGGGCCTGCTTGTGACCCTGGGCCACTTAGGCACATTAATCACAACCCTTTCCTTCTTGCTTTTATCAGCCCTGCTGAAAGCTACTGTCCAGCCTCCATCCCTACCCCCCCTTCATCACCTCTCTGCTTTAGCCATTCATAAGGCTCTCATCAACTTCAGACCACAGGTATCACTCCATCACTACACATTTATCAGGAGCTCCTCTTATCAGCCAGCAGGGCCTGAATATGGAAATGGGATCCCTGCCACTGATAAGGACGGCCTGGATTATCCCTGGCTCTCCTTCATCAGATAGCACTGAGGAATGGTAACAGGCTGAAACATTCTGCCATTGTTTTGCAGCTGTGCTGATTGAAGAAGAGCGAGAGGGGGGCACACTGTGGAGATGTGTGTGTGTGTTTGCGTGCATGCATTCATTAATGGGGCAGTGTGGCTGCAATAGAATCAATATGAGTACAGGAATTCTCCCCTAACCGCTAACCTGTTCACACACAAACACACACACACCAACACCACCACCCTACCCCTGAATTTTTACCTAGTCATACAAGGGGGTGCTAAGCAGTCGAAACTCACAGAAAAATGAAATTAACAACTTTATACATCAATACATGGACGCACATTCACACACAAACAAAATTAAGATTTTTTGGGGGTGGGGCTTTTTACTGCCTTTATTTTGACAAAGCAGCTGAAGAGTGAAAGGAAAGTTGGGAGAGAGAGGGGGGAAGACATGCAGTGAAGGGCCACAAGTTGGAATCGAACCCGGACTGCTGCAGTAAGGACTTGCACGCTGAACTAGGTGAGCTACTGTGGTGCCTCACACACAAACAAAATTAATTCAGACAGACATTACATGTGCACACACATACATACTCACACTATCACACAGAAATCTAGACAGACAGCATCCTTGTATCAATACAGGATGATAAGCATACACACACAGGCCTACACACAAAACACTCTTTCCTTAGCATGTGTTCAAACTAAAATAGGCCATTCCTAATTAGGACCTCACAACCTGAGCTGTTTCTTCAAAGGCAGCCGCTCCTGTGCTAATCTGAGGCATCGCTTCATTATGAATTCTTCAAAGTCCCACCCAGCTGTCAAGCAAGCTTGTTGAGTGGGCCGTTATTAGTGCGGCTAGTACAGCAGGCACAAAGCTTGGTCTGTTGTTCTGTGTTGTTCCCACCCACTCACAAACACACACACTGATTTGGGTGAACATGTTGACCCGAGATGAGTTCGTTGGCCTCTGATGTGCTCAGGTGTGTTGACTCGGACACACTCTTTACAAAGGAGTATTGACACGACTAGGAGGGTTCCTGCAAAATCCCTTGCAGCAAGAGAGAGGCCCGCCACAGCTTATCTTATCAGATGCATTATTAGCTGTGATTGGCAAAACTATCAAAAGAACGTTAGCTGACAAAAGAGGCCCTGTCTAATGCCAGCAATAAAGCACACCTCTATTGGCCGCCAAGTGATTTATATGAGCGTCTTAAAATGGCTTTTGGTTGGGCTTTGATAAGACACAGAGGCATGCCTGTGTGTGGTTGACACACTCAGCTGAGTATGAACTCACCGCTACGCCCAGGGTCAGAATCAACAAGGGCTACTACATGTTATAATGGGCCCATATAACTCATGTTACAGACAACTGATGTCTGCTTTTATCACTCAGTGTGCAGGGAGTGCACAGGAGATCCTCTGTTGACTAGAGCTCTGTACTCTAATGTGTTATATGGCCAGCATGATGAGTTGTATTCCAAAACATTACATATTGATTTTGAAAAAAATCTAAAAAATACTCAGTCAGTATTCACATAGTCTCTTCCTGTACATCTATGAAAATCTCTATCTAGTTGACAGGGATAATAGGAATAAATGGAACCAACACCTCATTTAACTTTTGCACTTACAATGACAGGAACCTATGACCTTCCTCTTTGTATTTCTTCAGAGGTTTGAAGTACACAGAGGGAGGATGGTGATGATGATCTTATTTAAAGAACCCAAAAAACAGAGACTTCAAACTTCTTT
>NW_023339663.1:22609713-22611876 GCF_004916995.1 Morone saxatilis | reverse complement strand
AAAAAATATTTAACTGAAAATATTCTCTTCATATTATAAAAATAAAATAAAAATCACATTATGACTGTAGAGATACAATGTCATGTCTTTATTCAAATTTAGACATATATTCAATATATTCATATGTAGTCTCACTCAATGCTTTTGCTATATTTCACCAGTACAAAGTAGAATCCGAGACATCTAATGTTGTATAACAAGAGACTGCCTTGATCATAGTCACCATGATAGGAGATATTAATTCTGAAATTGGACTTAACCCAACAGTTTTGAAACCATAAGCTTGCCTATCTAACCTTAAGGCCGACACTGACCCATGTAGCCTTTTGCCATGGAGACTGGGGCATAATAATAGTATCTGACTTCCCTGACTCCTCAGACAGCCTGGTATGGGTGGGTGCATTCATGCATGCAGACAGCTAAACAGATTTTAATTGCTTCTCCGAATAGCTTTGGTAGTGATATCTAAGTATGTGGCAATGGTCCTCAAGCACACTCAAATAGGCTTGCCTAAGAGATCACTCTGTACACACCAATCGCATGCATACCCCTATAACACAATGACACATTAAGTCAAACACCCAGAAAGGTTAGAGATAAATGTAGTGGAAGCAAGGTCTCTGTAGTATCACAGGAGCCACAGAGGAGCGGGTGCAGGCATTTGAAATATGACTCTGTGACTTTTTAAGTGAACATTATCTTGTTTCCCTAACCCCAAATCCAAAACTCAGCCCTCTTGAATGACAAGAGCTGGTGTTGGCACGTCTCCGAGCTCTTGCTCCTACATCTTCTTTTTCACTCTGTAAAGATATGATCAAGTCCCCTGCTTGCTTCACAGAAATATCAGAAATATCAGGGACATGAAATCCTTGTTAAGCAGCTCACTGTCACAGGCTGGGTCCTTGATTGGCGAGCTTGACAGTGCACACGCTACTCGCAGTCTTTCACACATTTAGCAAGGCCCATATGCTGAAATGAGACAAGCCACAGCACCATGTGACTGCGCCTATGGAGCGGCTGTATCACGCTCAAATCTCCATTTAATCGCCAATCTCAAGTTACCCCACACTTAATAAACAGCAGATTAGTGCATTCTTTGCTATGCCCGACACACATTTCCGCTTCAGAAAGTCCCACGGGGGCAGGCCTCGTAGCTGGCATAACCAGTCATGTTAAACGGTCAGGGCAAGGCACGTCATCTGCTCCGCATCTAGCCCTCGGCTCCAAAGATTTGCTAGGTCAGTCTGCAGTCATTGTTGTGGAGGAAACTCAGTCGCCTCTGCCCTCATGCCAACATGACCCCCTCCTCATTGGAAAAATGATCTCCATAACCTTTTGTCTGGAGTTCAGAGCCACATTTGGCAATATGTGCATTGTTCTCATACATAGTAAAATGACTGAGAGAGAGAGAGGAGGAGGAGAGAGTACAAGCGGCAGAGCGTAAATGCATGCTGCATGGTTGAAATTAGTGTGCGGTGTGAATGACAATAGGAAGAGATGTCATATTGAAAGGTTACTTGGGTTACTCCACCGAGTCTGTCTGTCACC
Source organism: Morone saxatilis (assembly GCF_004916995.1). Taxonomy (NCBI): domain Eukaryota; kingdom Metazoa; phylum Chordata; class Actinopteri; family Moronidae; genus Morone; species Morone saxatilis. Next base: position 22,610,328 of record NW_023339663.1, on the reverse strand, counting down.
TCCATGCCTTCAGGGAGCTCTAATCACTTTACCCTATAATTACCTCCCCACAAAAGGCCCCGTTAAAGTTCCTGTAAAATAAACCTGATGCTATTGTGAAGAAGAGAGGCCCTTTCTTTTAATTAGGGCCATCCATCTTAACCTTGTCTACCTGAGGTGAAGTGAAGGTAGCCCAGGTCAAGCTCCCAAAACGCTCCTCCCTATTGTCTTCTCCTGCCACTGACTACAGCACAATGTGGGTGCTAGCCTGCTCGCCACGACAGTCCTTTTGTTGCCTTCTCGCTGGCTCCTGGTAGGATTTGCTGCTGAATGGGTTTTTTTTACAGTGACACAATACTTGCAATTCACAATGGGAACCCAACACTGCACGCATCACCGTTGTATGTGAAACATATGCAGTGACTATAAAAAATTAAGTGTAAGCTCATATCATTTAACAGCTGTTGGTGTGACGTAACAGTCTTGCTCTTCAATGGACAACTTGAGGCTTGTGGGAACAATGTTTTTTTAGTGGGTGTTGCTGAAAGTAGTATCCGGGATCACATTTTTTTACACCTAATCCCTTGCTTTGCTGCTTGATACACCTCTCTGCATACGCCCTGTGTGTGTGTGTGT
>NW_023339663.1:22609425-22609650 GCF_004916995.1 Morone saxatilis | reverse complement strand
TTTAGTCAAGCACCAAACAGGGCGATGCTGTGTTTAGAATCTGCGTCTCTTCTCCAAAAGCTCCTAGGTGAGGAGTAGGGCCTGATGATCAAAAGTAGTGTTTGTTTTTTCTTCCCGACCCCGAGAGGGAGAAACGCCATGTCCCTGCAGAGCGTAGACGGGCAAACTGCCTCGCACTGATCAGCTCTCCTGAGAGGAATGCTTTCCCCTGTGTGTGTGTGTGTG
>NW_023339663.1:22609121-22609325 GCF_004916995.1 Morone saxatilis | reverse complement strand
TGTGTGTGTGTATATATATATGAGTTGTGAGTGTGTGTTATGTGTGCCACTGTTTCATTGTTTCCCTCTCCCTCCTTATCCTCTCATTCTTCCCCCTTCTTCACTCTTTTCAGGTGCCACTGGCTGCTACCTCAAGCTGTCACTGATGTGTGCTGTCACCCTTGCTGCTGGAGGTAGGAATGAAACACACACACACACATACAC
>NW_023339663.1:22608811-22609050 GCF_004916995.1 Morone saxatilis | reverse complement strand
TCCTCCTCATCATCCTCTTTCTCCTCCTCACTACCTTTTCAGCCCACTGTATCCGACCCACAGTGCACTGCGTGCGCTTTCATCTGTGCTGAGGTGGCGTGGTCGTATATTATTCATGGGTCGTGCGATCTGAGGCGCGTGTCATATGGCAGAAGTAATAAGATGGAGTACTGGTGAGGAGATGATGAACACAACACTGGAGAGAGAGAGAGACAAGCCTCCCTCTCCCGTTGCCTTAC
>NW_023339663.1:22608464-22608784 GCF_004916995.1 Morone saxatilis | reverse complement strand
CGGGTCTCTCCGCTTCCTCTACACATGTTGATGCACAGCAAAGCTTTGATTTATACTGGAATGGATGGCCCAGAGTGGGACAGCACAACAAGTGTTGTTTTGAAACAACAGACACTATTCTAGTGAGTAATATATTTTAGATTTGTTGGAGACGGACAGGACTTATAATGTGCTGTATCCGATAGGTATAACTTTCATTTGTCTTTCATTTGATCTTTTTTGTGACTCTGCGAGGAGGCAGCAACTTTCTTGCACCTTGGCACTGCAAACAGTCAAGCAGCCATCTTGCTATTCTTATATTCTGTCCCCTCTAGTAGTAA
>NW_023339663.1:22584316-22608444 GCF_004916995.1 Morone saxatilis | reverse complement strand
GGTACAGTCCCTGAATCACTGGAAACATTAGCAAATGACAGCAGAAAAGATATCATTCCCTTTGGTTGAGTAGAGGTATGTATTTATGGTGGATTGGGTCGAAAAATTTGTAACTGTTCCATTACATGCAGGAGCAAGACTTTTGACCTCCCGCAATGCCCCTCAGCTTTGCATAGGAAGCAGGGGGGCTTTTTGAGGGTGGAGGGCAGGGCAGAGAGCAGACCAGCTGACCAGTTTCAGCGTATCAGAGACTGAGCCCCGGTGTGCAATGTCTGGAGGCGACATGTGGTTAACCACCTGGCCCCGCTGTTTGACCCACTGGAGTGAGAGAGAGAGAGGGGGAGAGGGAGCAAAGACAGCCTGTACAGCCATTTGCTCATCAATGGAGGGCATCACCGCCACTTAACACGGCTTATTGATCTGCACAGCCTGCAGGGCCTCTGTTGTGTGTCCATTTCCTATTGATTATTTCAAGTCTATTCTTTTCGACCGCTTTCTCTCCCTTCTAACCACTGCTCTCCTCTGTCTGCTCCACCAGGGAATTTTTTAAACAGTCATTTGAAATTATAATCTGTTTGAGTAAATGTCATAATCGCCCCTAAGGCCTGGTGCAGATTGGCTCGAGAGCAGAGGTCTCTGAGGTCAATGACACTGGTCAATACTGACCCATTTGTGTTATGGCCAGTGCAGTGGTCACTCCAACCAAAATGGCTGACCTCAGTTCTCTCTGCTCTGCATTTCATCTTTTTATGGGCCCCATGCTTTCTTTGTAATTATACTGTACTCACTGAAGATGCAACATAAACTAATATCAGTGACATGTAATTCAATTGTTATTGTTTCAGCAAAGAAGGTCTGTATATGGAGTGTGTTTGTGTGTGAGTGAATGAAGAGTGACGCACTAGCCGACTGCTCATCAATGCTTCATAGGTTAGATCATTAGATCTAAAGTGACAGCGCTACACAAGGATGGGGAGTGGGGGTTGCTTAGATAAAGATTGGCATATTGCTATTGATTCACCATCCCTGGGGCTTCTTCTGTTACCATGGTTATAGCCAGTGAGGGCGGGTAGGAGTATGAAACTGACACAGGGAGAATGATGTAACCATTATAATTCTGATTTTAAAATCTTATGATCAGGTTTGAATAATCCCCTAATTCCCTTATACCATATTGCTTGGTATAAGCCTGACAACGCATTATTTGTCTGCAATTAATGGCATTGAATTGCAGAAAATAAGAATTAGTGTGCTTCTGATGTGCATGTCACTGCAGATAACCATCTGTGATCCTATAACCATTACTCTAACCCATAACAACGTCTGTGCTTTGGCTATATAAGTCAGGGTTTCATTGTGAGCGGATAGGGGTCTGAAAAATTCCCGTTGCAGCTCATGTTGGACTGCCAAACTCCTCAGCTGTCCTTCTAAACCAGGCTGAAATAAGAGCAGGCCTCAAAAGCTCTTTGATCTTTTACTGCCAGGGTCAGGGCTGAAATGACGCGTAAATGAGGGAGGAATGAGTTTTCATTTTGTCAACCTGTTCTGTTATTGTAAAGCTAAGGGGCCTTTGGTGTGACATGACAGGAGATTGTTTTAAGTGCCCACACCAGTGGAACGGCTGAACATGTTTGAGTGTCACAGCCAAAAAGCTGTTCACCTACATTACATGCAGATATTTACTGTGTCTAGTGAACAGCTGTGGGAGCTTACCTAGACAGAATGTGTGTGTGTGTGTGTGTGTGTGTGTGTGTGTTTGTGTCAGCTGATGCAAGAGAGTCTACATTCTTATTTGCTGATGTGCACATGTGCAAGTATGCAGTGTAGGGCGGTTATGTGCGAATTTGTATGCTTCCACAAGTCAGTTGTGTACGTATAAGTTCTTCTATTGTGCGTGCGTTTCGTCTGCTCCCTGAACACACCTGCTAGCTGCCTGCTGGAGATGAAGAGGAGCCTCCATCAGTATGATATGAGAGCAAAGCAGCAGTAGTAAATACTTGGCTAAAAGGGAGCAGCCTCTGTAGCTGTTTACGGCGCTCAGATTTCCAGAGGAGTGGAACCGGTGCTGGAGGTGCATAAAGGTAACAAAACATGATCATTATGGGATGCATTTGTACTAAATCGCTGTACAGAACATCTCCTTCCGTATGCCGACATCACCCACGCATTGTTCTGACTACAGAGAGAAACCCCCGGAGCTGACAAAGGCAAAGGAGGAAGTGGAGGGGAGGAAAATCGGGTGCCATATCCATCGCTCAAGTCTCGCTTGTGTTCAGTAGTTCAATATTACACCCACTCCACCCATTTTTGATTTGAACCTGACAGTTGTTTCTGAAGCGCCGTACTCCATATCACAGGGAGGAAATGAGAGCGCTGAATTCCACAAGATGTGAAAGGTGAAAAATGGAGAAAAACACCCTCCCACTCCAGAAAAAAAAAAAAAAGGAAAACACCCAAACACAGAGTGAAAACAAATACATAAATAAATAAATCAACAATAGGAGCTGCAGCTGAGAAGGGAAACATTGCAAAAAATTGCAGTGGGGAGATTTTAAATTGCGGTTGTATCAATAATTTAGCTACCTGAGACACTGTGTTTTTGTTCACCATAAGGTTTGATGCGACTGAGAGAAGAGTTAAGATTAGGGAGACTTTTTTATTATTGATGCCGCGGTGCACAGCTCACATCTGGTGTTACACTTCCAACCCCCAAACAGTGCACAGCAATCCCCTTTGCAAAATGACTGCAATACTGTCAATTGTCTACACAGTTGAATTGTTAGTGGCAGACGCTGTCAAGTCCACGTTACAGAGCCTTGTGAAATTCCAACAGTTTTTCCTCAGAGTAAATACAGACAGTTTATAAGTAAACTCCTGCACCTAATAAAGGAGAATGTGTCTTTACTGCTAATTAAATTGCTATTGTCAATGTTAAGTTCCTTTAGCTGGTACAAGTCAGCTAGAATGGGAACAATCTAAATTCTAAAGGATATAAGCCAAGGTTTGATGTGTTTGACTTTGGGCTTTGGGCACATTTTTAACAAAAGGCTGGCTGGATAGATGGAGACAAAAAACACTTATAGCTTTCTTGTAACCTCAACTAGACCTTGTAGCACACCCCATGATTCAGAGTCTTGTTATGCCTACCTAATGCCATGTCAGTACCAATGCTCACGGTTAGCATCACTCCTCCCTACCTTCATCAGTAACTCGGCCAAGCACAAATGACCCTTGCCAGTGCACTGGGGGCTGGCGTGAACTTAATCACTTGAGCAAATTGAAACCACTCGCTCTGCAGTATTTTTACAGGGGTATAGCATATGACCTCAGTCTATACTGACTGACCTCTGCTTTTGAAAGGACTTGAGGCCTAAAAACACACTAATGTTGTTTTTGCTTCCATATTAGGTCAAAATTCCTAGCTTAACCCACTTGCTGTGTGATTTATAACACTGTTGTAATCCTCTCAAGGTTTGACATTTAGAGGACATGGTAAAAGTTGTGTCTTCAGTGTGAATGTGTTTTTATCATCGTGGAGATCCACCACCTTTTGAAGGCCTTCCTGAGCCTGTAGTAAAGTTTCTGACCCTGATTACTGGTTCCCAGCTCTGGCTCCTGTCAGCCAGGGGAGTAGGGTCAACAGCCCTGAGCAAAAAAGAACATTAGTCAAAACCACAACTGATCTGACACATTGCTGAAATGATTGATTCTTGGTGTCTGTGGGAAGAAAATGTAGAAAAGAGGAATATATCTATTTTTTTTGTCTTAATTTCTGACACGAGTCATCTGCAGCTATAAGTGGTTAAAGACATATGGTGGTCAAAAACAAACAAAGCAGCTAAGCCAGGCAGATAAGTAACAGGCTAGCTGTTAGCACATGTTTACCTGTTTCTGTTCTTTTGTTCTTTATCCCAGAGCTCAGAGCTGGCATGTCAGGAGTATTGAAGGACTTACACACAGGTTCACCATGATCTGCTTTCACTCAGTCTTTGTCATGTCACAATGTTGCTGCACAAAAGACATACATGTTCGCACAACATGTTTGCAGTGGCTACTCCACAAGCGTTGGAATTCCAGGGCATACAGGGGCTCCCTTATAAAATCCCCAATGAAATCCCCAATGCTCTTTCCCGCCCCCTTCTTAATCGTAAACAGGCTAGCACATAGTACAGCCACTGCACCCTTAATACCTCCTCAAATAATAAGTATTTAGTCTTGATTTACAGAGGCAGTAAAACTCTTCAAAGTGCAGTCTAATCTTTCATTAGGGATCCCGAAGACGGTGTCAGCCATATCTGTTCTTCATTATCTTTAATCACTCAGTGTTTTACCTGTTCATTTTATTGTAACAGAGATCATAAAAACACCCTTGTTAAAAAAACACCCTCCTGACTTTTAGATTATCTTGTTAACACAGCCTTACAAACTGGGCACCATTTAGCTTTTTTTGGAGTGTGCACAAAAGGGTAAATCACTTCTCTCTCTTTTTTACCATGACTTAAATTTCTTTTACTCAGTCTTGCTCTCCACCTATCTACATATAGCATGAAAAAAGTAGGTCTGTACAACTCAGGGATATTAAGAGGAGAGAGTAAGAGACTGATGATAAGTGAAGTATAACTTTTTAACACAGCACAATAATTGACATATCACTCAGAGAGTCCCTTTGTATGAGTTTTTCAATAGCCTCATCACTGAACCATGGTATTGATATCCCAACGTAAGCCCACTCCCTGTGGTCTCAACAGGAACTGGGTTGGGTGTATTCAGGGTCCGGCCCATGACACTGACCACTGCCTGTCACTGTGACATGGGGGTCGGGGATCTCAGCCGAGGTATTTGACCTACGTGACCTATGACCCTTAGATGATTGAAGTGGCGGCTTTCCCTGCTCTGGTGCTCCAGCCTAGAGACAAGGTGACGAATCCTTTAGGAGCTCTCTGGTTGCAAGATTTTGGAGAGGGTAGAGGCACAGGCAACGTAGGCGCCGGTCTTTGATGGGAGCGTTGTTGCAATATGTCTGCTATAGGTTTAGGCCTGAAGACATGTTGGCCAGTCATGAGAGAAGCTGGGCTGTGACCTTGAGTGGTCTCAACCTGTGTCAATGTGGCTGGTTTGCTCTAAGGCAACTTCTTACTCATGTAACCTGGATGACTCACTTAGTCAGTTCTTGGATAACACATGATGTACTTTGTTACTTTGGCGAGCTTTGTAAACACACACTGTAGTGTGTGTAGAGGCCTTAGTGGTTAGTGATATAATGGTAAGCTGTGTACATTTTAGTTTTTCGTTTTGCTTCTCAGTGGCAAGATGACGCAATAAATGTTTCTTTTCTAAAGTACTTGTCTCCTTAGATTCTTGCCATAATATTATTTACAACCACATCACATCGCTTTAAGCATGGATACATCCAGGTGTTATGTTTCACTTCAACTAATCTAATAATCTCTCTTAGTTTTCACCTTGTCCATGCCTCAAGGTCAAACTACTTTTCTCTCCTTAGTGGTCTCAAATGTTGCTATGCTGCTCCCAGGGTCATCCCTACTAATCCCCAGTTACTCCAGTCTTGGTGGATTTCTCCCATGGGCAGGTGAAATCGGATCCCAAACCCCGAAGCTGGGCCAAGATGTCCACAGAGATAAGCATCCTGAGCCCACTCCCAGTCAGGGGTCTTAGGCAAGAATTCAGAGATACATCATCACAAATCCATTAAGACCAGCCCACTACTTTAACCACAAAGCCCAGCTGCAGCCAGTAGACCTTTTACCCCCAGTCTGAAGTCCTAGGACCTTGGTTAGAGCCCCAACCTTAAACCCCAGCCATGGTCTTTTCTGGACTGTACTCCTTCATGTCAAATGAAATTCAATGTGACATGACAATTAAACATTGACATACTATTTTTCAATCTCCCTACCATGTGTGATTTAGATCGAATACATGCATTTGTGATATCAATATTACTGGAGGTAGTCCTGCTCCTGGAAAATCAGGGTTAAGTGTCTGTTAAAACTGATGATGATGATGATGATGATGATGATGATGGCACCAGCAAGACACCAGCTGATGATGCAAAAATAGTATGTGTTATAATGATGTAGGTTTTTAAGCAAAATCTCAGAAACACACAATAGAGAAGGACTTACCAAGGTCCAATCGTGTAATTTTACCAAGTAGATACACATTTTGAAGGATACATAAACTTATACATGCTGTCTTGTAGTGCAGTATTTTATTAATATAAGCTTTTAGAAATACCAATTTATGAAGCAGGTTGGAAACCATGTTCAGCAGTATTATAAACAACAGCCTCTCCACTATCAGGCACTTGTCTAACCATCCTGCATGACCTTACTGTGTATTCTGTTACTTGACGAGTTTGGGTTTACGGTGCTGCCTTTGTACTCGCATGGTGCCTGCGGCCAAGCCAACCGCATGACGCCTGTATGGGAGGCAGGCGGTGGCCGTTAGCCACAGGGCGGTTGGGTTGACAATCTATAGTGAATGGTGGCAGACTACACTATTGTTTGTGGTGCAGTGTTGTTTGTGCAGCTCTTAAAGACAGCGCTCGTGTGTACCAACCATAAGTGGGAGATTTGTCTCCTTGTCTCTCCACATCTATCCCGCATATAGCCACTGTACTGCCTTTCTTGCACCAACAGCATTGTGTTTTTAACTGCTACAGTCGCTCGGCATGTATTTGGCTAGGCTTTGTGTCTACTGAGCGTCAAGGCCGATATACCCTTCAATTAACACAGCTTTTAGTGGGAATCTTTGAAACCATGATTGTGATACAAATAAAACAAGCCAAAGCACTTTTAAATACTTCACGTTAGGGTTTTATGGTGGCTGATGGGAACATTTTATTCTGGGGAGCTTTGTTTTATAATTTCTTCAGTCCATGCCTTATGCAGAGCCTCAATGCAATACTTATTATTTATTTGTTATGTTTTTATTTAACAAGATTCTTTCTATTGGTGCAATCAGCAGCACTGCTTAAACATTATTTCTTACTTAACAGGTGCAAATGCATTTTTTTTCCTTTTGTGTGTTCCATACAAAATTTGTATCCACACTTGAAACGAAAAAGTTTCTTCATAAAACTCCTTAAATCCTGATATTTTAACCCAAAGAAACAATCGCTGTTATAAAAGGTTTGATGTAGGAAACAAAAAATCTAAAATACTACTACTACTACGACTAATAATAATAATAATAATATCACCTTCAAAGACCCACAGAGCCTTCATATTATATGTTAGGTATATCAATTGATAAACTAGAAATTTACTGTATTTTCTCAAAACAAAAAAGCACTCACTACACTGTGAGCACACTGTAACTTGAAAAAAGCTCACTTAATTATTCACAGGTTGGTCTGCAGGTTCTTTTATTCTCCACTACAAGGGCATGTAAATTTGTGATTCTCAGGACAGAGCAAAGACCAGCCTGAACGCAAGTATAGCCCTCATTTGTTATCAAACATATGATTCAGTGTATAGTGTATGCTATCTATTTATACTGCAGCTTTAATTATCCAGTACTTCCTGCCTTTGAAGTGCGATCAATCAGTTCCTACCTGATGCCAGGAGAGGCCTGCACATGTGCACCAGAGGCATGAATCCGCCTATTCCACTTCCACCTTCCCCCTTTCAGCCTTGTTGTTCTTATTGTTCCTTTCAGCCTTGTAACACAGAACAGTATAGATAGCAAGAGTGGAGGCTTAGCATCCTAAACCCCTTCTTTAATGCCAACCAGATTGACAGGGCACTATACGTGAACCAGAGTGAACTAATGTTGTCCATCTTTCTGTCGAATAGGATTGTTTAAACTTTGTTTATTTTCAACATCTTTTTCCTTATTTTTGTGTGACAAGTAAGCTCACAGTCAAATTTTTTTTTGATTGTTATATGTATGTTTGACAAAAATGTCAAAACAAGAAGTTAGTTTGGTTACTTACTTGTGAGCATGTCAATGATTGATAACTTGCTATGTTAATCTAAAACAGGGGAGGCCAAATTTTTTCCCTTGGAGGGCCAAAACGGAAACCTAATTGTGGTGCCACAGGCCAAAAGCTAACACCACAGTGTCCCTCTGGTTGCCTCACTGAGATTAGGAAAAATAATCAATAGTCAGAAATCATACATATTTAAACACAGTACTTCAGAAAAAAACCCAATTTATATTATAATTTTTAAAATTTTTACATTTACATTTTGCTGCTAGAAACATCTGGCGGGCCAAATTGATGCTAATGGTGGCCCAACTTTGGCTTGTGGGCCCCACTTTTGACAGACCTGATATAAAAGAACAAAGACCAAAACAAAACAGAAGCGACACAGAGATGGGTGAGCATTGTCAGCACCTCGCCATGTTGTAAGAGCAACTAAACAAGCTTTTTTCTGTGTACTAGCATACTTAAGGACATTCAGACATCTCAAGCTCTAAGTCTAGTTTCCTGCCACAGCATGTTTTCATTTACCAAACGAGGAGCGGAGCCAATGGGAAAATCAATAGCACAGATAAGCAGCCCCTCTGCCCTCGATGTGTGATGGTGAACCCATATGGACACAGCAGGGTGCTGTGGTGAAACATGTCACTGTAGAGAAAAAGATCCAGTCTGAAACAAATGTTTCTGCTCTTCTCCACAGACAAAGGCTGTTTAGTAAATACCTTAAGGTTGCTGTAATTGTGGTTTGAGAATTGTATGGTATAACTCACATAAAAAGAGAGAAAGGCAGAGAGAGGAAAGAAGAGTGCATGCTAGATAGCAGCTGTAAGTAAGTGAATGAGTAAGTGTGCAGGTTTGTAGCTTAAGGTCAGAGGTCCCATGAAAAAGCTGAAAAAAGGTGTATCAAAGAAACCAAGGATGGAGAATGTATACATGTACAGTCTGATCCATCATAGTCCATGCTTAGAGGTTTCTGTGCAATATGTTCTCTATTACATAGCCCAGGTGATTTCTGTCTGTCTCCCCTCAGAACATGATCTCCTCCAGGCCACGGCCCCCGTCTCGTTAAAGCGGCACGGACCCGGCGTGGATTGAGTTTAAAAGTAATAAAGAAGCGGACCTGCTGGCTAGGTGAAAAACCCGCTATCGGATTCCTAAGAGCAACTTTCTTTTCATGTGCAGACTGCATTCAACGAAGCGTTTAATTCAACAAATCCATGGTTGTGATCCACCAGAAACGGAGCTGGGGTTAGTTCAATTTGTACCAAACGATCTCCACATGATCAAAGCGCGGCAAGCTCTCCCCAACATACTGCTTAAATTAGACTAACACCAAAGTCTTTGGCTCTTGGACAGTATTTGGAATGTCTTACCAGCAGAGAAATTCTTTCGTACATATGGTTTCAATAGACCCAAGATGCCAGCTTCACATCTTTAATGGGCTGACAGGGAACTTTGGTGCTAACTCTCTGACTCCCAAAAGTTCTTGGGCTGTCACCCGCAAAGCTTTTTTTTTTTTTTTTACTGTTCCTTCCCCTCCTATTACCAGGCGCTGAAGAGGAGCGATTGTGCAGTGGAGAGAAGGAGTTGTTCTCTCCATCTCGCTGCTGCAAACGTCATCCCTTGCTGCGATACTGTCACTTCTCGGAGTGTGTGTCAACCACAGTAAGTCAGGCAGCCCCGCGGTCTGCTAGGAGCAACTAACCAAAGTTACTAAGTTACCCAGACCAGACCCTGTCCTTCTCTGCCTCTTTCACTTTTTGCAGATGGAGCCCCACATTGTACTGTACTGAGCCAAGTTTTTGTCATACAGACAGTCTGGGTTTGTGTGTGTACTTATTATGTGAGTGCACATGTACTTCTTTGTAGATAACTGGTGTGCATGTTAGCCAGAATGGGCAGAACCGTTACTTCTCCCTTTACTCTTGTCTACATCTGCAGGGCATGTGGAGCACAGAAAACACACAAACACACCAGCAGGAGAAAACGGGTGCGGTTCTCGTGTGCCTGCTGGATATCGAGCAACCCCTCGGCATGTTGTAAAAGCCTCTCTAATATCGGTGTTACAACCAGACAGGCTGTGCATAGCGGGATCCAGTTTTTTTGTCACCAAAGTTGGAGATATCACGCCCTGCACATGATTGTGACTTGTTTGGATGAGCGGATGTCACAGGCATTATAGATATAAACGGAATATCACACAGTCCCAGATACTTCAGACTTCACAGCTGAATTGACTTAGGACTCTCAGGAGAGTTCAAAATATGACATTTTCACTCTGCATCTGCACTTTTGCTACAGCAGGCATAAAGAAAATTTAGAAAAGTAGAACCGGCGGGGGGTTGGTAGGTGGGTTGTGGGTTGGGGGCGTCTCTCCAGGAGCACATTCAGACTTCTCAGCTCTATTTCTGTTCTAGTGCAATTAGTCTGTTCCCAGAAGACAAGGCTAGGGATTCAATACATGAATACACGCTTGTTGGCATGTCACTCCATGAGCTCTATAGTATAGTGGGATTTCCAAGTCTGTATGTGTGTTTTTTTTTTCACTTGGATTATGTGTTGCATTAACTCATTTTTATTTTGTCATATATCAACACATTTCCAAGCAGAGTTTGTGGGTTTGTGGATGTGAAGGGCGAAGTGGCTTACACCAATATATTGTGAATATGTGGTGTAAAAAATATCTTAAGATTTCCCTATATGCTAAATCTAAATTCTTACAGCACACTACATACAGCATGCTGTAGTCTTTATTTGCAGGAGTTTTTTGTATTTATAATTTGGCGTAACAGGTTGTAAAGAGAAAATGCATCATCACAAATAATAAAGATTTTTTTTCCAACCTGACTTTGTCTTTATTGTGTTACTGGTGTTTTTCATAAAGCAGCATATAATTATACAGACATTATATTTGTTAAGAAAGATATTTTTTTTCGATCCACTTTTTTTTTTACCAGTGTTACTTGCTTTAGATATTGCTGATGTAGAATTTTCTTTGTTTTCCACTGCTGTGTTTAATGTGCAGCAAGTCTGTTCAAGGGCATCAACCTAATGCTTAAAATATAAAATACAACATCTAATCATGATCACATCTTTATATCCATCCCTCTCAGTTTGTAAATCCTTGTTGCCAACTTCAAATGATGTGGACGCTGGCTAAAAGTAAGTTCACCGCAGTAATTTATGCATAAAGTGGCTTTTGTCAGGCAGCAACAAAGCAACTTTGATAAATGCCCCTTAATTTATTGTCACGTATGTAAAATCAAAGTGAAACATTTACAGGCTGTGCACTGAGCCAGACCAGAGGGGGGGGGGGGGCCTCTTGGGTGAAAGTGAACCCCCACCCTTGTCTTTGGAAACTTTGGCTCCCACCTCCTCTCCTGCCCTCTGGGTTAATCAGAGGCATAAAGGTTACGATGTACGTCTAGTGACTAACGACAATATGATGTGCACGGAAACAACATGACAGTTTGCAGCCATTAAACTGGGAGCAAGATATGGTCCATTTTTTAGAGGAGAACAGGTCTGATTCAACACAAGATAAGACTTATTTTTGTCTGCGTACAGTGTGTTGTTGATTCTGACCAGTGGTCACTTGAAAAAGATATGCTTAATTTTATGTTCCATTTCCTGAGCATACACAGGACCAAAATAGCATTCAGTGAGCTTTGAACCATGTGCTAAAATCCTAAGTGTTGAATGGCAAAGTTTACTTTAGACAAGTTGTTAGACAAGTTACTTTTAGACAGGTTGCGTCTGTGTTGTCACAGGCACAATCCAATTTCACCCCCCCAACAAGTGTTGAGCCTGGATGACTTGCTCATAAGGAACTTCTTGAGAAATGCACACCCTCTTGAAAAGAGAGAAAAGCTGGGCTAACACAGCGATTCACAGGCTGACCTCTGATGTGACCTCTTGCCTGTTTGCTGACATTTTCGCAATGGACGCACTTGAACGAAAAATTGGGGGAGGAGAAGGAAGAAGAGAGGAGTAAGAAAAGAGGAGGGCGTAAAGGGAGAATGCCTTTTTCTGATGGATGAGGTCTTCTCCTGTTACATTTGGAGAGAACACAGCTGTGAGGAGCTGTTAAGTACACGCAAACAAGCCGTCTGCTTCAGACAAGCCTGCCGGGCACCCGGCCCCACATCCCACTTGTACAGCTCTGACACATGATCACAGCCAGACAATACATGTGGGACCTGAGCGCGCTCCACTAAAAAGTGAGAAATATTTTCAACTAGAACAAAAAACAATCCCCTCTCAATACCGCTGGGACCCCTCGTCGTATTAATTCATCTTGTTTCTCTTTGTCTTGTGCTGGTTTGTGTGCTGTTGGGGAGAGGGAAGAGTGAAAGGAGAGAGTGGGGTTTGGTGGTTTAGTGACTAGGAAATAGGTTAGGAATGGGGAGAAATGTAAAGAACATCTGCTACCGTGACGGTGTCACACTTTGTCTAATGTGTTTTGAATAGGCACGGCTGTCCCAAGTTGTGTGAAGGGAAATCTTTCTGATCCATATGCTGATTAAGGGAATTAATGTGGGATTCTTTTAAAGCAATACCCACCAATACTCCATGGAAGCATTTTTTTTTTCTGTTGTGGTTACAATAGAGTGCAAATTATTATATCAAATGACAGCTGCGAAATACATTAAAAATGTTTCTGATACATGCTTTTAAAATGTATTATAACACTATGAGAACTACACTGTTATGTAGGCGAATTAATACTAATGATTAATTATGTTGTGACAGCCATCATTGCATTTAAAAAAGCAGAGGCCTATCTGAGAATACCAATATGAGCCTTTGAATTAAGTAATTCTAATGTTTCTTAGGTCACATGTTCCCCAGATGAGCATTTCATACAGATTCTCATACTTTACTAAACACTTTGTCCTCAATAAGCAGAAATTCTATTGGACACATGTGACTGTCATCTCAACAGTGACTACAGAGGGGGCCACATTAGTCAATATGTTCCCATACAAGAACTGCAAGTGATGTGATCTTGATACTTGTGGCAAACCACAAATAAGCTGACAAAGTTTTTAAACTTTTGCACACTTCCAATCGACAAGTAGTGTAAAGTGGTTTGGGTCAGTAGTCTATTGTAGTGTTAGGAACATGTGGCATTGTGCTAGGCTGAGTCATGCTTGTGATTCAAAGGATAATGGAGATGGTTTGCTGACAGATGGATGTTGTGGTGAAATCTGGATCACAAAGACAAACCCTGTCCTTTGTCAGATTTTTAGTAATAATCTATAAGAGTTTGTGAGTGAAACTTAAAACTGTTTGGGTAATGGGGTAATGGGTTTTGTGTGTGTGTGTGTGTGTTATGGGTAGTGCTGATGCAGCATTCATCACTACAGCGCCACAGCTGGTTGTGTTTTGGGTATGTGCGCCTTTCTCTCTCACACAGTCTGAACTGTGAACTTCAAATGACTTCTGCTGTGTAGTGCTAGTACTATTATTGGCTATATAGTACTCATTACATACCAAGGACACATGAGGCGTCTGATAGGGAAGTGTGCATGTGTTTGTGCATGTGCATGTGCATGTGTGAAGCAAAGAAAGCAAAAGAGATGTCATATAGACATCTGCTTTCTGAATCATAGATGCTGCAACTCTCTCAGGTGTGGATGCACAAAAATAACATTTCATCAAAGCACCAAAGGTCAGCGTGCATTACTGGGAAAGGCCAGGCTAAGTCTCAGCTGCAACCCCCAACAGCACCTTCTGAGCAACACCAGGATCTCTACATTTGGATTGTTGGCAAAAACTAACCCACATAATGGATCTATCACGATGCTATTTGTAGAGTCGAAGAGAGGGTAGAAGACCTCTCCAAAAGAAGAGGACATAAACAGCAAGGACAAGCTGCTGTCAGCAGCTCCATGTCCAGGTCGCAGGATACACTATTGTTAAGTGTCTCCATTTATCACAAGCCTCAGGTTAAAGAGCAGGCCTACTTCCTGTATCCCAGCACTTCACACTCAGCTGAGCTGTTCTGCAGGACCATCACAAACAAAGGCAACCTTTGCACGGCAAAGACTGGGGCTCCATAAAGAAAATAAACACACAGATGAATAACTTGGGGGGCCAACTACAGGAGGAAATATATTTATATCAATAGCGCCCACTGTTATTTTTCCACAATGATGAGTGCTAACAGTAGCTACGTGCTGTTTTGGCTGCTGCCTGAGAGGTTAGGGTGATGAAGGAAATCCAGGTGAAGCATCTCTCCTGCTCTGATGGCGTCACACCGCTGGCTGCCTGCTGACATGACATGAAGCCCGGCCTTCTTGGCAGTGTTCTGTGTGTCCAAACAGACCTGTGACAAATGATGAGGTCTTACATGGAAACACAAAAATGTTTGTGATAAGATTCTAGTGTATAAACGGTATGAGCAGTACTTGAACTATATCTAATATTATTTGGCACTTATTTACCTATATAACTTACTTAGTAGTAGTATACATTCAGCAAAAAAAAGAGAGTGTGTGTAATATGGCTTTACTTGACTTTAGTCATCATGCAAGATGCTTTTAAACTCAACTGTCTCCATCAAGTATCCCAGGCTTAAGTAAAACACCAATCAATACCTTTAACCAAATGATATAATACAAATTTCATTGATAAATTGGAGAAGGATAGTGAGTCCACATTACTTATGGTCTGTGTGTGTGCACGTGTGTGTGTGTATGTCTGTGTACAGCCTTGAATTACAGCCTTTGTGGACTCCCAGTGATTCTACATCTGTTTTCAGGCTTGGTGAAAGTTTTGTTCCACTCCACATCTCATTAGTCATCTTGTCTTTAACTCTCTGTGAGCCCTGCCAAGCAGATTACCCTGAATGAGGTTTAACTCTGTCTGTCACTCTCTCTCTTTCCCAGCATCTCCGTATCTCTTTCTGTTTGTCTATCCATGCATGCTGATGTGTGTTTACAGACGAGGCTTGTGCTTCTATGAAGTACTTCTGTTTAGAATCATTATGGTTTGATTTCATTTAACAAAACTTTTTTTTCTCTATCTCTCCAGTCACTTGAAAAAAAAACAACAGTGCCCCCTTACTTGTTCTCCAGATATTAATTTGGCTTAATTTAATTTGGAAAACATCTCCTGCAAGTTTTCCTGGCACAACCTTTAAAGTGACAATATGAAATAATAAACCCTATTAAATATAAATCACAGGGGCAATGTCAGCGTTACTATGATTCCTATTTGATTTTCAAGAGAGAACACATGTGATCACTCTCTTTTCCATTTTCCCCCACCCTCTATCCCACTATTTCACCTTTAATTGAATACGTTTCTGTTGTTGCTGCCAACCAGTCCACCCCCCTATTCTACTTCCTCAAGCACGTAATGCATGCAGTAAATAATTCAAATGAAATTAATTTTACAGCACCTTGTTTCCACTAAGCATGCCAACATCTGTTGTCGAGTCACAAGTTTACATTGTTGGTCATTACTTTCCACAATGAGCAAAATGTTTTATTAAAGCCCCGTGGGAGTCCCTCTTGGATCAGGCAGAGACGACGGTGCTACTGACTGAACCCTCCCTGAACTCTGACAATCAAAGATTGGCTGCAGCTCTATTGGGGCCTGACTACTGTCTCACTTCCCAAAACGGGCTGGGACTTAATGTGATTGAGGTATTGGACAGCCTCAGTCCTTCAGGAAATCGCTGACCATAATGAAACAGAGCTTTGCTGACTTTTGAAGTGACGTAGTGCTTTTGTTCCGCACAACAGAGTAAATCTCACCCTGCTGTTGTTTCACAAAGGCCCATTACACTGTGGATGTATAAATAGGCCTTTTATTCTGTTGCCTCTAATTACCATAGTGCAAATACTAACGGCACAATATGAAATGATAATCCTCAAGTTAAATCATCAACCATTTTATCTACTGTCAACATACAACATGCAGTACATATTATATTGCTTTTTAATGATGTTTTCCACACTGTTATTTTGACTCAATATTAAAGATTGTTTGGTGAAGTTAATGATATTTATTGTGGCAGAGGGAAGGACCCGCATGTATGTATGTAATATGTTAAAAAGATGTGCCTGCACATCCCAGTGCGCAAGAAGAGGAACAGAGTTAAATAGCATATCTCCTTCACTTGCGGCAGGGACAGCTCAGGAAGTAGGCTGTTTATTTGCATTGGTCCACATTTAAACAGTTCAGCGCTCACAGCCTTTCAAAGAAAGGCACATTGTGTATTCATCAATTTTAGTACTCATGGGGAGAGAAAAATAAGCAGACTGCTATACATAAATCATTAAGGCACAATCAAAAGCAACACACAAAATATATAGAGAGATGTACACAGACTGTGGGTTGAGCTCTGAATGTGGTCTATAAACCTCAAACCAATGTTGCAGTGGTGGTTATATTAGTTACTGTTGGAAAAGGGGCTTTAAACACTACAGTCTCCACAGACTGGGGCTTTAACAGAGCAGAAGAACAGGGGGAGAGACAGGCTGTGGGTGTTTCTCAAAGCACCTTTCCTCTGTAGACTTGGCTGTAAAATGTGAGGGGACCCAGGACACACCCCTGAGGAGCTCTGAAGTGGTTGTAGCTACCAAGGGGCCCTGATAGTCCTGCTGCTTCTGCGCTCCATAGGCCCCCGAGCAGGTGACAGCGACTCGTCCATACTCTGGGCCTCTGCCAGTAACAGATGTGCTTAGTCAAATGACTAATTGAAAACCTAAAACAAAATCAGCAGCTTGGCTATTTGGCCTGCATAATAACAGGCCTGTGCTGATAAAGGGAGTGGGAGAAAACACACACACCCCTCTCATCAGCGGCGCCATTAACAATCATGAGCAAAGATGAAAACAACGCTTGGTTTATTCGGCAAATGAAAGCACATAACTAGATGCTGTCCCTGGAGTCCATTTCCAATTTTAATAATACATCAAGGAGCATAGCCGCAGCAAATGCTACTACGCTGAGAGCCAAAGCATACCAAACTACTTACAGCTCCAGTATCGGGAGACAACTCCCAGAGCTAAGAATTTAGCAAATGCATAAAGGTACACAACATGATAGCTATTAGCTAAATTAAAAGAGCCATTACCAGAGTAGTGTGTGGAATCACTTGCCAGTTGAAGACTACAAACCAAAATTTTCCATTTCAGAAAGAAAATGTCTGTTTTGCATGTTTGTTGTTTCCCCACCTCATCTCTTTCCATCTTCATCGTGAAAAGCATGCAGCCTGAGCTCACCCCAAATTATGTACATGAATAATAAAATACCCTCTAATTAAAAACTGTTGTTAAATATGCAAAAATGTAATGATAATGAGATTGTGCAATACCTTGGAGTAAAGCATATTATAAATTACTTAGAAGTGCAAGTCGGCCTGACCCAAACATTGCATTTTGAAGGCTACTTGCAATGTTATGTCTGGGGCATATGGAGTGGGGGTTCAAACTGTGTTTAGGTCTGTCTCAAACTGTTTGTGTACATACATGCACACATATGTCTGTGAATGTGTGTGTCTGGTAGTGTGTATGTGCATGTGAGTGTGTATACGTTAACAAATGAGTCTGGGTATTAGTGGGGGGTTAAATATATGTATGTATGCAAATGCATATAGTGTCTCGTGCCTCATTGAGTCTTCAGGGAAAATGTTGGCACTAAAGAGTAGGAAGAAAGTGATATTTTTATATCTTTAAATACATGGTTCAGATAAGATAAAATCAAATCATCAGATCAAAAAATTAATTAATAAATAAAATAAAATTGCCCATGCTGTATTACAGGACTGTGGCTAAATTAGAGAATTGTGGAAGCAGTATTGTACATGAAACTGACAAGCTTTGAATCATGATTATATTTTAATATGCCTTCCACCACTAACTGCAACTAATACTACAAATAATAATTTTAAAGAAATGCAGGTGTTGTCTTATAGTGTACATTGTATTGTTAAAGTGGCTATCTAGGTGGCCATTATTTACATGTAGCCTATTTGGTTTTATTTCATTTTTATTTGCTGTGGCAGCTAAGCAAATAAATCATCACACCACTCAACAAATCTCAGTCTTTTTTTCCCACTGCTTGCTTTGTGTTTGCTTCACATCATCAATCATAGCACTTTTTCTGTTGTCCTCTGATTGAGTTGTCTTCACAGCTATATGTGACAAAGCCTTTATGTTCGCAAATACAGTAAATAAAAATAGAATTCCTCGACACACATTTACATGAGGTTTTGAAGAGCTAGGCGGAAAATCAAGAAATGAGGGTTGTCAGTTTGCAAGAGACAAGTGTGGATCCATAAACAAGCAACAATGGGAGAAAAAGTGCAAATTTTAAGTTGGCTTATTGTTATTCTGCTACCGACAGTCATGTCCAATTTGGTTTTCTTGTTAAGTAAATAATTA
Organism: Morone saxatilis; assembly: GCF_004916995.1. Taxonomy (NCBI): domain Eukaryota; kingdom Metazoa; phylum Chordata; class Actinopteri; family Moronidae; genus Morone; species Morone saxatilis. Next base: position 22,590,096 of record NW_023339663.1, on the reverse strand, counting down.
GATGTCGTTGTAGAGAGGCTTAGTGAATATAGTAAAGAGGAAAGAAGTACTTTTAAGGTAGATGTAGACAACATGGATTTATGCAGATATTGACATGCGGACATGCGGATACACACACACACAAACACAAACACACACCACTCTTCGTAGCCATAAGTTTATTGTATTAAGATGCATTATTGAATCATATTTATGGAGATGAGAGTTGCAAGTCAATTGGAGGCAATAATATTCCTTAGCTTTATAAATTCACTTGACACATGCAGAATAGAGCCTGTATTTAATATTCAGCAAAATAAGACTTCACTCTGATTGAAAGGTTTGCACTGCACATTGTCAAACATGATTGCTCCATTCTGGGCCAGCCAGCAGTGGGAACAATGTGCATATTTCACTTCCAGTCAATAGGCCTCCGCCATGTTTATTAAAATTTTAACAGGACTCTGGGCTTCACAGGTTCATCAGCTATTCAAAGCAACTGAACAAATCAGCTGTCATCTCTCTTTGCATGTTTCTGCCCCCCGTGTCCCTGACCTTCCTGGCATCCGGAGCTCACTGCCGTTTTAGATGACTTTCCACCAAGTCTTTATGGCCAAATAAACAGCAGCATGTGACGCTATCCATCACACATTATAATCCTGATTGTTTTTATGTTTGAACCATAAACAAATACTTGATTATGAGGAAAGGGAATAAATCAGGTGACATTATATGAGAAGGCAATCCAGCCAGTGAAACAGTCATTTAGATTAACGAAGCAATCCCCTCATACACGCACACGCCCATGCACGTGCACACACAGACAAACATACTTTAAGGAGGGAAGGCCACCAATAATAGTTACAACCAGAGGAGCTATGATTCGAGTGATGTAAAGATATAAGTTGCTTAATAAAAACAAAGTAAATCAAAGAACTGTGATGAAACTTGTCCCTTGAATGCAAACAAGACAGTTGCTTACTTTACTGTCCTAACATCTGTATGTACACATTGTTTAAGTGTTTATTCCATATCTAACCTCCTTGTTTTCATCGGGGAATCATTGTGACTTCCTTTAGTTATTCATTATTGTCCTGTCACAGTTGTTCAAGTGTCTTGGTTTGGCTTATCAAACAAGGTAAACTCACCATTGATGTGAAAACTTGACACAACAATGTGGTGACGTCAAACAGGCTCATCCAGAGTCAACTGCAAGACTAGAGGCCTCTTTGATGTCAGAAATGCAAGGCAGCGTGGAAAACAACAGCCTTTTGGTGAGGTAGGATGAAATGCTTGCATGTGTATGTACTCTACAGTATATGTACAGAGGTATGTTGTGTATGTGTGTGTCTGTGGGTGTGGGAGAGAGAGCAAGACAAAGAGAAATAAAGAGGGGAACTGGCGTTCCTCTGTGACTGAGTGGGAATGAGTGAAATTGGATGTGTGTGTGCACGCATGAAACTCATTTTACCCAGCTCTTAACTTACATCCTTCATCCAGCGGATGAAGTGAGTGAGAAAGTAGCAGTTCTTTGGCAAATAAAATCTGCTTCATGCAAAGCCAGTATTAATTTGGCTTTTCCGGTGGAATGAAATGTTTTTGTTTTGGGAGGAAATTGCCCTGAGCAGTAATGAATTTCCCCCCTCTGTGCTGTGTGGCACCATAATTTAGCAGAGCGATAGATCACATAGGCTGACGATTTGAGTGTGCATATATTCTAATAGAAAGCTGATAAATATTAAATGTGTAACATTTAAAAGAGGCTCATTTTCCCAGCTTTTAGTGCAGAGAGAGCAGATTTTTTCATAATGGCTGCTGGCAACATGAGACAGGGAGAAAAAAAAATACAACAAGAATTATTGAGGCCAATATTTATTCACATTTATTTATCCAAATGAGTCTGTTAGCAAAAGAGATATCAGAGAGGCGGTGAGTAGTTAGTTTTGCAAAGCTCAGAGCTCTCTGGCATATGACAATACCCGCTGCTGCATTTCAAAGCATCGATCACCCGTCATCACAAACCCGTGGTGATTCTGCCTTCTTCCTTTTGTGTTGATATGTTTACACGGCCACTCTCGTGTTGTCGTTGTGATCAGTTCTTGCTTTGGTATGAAGTTACAGTCAAAATATGCCAGTGTTTGTCTGCTAAAACAGCTCTCAGTTGTCTATTAGGGAAAGAATTGTCCCTTCAAAACATGTCAGACTCCTTTTTTTGTTGTTTGGAAATTAGTTTTAGACCCCAGGATGTATTTGGAATGCTTTTGTGTGTTGGCATATTCCTTTTTATGTCATCTTCGTGGTTAAACACATTAACAAATCAATGCAGTTACTTTCTGGATGAACAGCTGGAGTGTCAAAAACAAAGTAATCAAAGCAGCTACAGTAGCTTTTTTGTTTCTGTTAGTAATTTCACACATGATTTTGGAATGCTGCTCTACATAGCGGTGTTGAAACACTGATTTAAACGGGAACGCAGCTCAGTTGAAGACTCAGTGCCGTTACTTAGTGTCGTTATTTTAACAACACAATTAGAATCACAGACCAGACTTTGTTGTACTTTGGCATCCTCATCAGCTCCTACACTGCTGATGGTTGGCATCGCAGAAACCAGAAAAGATCAAGTTTTACCAGTTAGATGTGTGCAAAAGCACAAATCCACTATTTGTGTTATTTGGTTTTATGTGAATGAATAAAGATAGACACAATATATCACTGCATGTATAGGCACTACACTTGTTCAAGCATTTCCTTCAAATTACTGACTGACACACCCTGCCCTGCTGCCTTCAAATGTCTGTAGGGGTTTACCTAGCTCAAAAGAAAAGACCTTTGTGTAGTACGCAAGCAGTTGTGGATGACAAATGGTAAAAAATACGTTTTAATCTGGGTCTAGGTTCACTGCCTTACTGGCATTTCCCCATGCAACATTAAATTGTATTTTTTTGGTGTTGATCTAAACTACTCTACTGGTTAGAGATTATGCAACTGAAGTGTCCATTGTAATGGCAGGTAAAGTGAAGAAAAAAGAAATATAGGACAACAAAACTGCCAAGTCTGGAGCGCACTACACAAGGACTAGGTGCAAAAACATTAAATTAAACAAGACATTTACCATAATCGATACTATGCCGAGCCCACCTGCCTATGTAAGCAAGATATTGTTAAATCAGATGTGACAATTGAGCTAGGAAATAGAGATTCACAAATATCTTTGCAGCATGCGTGGTTTGCATTTCAGTAGCCTGAATACAAGCTAATCACAATCGCCTATCATCATTATCAGCTATCATCCCCTTATTATCAATACTAGATAGAAGAGAATGATCATTTAAAAAAGGTTAACAAAAACAAAATGACCAATTCTTGCTCTTCCTCTTCTTGCTCCTGGCCATGTATTCTTTTATCCAAGGTGCTAACATGAATGTGAATGTTTGCAACTATCTGTGCCACTATTACCACCAAAAATGTTTAAGTAGAAAAAAATAAATAAATAAACTAAACAAAACAATCTCCAAAACACATACCATACCTTATATTTCTTTACTCAAGTGGTCCCTCTCTCTTACCTTAAGTATGGACCATGATGAGTACATTCTGATAAAGCATTTGTCAAACATTACCATGTCCTTTCCTCTCTGTTCCCCATCTCCACCTCTTCAATTTTCATTTACAGCAGCAATGGCCCTCAGCCATACAAACCACTCAGCCTGTGTCGCTTTAAATGGAGCCTAATTCCAGATTACACAAACCTATGGGAGAGATGATATTTCTTTTGTCTGGTCCAAGAATAGAGGCTTGTGAGTTCCTGCAAGCATCATTTAGCCTGGCTAAATTACCATGACAAGGAGATGAGCAAACGGACAGTGCCTTGGCTTATCTGAGCGAGAGTTGCACTTTAAAAGGGCTTTAATGGAACCAATTATTAGGAGGATCTCTTCGCCGTCTGCTCCTGGTGCCACTTGATTGTTCTCGTTATAAATGTCCCTCCTTCCCTTGACAGAGTTGGCCACCATCGCCAGCTCGTCTTCATCTCTCTCTCTTGTGTAGTGATGAGAAGGTCAATAGACTACTCTTCACAGCTCTTGAACCTTTTCCATATTTCTTAATTAGGCCAGGCTGTATGTAAAAATGAAGCTGATAGGCTGGTACTTCCTCCTGCTCTCTTTTACACACACGCACACACACACACACACACTGAACCCATTCACACCTCATACTGTGTTCACTAGCTAAGTCTGACTGGATATCTGATGTTTCTCACAGGTAAAGGCAGAATGAAGAATAGGTGACATCTACTGCTTCATTTCTTATACTATACACTTGACCAAATCTGTCAATTAATGCTGTCTCCAGTTGGGATGGCAGAAACTTAACATCTGACATACTAGGGAGGTGCAGGACAACACATCCTCACCTTTGGCAGGGGCCACCACCCGTATTGTTGGTGTCAGCGATGGATGGGAGGAAGGATGGAGAGAAACAGGCACCAGTGGAGAACAGAGGAAAAAGGCCATTAGAGCCCTTGACATTTTGTTCATGCTTGAAATCCTCAAGTTGTTCTACTGAGAACCAGTCGATTCAACTACTAATTAGCAATCAGAAGAGTGTCATGGCTCCACCAGTAATTGTGCATGTGCATGTGTGTTATTCCACAGTTGGCCTAATGTGGGTACTGTTCCCCACTTTGCCTCTCCTCAGATTTAATGCAACCACTGCTACAGTAAGCAGTAAACCTCACAAGCTGGAAACTTCTTGACAAAACAAAGTTTGGGAAAAATGTATCATCAAAGTCCATTTAGACTCTGCTGTTTACTTACTTCCATCACAAAACCACTGTGTCTTTTGTATAATACCACGTCTTTGCTTCACTTTCCAAGCTATTGTGTTTTAAGAAGCAGTTTGAAAAGAAAATTGTTTTCTCTCAGGTCACAATCTCCAGTCATTTGTCCAAGATGCATTAAGTGGGTAGTGTGAGACAATGCACTGGAGTTTTGACAGTAAGCTTTAATTGATGCTGTCTCCGAGAAGGGGCGGAGACACTGTGAATGTCGGTATGGCTAAAGATGAAAACGCATGACCTAGTATTACCACTACCACACGGTCACCTCTCTGACCTCAGAATGAGCCCTCTGTTTCACTATGTTGACCTGGAGAGGTGTTTTATGAGGAATGTTGACTGGTTAATGCGCTGACTTCTGCACTCTGTATTCTTTGTCATTTGGTGCTTATACTTGTTCATGACAACACTTGTGAGTTTGTTATAATGTATGTGTTTTAATGTCTTTGGTATACTCACTCACAGGAAACCTGCTTCATAAAGTGAAACTTGGAACATCTATGAGAGCTCTTGACTCAAAATACAACACATCTCAGGGTTTCACTGCCTTTTGGTCTTATGAAGCTATTGAGTGTTTACACATTGTCCACAGAGAAAACAGCACTTACATAAAGTTGTGTGTAACATTTAGGAGGATCTATTGGTAGAAATGGAATATTATATGTATATATTATAATTATAAATAAGTATGTTTTCATTAGTGTATAATCACCTGAAAATAAGAATCATTGTGGTTTCGTCAGCTTAGAATGAGGAGTTTTTATCTACAGTAGGAGTGGGTTCCTTCACAGAGGGGCCCCATGTTTCTACAGTAGCCCAGAATAGACAAACCAAACACTAACTCTAGACCTTTTGCATTTTCTGCTAGTTTCATGGGTGCCATAGTTTCTCCTTTGCATATGGAAAGCTGAGCTGTATTCAAATGGTTGCAGTCTGCAAATCCACCGCTAGATGCCACTAAATC
>NW_023339663.1:22570521-22584216 GCF_004916995.1 Morone saxatilis | reverse complement strand
AAACCAAACACTAACTCTAGACCTTTTGCATTTTCTGCTAGTTTCATGGGTGCCATAGTTTCTCCTTTGCACTTGGAAAGCTGAGCTGTATTCAAATGGTTGCAGTCTGCAAATCCACCGCTAGATGCCACTAAATCCTACACACTGGTCTTTTAAACCATGTCAGGATTTTCCAAAACAACTGATGTAACAGTGGACAGTGAGTGAATCAAATGGCTGACACAAAGACAAACATTCTTGGGACAAAGTGCTAAATTTGTGTTGAGAAAAATAATGCAGAACTTCCCAAATTGGGTACTACCATCTATTTGGTAGTATTTCCCAACTCTTCTGTCACTATCAAATTAAAATACATTTTCATAAATGTGCAATGGCATGTGTACTTTTTTTTTCACATACATAACCTAACTACATAGAGTAGTTGTCAGTCAGACCACTAAGAGCTCTATTGCAGATCAATAGGGTGGTGATAGTAGCTAAAATATTAATTTGACTGTTGACTGCTAGCGGTGACAGGACCAGATGAGGAGATGATGTGACGGATAGAGAGTTGATCGAGGATATGCCAGAACTGAGATTTGAGGAGGAGAGGATTTTGGCAATAATAAGTAAGCACACTTTTTTTTTACCGTTCTGTGCTATTAAGAGTTAATAATTACTTGGTGATTGGTTGGATGATTTTATAATGAGTAATTTTTAGTATTGTGAATTGGGAAATTGCAAGCCCTGCATATCTTGATTCACTATATGTTGGCAAGTAATTTGATGTCTAAAAACGTTGGCACAATAAGACATAACAACATAAGGGATTTGTGAAAAGCCACTCAAGACTACGGAAGAAAGCTTCATTTTTGATCTCCAGGTTCCCCCAGCACCATGCCACTTATCAAGAGAGCTAAAGTGAGATGGGAGTAAAGTGGTCAGGGTGACAAGAGTGAGGATGTAGCATATGGAAGGAAACTTGGTGCAAACCCCCTGTGTTATCAACATTTGCTTTGTAACCTGAGAAAGGGCCCTAAATGTTTATTCTGCTTGGTATCTTATGGTTAGAACATGGCAAAATTACTCAAGAGCTGGCAAGCAGACAGTCAGAGAGGCAGAGCCAGGCACTCACAGTAAGTGCAAGTCAAAGTGACAGCACAAAAGGTTGCTTTACAAAGCGTTTGCTGTTTCAGGCATGTGTGTCTTTTGCTTAATTTATGGACCTGCTGTTTTAGGGCATTTTAGATTAGTCTGTACTGGGGATATCTCATTCCATGTCTCACTGTGTGGGGCTCATTAAAGCTGTGAACGAGCTGCCTCTGTCGCCCTCTCATTGGCCTAAGGTGCAATAACCGCCAATCAGGCGATTTGGAGCTATTTCAGAATTCAGGTACATTAAACTGGCTTTGCATCAAGTTAATACGCAGGGTCTGTTTGGCGACGCTGGCCTGATAGCGTGATTCATCTCTGATGGCTTTTAGAAAACACCATAAAAATATATTCTGGTAATCACTCTGATGTCGTCAAGAGAGTGGGCTGATGGTGTGGTTAAATGCATGAATGCATGCTTGTATTATTTTCAGTATGTGTTGGATCTATGGTGGCAATTATGCTTTCATTTCCACTCAACTGCACTGTGTGTGGTACTAAGCGTCAACCAAGTCATTAAGTTGGAGTTTGGACTAAGGAGTAGCTGAGTCCTGTGTGTTTGTTTGTGAGTATTTTTTCTGAGGTTTATGGTCTGTATTTGAATAAGACAGTTGGGTGGGAGCAGAGTATATTACTTGTGTGTGTGTGTCTGTGAGTGTGTGTGTGTGTGTGTAATCCTATGTTTGTGAGGACCAATTTAGACACTGAAAGTGGGGACATTAGGCTTTCGCAGAGGCTGTTTTTAGGTGAACATTAGGGTAAGGATTATGATTAGGCATGTGCTTGTAATGGTGAGGATTAGTACTAGGGGGTTTTAGTAATTTAGTATTCTAATACTAGAAGTGTCTGTATATGTCTGTGTTATGTGCATTTGTGTTATTTGCAAGTTTACATACTGTATGCATTTGTTCTCACACCTGATTCAATGCAAGCTGATGACTTGAAAAGGTGACTAAAATCTGTGTACTTTGTGCTGCAGTGTGTTTATGTATGCATGTACTTTTATGAGATTTTGCGTATGTGCATGTCAGTGTGTTGTGTTTGCAAGCATATGTATTCATGCATTCTGTACGTGCCTTCGTGTATGTGTGTGTATTGTATTGTGTTGTTTCAGCTCCTTGGAGGACGTGACCTGTGTGGGTAAGGACAGTGTTTGGGGAGGCGATTTTGGGAGGAGGCCAGGCTTCTCATTAGCAGGGCAGATGTGAGGTCGCTCTGACCAGATTGCTAGCCACTTCCTTAAAAAAACAGCTCACCAATGGCCTGGCGTGAGACTTACGGAGGGGGAGCAGGGGCATGGAAATGTTCTGTGTTCCTGACATATTGTGAGTAGCCACCAGACAGGGGAAAGCCAGCAGTCTTAACCCACCTCAGAGGCCACTGAACACTGTCTTCCCCTCTCCCCTTATTCACAACAACATCCTTGTACAAGAATGATGGTCAAAAATAACACAAGCGGAAAACTGCAATGAGCTGCTACTTTATCCCTCCTGGACCCCTCCTGGGACGATTAGCAATCCAAACTGAAAGAGAAAGAGACAGAAGGAGAGGGAGGGAGTGAAGGTGGGCGAATGAGAGAAGAAAGGGCAGGCATGGAACCAATTTCACCACAATTTTCATCCCTTTAGAGATGCTTGTTCATGAAACGATGAGGAGGCCATTAGAACAACAGATTAGGTCATTACAAACCGAAGGCCAAATCATAATCTAGTTCCTTTTCTTCTCCTTGTCTCTAATGGCAAAGTCAAGATGGCTGCCAGTTTCAGGAGCATGTGAGGTGAGATCTTGATGAAGGTACTGCAACTGGCTTTCAATGAAATATGAAATACATGCAATGCACTTTTTAAAGTAATTAATTAATCATGTTTTGCACCATCTGTTCTTTAATATTGCATTTATAAAAGGGGCATATTTAGCCTGTATGTTAGAATTTAATGTGTTAGATTTAAGGCAATGTAGTGACCAATAATTAAATACAACATCAATGAGTTATTCTGAAGTGGCTGTGGGCAAAATGAGAAATGCCTTTTTTGTCCATGCATTATAACCACTCACTCAAGCAGGGGAGAGTGGGGTTGGTTTCTAACAGTGCTAATGGCTCTGTGTGTGTCTGTATGTGTGTGTGTGTGACACCGGCTAGAATCAGGTAGACAGGTCACACTGTCAAGCAGGGAGCAAGTGCATGGAAAAGAGGGGTCAAGGGCAAATAAATCGTTCGGCCGCTCTTTTTGAGATGACAAACACGTGCTCCTGCCAGAAGGGAACCATTAAAAATAATTTACACAAGCTTTATGTTGGCTGAGCTCTTTTTGATGCAGTGTTTCCCCTGGCAATTATGGCTATGGCGCAGCTCCAGCCATATGGCCAGCCGGGCAGTGGGCCGTGAGGCTCAGGAATACCTGGGTGGTTAATTAAGAGCTGTTGCCAGGGCCATAGGAGGCCGGCCTCAGATCTTCCACACCCCCATCACTACCACCACCATCTCTGCTAACACTCTTGCTTCCTCCTAGAGCAGACCCTCCACTGTGACCTACTGTTGTCTCTACTCGCTCACAAGCAGCAGCCACCAGGGACAGGGAGAGGCCACCGGTAATTATTTGAGATAACATCCCCCGAGTTGAGTTTGGATGTGTGAGAGAGGAGAAAAACTATGTGCTGTGTTGGGTCCGTGTTTTTCTGTTTCTGAATGTGTGTGCATGTGCACACACGTGTGTGTACGATTGTATAAGTGTGCGTATACTCCAGAGCATAAAGGTCAACATTTCCACTTTCCTTCTTGAGTGAGTGTAATGCTTCTTTAGAATGGAGGACAACGTAGCCGCGTTTTTCATAAATACCTCATTCAGTATTCAGACATTTACTGTACTCTGCTCTCGGTCACCAGACCAATTTGAATAAACTATTCTCACTTGTCAGGGAGCACTCGCCTCACTTTGACTGACATGTAAATTTTTCAGCAACTGCAAAAAGAAAATGTAAATATAAAGTACTGGGCCATTTAAAAAAAATAAATGAATGCATTGACATAAAAAACGGTACTGTAATAAATAATTATGTCGGGTGTGTGTGTATAATCAGAAAACAGGCCTGCTGCATTCTGGTCCTAAAGAGTGTAGTGATAGCTGGTCAGAATACACACCACTCTCTGGAACATCACAGTTACAGCCTACAGTCCTTTTATTGTACACATCACAATGCCATAATAGTAATTGTCAGTTCAAATATTTGCAAAATGCAGACTAAACAACAATCCATGACTTTTAACAACCTTTGTAAACCCTGATGATTTTGGATAAAAACGATTTTTGACTCATATCTCTAGTCTTCCACTATCTCTTGACCTTACTGTGTCATCATTGTTCGTGTTGTCATAACATATAGCTTTGACCTTGGCTGAGGTCTTCACAAGCCCCCTGTCTAAACATATTGATATTCATAAAAGCACTATCACTCTATCAATCTGCTAGACAGAGATCTAATACAGTATAATGAAGCAATAATGAGGAATTTTCTCTTGTTAAAATGTCATTTATGTAATGAATAAAAGATGATGGGTTCAGCTGTCTCTGCTTTGTTCTCAATCAGTCTTTTTTTTTGCTTTGGCCTGTACACTAACAATGGCGTCATTGGCAGACATTGTCCCGATAATCAGCCAAAATTGCTTCATGTTTCCACTGTATAAACAATCATTAGGATGTTGTTTTGTTCATTCGCTTCGCCTCAGCTTTTCATTTGCGAACAGTGTCTGCGACGAAAACACTGACAGCTTCTAATCTAAATCTGTGATAGTTCAGAGTGTCCTGATTGTGACAGCATAGCAAGGCAAATACATTTGTGACTGTGTCTGTGTGTCAGGAACCCCCTGCTGACTCTCCACCTCATCTCCATATTCCTTTATGGGAAATGTAAATGGATACATGATTATCTTTACACGGACCCAAGCAGGAAATGGGATCCTACCCTTCACTGTGACTAAAGAAGAGAGGGAAATGTTATAGTACACATTATAAATGATTTATGCGTGTAGAGTATGGCATCTTTTCCTTGATAACCTCTCCTGTGTGTTTTACGTGCTCACTTTTCAACCGAGATTCAGCAAGGTCCCAATGGTGCAATGTTCTCTCCCTGTACCTCTCTAAACAATAAACAGCATTATCTGTCTGCCTGTCTGCCTTCAGTTTTCAGCCGTTTACACTGACCTGGTATCTTATGGTAATAAATCCCAGTGAGTGAATGAAGGGTGATATACTTTATGCTGAATAATTGGTCATTTTGGTTGCAGGCTCCCCTGCTTCACATTATAGTGATAATGAAGGCCTGCTGAATATGGTGATCAGTGTGTTGTGTGTTGGATATGTGTCTCTGTGTGCATCTGTCATCTGTGTGCATGCGCATGTCTGTGTGTTGCAGAGGTGTCTCCTGAGTCAGGGATTATTGCTGATAGATTATTTCTTCAGCCCCCTCGTTATCACTGGATCAAACAGACATGTGACCCACACTTCATCACTCTATTCATCCTCCTCTTAAACTGAGCTCTGGAGACCTGCAGAGAAGGCTGCTGGAACCATATATATGCGGCTGGGTTGAGACCAGGGGCCCGTAATATGGCTGCACTGGGACCCTTTTGCATAATTATAAACCCCTGCTAGGACGGTGTGTAGTTTATCTTTACCAGCGTTATGAATTTGGTATTACAGCTGAGAAACCCCTATTTAAGAATGGGGCGTGGGTTCTTTTAAATATCTTTTCATTTACCTTGATCATTCTGTTTGCAGTGAGGTTGAAACACTGGAGGTTTTAAAAGAGATAGCTCTTTAAAATATTATTCTCGTCTTTTCCATACTGCTCTGGCCTCCACTGTCCAGACTCATGTTCCAGTCCCTGTTATTATGTGATATTGTCGTCACCTGTCCTCATTACTAGTTGAAGGACAGGCCCTTTGATGCTCATTAGCGAGCGCCCCTGTGTCAGCAGTAGACTAGTCATAGAAAGGTGGCGTGAGCTGCAGCTATGAGAGACTGTGATGTCAGCCAACCTGTGTATACCATGACAGTGGTGACACCCAGTCGGTCCTCCTTTTGTCAGGGGCCCCTAACGAGGTCATCACTGTCCCTGAGACAGGGGTCACCCTTACATTTGACCCCTGTCCCTCCCCATGCTGTAATGTCAACAACTCCTCCCGTCACCTGCCCGGCAGTGTCCCTGTGCCGCGCTCTCTCATTGGTTGGTGGCATGCCGAGCTGTCACGCAAGTGGGCAGTGTGTGTGAAAATCAAGGTGGGCTGATGTCTTTTAATGAGACAGACGTAGAGCCCCGCTAATGTCCCTGCCTTCGTTAGGCAGGACCCAGCTGCAGCCTGTCAGCCCCCTTGTTAAGCTCAGCCCTGGTGGGACGGCCGGGCAGGGCAACGCGGCTGTCGCTCTGTCTATCTGTCTATCAGTTGGTCAGCTTCTCTCCACCCCTCTCCCCTTGGTGGACCTTGGTCTCCAGGGTGGAAAGCAAGTTCTGTCTGCCTGATGGCATGGTACTGTATGTCAGGGCTGTACTCTCTGCTGCTTTCCCCGGATCCTGGGAGGTGGTTGGCTAATGATCCGCCGGCAGGGCTTTGGGGCGCTCCACGGCATTTTGTTTCCTGATTAGAATGCAGCGGCGGCCTTTGTCAACAGCGATGTCAGCCGCTGTAAGGACAAAGCATTGTTACCAGGAGCATAATTAAATCTGTTTCCTGTGAATCTGCCACCTGTGTTGACCAGGCAGTCAGGGATTCAGAGTTTTTTTTCCACCTCCTACTCTGTGTTTTGTGTTTATTTTCTCCCTCCTCCTACCTCTGTATTTGTTGCTAATATACTTCGTAACAGGAAGCCAGCAGCATAACAGGGAGAGGATAGAATTATATTTTTCTGGGGACATTAAACACATTAACATATTTACACGCTGTTACTTTTTTAAAGCCCTTTTTTCCTCAGTTGCAGATCGCAGTAATAATGGAATTTTGTAAAGTAATAACTTCAAAAACTGACATCAATTAAATTGCAAATTTTATATTAACATTATTATTATTTTCAATGTGTAGGCCTATGCATAGATATAAATATATATGTACATTTACACATTTATATTAGATTTCATAATTACATGTATATATTTTTTTGTTTCATCTACCCTAACCCTGTTATAAAAGACTACAGTTATCTGTCTCATCAAATACACAGTGACATGTGAGCCAGAGCTAACCAGACCATTAAAAGCAACAGCAGTCCCTGGGATATGGACTGGTCAAAAATTAATTGGCCCCATGGCTGTTTGAAAGCGCAGAGAAAACAACTCCATGGAGTGTATCAGGATTTCCCACATAAAATATGTCAATTTTCCTCGCTCAAGCCAGTCGAGCAATAATGACCCCATGGTGCTGTAGAGTGGTGTGACAACACAAATGACACTACACTGTGTGCTAATGACATGGGATGTAGTTGCTGGGTAAACATGGCAATTAAACAACAGTCTCAGACTGAGTGGGGCACACATAGAACCTTCACAGACCCCATTGTGTCTTTGTCTTATCGTGCTCTCTCTCTTGCTCTCTCTCTCTCTTTCTCTGTTTCTGTCTCTCTCTCTCTGCAAGACATTTGCATGCTGGAGGCATAATTGGCTGGTCTCATGGTGGCGGTGGCAGTATTCCTAGAACGAGGACATCTCAATGCACCTCACACGTCCTCACTGTCACAAGGCTCGCTGCTGAAAGCCTTCCTGACACAAACACAGCAACACAGAACGCTCCCACAATGGCAGCCATGTCTGCTCCCACTCAAACTACACCCCGTGACAAGAAGGAGCTGAACTAAGCACATTTCTCTTCCCCCCCTTGCAGTTTCCAAAGTTCAGGATTACCGTCAGCATGCAGGAGCTCTGCTGGAGAAGTTTTTTGCTGTCTGAGAAGCCTGTATGAGAGAGTTTGGAGGGTGACAGCCTAGCTGTAGCAGTTTGCTGGAGGAAACTCATGTTGAGTTTGGGTATGTAGGCACATTTGAACATGCAGTAACTTATAAGTGGCACATTTTGTATGCATGATGGACTGAACTCAAATATCTTGTCAATTGGAATGTAACACGCCAATATGTTACATGTTTCCTATTTCAGAAAAAACAAAGTAACAAAAACATGGCCAGTTTGTTACCTCTACAGCCCTCAGTTTTAATATCCATCCATTATAACAATATCTCCATCTTTAAATGAATCATTTAGCAGATACAGAGTATGCATGGTTGCCCACAGGTGACACTGCAGTGTGCCACAGTGGCCAAAAACCCACTCGTCACATTGATAGAGTACCCCTGCTAGAGCCTTATTTCATTCACCCGTGGAACAATTAGCAATGCTGAGCAGTTTTGCAATTAACAGCCTCATAACTGTCACATGCCCCAATTTTAAATCAGCAGGAGTAATATCTGTTTTAGAGCAAAGTTTAATTACAAAGTAAAGCATTTGCATTGCAGCGATTATCATTTTTAAATGGCGTTACTATTCCTTTTATTTTTTCATTTTAATTTTTTTTATTTTAAAACCTCTACAGGCAAGGCCCCTTCCTGTGGCAAGAGATTCTTTTTGGCAGGTTTGTGTGTGAGTGTCACACTCATATGGAGAAATTACACAAAATCTGATAAGAATGCATTTTGAGGTTAGCTTTACCCCTGAGAAGTGATAGAGAAATAAAGTTTTTAGGTGACTGAATGAATAACTACCATTACCAGAGGAATAGCACTCACTTCAGGCTTGACATTCTCCATCAAACCGCAGCATACTCTTGTGAACAAACAGTCTGTCTAAAACTCTAAATGGGCTCAGTCAAAATGGATGCTAGAGCCCAGTCAAGGCTTAAATCATCTCTCTGTTGAGCTCAAAAGAGAAGCGTCGAAGCCAGAAAATAGAAGAGCTGGGCTGATGGAATCTGGCGCAAACACATTCCCACCTTTCCAATCTTATTTTCGTCTCTCGCCTTCTGCCTGGTTCCCTTGCAGGGGCTTAGTGTACTTTTTGTGTCCCAGTGCGTACAAAGTCTATCAGAATGCATTTGTTTCAGGGAGCCCCCATTCACTTTCAAAGGGTTAAACAGACCATTCACCGGCCTGTCAACATTCCCTGGCCCGCCTCACGGAAAAGTCTGCTCGAGTTTTGTTCCCGATCAACACTTGTCTCCTCGGCCCGTTGTTGCTCGCGTCGTGTAATATCCATGACAATCGTGTTGGGCTTTTCAGGGGCCTCTGTAGCACCCATTCTGTGGGGCCACTTTCAGGCCATAAAGAGCTTTATTTGTGTGGATTTGAAAGAGTCATGTGAAGTGCCCTCAGGCTGGAATCCTCTTCAGCGGGTCACCACTGTCTCAATGGGCTTCACACTCACAGGCGGCCATCAGTACTGCCCTCACGTTCTTATGAAGCAACATCAACGCCACCGCTGCAAGAGTTCTGAAAGTTTTCTGAAAGCTGCACTACAGGCAGAAGTAAAGGGTGGGGGGAAAAGAGGAATGAAGGGTGACATACGGGGAGAGACCGGCCTATTGAGGGAGATAACAGTCTGCAGCAGGAGAGGTGAAGAGCAAAAGTTAAGGAAAGGAAAATTTCTTTGGCTTGGACGAGGATGATGAGCGCTGCATTTTAAGCTCTTGACTTGGCTGGGTGTCTAACATAAGCAACACCAGAAACCCTTCTGACCCCTAACCTGTCTCTCTAACCTACCCGCCTCAAGTGTGTGGACATACACAAACCACATAGCAGCCAAAGGAGCTGAAGGCCGGGGCGTGGGAAGTAAGGGAGGTCCAACGGCGTATCCATTTTCATGGACCATATGGAAATTCTGTTGTGTGTGCAGCGGACGCGTTAGATAGCGGTGACCCTAACGGCCATGTGTGTGTATGCTGAATGGTAAGCAGTGTGGAGAGGGGTGTCACCCTGACCCCCAGCATATGGGTATCCATTCTGAAGGAGGGTTTTCACAAACACAGCCATGCTGCCAGGCAGGCCCTTGGGACTTTGATTTGTTAATGAATTGCTCTATTGACTTGCATCTTCGCTTGCTTCATTAGAAGACACCAACAACAATCCCTGTTTTCTTTTTTTCTCCCTCTTTTTATTCCACCCTGATCATATGCACAGAGAGGAAGATGTGGGCAGAAGGGGGGTGGAGGGTATTACAGAATGCTATTGTATGTTTGACTTAAATCTTCAGGCTTGTCATCTGTTTTTCCCCCTCTTCTGTGGCTTCCATTCTTTAGCCCAGCTAATTTGTATTGTGGCAATTTAAGACAACTCTCCAGTGCTCAGTGATGCAAGAGAACAAACCTAATGCCCCGCTCTCCCGCCTCCCTGTCCTACTCCCCCCAACCTCACACCCCCATCTCAGGCAGGCCATGGCCCGGGACCAGCCTCCTCTAAATCTATTTCCCAGTCCCTCCCCGGCCCTCATTACCATGTGGAGACAATAATGGTTTTGTCAGGACGATACCTGCTTTACAAGTAGCAGATTATTGTGTCCCGCCAGTGTTAACACAACAAGTACAAGCCCTCTGTCTGTGGCCATTCCACCGGCTGTCAGCACTCATCCATAATAGCAGTGTCACACCATAACACACGGCGCACAAAGACGTGTGACCCTCCAGCTACATGCACAAAGACATACAGGCTCTATAAGACTTACACAACATATGGCTACAGCATTATGGCCCTTGGTTCTTCCACAACCCACTACTGAGCCAAAAACTTCCTGCCCTTTGTCCAGAAAATGTGTTGCCCCTGGCTGCTAGGCCACACAGTGCTATGGTTGTGCACCAATTACACCATACTTTACCAGGAGTGCCATCTGTATGCCAAATGGGCCATTCTGTCTGGGCATTCTGGCCCAATAGGTGTGAATTTTACAGGCCTGAGTGTATTAAAGACAGCAGGGGCCTTGTATGTGTGTATTTTTGTGTTAGCACATTTGTCTTTACATGTGTCTTTTTGCATGTACTAACAATATTAAACATGAAATACAGCTTTTACATTCCTACTGGCTGGGTCATCGTTACCTAAGGCAAACAAAAGAAAATAAAAGCAAAGAAAGCTGTCCAATATCTAATCTTGTTGAACTTTCAGTGACATCTGGAGACATGGGCAATTTAAAGAGAGTTTTTCATTTCTAAACCAACACAATGGAGAATGTGTGTTTTACTGCGGCTAAGGGCTTTTATCAAGTCCCTGTGTAGATGTCTTAGCGGTTCTATTGACAATGTCTCATGCAAAACCAGTCCTTACACTATCCGAGAACAACATGAGAGGAAGTATAGCAGACTTTGACAGCCTTTTATCACTGTTGCAGACAATAGAAGTCATCACTGGAATTGTGATATTGTACTGTTTTATCTATAAAGGAAACTGCTGATATATTTAGAAAAAAAAATTATGTTCATTTCACGTGTGTCAATATATTTCCTTCATTTGGAATATTAGTAGTGCTTAAAAGTACACTAAAAAGACTTTCCTGACTGACTGATGTGAGGCTCTGTATTGAAAAAGTATGTGTCAGCGGCAGTAGAGAGGTGAACTTATTTAACTTGTGAACACCGGCTGGCTGAGGGAACTTCCTGTGACTGTATATGTGAAGAGGCAGTGGGTCAGCTGGAGGAGCTTCCTGCCCTCTGCAGAGTGGTGGACGCCTGCTGTGTGGGTATAACATGGTAGGCCAGGTCTATTGTCTGGAAAGAGGATGTGTTCTGGTGTTGTCTCGGCTCCAGGCTGGGACACACTGGGTATGACGCACGAAAACTCTCACTGGCTCAACCCAAAGAGTCAGGGTGGGGCATGCTGCTCTTGCTCTTAGTTAAGGCCTGGCATGGCAAGGTTGTGTCCAGAGACGGGTGCATAAATAATCTCTTGCAACAGGAAAAGGTCACTACTGGAATCTGTTTGGGGAGACAGCTTCATTTCTGAGTTGCTATTTTATCCATTTTAGGTGTAACATAATGTGTCTAGCCTAATATTGGCTAAAACATTTAGGTTTTGGGAATTTATTGTGTTGAAATGTAAGTATATTTTTTTATTACAACTTGCTAAATCAGTCTGTGAATTTTCTGCCATAGCTGCTCTTTGCTGTACCTGTCATATAATTCCATTTGCCTCCAAATAGTTGTTTGGAAGAGGATGCCAGATGAACCTTGACATTGGTCTTTGATAGTTTTTTTTATTGGTGGGTGGGGGACTGGAACTTTTTTATCATATAAAGGTTGTTTTTCTCCACCATCCCTACTCTCAGTTTGACGCTACCATATGTGCAGGTTGCCACATGGCCCTTGACCTGGGTCTGAGGGTAGTCTGATGGGTATGGTGCTGGGCAGGTGGTGAACTAGGGGCTATAAAAAAGCAAAGCACTGAGTCAATAAGTCACTGAAATCTCGGTATAAAAAATATGTTTTACTTTTAAATATAGCATAGACCAACTGCAGCCAAAACTTGATTTTTTTGGAAGTAGAGTATACAAGCAATTGTTTGCTGTGTTGACACATTCCCATAATTTGTGACAACAAGCTGGAAATACTGGAAGCCACAACAAATCCCAGATGTCCTACTTTTTAAGTCTTGAGTCCTTTTAACTCTGTAAAACATCATTTGGAGAATCAATTGGGCCTGGTCAGATATTGAGGAAGTTTTTTAATCAGCTATCATACTATGCTGTCAAAATTAATTTAGAAATGATAGAGTTTGGCAAAATTGTAAGAATTTTTAAGAAACACTGATAAGCCTTGTGTAATCATTGCAGCCAAGCAAGAATCACCTAAACTAAATGCAGCTTGCTGACTCAAATTTGACTCTCATTACTCATAAAACAGTCAAACGAAGATGGAAAGTATTAATGACATTCTGTCAGTTGTCAACTGAAAACAGAGCTATTTTTTTATTCCTGAAAAACTGACATTTTGGAGATGTAATGCTTTCACCTTTTAAAGATGGCTTGGTTTTACTATGCAATGCAGGGCCAGTGCAGATTAAAAAGATAATGTATCACATAACTACATTGGAGCGCATTTAGTCCTGTTAAAAAAGTGCTGACAGCATAAGCCTGACTGTATTCATACAGTAGATGGAGCCTGTGCGAGTTTGGATGGGCTGGAAACGTTTACCAAACACACAATTAGGCAGACAGAGTGATAGAGGGAGAGACAGAGATAAGCTACCCAACGGGGCCAGTCACTACTACAGAGCTGTATCAGAAACAGTTGGGTTTCATTTTGCATGCTGCTGTGCACGGAGGAATCTCAATATTTATCCAGTTTGTCTGGCCGTGGCACCTGCTGGGGGAGACATTAGTCATTTGTAAGTATTAACATGGGCATCCCCTCCTTCCCTCATCATCCCTGTCTCTCTCTCTCCTTGTCTTCCTCCCCCCTCTGCACTATCACTCCCTCCCTCTGTGAGTACACTGTCAGTCATGTTGTAGCCTTTTAAATGTCATCCACTTACTGCGGAGAGCAGTCGCCCCACTTGACAGTTTTATTGGGAGACGTTGTGATGACGGTGATGAGAGAGAGAGAGAGAG
>NW_023339663.1:22569771-22570421 GCF_004916995.1 Morone saxatilis | reverse complement strand
AGGACTGGGGGGAGGCATCATTGAGTCAAATCAAATTAGAATAATCAGAGTGATGTGATTAATAGGAGTGCCATTGTGGGGTAATCATGCACAGCGATCATCACTGCGGTGGACTTCAAATTAGCGTGCCCTGCAGTGAGGCTTTGATCTGGCAAGCATCAAATAAAGCTGGGCGTCAGGTTGTCACTTACTTAAAGTACACCTTCGGCTTGACGTCTTTTCGCCACACTAAAAATAGAGACGGAAGACAAAACGTGACAAAAGGCAGAGGTACAGTCGACAAATGATCATTACTGCTCTGTGTGGCACCTGCTACAGTGAGCCACTCAGGAGGATCTACATTTCAATTTCTTAAGGTGGACTTAGAATCCTAAGCACAGAGGTAAGAGAAAAAGACAAAGCTAGAGTGCTAGAAAAGAAGACATCAAAGTGACATTAGCCCGAGTGACTTTTTTCAGGTGTATGTCTGTCAAGCACAGTTGTGGTTGAAACATTGCTGCAGAAATCACCAAGGAATTTATCCAGTTTCTTTCTTTGTAATTGTCCTGACTTTAATGCAAAACATCTGGATGGGATTTGGAATGTGTAAGCTACATCTTTACTATGTCCTTTTGGCTACTGCTATGGGACTACTGAAAATCCATTTTAGA
>NW_023339663.1:22564280-22569748 GCF_004916995.1 Morone saxatilis | reverse complement strand
AGTTTAATAATTTTGACAAGTAGCCAAAAAAGACCTTGCCGTGATGTCAGAAAAAAAACTTGGAGAAATAGAGGCAAAGAAAAAGAGACATTTAGGAGCTGTCATGGAACATGTACTTGAGTTTGTGAAATCTCAAGTGTCATGGAGACCGTGCTTGGTCTCTGAAATACAGAGCTTGCCTCTCCCCCCACTACAGGAATACTGACATTTTCATTAAAAGGTCACCAATCTTTTCATGTATTCACCTCAGCTTTTAATGTGAGTAGAAAGGTGAGCAAGAGAATGAAGAGAAGAGAAGCGGGCGAGAGGAAGAGAGGGAGAGAGACAGGATTTAGACGTGGACAGAGGTGAAGCATGACTCTGAGAGATACAAGATCAAAAAGAGAAAAGACCAAAGCGATCAGCTCTCAGACCAAGGTCAGAGCTATGAGGTACATATCCCCAGTTCTTATCTCATACAGATACAGAGCTTTGAATGGTTACATAGAAAATGATATGTACAGTATATTTGACTCCCTTTATTATATGCCTTACACCATGTACTGTTTATAAGGTCCTGGTGTCCTTGCAAAATGTCAGTGTTCATGCTGAAGTTTGTGAAAAAATGTCCCTAAATCACTGTCACCAAAGCAAAGTCCTGTATATTTATTATGTTAATTAAAATGATTCTGACTTTCTGCAAGCTAGCCAATACTATTCACGATATCCGTTTTGCTTACTTCAAGGTTGTTTATAATGCTCCTCATGAAAGGATGGACTCGAACAAACAATTTTAATGGTGAGCCAATGAACCGTAAGACTGCATTTAAACCAGCATTTATATGTAAAATAATTCAGCATTAGTATGTGAGGATATCCATTACTGAGCTAATACTTTGAAATGAATGCCAAAATAAAAGGAGGCCTTTTAGTTCTCTAATTTACTATGTCGACCGCATGAAGTTAAAAGATGCCCCCATTTAGCTGTTTAAATGAGGATGTAGAAATTTTTCCTCTGAAAATGGATTAAAATAATTTGGCGAGAATAATCATTTAAATAGCAATAAGGACCCAGAGTGTATCTATTGAGCATAAAATAATTTCAAGTATAAATTAAATAGCTTATTACTGCCTTTCATTTCCTTCAGGGAATCATCTGCACTGCTTTTTTCTCAGTTCCCTTGGTAGATGGGGTAATTTTCTTTGGAGGCTGGTGGAATAAGCGCCGTGCGGCCGCGTGTTCAGCAGGGAAAGTACATGAAAGTCTCCTGTTTTACACAGTGGATCTCATTCTCCATGCTGTCCATATTTCTGTCTGTCTATCTTGAGACTAGTGCTAAAGCTCCTTAGTCTAACAGTGTTAGAAGAGTAAAAGAGACCTCGTAACAGCGGCTCAATGCGATTCTCAAGAATAAATCCAAGTCTAATCTTTTATGCCTTACCTGTCAGAAATCCTTCACTCATTGCACCCCAGCATTCCTTTACACATTGTCAATATGTCAGAGAATTGCTGAGATAGGTTAATTTCAACACCTGTCAGCTGATATATACCCCAAAATGAAGTTGTGCAATTGAATGGCCTGGGAATGTTTCAGTGCTGGAATGCAGTGTTCGGTGACTGGAGGGAGTGAAGCAGGGGGTGGACAGGCTTTGGCTCTTGGTGTGTGACGTCAGTGTGGTGGCATGGCAAAAAGCTGAGGGCCCGTTTGGCCCTGACAGCTGCGTTTGCCCACAGTAATGCACCCTGCCGGCCGGGGCCAAGGCCTCTCTCCTGCTGTCAGCACACCGATCGGCTTTCATGGATCATCTCTTATCTGCCGAATCTGTCATTGCAGAGGAGGGCTCCTTTTGGGGAGCTTTAAACCGTGCTGCCATGGTTCACAGGCTCCAAGCCCCCCTTATGGATAGTTTGCTCTCTCTCTCTCTCTCTCTCTCTCTCTCTCTCTCTCCCTCTCTCTCTCCTCTCTCTCTCTCCCCCTCTCTCTCTCCGTCTCCTCTCTCTCTCTCTCACTGTCTTTTCCAATCCATGTCCTGCTCTCTTTCTTTCTTTATCACTCCATCTTGCTCTCACATGCATGCCCTCTCTGTCATTCCATTTTTGTCTCTCGGCCGTTTGTTTACGAGAGAGAGCTAACCTGAGAGGCAGGGTATTGGAGGTAGGGGATGCTGGATGGTCACAGTGCTGTGGAGTAAGGGAGGGTTCTGGGAGGGAAGAGGCTTTTGTTTGTTTGGACAGATGCACAGGCCCATCTCTGAACTTCTGTCAGTGATCAAAGGAGCCGATGATGTAGAACAGATTCATGGGCCATGTCTTATCAGCCCTTGCTCCGGCCCTCATCCATCATCCTGAGCCCTCGTCCGTCTCATTCCGATGACGGCACCCTAAACAAGGTGAATTAATCACTGCCGCTCCCGACTTTGGCCAGGTGGCCTCACACCCTCCAGACATCCATCCAGGCTCTGGGGGCTGAGAGTCTACTAGCACCGACCCCTTGCGCCCCAGGGCAACAGCCTCTGGTGCTCTGTCAACAGGTCCGCAAAGCCCTTCCGGGAATTTAGCTGGTTAAAAGGAGAAGGCCCTTTTGAGTCTCCATGGGGAGATACGTAGGCACGTGTAAACTCCCAAATGTACACGTCTGTATGCATGCACATATATACACACTTCCGCAACTTGCATGTGTCATATGCTGAATGCACCTGGTGGCATTTCGGTGTTGATATCTTTCAGTATACATGCCGTCCTACTGCGGTTACCTTCGGTCACCGGCATCCCCCATTATTGATTTCAAATGGAAAGTGAGTCATTGCGCTTGTAGAGGATGAAGGGGAAAACGGCTTAAGTGGTTCCTTTGTGTCAGCAGGTTAAGCAAAGCGTTTCACACAGGCTTTTACAGCTAGAGATAGTGCCTTTGTGCCTGAAAAGACTCAACTTAAAACAAATGCCAAATGTGACACCAAAGGGTAATGGCTACACACAAAATGAGGTGTTTCTAAGGAAAGGCTTGTTTGTCACGGCACTCTGTACTCTCCTTCAAAAGTTTCAGAGGTGAAAATAAGACTTTGTCGCAGAGTTTCTGGGTTAAATGAGTAAAATGAGATATTTATTTTTGTAGTCAGTATCAGAATTACTTAACTTGACTAACCTACAATATAGCTGGTAGAATATATACATAGGAAATAACATTAAAAAAATAAAACTATAATTACATGACTTTTTGAAGGGTTGCTGTTTTTAGTCATGCATGTGACCCCAGTGAACATTGTTTCAGATGTTCTTGGGAGGTTTGTTGTAATATAGGTTAGCAACAGCAACCTCAGCAAATTACCATTATACTGCTGTCCATGCTGGGCTCCAAGGGGTGGTTATCACAGTCTGGGAATGAGGTCAGAAGGTCAAGTGCCAAAGCATAGTGTCATGGAATACAGAGTCAAATGATTGAGCATGTGTGCTTGAAGAGCCTAGCAGATGCAGAGGAAAAAAAACCAGACAGAGACACACACAAAGTCAAAGGCATTTCGAAGGTGAAATCTTAAGCAAACAGATGTTGACAGGCAGACTACAAGTTTATTCCAAGGTGAGGAGACATAAGCACTTGAGGAGGCCATCTCTCTGAAGGCTGGACATAGAAGACTTTTAGACAAGGCTGTGTAGTAATGAAACAGGAACACACACAATCACCACCTATCAGCCAACTCAATATTTCTCTCATATTTTCCCATATATGTCAGTAGAGTTGCATAACCTTGCTGTTGTCCTTGGCCTCTGAACTGTTAATAAGCCTATTTGTTAAAATGACATTGGCAGGCAGCATAAGCTTGGTTCCCCAAGAAGTCAGTTATCCCCCCCTCTCAGCTCATCTGGCAGAGGTGAGGGGATATCACTCTGACTGCTGTGACAGCTCTACTTTAGCATATTCATGACGAGTAGAGTCTCATTTCACAGGTGTATTAAAATACCCCTAACCCCTTTCTCACAGGGAGCCTCGTCTCACACCGAAATGGCCAGACGCCATGCATGAAAATCGATGGGGAAAATATGTAGAAATATAAGCATGCATCAGAGGCCGGGTCAAGAACCTAATTTCACAGTGACACCGGGGGTAATTTGGCTCTAGAAATGTTTGTCAATTCGCCATTCATTTGAGCAGGCATGGCATTGTGAGGCCCCCGATGTGAGTGCAAGGTGGCCAACCTGAACGCCTGTATTTATGGTGCACTTTTGTGAATACATTACGCCTGTCACAATGAAATAAGTGACATACTTACATGCTGCGAGGAGTAAGTCCAAAGGGGTGAGCACCGGGCGAGGGAGAGATAAGAGGAGAGGTAATTAGTACATTCATCTTTTTTATGATATCATTTTTCAGACATATATGATCACAATGTAAATTAGAAATAAGGAGGGACCTGCAGAAAATGGAATTCATTTGGAGCGGGTCAATCGCCCTACAATAGCGGTGCTGGGAGGCCAGGTGTAATTTACGGTGGCGCTTGGCCCTCTCTCTCTCCTGCCATGCACCTGGCAGAGCCTGATACCCTGCTGCTCCCCACAGCTGCTGGGCCTCCTCTCCCACAGATAACACTCTCATCTCCAAATGAGATTCATTTACCGCACAGGAAAAGGAGGAAAGGAAAAGAAAAGGGAAAAGACAAACCTGCTCTCCCTTTTGAACCATCTTTCTGTCTCTCTCTCTTGTGATTCAAGACTAAGCACTTACTGTAATGACATTCTATGGATTATTGATTTTTGATTTGGTTTTTCTGCTCGGCAGATGCCCCCCGTTTTAGCAGAGCCATTACCTCCGTAACGATTAGAAACAAAAAGTTAATTATGTAATTATAAAGCCAATAACAGCCTGCGCTGGTTTACCCTGCTTTAGTCGGTTTAAACATTATCTCTTGTGTGCACATCATAACAGGCGGAATGTGAGGAGAGGAGATTAACGCCTTGGAAAGCAGATGCGGAATTTAATTCTCCAGTCCATGGCTGCCTGGGAAACCATTAAGTAATCACAACATTCTCCCTCGATTAAATTCACGGCTGCCACTTTGCACACAAAGGGAAGGGGGAAGAAGAGGTGCCTGCAAAGCTCTCCCATTTTTATTGACTGTAACGTCAGTCCCTGCCTGCAGGCACAGATGAATAAAACTGTTAAATAGGGTGCCTCAATCTGTCAGAAAATGAAAAGTTTGAGTGGGCAAAATAAAATCTAAGTAAAATAAAAAAGGAGGGGGTATGTTGCGATGTGTAAGGCCCGATAAAGCTCACTCAGAGCGGGCGGAATAAATGGGGGAGCAAAAAGATGCACTTGATATTTCCCCATTCTTTTCAGTCATTTTACTCCACTGCAAATGATTTTTGTCCCCAGCAGCTACAGATAAGGTTGACGGAGAGAGGAAGTGGCTGAATTGGACTTGGTTTAAATGGATTAAACACACACACAGAGGCACACCAATATGAGCCTACTTTGTGCACACACACACACACA
>NW_023339663.1:22546006-22564241 GCF_004916995.1 Morone saxatilis | reverse complement strand
CACACACACTCACACACACACGTATACATGCATGCAGCTGAGACACACATGTATTGACAACCTAGAATGCATACAGTTAGTGTGACTAATTACTTAAAGATGGGTATGTGAGGAATTAATATGGCCTTGAAATGATATTTATTTAATGTTACGCAGAGAAGCTGGTTGAAACAGCCCTAGAGGGATAGAGGTCAAAGGGGCGGTCTCCTTCTATAAATGAGCACTTAAGGGCAAAGAGAGGGTCCTGCTCTGATTAATTGGGTAATTCATTAGTTTGGTTAAGTCGTTTAGTAAGATGGGTGAAACGAGGGCCTATAACCTGAGGGCTCTGCAGAGCACTAGCTACAGACAAGGAGGAATACTGTGGCTAATGCAAGATAACAACATCAAATGAACTGTGAACAAATACACATCTATAGAGCCATGAGCCAGAGTGGCTGTGCTTCCAGGAAAATGAGCAACAAACAAAAGCAACGCATCTTCACATATACACACAAATGCCCTTTCATATTATATGAATTTAAACGTGCTGAGAATTACAGTGCAGCAATTTGTGATGGGTGTGTTTCCCGAGCTCATATTGACAAGCATTAATCCTACATGGAAGTTCAGGTATGTGTTATTGACTGTGTTGTTGAATGGAGAGCTTGTGTGTTAAAGGGCAGTTCCTTATGCTGTATTTAGATAAGCTTTACTTCAAAGTGCCTGCCATCATCTATCATGTTCTTTGGGTTATCAGGCTCTAAGGGGCTCCAGCTTTGGTCTAAGAGTCTGATTGCCCAGCAGTGTAGATGTGTGTACATGTGTTGTGTGTAAATATGACACTGTTTTTCCATGGCTATATTTACCCATGCTTCTTTAAAAGTACTTCCTTGAATGTCTGAAACCCCACTCAGAAATCCGACACACATTTACAGGCTGGTGCATGCATGCACATGCACACACACCTGCATATACAAACACTAGCACACACACTAAATCACATGCCTAGGTTCTTTTCAGACCCATACAGGGCCCAGTGTTAGTGCCAGCCTGTTGCTATACTCCCCTCTACTCCTGTCCATCAGTTTCTTCCCAGGAGCCCTCAGTCAGACCCCAGGGGCCTGGGGCCTGCACTTCCCCAGTCCCTCTTCACTCAGCCCAAATGCCAGGATCAGGTTTGGGAAAGGCAGCAGTTTTTTGTGTACAGTGGACAGCTGGTACATTCCAGATAAGAGCTGAATTTAAAGTGAGTACAAAGGCAGCAAGCATGGGTTTCCTCTTTGTCTATCCTTGCCTATTGATGAGCTTCTCAATCAGGCCCAAATGGTTTGTTTCTACAAGCACCCACACAATATCATAACAGCACTGGCAGAGAATAGCAGGCACTGTGTCTGGTTCCTGTTCAGACCTGTTAAGCCTTTTCAAGTCTTTCCGTGTTACACCAGACGCTGAATGGACTAAGTGGGAAGATGGATTTGTATACAGAGGTTGAAATCCAAGTACACTTGTCAGTAAAGTCTTTGATTAGAGTCATACAATGGGATGAATATATGTAAAATGTAAAATCCTATTTGCAAACAGTTGCTCTAGGCAACTTTTAGCAAAATAAAGCAGTAGCTTAACACCCTTCTCCAGAAACACTTTAAATGAAAAGTCTTGTATTCATAAATGAACAAATACGCAGCCACTGTCTTCCGTACACATGTATACAAGGTGCACACGAGTAGTCAATATTCTGTGGTGACAAATGTAGTGATGAAAGCAAGTCAGGCTGTTTTTCAGATTTATAGAGCTGTATGATGATCATAGCAGACATTCCCTGTCTTTCAGCAGCTCCTAAATTCCTCCAGGACCCCTGTAGCTCGGTTCAAACAACCCCCACCTGACCCACACCTCTGCTGGAGTCCCCTGAAACACTTGGTCCCTTCGCTCCATGTCACAGGAATCTGTCCAGACAAATCAAAATGACACTTCATGAGCTAATTACACCACAAGTAATTAGTCATGTACACACCAAAAAACTAATTATTTTGCTAGTGTATATTCAAGGTAGAAATATCCCCTCAAGAACACATTTTAGCCACATACAAAAGCAAGAACACTCACAATGCATAATGCACACACACCAAGCATGTGACATCAAGAATTCACTTTCTCTAAAAAGCCCAATTCCTCCCTGAGTCCCTTTTGAACCAGGTCAAAGCCCCCACCCACAAGCCCCAGCAGAAAGGATGGGAAAACTAATGACTACAATAGAGTGTTTGCATTTTTCTTGGGCCCTGAAAAACACAAAGAACAAGGCCTGTGACAAGCTCCATTATTTGGTTGCTCTGCCAGTAAGGAGACAGCTCCTGCTGGAGAGATGAAAGTGGGGGGTGTGGGATAGGGAGGACAGGAGAATGGAGAGTGTGTGGGTGTGGGTGGGGGGTTATGTGTGTGGGATGTCAAGAGGGCCACAGAGATGGCAGGTGATGAGGACGGTCCCGCCCTCGCTGCCATAACCCATGTCGCGTGGAGCTACGGGCCCATCAACACAAAGACAAATTATCGCAGGGGGAATTTCACGGACAGGAAGAATCTGTCACCTAGTGGAACCCTCCCTCTTAGGGACTTCACACAGCCATTATGAGCTTCTTTAAGGAGGGAAAATTCACTGAGAGGCCGGCGTCCAACAACCCCAGCGCCATGATGGATGGGGAGGAGGAGGTGTGGGTCAGAAGTTAAAGGGGAGTTGTTTTGCTTTTACTTTTTATACTGTCTGAAACATTGTCTTAAAACCTATTACTTTTCCTTTTTTTTTAGTAGTTGCTATTATTTATTTCAGAATGTTGCTGAGCAGCTATGGACAAAATATCAGTGTAATGAATGACTGACGGACAAAATAAAAAAAAATAAAAAAAATGCTATTTAAAAGTCTATTGATGAGACTGTAATCGACAGATTTTTTGTTAGCTGCAATGTCGAAATAAGGTAGACCCTAACCCTACAAGGAGTTTAAAATAAAGATCTGCACGTACTGTTTAGCCTCTGTTTGCTTTCAAATTTGTTGTAATGACCTCCATGTCCAGCAGTGAGTATGAGGATGCCTTCTCACTGCTTCTGTCGCTGGCATACAGCCTCGCAGAACTTGGACTGTTCCCAGCAAGTGCATGAAGAATCCTGCAATAATAAATAATAGCACTCAATTGGGTATTACGTGTACTTAGAGAGTTAGATTTATAAATTAAAGCTTTGTGTTTAATTGGCAACTCCCTGGGAGAGTTAACAGTGTGTTGAATGTGCACTTCATGGATAAACTTAACATTAAGCCTCTAGATACACAGGCAACAGTTGTTGGGAAATGCAGGCAAACACATGCTGTCAGGCATTGTAAAGAAAGGCTGTTCCAACAGGAGGGCTGCTAGTGGTGATAAATGTCTTATTTATTCAGAATTTCCACACCTATATCCAACATATACATCATCACTGATGTCAGGAACAAAGTCAGTCAAAGCTACAAAGAAAACAAACATGAAAAACAAACATGTTCAAAGATATTCACCTGAAACAGTTTTAACAGAGGTCAAGCAGCAAAATTGTTTTAATTTTTTCTTTTTTTTCTTTTGTTACCTAAGGTGCCAGCCGAGCCTATTATATACAACCGCTAAACAAATTTTGTGTTTAAAGTTTCACTGCAAAAAAAAAAAGTGTTGGCAAACATGTTTGTTGTATGCAGAAGGAAATCACATTGCCATCAAGAGATTTGCCCCCTTCCTTTCTCACTGTGTCTGTATCATTCATGAGACCAAAACATGTGTAATCATGCTCAATATTTTATAACAGGTTGTATTACAACAACTTATTCTCATTCAGAGTGTACGCATGTATCCAAACATCTCACCCAATAATAGGAACAATGGGGCTTTAAGTTGTTCGTGGAAAGAAGCCACATCTATTGTGTTCAAAGATATCATTCCAATTGAACCATTATGACATCGCCTTTTAAATTTGTCTTGGCCAACACAAAAGACCAGTGGCCCTTTAACAAATGTGAAGGGGATTATTCTATTCCTTCAACTTCGAACCCCACAGCCTTTCTCCTCTCTTTCACACAGGGGCATGAACTTGGATGGGTCCTGCTTTCCCCCCTGCTGAACACCACATTTTAAACACACAGTCACAATTGGCTGGATTAACCCACTCCCTGCCCCCTCTGCATGGAGCAATCCTATGGACTCGACAACCCCTTCCATGCTAGTAACCAGCAGAGGTGCATGCT
Source organism: Morone saxatilis (assembly GCF_004916995.1). Classification (NCBI taxonomy): domain Eukaryota; kingdom Metazoa; phylum Chordata; class Actinopteri; family Moronidae; genus Morone; species Morone saxatilis. The sequence continues at coordinate 22,560,001 of NW_023339663.1, read as the reverse complement.
AACTGGATCATGTTCTGTGAGAAGAAAAAAAAAAAGACAAGTGTCCCTAACTTTTCTCATGTCACTTTCTCTCACAGCTCCCAGTGTGGATGGGTATAGGCCTCACTTAAAAGAGACTCCTTTGAACTGGATTCATGGGCCATTTGCATAAGCAGATTTGGGTGAGGAGAATGGAGGGGTATTGCGGCTGGTCATTAATATGCCAGCTAATTCAGCACATTGTAAGCCCATTGATGCTTCACTAAAGGGCAGTTATCCCATTGCCATTGTTTAGGCCTGAACCAGTCTCAGCAGTTGTTACAAATTACATACTTAATTGATTTAAAATCTGCCATAAACTGCACAATGAGGGGAGATATGGCAATGGTCGGCGACTGAGCAACGTTGAGTGAGGTTTTTTTTTTAACACCAACATTAACGTCTGTCTAATATATGAATGGGCATGCAAACAGCTGTCTGTGTTTGTGAGATAAACATCATAAGCAGATGCTCTGCAGGTCGACCCTGCTGATTTTACAGTGTCACTAACATAAGCGCACATTACAATCATATTTGCAGACTAATTTTCAACACATTTGTAAAGTGATGCACATTGATTGCGTCTTTGACTGCTTGTCTGATTTTCAGCCAAGATACTTTCCAAAGATAACACAGTGCAAGTGATTACTGCAAGACTGTTTGTGCCGTCATGACTCAGCCATGTTAATGCGCACTGCACATTTTCACACTCAGCAGCAATTAGTGGCTGCAACAAAGCCTGACCAAAAATAAACATTGCAGTATTGCATACTTATTACTACAATAAGACGTAATCCCTGGGATATGCTGAACAATATTAGCTTTTCAATTACTCCTCAGAGCCATTGAGCGGCAGTCTATTGAAACAGAGAGCAATCCCCCAACACACACACCCACAGCCTGCCTTCCACAGGCTACTCCAGCATAGTACTTGAGATGTGAGAGCCTTAAACATAGCACCCCGCAGTATATACACCAGTGTAAGAGTGGTTCCTCACTCTTCATCCTGTGTTTCTCTCCACCTTATTTATTCTGCTCTCTTTTTTACTCCATCTCTGAAGAGCACTGATACATTGGATACAAGCAAGTGTGCAATATAGCAGGCTGGGTAGCGAGAGAAAAACACATGATGCTATAATGTTTTGTGAGTGAGGCAATTATGATCGTGAAGGTGGCACTAATTATTATATGAATGAGAGAAATGGTGACAATGGCAATAAAAATGACAGCAATGATGATGAAAGTGGTGATGGTGGAGGGAGAAGAAGAGGAGGAAGTGGTGCTGTGTGTCTTCTTGAGATGCCCCACCTTTTGTGAGGCCCTGACCCGCTCTTCAGCAGTTGCCATTGTCAGCAAGTCCTTCGAGGGGTTTGTATACTGCGGGGGCCTCTGTGTATTCTTCCCCCACTCTCTTCAATCTCCTGCCCCTGATAGGGCCACATCAAAGCTGGAAGAGCTGTGCTTTGTGGGGCCTGGGTCCCTTGACTCTCAACATGTGGTTTTGTGGCTCTGGACATCGGCACCTTTTAACCCATTCTGTCGAGATTAGGCATCGCCTTCAATTGGGCATTAGTGAAACTATAGTAACCAATAAGAAGCTTGTCGCTGAATGGAAACTATGTATCTTGTCACAGTGGAGCTGTCGGAACATCACGATCCCAGACAAGTTCCTCGGCAGGATTTTGGCTGCCTGGATGGGGGCCCCTTCTTTTCATGCTGACACCAAGTAAACTCCTTCCACACACACTCACAGAGACACACTCACAGAGACACACATTTTTGCAACCCAGGCACTGTAATGGTAATTTATATTCAACACAAAGAGGAGGAAAACATTGTTTTCCACAGGGCACAAGCATTTAATTATCTCAGTTTTTTTCATGTCTTGCCTACAACAGTGAGTGAGAAAATTGGACCGAAATGAATAACCAACAACAGTTTAAGAACGGGGAGGGGAAAAATTGCTGCACACGATGACTAAGGGTGTAGGGTTTGGAAGCCTGGGAAATAAACAGGAACTAATGGAGTGGGTCTCTGCTGCAGTCTTGGCTGGCACAGGGCTAGTCCTGGGGAGAGAGGAAGGGCAGGCGGAGGGCCAGGCAATGTCGTCTGCCCCCAGCTTCATTAAGAGGTGCAAACACAGCTCCACAGTACTCAGGCCTAGGGCTCCATCAGTCAGATCCTGGCCTTAGCCTGGGCTTAACATGAGCTAAAGACTCCAGACATCACACACTCATTAAAGCCAGGCTCCTGGAGCAACTGTCACTGGCTAGCAGCTCTCCGGCAACTGCTCTCTCCAGATTCCTGTTGAGGGGAATCTTCACACATCCCCAGGTCGGCTCCCTCTGCTCCAGCACTAGTCATCAGCTTGGATTAGTGAGGTTACTATAGTCAAAACATTTATTCACTCAACAAAGCCAGTCTGCCCTTTGCTGGCTTTACCCCAATCTCTGTTATCAGATGGTCATTTATGTAAATAACAGTGATGAGAAGCCGGATCCTCGCAATTTTCAGATAGCTCAAACTACTCACTGACGGCTCAATCTGTCCATGTGTACATGATGCGGTATGCAGTTGCATGCAAAGTAGATACTGAATCTGCAAAGCCATGCTAATTCCATCAAATATACACATCATAGCGTTGACACTTGGCTGGTGCTTTTTGTCTATCCGTTTTGTTATAAAGCCCCAGTTACAGTGTTCAATTGATGCTGCTCAATCGACACAAGTCTCACACTGGCTCAGGCAGAGCAGAGAGAATCAGCATGAGGGTGGATTGATTTTTGGCTGGGTGCGGACAGTGAGCGAGGGACAGTGGGCCTCCAGACAGAAGCTTGGCTGGACTCTGTGAAGACTGGAGCCTTCTGTGAGGTTGCCTGCCCCGCCACATGGAGTGCTCCAACAGTGACCCTGCGCAAACTGGCAACTGCCAACCGTCTGCTTCCGTCTGCTTGGCATATTTGGCCATTTAGTGGGCGCTTGTGAAGATCAAATGCGTTAAGATCACCCCTCTTAGTGAGCGGGGAAAAAAGAACATCAAAAAGGTGTAAATTTCACTTCCCCACTTTTGATTAAGTCAAGCATGAAAAGAAATGTAATACTCTCAAGTGGCAAGGGTTTACACTATTGATGCTGTTACTTCTGCTTCAGGAGGCCCAATCAGCCGACAGGGAGCTGAGTAAACTCGCCCTGAGTTTTAGGGGAGGCCAGATGGAGGGCTTTTGCTGTGCCTGAAAAGACAGCTTAAGAGCTCGCCTCCTCAATCCCACTCAATACTGACTGTGTGAAATCCTGGCCCTGGCTAACCCCCCAACCCACCCGCCTTCTCCAAAGCTGGTGGCTACCACCATATGGGCTTGTTTAAAAACTCCCACAGGCTGGTACAAAGCACAACAACACAGTTTTCATATCAAGTACTCTCTCAAAGAGGGCCCCCCTCTGACTCCTTCCCTTCCGATTCCAAAGGCTGTCACGGGTTCTGCTCTGATTAATAGTTGGTGTTGGCCGTCTGTTTTGGCAGATCATTTTGTGCGATGATTAATATGAATTTACTAGCTCAATCCAGATTTCACATGTTACAAAAGGAATTGCTGATTGACTGGATGTTTGCCTTTTCACCTACAAAAAACCACACTGCCAAATATTGGAGCGATATTAGTGGGGTGACCCTCCAGAGTAACATTGCACCTCCTTGCTATGCTTTGTTGCGACAGCCTCGCACAAAGCAAAAGTGAAGTAGAGCAGTGCCCCTGGTAGTATGTGGTGGACAGCAGAATGGATTGGCTTTTGTAAAGACTTAATAGAATCTTTAACCGTTCCAACAATCCACTCCCATGGAGTTGCATTAAGTAGATATTGTAAAGGGAAAATGACCTAAATAGCTCAACATCAACCTCATTAGGCATGCAGGCAGGGCCTGGGCCATTTCATGGTGGAAGCTATTGTCAAGGCTCACCCCAGGTAAGCATTAAATTGCAAATGATACCCTGAAAGGAAGAGAGGAGAGGGCAAAGAGGGAGAGAGAGTGAATATAGCAAACACAGAGAAAATGGTTCTCAGGACAACAGAGAATGAAAAGGCAGTTGGAGGAGCTGCTCTGACCGTAAAAAATCCAATACATCACAGCTTTTGGGGAGCAAATTCCACTCGTCTCCTAAGTGTCTTATTTGTAAGCAATGCTGAGCACAGGCCTGTGTAGAGAGACAGAGAAAAAAAATAGAAAGGGGGCAAGAGAGAGAACCTAATGACAGACTGATAGCAATTACTTGTGCCCGTCAACGGCTCCTCTCCCTCCCAGCATTCCAGGGGAAAATTAGACGAGTGGGAAAAATAAGGCAGAAAAAAAGGATAAAGGGGTTGAAAACAGTTTAGATTGAGTCTGAAGAAGTAGTCTCTGTAGTCTCCCTCCACTGTCACAAACTTTCCAGCAAAGTATATCTCTCAGTAAATCAATAGCCACATCCTCTGCACCAAACAATCTTCACCTAATGACCCCTTGGATCAACATGTTAATAAAGAGGTCTCCGAAGAATAGTTTGCAACTGCAAAGTGCTCTTCTGAGTGGCATTAAAAGATGCTCAGAAAAGGGAGGTGTGCTCCCTGGCGGAACTGCTCTCTGTCACCCTTCCTGGTGAGAAATTGTACCTTTGCATATTCCTTGTCACCAGTGGCATAAGTGAAAGGACCCCCGAGGACAGCGTTAGTCACTGCTTGCCTTGTGGAGTGGAGTAAATTAAAGCAGGGATTAGGGCAGGCGAAATTGTGGATGACAAGCAAGGCGGTGGCAGCCACATCAAGTGCTCTTTAGGCCCATATGTCTTCATGAAGTGCCACAGTAGGGGCCACCAATGAGCCCACTGCACAGCAGTTTAGTTTATTCAAGCTGAAATAGACAAACGTTCCTCCTCTCTCACTTTATCTTTCTGTTCCTCCTCACATTGTGTACCAACACACACCCCTGAAATGTAATGTAAATGCGTATGTACAGTATGCTTATAAGGCAGAGTAGAGGAATAACATACATCTCTCACTTAAGTTTCATCATGCTCTAGACAACTGAATGGATCTGTGCAGACCTGCTCCTCCTGCCATATCAACTTATCAATCAATCGGTCAATTAATCAATCAACCAAAACAAATTAAACAAGCAACATAAAATATAGGGATAATATGGGTGGCAATTTTTGCATAAGCATAACACTAAAATGTTTTTTCTTCAAGAGCAACCAAGTAGTTGTTTTGTTATCTTTTCATGGATGACACTTTTACCCTCAGATTTATTATCTACTCATTTTTATGCTCGAGTCATGTGAAATTGTATCCTAGAACAAACAATAAACCAAAACAAATTTAACACATGAAGTTGTGAAGAAGCTAAGAGAATATTTTGACACTAGTTAATCCTTATTCTCCATGGGGAAACAATCTCCGACCTTAATCTGCTACCAGGAGCAGTGTGCAGTATACCTACCTTTAGGGCTGAAAAGAGGTCTGCGTCTGTGTATGTGCTTTAGATGTGGAATTACCATGCAATTACAATATAATGACACACATTAATCGTTTGAGTTTCTCCAGCACAACTGCGGGACCTTGTTGGATGCATTAATTAGCGAGCTCCTCATGTTGCGGCCCAGTAATTGTTAGCATTTGAAAAAGGCTCTCCAGCCACTATGCTCCCGCAGATAAATATCCTCTGGCTAGTAGATGAAAATATCAAAAACAACTGTGACCGCGTATGAAAGAGAACGTGACGACACCAGCCGGGCAGGAGGCAATAGTGAGCATGCTGGGAAATCCAGAGGCATTCAAAATGTGTGTGTGCATTCAGCTTATATCAAATGTGTGCGCACACATGTTTACTTAGTCGGAAAACCCTCAGTGCCACATTGTTCATTTGCACAGTGGGTCCTGTCAGCCATCCAGGATACAAAGGTGATGCTTACATTTTCCACACAATAACTACTGCAGTTTGTGTTGTGCTATGTGCAAAACACCTGACGTACCTGACCCTATTTCTATCAACAAATATAAGGCATAAGAGGTATGGCAATATAAAAATGGAACGTTTTTGCATTGAGTTATTTTAAATGTCCTTGTTTACATCTCTCCTTAATGTTTCTTATTGGATTATGTTAACTCTCCCTCTCATCTTGTGTGCAGGCGCAGTGCTAAATCTATGAGAGTGCTCAGTGGGAAGCAGCCAGTGGGTGCTCTAATGAAAGTCACTCTGCTGCCCTACAGAGAGGTCAAGCTTTTACACCTGGCCATAACCACATGGGGCCACACTGCATGCATGGCCTTGGAAATGACTGTCAGATAAGGAACTGCATAATTTAGATGCAGGGATCACACCAGCAGCAAAGTAAGAGGAAGGCGACAACAGGGAAAAAACAGGTTATGGACAAACTTGAAGCGATATACGCATTATTTCTCACAGATTTATACTCCAACTATCCAAGCAACTTTAGTTAGGTCAGGGTCAAAGATTTGTTGCAAATGATTATTTGATTTGACCATCTTAGAGTAATAGAACATTGGAGAACAACATGTTGGAGGTCAGCTGTCAATCCAATCAAATGGCATTAATCTGACTTTTTTTGACTACATTTTTTTTTACATTTACATAATGTGTTATTGTTTAATTTTTCTGTGACAACCCTACATCTCTGGTAGAGAGAGCCAAGATTAGTTTTCATTAACTATGATACATATTTTTTTTGATCATACCTGTTTAATAATTTTGAATGCAGGTTTCTGGTAATATGTGTGTGTATGTATTGCCACTATCACACCAGAGGATGGCAGAGTGGTTGATGAGACTTGGCTTCATGGAGCTTGGCTCCTGACTGTGGCTGCTTTGGATGCAGGGGAGGGCTTAAACAGTAAGCTTTGGGCCCCATTAAGTACTACAAAGCCTGCTTATTTTCTCAATTCCACACCTTCCTTAAAATCATCCTGCATTCTATGAATTGTAAGAAAGAAAAGCAGAGGCAGATAAAACCAACTCCGAGTGGCATCTGGCATCACATTTCAAAGGTATCTCAAAACATACCCAGAGGATGTAAGTGACAGTTTTGACACTAATTCTGAGGACCTAATAAATAAGAGTATGTATATATACATATAAGAAAAATCCTTCCATTCCTTTCAGATGATCAGATTGGACAACCATGCAGGAGTAATGGACAGGTATAATGACAATCACAGTATATTTTTCTGAGGATGTATTGAAGTAACACTGCTAAGGACAAATAGGTCCTTTAAAATGTGTTCGCTGGCTACATGGAGCCTTCCAACAGCGCAAAGATCTATAGGCTGCTAACTTGCGTTTCCAGTAGCATGCATCCGTCCATCTGGCTGCCGTGTCCAGGTCTCTGGCCCCACAAGCAGTCTGTGCAGCTAGACTCCACGCATGGTCTGATCCTCTTGGCAGCCAACGATGCAGCACGCTAATGAAGAGGTAATGAGCCAGCAGATCCCTGCGATCTGCACGGGGGCCACAGTGCAAAAGTTTACGTTCCCAGGACATGGAGGGAGAGCATGCCGAACAAGCTGCAGGATGAAAGCTGGGCCTGAGTCGGCCGCATAGATCTACAGCCACAGAGGGGATTACAGACACCTACTTCCAGCTTAGGCTGGAGTTTTTGAAGTTTGGGTATAGGAGGGGAGGGATCCCTTTGGCAGAGTCCTGTTTGATTCTGGTGGGAGTCCGTCTCTAATCCCCCCTTCCAGTTCTCACCTTCTGCCTGATCCACTGCAGCCTCTCATCCCCGTGGTCCAGGATCATTATCCACCTTGGCCAAGGGGGCTCCCCCTCATTAATTTCCCTAAGCAGATTACAGAGTGTGCGTTTGTTGTTGTTGTTTGAGCCATCTGATTTGCCTAAGCCCTTTGTTTTTTCATCTGGTTTACACTTTAATGCCCCCCGAATGAGTTTCAATGACGGGGGGATCAACCTGACCCACTGGCAATGCAGCAGAGAACTTAAGAGAAGCGAGGCTAGCCCGAGGGGGTGGATGAAGGGAGGAGCATATCTCACTTCTCTCCACTGCAGATTTAGATGTTCAGAAGGAGGAGACAAGCGTTGATTTAACCTCAACTCATCTCCTCAGAGTGGAGCTAAAGACTAAATGGGAGACTGGCTCCACTCAGTAGACCAATAAGGACCACAGGCCCAGTGTTAGCTTCTCTGGACTACAAATGGCGCAGCTGCTGGGCGAAACCGGACCTAGCTGTCTCCCCACAGCCAAATACCCCTCTGAAAAATGAACCCTCAGAGTAATGTGGTCAGTTGGCAGGCCATGCAAGCTCCTCTCTGAATTTAGGGTGTTTGTACAATCCAAAGCTGGAGGGGAATTAGTTTGCAATGACCGCTTGGTCGCTCTGGTCGCTCCATCTTCTCCGTGTGACATCTCATTAGTAAGATGAACGCAGCCTGACCTGGGTCCAACAGCACTTGGCAGTCCAGTATGCTCTCCCGTCTGACACACCTCTCACACATCATTATCAGCTATTAGCCACAGTGAGCTGAACATTACATAATTAATCCAGCTTTCATAACCAAAGAAGGTAGAGGGGTGCATTCACTGGCATGGGACTGACTCCCTCACCCAGAAGTGAAATATCTATATTCAAAGTGTGCCATCTTTGTGGACACAAACCAGCTAGCTTTGTCAAAACTACTCTCAAAATCTACTTTTATATGAAAGTATACATTTTTGTCCAAAACCATAGTTTAGAGGTACAAACATAGGCATAGCTACAAAGAAGCAAGGGTAGAAAATGGCAAGGTAAACACACAATAACAATGCACCAACAATCACACAGGCATCCTGCCCAACCCCCATCCAGAATCTACCTGGTTCCTATCTGCAGCAAACAATTCCATACAATTAATTTGACAAAGCCAAATGTAATTGATTGATAAGAGGCAGAAGGGCCAGCACTAACCTTCCTGGGTTGCATTTGTCTCGGAGCACAGACGGACAGTGCAGATGTCATCAGGCCCATCAACTGGGCAGACTTTATCAGGCCCTGGGATCGAAACATAGTCCTTTTGGAATATGGCCAGCATCACCCATAGAGGAAGAGCAGTGAAAAGGTAGAGCTAATGGGACACTCTTGTACACCTCATCTCCATCTCGATCTAACAGCCTGGGCCCATGCGCTTTTTAAGGTCACAACTGACTCTACATTTGTCCTCTTTTCAAAAGATTGTCCTTTCACACACGGGATAGCTAGAAAATATGCTAGTTACACGATGTGGAATTTTTTTCCTCTAACCTCATCCCAACTAGTAATTTTTCATTACCTGCAAAAGCGCATAGAGAACCAGACAATGGTTGTGACTAAAATTCCTGTGAGAGAATGATGAAAGATGTTGGTTGAATAAACACAGCCTTGTTTAACCTACAATGATGTCCACAGTTCAACGCTGATCTGCACCTGGAAAATGTTGTGGCCTGTTTTTTTCCTGACGTGCAATCATAGAATGGCTGTCTGTGTATATCTTTTCATTGCAGGGTCAAAGCAGCGTGCTGAATCACACAGAGGCTGTCCCCTAAACGGCAACAGAACCTAGGTATTTGGTCTTGGTTTAGACTAGGACATAAAAGACACAACAACATGGGAATAAACTGTTATTTATGCACACACAAGCAAAGTATTTGTATATGGCTGCCACTTGCCGTAATTGACCGTCTGCAGCTGACTCTGCATTGACCACATCCTCACTTCATGCAGTCTCGTTTGTTAAACCTGGGTTGTCTGTCGCATGAGTAATATGCATTGTTGTCATCTATCTAAAAACTAGGGAAAACATTTTTTAGATTGTATATACCAAGGAGAGGTTTGTTTTGCATTTTGTGAATTGCCTTGCTTGACATTCATTTGCATTTATATTGCATGAACTTGAATTTATCATACTTATAATGAATTATCCAATACAAACAGTCTAATTAAAATGATGTAATTGCATGGCATTGATTAAAAGCACATATGAATATTATTGAATATAATTTTCCATTAAATTATTCAATAATTGTCGACTTAAAGGTGGTTGCACTAACTGTCCTATGTCAATTCAAAATGACAAATCTACAAGCAACTGTGTACAGGTGCGAAAGTGTGCTTACAGAATAATAGCTATCTTTAAAGCAGCAAAGGGTAATAAATACAAAAACTTAAAGATCCGCTCCAGACATGTATTAAGATACATACAAATACGATTATTATTTTTTTCACAAATGGTTCCACATTAAAATCCTTAAAAAAGACATCTACTCCTTACACCTCATCAAAAATCACACTTATATATGTTGCATACTGGACCAGGATTGACTTCTAAACTATTTGTGATCACAGACCCGCCCCTTAAAATCAGAAGCTTAAACATTCAATTGTAGGAACAAGAAGAAAAACATATTTATGAGTGCAGGGGGACTCCAATCTTAAGAACTTATTTGGTTTCATATTCAGCACTCAATACTCATTTCCCAAGACAGTACAAAATAACCATTTTACTAATGGATTGAAATAATTCCACTCTGCAGTTTTGTTTACTCAGTGTCTAGACATGAGTGTCACAGAGACAAAAGAGATTTTTCTTAGACAAGTCGATTAGCATAGGAAATGTGGAATAATTCTGTGGGTATTTTAGTTCTTGTTTTAAGAAAATTTGATTTTGGGATTTAATTATAGACAGAATGAGAGTGAAGTGAGTAAAGTTCAATCATTTGCTGTGGAGATGGACAAAGCACATTGTAATCATAAGGCACAGTGCTGTGGTCGGCTAAGTGAAGAGTGTTGACCCACTACTGTCAACCATGAAGAAAATGGAGACTTTCAGTCGACACTTGGGAAATGCAACTCAATTGTATCCAAATGTGAAACACACAAAGCTCTGTCTCAATTAAGAAAAAAAAGTAAACTAAACGTTAAACATCATGCTAAACATGACTTTTATAGCGCACATTCAAATAGACAGTGCATACAAGTTAACTTACATACTTGACAATTTTACAAGTTGGCCTCTCTGAACTTAGAACATAACTAACCAAACCTTATCCATATGTACAGTCTCTCTCTGCTTACCCAGGTGATCTTCTTCACTAACTTGTTCCACATCTGGAAGAGTCCTGGCCCTGATGAATGGCCCGATGTGAGCATTTACTACCCATGACATGCAGAGGATTTTCTACCAACATTTCTGGGGTTGGTTATAATGTGCCTTCCATTTCTTACTGGATAAAGCAAACTACATTATCTGAACTATATTTTTTATTATTTTCAGTCTTGTTACTATATAGCACCAAGACCATTTTGACTTTAACTCTGTGCATGTGTAGTATACATTTGTTATTGTCTTTTGTGTAAATATAATTTATTGATGTACAGCAAATCAGCAGCCATGTGGGTATTTGCTTTTATACCGTTATTTTCCACCTGCTACAACCATGCCCTCTGGGGCCCCTGTAGGATGTGGGCAGCAAGTTCTGCAGGGTGCAAGGCCAAGCCAGTAGAAATCCTCCTCCAATGTTAAGCTAGGGAGGAGAGACACAGGCGGAAGGTGGAGATGGAGAGGGAGGGTGAGGCCCACAACCACACTGGGCTTCAGTGGCAGAGGGAAGCTGCAGGCTGTGGCATGGGTTCCCTAAAGGCCTCACCCCACTGATCCCGCAAATTCGGTAAACTTCATGGAAATTTAATAAGTGCCGCTGCTTTGTGTTCACCCGCAGAGCCCAGGCCTGGTGCTGGGAGGCACATGTGTGATGGTTTAGCCGCAGACACTCGCCAGCCTGTTTCTGAGGCAGACAGAGGAAAGTCCCTCTTAGTGCTGCGGCTCTATGAGCCAGAGAAGGAGCTGTGACCCTAGGGGCCGTGCTGCTTCAGCCAATATAGACTCTGTACGTCCTGAGGGGGAATAATATGTGGGGCTGGCCCGGGCCTGTTTCATTTCCCCTCCCCTCTCTCTCTCTCTCTCTTTCCCTTCAAAGACCCTGCTCAGCTGCTCCTGCCAGGCTACAGAGCTCTTTGAGTTAAAAGGACAGCGATTCTCATTTGAAATCGCTGCCTTTGCTCCCTCGTCTCTCCTTTTTCATGGGCTGGCTTCTGCTGGCTGCACCACACTGAGCAGTGCTCTGCCATGACAACTAAATAGCCCCCTAATACCACTTCATAAAGCCAAGGAGTATCCTCCAGGCAAGGAGCTGTAAATTAAAGACATAAATGTTGCCTTCATGGAAAGCGCAAAGAGTGAACCTTCCACTAAAATGACAGGAGTGGCTTAACAGTCCAGGCTAAATGATACCTTAACCAGGCATAATTTATAGGCACGTCCTATGGTGAGAAATAAATGGATCTTCTGGTTATGGGGACTGAGAACATGTTGCTCTGTGTATGAGATTGTGTGTGTGTGGCCATGTATGTGTGTCAGTGGGGGCTTATCAACAAGTGTGACTAAGCAGGATGATATTAGCTATTACGTGAGATTATTTTATTATTTTGTCGCTCAGCCAGAAACTGACAATGCTAGGACTTCTGTTAGCAAACTAGAGATAAATCAAGATAAAAAAAAAAAATGCATTCATAAGACTGTAAAGTACAGTACCCACCAGGTGATATATAGTCTAACTTGAATGCAGCAGGTAGACATGAAGAATGTATTTCATTTCCAACTGTCATCACTCAGCCCTGTCCATCACAGTCACATAAACAGTTTTTGTCAGTCTCATAAACAGCTCAGCTGTCCCCCCAATGGTTTACCTTGTCATCGTTCATTTTCCAAGAGAGGGATCCCACAAGAATGACAGATGAGGAGGAGAAGAAAAAGACAACATGAAAAAGGATTTCTTCATGGCTTTTCTAAACACAGAGAGAAAAAAAAGATGTTATTCTGCTGTTTATTTAGTCTCACTCCCTTACCGGTCGACAGGCAACAGTGCAGGCACCTATTGCAGGGAGATGACAAGAGATGAAGATGAGTGAAGAAGCAGTCTGAGAGATAAGAGGTTTCCTTTACTCTGTTTCTCTGTCCCTCTTTCTGTCTGTCTGTACCTCTCCCTCTTTCTTTTCTTGCTGCCTATGATGATGTGACAGGGCTGCTAAGCAGATATACGCACCCGTATTTACACACCAGGCTGTCTGTAACAGAACAATTCCTCAATTCATTTTTCACATCATTGTTTCCCCCTTTTTAGCGTGTCACCGGGGTCTTGCGTTGTGGGTGTTGTGACGGCGGGGGTGAGATAGGAGGGCAGACAGGCGCAAAGTGGAAGGATGCTGGGCTTCTCCAAGGGGATGTTTGGCTTTGTAATTTCACCCTTGAAATTCGTGATTACAAACGGGACAACTTTTTTAATTTTCTCTTTTGTCTGGATTCAGCTGGCTGACAGTCTGCCCCAGCAGCCAGGCCTTTTAATCAATCACCTAGATAATCAAATGTCACTGGCTATCTGCTCCATGTAATTACTTTTGCAATTAAAAATCAATCTCCAGTCACCCCGTCTAATTAGAGGGATGGGCAGATCTTCATCTAGATTGATTTTATAATACATATTGACTTGAAATGCCATAACATTGCCATATTCCCTCATATTCATGCTGTGGAGCATCAAAACAAAATGCCAGGGATTATAGGGAGGTGCAGTGAGGGGTTGTTCTGATTCTGCGTACCAGGAAAAGGTCCCCAATTTAGGAAAGGTTCACCTTGCTTGCTTGTCTGTAATGACAACACTCATCCTTTCTGCCCCTACTGGAAGAGGGAGGAGGGACAAATGGAGGTCCAATAATCTATGTGACAAGTTACAGCCAGTCAAAAAAACATTTGTTCTGGAGAATAAGCCTATACAGTTGGATAAAAATAGACCCCTCTTCACAATAAAAATCAAATATATTGTCATTCTAATAATGATGTAGAGGGACAGAGGAGAACATTAAGTTCTAAGACAATATTGACATCTTAACACGTGTTATCTGAGG
>NW_023339663.1:22527320-22545906 GCF_004916995.1 Morone saxatilis | reverse complement strand
ACACATGCACAGACACACAGACACAACAGACACAGACACACACACAGACACAGACACACACACACACACACACACACACACACACACAGGCACAGCCTCAGGGAAAGTGCCACTCATACACACAAGCCAAAGAGTGGAGCCTACAGGGAGACATGAAGCTCAAGGACCAGCTGTGTGCAGAACCTTGAGAACCACAGAATGCAAATAACAGTGGAAAAGGCTGCCACAGGCTTGTAATACAAATATGTACACAGCTAAGTGCTTAACTATATTGAGGTCTCTTTTGGTTGATTGAAGCTACTTCCCCTGTGTGATTACACTGGTTATAATAGATGGCTTCTCCTGTATGATGTCCATAAGTGATTAATTCTGTCCATCAGACATGTGATGAGGAGTGTCCTTCTTCCCCTTGGCTGATGATAATAGAGAGCTCTACAGTCTGTAGTTCCCATCCAGTCTGGTGCAGTGATTAAAGAAGAGATCAAACCCCCTTATAACCCTGGAGGGAGGGAGAGAGTGAGGGATGAGAAGAGAGATTGAAGAGCAGAGGAGGTTATTTAACCCAACATCTCAAACAGAGTTGGCAGCACTCTACCTTTCTATTACGCACTAAAGAGTAAACAAAGGGCATGTATCTTGCAAGCTCTCCTGGCCCCATGTGGCGCAGGGGGTGTGATTGGCTTGCGTTAGCCCAGTGCTGCCTAGGCCTTTTCCCAGTGAGACCAGTAATAAGGGCAGCACTTATCATGTGTTGCCTCCAGCCACCACCACCACAACTGCAGCAGCAGGCAGAGAGAGAGGGGAGAGAAGGGCCCACCACAGTCGAGAAGTAATTAATCACCATGGAGTGGGAGCTGTCAAATCCCCAGGTCTTTTGAACTGATAATGCTGCCCACCACAATTTAGCCTGATGGAGATGAGATTTTCTTTTCACCTCTGGCAAGAAAGAGCCAAATAAAGTGGAAAAAAGAAAAGAGAAGGGGGAGGGAAGAGAGGCGAAGCAGCAAATATATTTTTTGAACAACAGCGGCCAGTGGTGTACTTAATGATTACCTTGCTCCTCTTAAACCTGACGTCCTTATCAAGTCTAAGTGTCCCAATCAATACGTTTCCTCTCCGGCATTCCTGAAATAGCTCACACATCAACTCTCTCCAGTAACCCCCCCCCCCCCACACACACACACACCTTCTCTCTCTGTTACAGCACCATCTGTTATTATAGCCTGATCACTGAGTGTCTCTGCCAGTCAAACATATGAACGTCAATATTTGTTCTGATACAGAAGTTATGCTTATTGCTATGCACTTTTAACCTTAATGTTAGTGCATGAGGCCTGATTTGTCGGTTTACTGCTGCATTTAACAGCTGGGGACGTCAATAATAACTGTCACACTGCTTCTTTAACAAAGAAAGTCCATACAGAATCAAATTATGACTCTTATTTGTTTTGTGAGCATCAGTGTTGTGCAATAAGTAAATAAAATACATGAATAAATGATTGTGTCTGAGCAGGCTTTATCTAACACATTTTGTACAATGTATCAATTTGTTTGTTGTAGTGTGTGGTACTGGTTTGGACACTGACCAGAAAGCATGAAACCAGCAGTCTAAATATGGAATTTGAGCAACAGAATGTCTTGTTGTTTGATATGCATCTCTTGTTGTTTTGGCTTTAACACTGCTATTCCCATGGTCAAAGTGCTCTCTGAGTGCCATAGTTCATGACCTTTGATGGTGTGTTTTGCGACACGGGATGGATGCGCTAAGCACTGGCTTTAGCAAAGGCCTGGTGGGACTCTGGACCTGCCTCAAAGCCAGACTGTGGAATGTTTTCTTACACTCTTTTAAAAGCACATTTCCAAGCAGGTTTATTAGCGGATTGGGTGTCAGGAACAAATACGCATGATGTCTCTCCAGAATCCACACTTGATAAGCGAAGTGAGGGGGCCACAAATAGAGGAAGGAGCTGCCATCCAGTGAAGGCAAAGATGAAAGAGAGACAGCTGCCCTGGACAGGTCTGGGTCCTTATCGGGCCGGTTGGGTCCTGTGTCAGACTAGGACTATTATAAGTGGGCCACGCTGTGTGGAAAGTTCAAAGTCCTTCCTCCATCTTTCCTCCTTCCTTTTTCTTTATCTTCTCTAACTCGTGCATCTGTAAGTGGATAATGCAATCAAAAACCACTCAGTCTTGTTCTAGTGAAGTGAACCTAAAAATATAAATGTAAGCATTGAATAATAGCAACATTCTCCTTTTTTTTTTCAACCTTTATTATGTGATACAAGTTCAAATGCCCTACATTACATGTTTTTATACAATCTGAAAGGTCGTGCGAATAAGATCTGGAGGTTACTATTATATGTGCTTCTTTAGTCAGTTTAGCTATTTTTTTTGGGCAAAGTGAAAGAGGCACTCATAGTTTGATGTACAAAGAAGAAAAAGGGAAGAATGCAGATTTCTTAAAATAAATTTTTTTCTATTTAAGAGGAATTCAGAGTTGCAGTCTTAAAAAGACATTAATGTTCTTTTCCCTTCTGCAGAAAAATTAGCATGTCAACATGATGGTCTTATTGACATTGAAGGTATTTTTACCTTTTGTCCTGACTTCACACTCTTTGGAAGTAGAACATTCGCCAATGGAGAACAGGTTTCCTTTTTATTGCTGTGACATATAGTCAATACTCAATATAGTTCTTGACACCCTGAGGCACAATAGCAGTCACTTGTGTATAAAGAGTGTCAGCGAGTTATTTTGACCCCCTACTGTAATCATGACCTTTCCAATAACACGACTCCCCCACAGAGTCTCATTCCCTAAAGGCTCTTCCAACTAAGGGCTAAACTGCATTACTCCCAGCCAGCATTCACAGCTCAGCAGCTTCTAAACAAGCTACTGTTGACACACACTGAAGCACACATCCACACATGTATGGATGTGATGGGCACAAAATGCCTGAATGGTGCACAAACACACACATGCATGCATGCACTCACACACAGACCAGAAAAAGATACAGACACATATACTTGTACATGAACAAGGCTTGCATATTTAGCTTGAGGGAACATTACATGTAACCAGCGATATCATGCATAAATGAAAGGGAAAATGATATGGCATGCATTTCATTCTTTTGTAAGATTGCGTCCCCAGGTCATTGACTAAATAATTAGGCGATTGAAGTGACAGATTAAAGGCAGATTGGAAGTGACTGTGAAAGCAGGATAATGTTTCTCTAATCAGCTTGGTCGGAGAAATGCAGATTGTGAAATTTTCCAGCTACTTCCTTAGAAAAATGCATTTCACTTCTGATTAAGGATGATTAGTGTGTTGGCAGAAGAGGAGGGGGGTCAGGGCCTTATGCTCCTGGGTTCCTGGGGCCAGTGAGAGAGAGAGAGAGATAGACAGAGAGGGAGGGAGGGAGGAATGGAGCAGGATTTGGGGGCATAGGTGGAGTGCCAACACACATAAGCAAAGAGCAAAGCCTCAGAGCATGACTGGAAATGATAGGGCTGGAAATAGTTAGAGAAAATACAAAAAATACACTGTCCTCCCAATTCAAAGAGGATGATTTAGGAGTAGATAAGCTTTTGAAAGAAGAGAAAATCACGTAAGAGGAAGCACAGGATCGCTCTGAGTCCTGTCCCATAAGACAGGAAATGGCAGGGGGAGATCTGCCTATCGCAACGTTTCAACTGGTGCATCATTTATTCACCAGGCCATGACAAATAAACCAGATTTACACTGGCTAAAAAGTCACCAGGTAGACTCTTCCCCCTGTTATGCCAAGGTAATAGTTCCTGAGCAACAGCATTACAGAAGGTTAAATGTAGAACAGATGTAAAGTATAAAATACAACATGATCAAAGCTAAGGCACTCAAGACAGATACGCCAGCAAATGATGATGAATGACTCTCTGCAGAATTGTAAGCTGCACACAAATGTAGCGAATTGCAAAGGTTGAAGTGGGGGGTGGGGGACAGCGAGAGAGGAGAGCAGACACCAGGGAGCAAAAACAGTGTCCAAACTCATTGGGATGATCCTCTGCAGAAGGCCCCCACGATTAAGTTCCTACAGCAGGAATCACAGTTCGGACAATGTGTAATTGATTTCCCCAAAGGCTCAGAGAGCACCCTTAGTGATCCCTGGGATAGCCTCGCCTGTGAAAGTTTGCTTTTCTCCCAAGCTTGCGGCCACAACTGCATGACATCATCACCTAGCACACATTTTTACTTTTATCTCTGAAAGATATATTATCCATGTGCTGGGCTCTGCTAGTGGAGATCAAAGGCAGCACTCTGTTCAGGCACCATATTAAAGTGAAACATGATTTTGCTACAGAAAAATAATCTGTTTATTTCAAGATAGATTCTGTTACATACCTGGCTGGCACAGGCATACACACAATTCAACTTGACTCGGGTGCTTTTCCACCAAGAAATATCTATTCCAGGTGATGAACTGGAGAAAGGAAGACAACATATGTTTGCTATAATTTATGTGGGCTGTTGGTAACAATACAAACTTTTACGATCAATAATTAGCAAAGACACTGTACAAATACTTTTTCTTCAATTGCATTGCAGGGTCATTGGACACTAATTCTACACTATGCATACAAGCAAGTATATTGCCTATACACATCAGAAGCGCAAACACACACACACACACCTTTATCAGCACACACACAATTGCAGACATTCACATCCTCTTTAATCTCTTGACGCTCTGTCTAGGATGATCACTGGCTGGTGTGAGGCGTCACGCTCAGAGGGAAACCAGACAGAGGGACACATGTTTGTGCACTCCTAAATGAAGTGTGACCATGGTGCACCTCTGAAGCAGGGGCTGGGCTGGGGGCTATTATGGGGCCTGACAGCAGGGGGGCGCTGTGATAATTTGATGTGAACTGGCTTGATAAATCACTGTGTTGTTACCTTGGCTTTAGTATCTGTTTATGTCTCTACAAATTGAAACCCCACTGGCACAGGGCTGAGGTAGAGCCACACTCTGGCCCCCAACGATTAGTTCAAGGTGGGGAGAGTTTAGATGGCTGGCCCCTATTGGCCATCTCCCTCTTGCTGTTTTGTCTCTCCGTGCTGAGGGAGAAAGCCATGGACATGTGTAAGCAATAAAGCCAAAGGTCTGCCTTCCACCACAGCCAGAGTGAAAGGAATGCAGAACCAAACTATAAAATAATAATGGGCACTGGGGCAGGGAAGAGCCAAGGGAGGGCAGAGGGCGGTGGAGAGGGGGGCATCAGAGACAGACACATCTGCAAAGGAGGTGGGAGGTGGTAGTGGTTGTGGACTGGGGTGGGGTGGGAGGGTGTTAAGGTGGGGTGGGGTCTTGAAGCAGAGCCCTCCTCTGACCCCTGGACGTGCTGTTAAAGGCAGAGCGTAGCAAGCAGCCCAGGCTGGCACCACATCAAAAGGCTGACAGATGAAGGGCAAAGGTCAGTTTGACCTGGGCGCTAAGCTGCTGCTAAGCCTCTTAAAGCCAGAGGAGAGGTGCAGTAACAGGAAGAGAGAGGCAGAGAGAGAGGGGGGAGAGACTGAGAAGGAAGGAAGGGAGTAAGTGAGACTAAGAGCAAGGAATACCATTCACAACTCCCTCCTCCTCTGTGATAATCAAAGCAATGATAAAAAAAGCCAGTCATGTAGACAGTAAATACAGATGCACAGAAGTCAGAAGAGATAACATTAAGTACCTTGTGCGGAATCGTCGCGCAAGGGGCATACTTCATCTAAAGCTAATAAACCAACATCCCCAAAGCCTGTTTAAAGCAGGTTTTCATAATCACCGAAAATAAACTACAATCAGGACAATGAGACAGACAGATGGAGTCCTGAGGCATTTATCTGCTTTAAACATTTTCCCTTAGAAGCCACCAACTTATCATGAGCTTGTCAACACAGTGACACCATTCTTTCAAATGAAACGCTAATGCGCTGATCTAAGCACACAGCGCCAGTATCTGTTCATGAAATCTGAGGCTTGATCAAAAGGTTCGGTACATCCAGTTCAGTGTATACCTCGACAAATAAGTGGAAATCATCACAAGTACTCACATAACAAGGATACAAACACAGCAGAGCGGCTTCCAACCAGAGGAGGTATGACAAAGCAAAGCAAATAACACCATGAGGGGGGAAACGGCAGATAGGAATGAAGCAGAGATGAAAAAGAGGGAGAAAAACACAACAAGAGAAGAAGTAAAACTTTGAAAAAGTCCAACTGATCTCCTGAAAGGAAGTGGACATATTCCACAATGCAACAGGACAGGAAATGCCTACTGTGGGGAAAGGCCTCCCCCCTGGACCCCATTAAGGGAATGCATGAAATTAATAGTGACATCATGTTGCTTTGTCAACAAACGCAGGTTGATTGATGAAGGCAAACGGTCAGGGTGATAGCCAGTTGTTGGCTTTCCCTAGGAGATGCCATTTTCAGCCAGCCTCTACTTACAGCTTGTGAAAGGGATATGGGCTGTCTAGCCAGCTCTGTTCCAATGCCACTCCTGTCACTCAAACTCACTCTGGGGTTGTTTTCAACACATGTGTAAGGTGGCTGAAAGGATTTCAACTGAAGAGCTGAAAAGATAATATATTTCACATGTAGCCTAATGATAGCATTCTGACATTTATCATTGTGACGGAAAAAATGGTAAATGCAACTATGTTGTATTTGAATGCTGAGTCTGTTTTTATTGCTTTCATTAGGTCACTTCATTTTTGCTACTGTACATCTAGCAGTGAAATTGCAGATCAGCTAAATACTACTCGCCTCACCCTATCCTTCCAAGCGTGTAGAAAAAACTACGGTGACTGCAAAACACGAGAGAAACGCGACAGGCCCTATCTAAGGCCAGTGCCCAGCATTGTGGGCTACTGTAGAAACATGGAGGAACATGGTGAACTCCGTGGAGTTCCAGATGAAACCCAGAGGGTTTTTTAAAGAGCCCCTCCAAACATGTAATCAGACATATACAATAGTCTGCTTGGAGTGTTTGTCTGATATGTTTTTTTCTGCAAAACTACAATTTCCACATTAAAATCCTTAAAGGATCAGCTGCTTCCACCTCATTGAAAATTCCAGAATCTATGAATATGCTAATTTCATGTTCATTTCTAAAGTTGCTGGACATAAGATGTCTCCTACTTCATTGTAAATCCCATTTTCAGTGTGGCTTCAAGTTAACATTACAGTTGTATAAGTTGCTTACTGGAACAGAACTGACTTCCAAACTATCTGACTATTTGTCATAATAACCGCTCATAGGCCCCAGTTAAAATCAGATTTTCAGTGAGCACAGAAAAACTTTCAGCAAATGAATGTGAAAACATCCTTCTAGTGTCAAGCCCTGTACACACACACCTTTCTGCACAGTGAAGCTCAAACATCCAACTGTAGGAACAAGAACAAAAACATATTTTTGACTGGAGGGGGACTTTAAGCCAGGTAGGATGTATAATACCACCAGCATGTTCAGGGAGACACATTCTTAAGGCATACTGACCAGCAGCCTGAACCATCTCAACTGCTCAGCTCCTTTTACCAAATAAGTGTTGTGGCTCTACTCCAATTTCTTGCAGATATCTACACTTATAACCCTGTCCATAAGGGTTAGTTCAGACACCCTGCACAGGAAGTAAATTTTTCAGTCATTACCCAGAGCTTATGACCATAGATGAGAGCTGGACTTTAGACTGATTCATATATTAAAGGCCTGCATTAGTGTGGACCCCGCACCAATCCACTCTATCAAGCTTTTGAACTACCTCAGTTACCTCTGCCAGAGAGCTGCAGAGGAGTCCACCTAATCTTCCAGCTCTACCTCCGCTTTGGTTGTGTCTGTCAGATTCAGGAGTTCCTCAAAGATCTTCTTCCACTGCTGGACTATAGACCCAGGTGGGTTCAGCAGTTTCTTCATACTGAAAACAGCCCTGGGTTAGGCCCAGTATCATCTCCTTGAGTCATCTGATGGTTTCCCATTAACTCTTTGAGCTAATATAAAAGTCCTTCATGGCCTTCACAAACTGTCGGCTGATTTAGGGGTTCCTTGGGTTTTATCTTGAGGCTCCCTGCAATGTCTGTGTCCACTAGAAGGTTCATCAGTTGCTACCACATCAGGCTCTGACAACCCTCTGCTTACAGTTCCTATTAGTGGAGGGTTTAAACATGACCCCTTTGTATTTTATATGCCCAACTTCCTGCAGGATTTAGGAAAGGTTTCCGAACGTGAGAGTCAAGGAGATTATAGACAGAGGCTATGCCAGGAGTTCACCTTAACTACATTGTCATTGGGTTCATCATGCGAACCCCAGTCTTTCCGGCAGCTTCCCCAGCATCTGATACAGCTTACCATGAAGTGATAATTTGACAATTAAGGTGACAGCTTTGCTCATTTGTTCATCTCTGTGTCCAAGACAGCCCATCTGACATTACTACAAAGTAAATCATCAGATTTGTTTTATTGTGTTTTATTACTATGTGCATTCTTACATAACCTTGAGATCATACCTGTATAATACATACATTATCTAATCCTTCTTTATAGCATTGCCAATGCTACTGAATTCTAAACCCTTTAATGGCTTACTGTAGTACTGTGGCTGCTGCAGTAATAACACAACTTGCACAAGCTGTGTTAAAAGAAAACCTTTCATTTTATTACATTTAACTTTTATTTCACTTCTTCCCCTCATACACTAAATACAAGCCACATTTTGGGTATTGCATTTCACCAGACATGGAAACATCACTTTTTCCTCAAGGTGCTGTTGTTACTGAGTTTCAGTGATATACAACTGTTTCCATTCATCTCAAATTCTATGCAGCTGTTGAAAGAACTTTACTTTGATTTAGTAAATATCTCTGCACATCTAGTGTTGTGAGCATCAAAGGTACATAAGCAGATATCAAAGCGTCCTCCTGGATCATCTATCCTTGGCAGCTAGACTGTACTTTCCATATCAAGTGTGAAGCAGAGTTACAATGTAGAAATAAGACTGCAAACCTTTTACTGGGGCTACAACAACTTCTAACTGAGACGGCCATTCTGGGCCTCACTTGCAAGATGTGCTGGAATGTTAGACATATTGCACTACAGCGATAAAAGGCTCACACATTATTCTGGTAAATAATATGAAAAGAGAAAAAATGTTGGAAAAACATTTGAAAGAGAAATATACATAAAGTGGAACCAAGTCTATCAAGTCAAGGTGCAACTGTCAACTGTGGAAGATGGTGAATGTTAAATTACTAATTATGGGAAATCAGAGTTGTGACAATGACCTAGTGGGGAAATAGGACTGAAGGACCTGCACTTTACTAGATGCCTTCTGATAGTGAAATTGGTGCCACCAGTGTGTTGCACATGCTAAACTGTGCCACCATCTGCTTTGAGACCTGGGACCAGCCCAAACCACAGGACAGTGGCTGAAACACACAACTCAAGATGGCAGCCGGTCCGCAAACACAAGCCACAAAGCTACTCTGACTCTTAAGGATGTAGGGCTGAAATATGGAGCCGCCTTAGGTGTGACATAGTGACACAAACATTTGAGCTTTTGGGATGATGCCAGCAAGCCTCAGCCAAGCAGGATATTGCCCGTATGGCCATCCTACTAAGACTTTGCAAGTGCATTTGATGCTGGCTGCAAGTTAATAACAATATAGGATGGCAAAGGAGCAAACTGCTCCATTTATGTTCATGTCCACATGCTGGTATGGAGGAGATCACTCGGCCGGTCCCACAGGTATAAGATGTTCTCAGTTGTAGTTTCATGGACAAATAACAAAGATCCAACATCAGATAAAGGCATTTGGCTCTTCGGAACAGAGTGGGAAGCCCAGTGCAGCACGAGAGCCTGTCCTTCACTAGCGGAACCATTCTCCACACTTGGCACTGACATAAAAGCAGCTTCTACTCCACTGAAGTACTCACACATACATAGACACAAAGACAGACATGCACACACACATACATACATGCATGCCCGCACACACATGCACACAACCTCACGCACACACAATGCAGGAAGTATGCCTGTCACGGACACGCAGGGAAGGGAGGCAGCAAAAACAACTTTCTGTCGACAGGAATAAGAAAAACAACAGTTGAAAGGGGGTCTGCATGAGAGAGAGCGCGAGACAAAGGCATTCACTCCGTCAGAACTCATCAGTCTGCAGAGGGAAAATATGTAAGGGAGATGCAACCATATGAGCGCTGTCACTGTCCTCCTGAACACAAGACAGAGGGGACAGGCTGGTGGAGAGCGAACCGAGAGCCATGGAAACCATCTTCCACATCAACAGAGACATTGGCAGGTTGCTGAGGTTTAAACATGTCTGGGATACAGGTATACACAACAGTCTGCGGACTTGATAGAGGTGTAAACACAAGACTAAAACAAACTTTCTTTAGTAAATGAGCAGGCATTATGAAATGGAGGTTTTTAAAGCTTGGTAATGATGTTTCTTTGCCCAAAGGCACAGGCTTTGCTAAAGAGAAACAGACAGAAGAGAAACACATTGGAGAGCTAGTCAGTGAGGGCCAGATTACCCTAAGGCCTCCAGGGCCACTCTCCAGAAGAGAAGATAAAAGAGCTTATTAATAGCCCTTAGATTTACATGCACTAAGTGGATGTTTATGTTGGAACTTGCTGCTTATGTGTGAACATCCAACAACTGTAAACAGTGCCATTCAGGTCCCATTTCCTTTACATCATTGATATTGTTTCAACTCACAAAATAGGCGGCCAGAGTTCAAAAAACATCATTCGGGCATTATCTTTTAAGTGGTTCCACAGTTCGGTCTCCCCAAGGCGGTAATCAAGAAGCTTCATTGTGCACTTCCTCTTCTGCCTCTTCACGTTACGCTGACTTCAGTATAAACAGCTGAAAAGGACCAACCGACAGAAGCACTGTTGTGTTAGTTTGGCAGCTTGGCCTACAGGACGTAGCGCTACTAATTCATACAATTCTTATTTGCACCACTAGAGGTGACAACCTCTCTTTTTCTCCAAACCTTTATTTGTACAAAGAAACAGCCACTTGGTTTAAGTGAAAACCTGATGTGACTTGCTTAACGCCCAGAATTCCACTATGTATGCTGTGTTTGTCTGAATGTAACTACAGTCAGACAAACATTTCCATTAAATAGTGGATTACAATACTCTGGAATAAATAGAAACCTATTTGATTTTATCCACCCCTTGCAAAGGTTATGTAAAGTAAAGGTTAAAGTAAAGGTAATGACCAAAAACATTACGCCGTTATATAAAAACACTGGGAAGCACCTCATCAACCACATGAAAGAGAGGCACTCAGGAGGAGTGGGGTTCATTGGGAAGCATACCGCGCATGTCCGTAACCCCCACTGCCTTTTATTGGACAAATATAAAATTAACAACAGTCAAGAGCTGTAATGGTGAGCCAGGCTGCTTCCAACACAAATTTCCAATTTGAGGTCAGCTGTATGGTCCTATAAAAGTTTACAGGACTACTTAAAGAAGAGCTGTCACTTTACAAGAAACAAACTTTTCTAATTAATCATCACACTAATAACCCCTGGTCTTTTAATGCGCTTCAAGTCTAATGCATGGCCCTATTAAAGGTAGAGAGAAGGCAAAGCCCAAACTAATGGCTATTGACATAAATCAATAAAAACGCTGCTGTTAAATGTTCCTTTCTGGGGCAACTAATAATAAGACTGTAAAAGTACAATGCACACCAAAGAGAAGTGACCTAGCTTTTAGCATTAAATTTTATACTACCCTTCCACTCATGTTAAAATCTGTAACTTGTCAAAATGTACAATGGGGGCAACAGCACAGGGAGTGCCAATAGTAGAGCTGGCTGCAGACTATTACGACCATTAAAAGAGAGAGAAAAATGGAGTCAAACAGAAAATTGGGGGATTATGAAAGATAAGATCTGTCAAAATTGTGTTAGATATTAGCACATTCGTTTACAAAATTGTTTCTATTTTTTCATCTGGCTTTTTAAAATTTTTATTTAATTTCAAATTTTTCCTTGTAATGTAAACAAAGGATTTTGGAATTAAACCTGTCATATGTAACAGATCCATTTAACATCTAGAACACGTGGACAGGGAGCGTGGAGGTGTTAATGGACTGGTTGACACAAGCATCATGTTCGGGATTCCAGGCTGGAGTGTTCTCTAAGTGTGTAAGGACATTGCAGCTTTGTTCTGCCAGGACTTCAAAGGGACAACCCGAGCTATTTAAACAATGACTCCCATCTATATATAGAGGAAGTGATGGACGAAGAGAGACGGACATGTATGAGGTCACCGTCAGAATGCAAGGAGCATTCATGCCAACATCCATCAGGTGATGAAAGAAGTGCAAATACTTCTTCCCTGCCAGTGAAGGGTCAGTGACTGGCTTCTGAATATGCCCTCCGCCAAACCACTAAGAGGACTAAGTCACCTTTAAATACGGACTCAGTCATACCTCACCTTCCCAAACAAAGAAAGCAGGGCAGCTTTTACCTGCTTAAGCCCTGTCCATCGAGCCACAGCAGGGTCGGGTCCTGTAACATGTGGGACCTCTCCTAGATAAGATCACAGGGAGATTAAGCTCCTGTATCAGGGATTAGGCTAAGTTTGTTTTCTCTCATTTGAACTTGGGTGGGGATAGTCCCTGGGCCTGCACCCCCAGGCCTGGGCATAATGCCATTAGTGGTGTTTTGTTGACAGCAGGCAACGGTAAATGAGGCCCCGCTTTAATCAGTGGCATGCCGGGCTGGTGTCAGAGTTCCCCCATGTCTCCCAGGTGAAAGATGAGCAGGGAGAGAGGTGTTGTCTCCACGTTAATTAAAACTGCTCCCCTCACGCGAGGACTCAGCGCTGCTAACGCCAACCCGCCCCCTGAAACCACGGCTGTACTCTCAGCATAAACACTAGCCATTAGCCAGAAGAGCAGAGAGGGGGCAAGCAGCAAGGGGTGTAATTAATCAGACTAAGATCATGTTCTAACCACTTAAAAGCAAGAGGGGGGCATTTATCTGCAGGGAAAACAGGTCTGTTTTGGTTTACATGGCAAATGAAATGTATAGTAGGTGGTTATTTCAGAAAGTCCCTCATGTTAACAATAGATAACAGGACGGGAGAGCCAAATATTTTTCTTTCTTATGTTTCTTTCTTGTTTTTAGGCTAATGATATTTGCTTAATTCTAATGATGTAAGATTTCAGATGTCATTTGCATCTCCATTTTTAGCCAACTCTCAGCACAATGTTAGCTTTAATTGCCCATCCTTTCTCTTTTTCTATTTCTTTCTCATAACAGTACAGTACAGTCCATGTCGGAGGGACAGGAGACATTGTCCCAGCAGCTTTGCTATTTACCCAGAAATCCCATCCTCCACAGCGGCTTCCTGTTCCCTTGAAGTGAGACATCCTTTCCTGGGGGATCAACTGGATGAACCAGACAGAGAGATGCGGATGCTGCTTTAGCCTGGCCATGCCCAGTTACAATAACACCTTCATGCTGTTGTCCCAGCAGCCCGCCCTGATACACCAGCCCCATCTCAGCCAGGAGCACCAGGCAGGAGGCCTGCTGCGCCCTCGATCTGGTCTGGGCGGATGAGACAAAGAGTGCTTGCTGTAGGGTGGGTAGGTGGGATGGAGGGGGTTAGATGGGGGAGTCCCTCGCTTCCCTCCCATACACTATGAAACCTCCCAGCCTCTGATGCAAATGAGGTGGTGGGGGCAAAGAGAGAAAAACCACATGAAGGGAAAACGGACACAAAAGGAGGGATGGGAGGGGAGAAGGCCTCCTAAAGCAGCACAGCACTGTGGGCCTTTTCAAATCACAGCAGCAGTGAGTGTCAATCAAGCGGTCAACGTTAACAATGTTAGGCCAGAACAAGCAGGGCTAATGTCCTCTCTGCCCAACCCCCACCACCAGCACCTCCCCAACTCCCCACCTTCCACAAACCCCTTGTGACCACATGAATCTGACTAGTGACAGCTCGCCATCCTGTAATTTGCCAATTTGCACGCGTGTCAAAAAGCCAGACCATAGTGAATTATAGCCACAAAGTGGGGATAGGCCGAAAGAAGTGCAAGAGATCTGCGACACAGGGGAGGATAATGGAGATGACGGGGGAAACAGCAGGATGAAATAGATTTGAGTGAAGGCTGCTTTCATAGTGTGTGTGCCTCCTTCATAGTGAACATTTGACTCTCTTGATTTTTGCATAACACAGCCTGGTGGGCCTTGTTCACATGCCTTGTGTATTTGAATGTGTACGAGATTGCGTGGGGACAATTGTGATGTATGCATTTGTTTATGTGTGTGTATGAGTGAGCAAGACTGTCTTCTCTGACAAGACCATGTGTGCCATTCGTCTTATGAGCACCAGTGTGAGGAGTTGAACAAGTCTATCTGCAACTGCTGCGCAGAAAAGTGGGGGATGAGGATGATTATCCATGGCTGAGCCATTAATCTTGAGCATTATCAACACCTTGCTGGTGCAATCTGTG
Organism: Morone saxatilis; assembly: GCF_004916995.1. Classification (NCBI taxonomy): domain Eukaryota; kingdom Metazoa; phylum Chordata; class Actinopteri; family Moronidae; genus Morone; species Morone saxatilis. The sequence continues at coordinate 22,531,388 of NW_023339663.1, read as the reverse complement.
TTTCAATCCAACAGTCCATGAATACTTCTCCACCAGTGTTTAGCTGTAGTTTACAGTGAAGACCATACAGGGCTATAGCAACTAAAACACTACTCACATAAAAGCTATCCCTAGCACAGTCGACTGCTTACAGATAACCAAGACATATAAGGGAACAGAGCCAAAGACCTCATATTTTTCCCAGTGGAAAAGGAAATATACCTTTAATGTTCACATGTGCATGTCCAAATACATCCCCGCACACATTCACTCTCTAATACGAGAAAGAACCATGAAGCCTTTATAAATCTTTATCAGGAAGGCAGCCAACCTCTCTGCCCATTGCTGGTGAAAACCATATAATAGTCTAAGGAACCAGAAACACATTTTCTGGATAGTTGGCAGCAAATGTCCCATAATGGTTTGGGCTGGGTAACTTTCTAAATGTTATTTTTATTGTTAGGTCTTAAAGGTAGAAGGGGGAAAAAATGGCTGACAAATGCACATACACCCTGAAAAGCCTTCAATTGTGTTCTACGTTATGTATGTAAAACAGAACAGATGAGAGCAGTTGTGGTGCCACGAAACCCCAGCCCACACAAACATATGCTGACAACCAAAATAAACAAAACTGTTTTGTACTTATACCCAAAAATAACAAGTCAGCATCGTCACATTCACATGAAGTCATGTCTTACAAAGCCCCCAAAATTACAAGTTATCATTGCAACATGTTATTTGGCAATGCAGTGGCTGAGTCTGCCCTTTACACTTGTTTAACAATATTTTACGTCTCCAAAACAATCCTGATCACTGATTAACATCTGACAAAGGGGCACTCTCAACTGCAGGAGATCTTTAAACCATCCGTGAAAGTGAAAATGAGAAGCAATTCTGTTAAACACTCCACATTATGATGGCTATTTACCACACCATTGTAACTCTAAAGGGTGGACCTTTAAATGTCTTACAAAGTAATCTTGCCTCGGGTACAGTTCACTGAATTCTCGACTGCTGGCCCTACAATCTGTCTTGCGTTATTTGCCTTCCCAAGTGTGTGTTAGACGGCTGAGAGGAGGACAAAGCTGACATTGCGCGTGGCTTTTCAAAGTAGTGTCATTTACTCATGGGTTAGGACGTCACATGGCCACCGAGCATGATTGTTCAGAGTGTTTGTGCTGAGTGTAGTTAAAGCGGGCCGGTGTCTTTGGGGGCTTGAGCCCTGAATGTGTTGTGCACAGCCCTTAATATTATAATAGTGTACAGTATGTGCAGGCCAGAACAGTGTGTTGGCTTCAGAAGAGAGAAGGTGAAGGATGACTGTAAAATTACTGATCGGTGTCACAGGTAGTAGTAAGCGAGGCTTTGAGTGGTCAGCACCAGGTCTGCACGAAGTCACTCAAGTGTTGCAGGAGGATCTCCACTTGACAGAGATGCAGTAACACTACTGACATTTTCATCCTGAGAAGGTAGGTTTAATTTATTAGTTAAAGTAAGTAGAAATAAAAAAATAATGAAGAAATAAGTAAATGACCAGTGGAATCTTTAGCTACGACAATATTCCCTGGTGGCTATGTGACAAGGGTAAGTCATCGTAGAACTGTTTGATAGCACTGTGCAGTTTAATAGATGAAGTTTGAGACTTCAGGGGCCTGAGAAAACACTGATGTTTTTTATCTATTCATAACCTGTGTGCGCCTCTCAAGGATGCTCATGTTCCCCATAATATTAGAACAGGTACCCAAAAATATTTTTAATACTTTAAATTCCTCATAAACATAAGATTGTTGCTCAGACTGTCATACTGTACTCCATAATACCAGACTAGGTACCCGTAAGCTTACTTAGTCCACTCATTCCCTAACTTCACATCTTATTCCCTTGTAACTACATGTATGTGTCAGTACATATACTGTACTGGTACACTGTTAGTACCAAAATGGCCCTGTACATTGTGAAGAGTTATGCTGTTCGTTGCAAGCATTACCTTATTGTTTTAAATTCTCCAATATTGTTGTAGTTATTTCAAACAAAAGTCAGGTATGGATAAAGTAGTAGACTAATAATGAGCTACTGTGACAGACAGAGAAAGTCTGCACAAACATAGTTAGGAGAAAGTTTCATGTTGAAGTGCATAGAAAGTCTGCATTTAACTGTTGAAATAAAAGAAAAAAACACAAACAGGGAGCTAGTTATCCTCATCTCACACACACTTTGACACACATAACACAGCATTACCAATCGTAGCTCTGCCCCTCATATATTTTTTTGCTCTTACTGCATGTCCTAACAATAAATATCTCCCTTCACCCACAATGTCAGGCTGCAGGTTGGTTTCCTTCGGTGTAATTGATGTGAAAGTTCTGCTGAAACCAACCCTGCACGCATTTCGAAGAGGTGGGCAGGAAATCGGGCCATCAGAGGCGGAACGCATTCCTATCACGCAGCTCAGGTCAGAACCTCTGGTAGAGTCAGGATTTGTAGCTTAAAGGCTGTCAGAAATGATCACTTTGCTCTGCAACTGCACCCACACCCTGACACAGCCCCTTCTTTTGTTGAGTTAAAGGATGTACCCCAACAGATTTGGTGACCTGCTGTCTCCCTCGCTCGGCCCGTTCTGGTCTAGGCTAAACACAGTTCAGCTTGTGGAGGCAGTGCATTGCTGTTGTACAGGGGGAAAGAAAGGCAGAGTTACTGGATATTTCCCAGGGAACCAGGGTGGAGAATCAGTTTCCATTTCACCGTGACCTTTCTCCGGTCCCAATGGTGGTCAGCTCCACCACTACCTCCTTCCTCTCACATCCCCACTGAGCAGCCTCCGCTCCACTGCTGTCTCTCTTTTTTTCGTTTGTCAACCTATCCATCTCACACTTTTAACTCAGATAGGACAGAACAGCACCCCTCTACACCCCCACCAACAAAGAGATCAAATTCCCATAGCTCATCTGTCTTCTCATCAGCTGTTTACACCGATTTAAATGTTAGCATTGCACACAGTGCAAAAGCGTAACTAATATGCAACTGATGAATACTAAGAAAATTACATCTAAACAACTCCATATCAAATTAAGGACCACCAACTACATCTAAATAAAGCTGTAATTGCAGTGAATTTTTCCCCTCAGGATGGGAGTCATCCATTTCCAACACCCAAGCTATTCTTAGTGTCTGTTAGTATTGTTTTCAGCCACCAAATGATACTTTCATAATAAAACGTGTGTGATGACTTTCTCTTATGCCAACAATGCCGGGAAGCTGTTTGTCACCCCGCTGACCGCACAAACTCTGACACACTCTGGACACACCCTTACTCTTACCACTCCTACAGTAACCATTTATATTTACCTTTTCCACTTATATTTTAGGTACACACAGCAGTTTGCAGTCATATCCTGTGAGAGGCAGATATTAAATGTATGCAAGTGTCAAAACCACCCTGGCAATAAGTAACACATAACTATAATCTAAAACTTTCTTAAAATGGTTCTCCTAACACTTTTTCCTGTCATAGGAAGGAATGCACAAAAATGAAAGCAATCCAATTAGGCTCAGTGGAAATCCCTGATTAAAATCTGAAAAGAGGAAACATAAAAAAAATACACAATAAAACTGAGAAAATGAGTCAGAGTGCTTGAACTTGAAGTCAGGTGTGGGATAGCAATGCCAGCTCAGTCTCAACCTTCAGGGTATCACCAGAATGTTACGCTGTTCATGACATTCATGACAGTGGTATCAGTAGAGTTGAGGAGTGACCAGTCACAGACATAATCCATAATTAAGCACTTTTCTTTTCAAAGCATTGTCACTTTCTTATGTGAAAAAGAAAATAAAAAACATATTCCTTAAAGTTTGAGCAGGTTAAAAGAAAAGCAAAGTTTCAACAAACAATAACCCCTTTTCAGTCAAACTGGATGAGAAGTCCCAGAGGAGCGAAGAATCATGAAAAGTTTGAATGTCCAACATGGAAACTGACTGACTGAATCAATCAGCTGAGGAGGACTGTGTGATCTGGTCAAAAGCTCCAGAGCATCCACCAAAATGGACCTACGGGTGAGGTTGTTTTGTCAATTTCCAAGGTCAAGAATGAAT
>NW_023339663.1:22514855-22527220 GCF_004916995.1 Morone saxatilis | reverse complement strand
GGGGGGGGGGCATAACGAGTGTGGTTAATTGCAAATTCCACTGGATTTACTAAGGTCTGCTCAATTTGTAAGGTCACTTTTGCGTGAAGCAGGTGCAAATTTAAACATCTATATTAAAGGACTGTTGTGGCCCGTCCTATTTAAATCTCAGTGACAGCAGACAAAGACTAGGTGTATCATGAAATGTGTATGCACAATCAATCAGTTTAGGAAAATAAATAAATAGTAGCCTATTTAAAAGACAGAGAGCAGAAACCACAAATACATCAAACATAAAGGAGGTGGAGATTTGTAACTGCATATGTGGTCATTAAAATTTCATGTTCACTGAGCTGCTGTAGTAATTATACTCTTTTAAGACATTTACATTGAACTCACTTGTATTCTTTGATAAGCATTCTTTTCTTTTGTACACATAGTACTTTTATGTAGTGGTATCTTTTGTCATTTCTTTAGAGGTTTAACTCCCACTGCACTAATTGTACAAACTTTTCTATTAATTAATTTGGCTATCGTTATACTTTTATTAATTCTATATGCTTAAGTCAGTTAATGTTGAATTGTGGCTCTCGTAAACCGTGAATATAATTATCTATATATTACTACCTTTCATTTCTTTGCTTACTGATCTTAGACACATTTTAGAATAGTAAAACATGCATGCAAAGTGTGTGTCATTGTAGCTTGATATTTTTCTTTAAGGGATAATATCTTTTCAATATTACAAACTGGCAGGGCTCAAGTCTCTATTGGTATGGACTGCTAAAAAGGACATGCTCTTTAGTTGTCAAAGATGGTACAAAAAAGCAGGGGGCAAACACAGACAGCTGAAGAGTAACCTGTGACATCATTCTACAGACAGGCCTGTTCGACACTCTCGGAAAAACAAACCTTCACAACAGAAAATAGAGAGGCAGCCTAATCGCCCCAACGTTTGTGCTCCTCATACATTGATAAATGAAGCCATTGTGCAGTGATTATCACAGTTATTCATAGCCTCTTTGCTATGGGGATGGGACATTTGTTGCATTACATAGGAGCAGACACTACTGGGCCTAGCGCATGTTTCCCTGTCACTGTGTATTACAGGCTAGCCAATGACATTTATAAATACGTGGTAATCTGCCCTGCTATATGCGTCACGTTATTAAATTGCCATTATTTTGGCGGCAACTGGGCCTAGCCTGTGATTAATTGAATACTATTAAGTTGAGGTGGATCATGCCTGTTTATAAATGCTGCTTTTGCGCTACAAATTAATCAAAGACAAATTACAATAAATTAGAATTTGGTGGCGCTAAGCTTTCGCATTAGTAGGATTCTATTTAATAGAAACATGAGAAATATGGAAAGGTTATTTCTTCATTATTTCTGTTGACACTGTAATAAAGAATGATTTAAAGAATTGGCCGATGTCGGACTGGACACATAAGCATTATGCAGTGTGTCTCTGTGCTGTATGACTGTGTGTGTGTGTGTGCAGGTTCAGACATGGGAGAAACAACAGACCACGCTCTGGTAAGCATCAGGCCAAGACATTTGGCTTTTCGGAGTGGGAAGAGTTGTTTCTACTCTACCACGTAACCTCAAACAGAAACCCCAGCCTGCAGGCAGCCCTTTTAGCTGCAGTACACATCAGCATTTGCTTTTATCTACATGGAGCACAAGATGGATGCGTTTTCATGAATCAAAACAATTAAGATAGTAGCAAACACATTACTTTGAAATTTTCTTTACTTTCTGACATTGATTATAAGGTCTGTGTTCTAAGCCCTGACCATCCCCTCCTCTGATTTATCTGTAAATATTACACGAGCAGGCTGAAGTCCTTAATCTTTAGAGGACAGAGTAGATGATTTTATGTTTTCACAACCTGGTTTTCCATTGATTCTGGTGAGCAATCAAGTCTATAGCTAAGTCTATAGGCTGTTCCAATAACTTGTACACTTTTATCTGCACTTTTCATAGCACATGGCAATACAAGAGAGCATTTAATTCAAATTATGATACTGGTATTCAGGAGCAGTATGGTGTGGTCTTGCTATAAGTACAGAGAAAGGATAAACACAGACTGTGCATCTTGTGAGAAGACATGAAGGCACTGTAACCACAGCTGATCTACCTTTTTTTAATTGTAATCTGCTCTTCGTGGGCAACTTGGCGAATGTCTACAGAGTTCTGTTCGTCTTTAGAATGGCATCTCCACTTGCACAGCCTGGCATGCTGCACTGAACTCAAGGCCTTTTCACAACTCTTTAATGAGAGCACAGGATTTTGTGTTTACATTCCTTTCTCCCACCCCTCTCACCACCTCCCTGTACCCACTCCCAGCTCTGCCATTTTGGCAATTCCCACTCCTGCCTCATGATGGCCGCCTGTCTTTGGTGGTTTGCAATTAGCATCTTTCATGATGTTCTGCTTTGTTGGCTCTGCGAAGCTAAAACTAGACTGGGCGCAAGCTACGCCATGTCACCATTAGTCAGTGGGGGTGGCGGTAGGAGAGATTTCACTAGGATTTACTGTGTCAGTTCACAGGCGGTGGCCTCTGGGCCCCTCTCTTCTTCTGTAGATTCAAACAAACTCTAGTTATTTCAGCTTCAGTGAAAGCTGACTTGGATCTGAGGAGAAAGCCTGCCTGCCATTGAAGCCCGAGGGAATGGGCGACCGGTAGCCTTAAACACCTCTCCCTCACTTCTTTCCTTCCCTCCCACCTTTGCTGCCTTCCATCCACCCTCTATCCCCGAGCTTTGACAGAAGGTATGTATTTTAGGAGAGACCCCTGGTGATGTGATGGACATGAGAGCCCTGTTTGAAATGGAAACCCACACATTCTGCCCTGCCAGGGAGCACCAGGAATATCCCAACAGAGATGGCGAAAGGAAATGGAACAAGTGAAAAAAATAGCCATCTTTATTGAGGTTTTCCTTTCAAAAACACAAGTAAATATAGGAACGACACTTCCCATTCAGGATATGATGCTCTGTAATGCTATAACCTCAATAGAGTACCCACTGACCACCACAGGCGTAGATCATTTCTTTTTCTCATATCAACTTTCACTCTTGTATACACTCACAACACATGCTGGCTCAGATAACCAAGAAAAAAAACATGATAACAGAAATGAATGTAATTCATGAAAGGAGATAAACTGGGCCACACACAAGCTTATCCTCTAGTGTGTAAAGCTCTGCCTTGTATTCACCATCTACCGTCTCTTTTCCCTTCAACCTCCATTTATGTCTCACAGAAGAAGAATAGCATGCATTTATGCTTGTGTGTGTGCATACTAGTGTACATGAGTGTTTATGTACATGTTGGTCTGTTATTTTGTGTGTGGTTGTGCATGTCTGGGTGTGCAAAGAAAATGATGTGGCACACTCCATCCTCCCTATAACTCACCTGGACTGATAAAGAGAGCAAAGGAACCGTTTCCTGCGCCTGCTACTCATTCAAATGGGCTGGCGTCTGTAAACAAGAGCTGCAGTTATCCATGTAGCGGTCAGATAAGAGGGGAAGGAGACCTCCGGAGTGATGGATCACGAAGGGGCTCCCAGTCCTCTTCTCTTCCCAGCACCACCCTGCCACCTTAGGATAATAAACAGCCGCGGAGCAGGGGGCCAGATAAGAGCCATCACTCACATTGGCCAGGCTGATAAGACACAGACGCTCTCTGTCACCCTCCATGACATTTGTTTTTCATTCCACTTCAGACCAAGGGAGAAGTCAACCTGTTTCATCTCATCAATGGGCTCCACTCAGGATCCCCCGCTGAGTGTGTGCCACCTTTTGACACTGATGGCAGTCAGGTGACTGACTGTGTCATGCTGCACAGAAGAAGAATGGACTGCAGCCTAAGTGCTTCCACTGTTTCATTCGCAACTACAGTACCATACCGCAAGCAAACAAATACACTAGTAAAGGATGAAACTATCAAATTAATTTGACAATGCTGAAAGAGGATGTAATTTTAACTCCTCCCTCCTGCAATGTGCTCATTGTAGTTACGGATATAGCAGAGCTGCAATTTTCCACTGAGGGTGTGTACAAAACATGCCCACTTTGATGAATTGTGGCTTTATTTCTGAAGATGTGGTCACAGTTAAACAAAAGGCCTTCTACACCCACCACTAAGTCTCTAGAGAAAACGACCTGATACTGCAGAGTTCTGTGAACAGTCTGTTAATTTTGAATACCTTTACCTGGGTTATTTTTACACCTCATATGTCATCTTAATGGACGGCCTGGGTGAGGCTTTAGAGTAAGAAACAACCAGGAAAACAGAGGTGGGTTTCTGTCCTTCCCTGGCTGGCTATAAAACCAAAGTTAGACATGAATCAATGTGAAATCTCCTTGAACAAAAAACTCAAGTTACAAGTTGTAAATTATGCTTTGGAGACTAATATTTCTGATGGGGGAACATAAAATTATTATTTAAGTCATTTTGTATTTTGGCACCTCTAATTCCCTAAAAACGCAGAGGCCTATCAGAGGGAATATGCAGTCATTGTAAATCTGCCTGCCCTAACATTGCCTCTACCAGGGTCACCTACAAGTCACAGATTTGAGAAGGTATAAAATGGTTACTTTATAGCTATCCCAATTGTTATACGTTAGAGTTATGTGCATTGTATTACCACTAATGAAGGGCGTAAATTCTCAGTTTACAACCGGACCTTTACAGGGGGGGTTGTAAAACACACGCTTTTTGCGTTACTTGTGTTTGTCACTAGAGTTCTGGGGTTCAGACTGTGCACAGACTGTTTCCATTAGTCAGGGACTGCTCCTCTAAGAGGCCTCCGTCTGCAGTAATGGGTCCGGGCCGTGAGAGAGCGGCATCCCGTCCGTCGGTCACGGATGACATTTAACAGACAGGGCCCAACTTCCTGTGATCATAACAGCAGTAACTATGAAGCTAATCCATGGCTCTCTCAAATCCCTCATCGTCATCCTCTGGATGTCAAGAGATTGGCAGCGCCTGATAGTTGTGGGACAGCGATCACCTGCGCTGACCCGCGGATCTCAACTCATGTCCATGTGCTGTCCATCTTAAACAAGGGATCTGTTTAATGCACCTCGCAGTTCAAAATCCTATGCTATTTGGTCAATGTTTTAATTCAGAGCAACTCAGGAATACAAGTGGATAGATTTGTTAAAATGAACCCGAAACCACTGAAGTGCTAGGGACATGCCACATCCAGAGAGCTGCACTGGGTGAAAAGTCGATATAAATAAGAGGTTTAACCAGGGAAAAGCTGTCAATTTTTTTTTTTTACTGATGCAAACCTGATGTCTGAGAATAAAGATAAAGTTAAATTTAAAAGTCACAAAGGCTCTTTGTTTGATTTAACCTGCATCAGTTGGCTTGAGATAGATGACTTATGCGATTAGTGTTGGTTTTACTTGCCGTCTTGTATTCTTTACTGATAGAGGTTCACCATAATTATGTCAATCACATTTATGGGAGTTGCACCCTGTGCTTCAGCAAGACAGGGTAATAAACACTGGAGCACTGAAAGGGAATCTCAGTTTTCTCAACCTCAGCTTTGCAGTTTCCTCACAGCGTTAAGAATAAAATAGCTGCTGTTGATACCTCCCCCACGTAAACACCCTTCTGTGGATGTGGGGTCACCAACACTTTTTACTGCTTTCTGCATGTCACTGTATTGCCACTCTCTGGGGCTGATTAGGTTCAAGTCATAGAGTACAGGGAGCTAACTGAGCCCTTTTATATGTGCATTTTAAGTGCTTTAATTTGGCACATTTTTGCATGGGTTGTATCTAATGCAGACTGTAACATCAACATAATTCAGAACTATGCAAATGCCAGGCCTTGCTCTGTCACGAGGGTAATATTTGACAGTACAAGATGCTGGAGACAGGAGACGTACGGTACAGCGGCAGAGGATTGGGAGGGATTGACAAATCAAGCAATTAAAGGGGAGGTGATTATGTCATCATTTTCTTGGGCTGGCTCAAAAAAGGTCCTGCTACATTTCATATTCACTATGAATGAATGAATAAGGAATGTAAGGGGGGATGAGGATTGAAATATCTCACAGGGACATTCTGCTTACTTTTTTAGACAGGCCTTATCTCCCCACGTTCAGCCCTGTTAATATGATGATGAACAATATTTCATGAAGGGCAGCTGAATATGTCTCTCCTGGAGAGAGCCCAGGCTCACTCTGTCTCCTCCCCATGTCCTCTTCTTTCCTTTGTACCACTCTTTTCTCTGAGAGAGGGGATAAGAGGGGGGCAGGTAAGAAAAGGGAAAAGCGAGGTAGATAATCGCTGCCACCGCACACACATACCCCAGAAATACACCAGTGCGGGACCCTCCACTTCTCCTTCAACCCCCCCAAAATATTTTCATATCAATAATCAAGCAATTTTTCTACATGCTAATCCATCAAAGCCTGCTGGGGCTAATCTGCAGGCGTGGGGCTGGGTGATGTGTGCCGCTTCCTCTTTTCAGGTGTGCCCCACTCCCTAGCAGACATTTGTCCCGCTATGTGGCACACAAAGCCCCTGCCCTGTCAGCACTGATTGATCAGAGGCCGGCTGTGAAGGAGGAAAGCCGCACACCCTATCAATGATGCTCTACATCTGCACCTGAAAAGAGCCTCCGTCTCCTTCCACAACATGCTCAATGCCGCAGATAATGAGAGTCGTGCTGTTAACAGCTCCTGCAGCTCTGGTTTTTGTCACGTGTATATAGGCAAAGTGCTTACCTTTTAGATGGAGGGAAGAGACAGTTAAAAAAAACAGGGCCCTTGGTAGAGAGATTATCATAATGTCTACAAACGCTGACAGGGTTGAATTTCAGTGACTCTTTTCCAGATTAGCGGGGCTTTTAAAAAGGGTGCATTTGCAGAACAATGTGATTGCGTGTTTGATTTTAATTTTCTGACAATCTTTCACAGCATGTAAGCGATACGTGTGGATGTTTTTTTCTGTACTCTGCATTGTTGGGATTTAGTCAGGCTAAGGGTGCTTTTAGAAGCATGTGAAGGCATAGCAGGCGCCTCTAAGAGCCTGGGCGATCCTGCAGGAGGGAGAGTGAGAGATAAAATGCAGAGGCCTCATTAGTAGCACATTTATCATCTCCTGTCTGTGATTTAAAAGAATGACTGGGTCAAATCACTTTAAATACCTCGGGGGAAATCAACATTTGTCATTGCAAAGCAAACCTGCCTCTCCCCTCTCTTCTGGCATTAATTTATTCTGGTAAAGCAGCCCTATTCGCCACTGCGCTGATTTTAATTTCATCCTTGCAAAAACCTTGGCTGACTGTCTATTTCAATTCATTGCCTTAACACACAATTGTCCCCTTCAATTCATTGAAGTAATACTCACCACCAGCAAGGCTAAGCCCTATCCATAGACGCTGGGCAGGTGATGCAAATGGTCTTTAGTGAAACACTAAAGCGTGTGAGACATTGCAAATTATTCTTCTGATGTCCACAATTAAAAACGAATGCCAGAAAAATGTACACGCTAAGAACAAGAAAGAGATTATGTATTATAAATGTGTTATTAATGCGTAACTCGGCAAGGTCGGGGAAGTCAAGATAGGTGTTGAAATATGGATGTCACCCTCAAAGAGCCCGCTAACATTGCTGCAAGTGGACCCTCTGGACACACACTGCCTGACAGAATATTTATGTGTTTGCCAGCACACCGGCTTACATTTCTGTGAGCATTATCGGAGGACAGTGCAGTGCTGGTCATGCTACCATTCAGGAGTGAACAAAATACGGGCCTAGAGATTTTTCTTCAACGGCGATGGCTGTGACTCAGCTCCAAACATGTGAAAAACTTTGCACTTTTCATCTAATGTCAGTTTTTCATTTAATACGTGTAAAGTAGATTTATTTTGCTATATTCAACCAATGGACAGGAAAAAACATTTTGACCCTTTGATTTCACATATTTACAATGAATCTATTCTCAGCAGCTACTTTCATTTTAGTTACGATAATGTTTTGCTACAACTCCTTCTCACACACTGTGTGACTGTTGTGTGGATCAAATATGTTGAGTTGTAGTTGCGGTACGGTCACTCTTACCACTGCACCACCCAGCCTCTTTTTGTTAGTTCTGCTGATGGGACATTTAAGATGTCGATGCTAGAGATGTATTGTAGGCCACTGCAGAAATATTTCAAAGTCAGGAGCAAGTAGGCAAAAGGGACAGATGCTGAGCAAGTCCTGAAAGAAGTGCGGAATGGCGTAAAGCAGCACCAGAATTAACGCATATCTATTTTATGCCAGTTCAGACAGAATAGTCTGCCATATGTAAATAGAGGTTCAATAATGAATGCACTTCCCCTGCTTTTATTTGCTTTAAACCCTCACAGTCACACACACATTGGCACCGTGCGAGACACAAATTAGAGAGCGTTTTAAAGGAAATATTCAAAGAGCAGGCTGCCGCCGGAATATCAGTTATTATTTTTGATGTTGCAATTTCTGACACTTTGATGCAATCAGTGAGTAGCCCCAGCATTCAGCCCTCTCCAGGGAGAGAGCTGTCAGGAGTGAGGAGCCGGTGGGTAGATAATTATGGGAGATCAAACCTCGCTAGTTAGTAGGCAGGAACGGGAGGCAAATGCCAAAAACCAGCCAATGTTTCGCAAACGCTTGTTCAAGGATATCCTAATTGCTATAAGTGGTTCCTTCAGGACTGGCACTTCAAACACTGCCTGCTGCATGATGTCATCTCCCTGGCTCCCCTTCACACTCACAATAGGCAAATTAAGGAAGAGGGCACAGCAAAACATACCAGAGGACAATGTCCGTCCTCCGCCGTGACATGCGACCCACATCAGTAGCAGACACGCACACATACTGCATAGGTATATGTATGCATTTGCATTCACAAAGAAACAAGAGACCCACTTCTGAACCCTGATTCTTCGTTTGGGATATAAATAGTTGCTGCTTTTCAACTTTGTATGCTGATATCAATGTAAATACATAACGTAACATCACATAACATAATTAGTAGAGAAAGCAGGCTAATTTATATGCACAACACAACAAGTAGACCCATACTGTTCGTAAATATTAGAGTTGTATGATCTCAAAAGCGATACATTCTGACATCCAACTGTGTGCTCCATAATTCAAAGTGAGAACACAGTCCTATCTGTCAGTACTGTTTCAAGCCTACCTCTCCGATTCCCTTCTTACCTTTACAGTTCAAAGGGAAGGAGAGGGGAAGGTGAGTACAATTAGTTGAAATCAGTCAGAACAAATTGTCCGACAGCATTGCACTATGCTAAGGCATCCGAGTCCATTTGCTGTTGGTGGAATGACCCTCTCACTGTGACCCTTGTACAGCAGCAACATGCATAAAAAACGCTGTCATCTAATCAGTCTCACATACTTATCGTTGACCAATGTCTCATCTAGTACAAAAACTAACTTGAAAAAGAATCCTAGACCTGTTTCTGTCTGCCTCAGCTACATCAAAGGAAACCCAACCCTCAGCAATCAAAAAGAAGGATTTCATGTTTCAAAAACAATTCACATTTTCAAAGAGGGACCACAGCTGACATACAATCGCAGTAAACCTATTGAGTCTTCAGCTCCCTCATTCTTTTTCTTTCCCTGTTGTGAATGTGAATCTTGAGGGTCATTGATCATCTCATTAAATTCAGCCCCAAAGAAAGCGATCCTTTTCACACAGCTCAGGAATTCAGACGTGAAACACCCCCGCCTCTCTTCAGGCACACACAAACACGCTCACACCATCAAACATCACCAAATGACTGCCTTTCGCAGACAAGAAAGACGGCAATAAAATGATAAAATAAAGTCTATTTTGTTCAAAAAGGGTAAAAAGGGGTCATTTTCTGCATAGAGTGCTGAACTGTTAGCATAACAAAGAATTGGCTGGTGAGCTAATGGCTCTTCATCTCTGACAAGGGGCTCACTAGCTTTTCACTGCTGTGCTCCACATAAAGTGGCCTGAAACAACACCTTACTTCTGCTCCTGACCTTCCTACACTTAAACACAGGAAATCCCAATGTCAAGCTCAAAGTCTATCACAAACCGGCAGACACAAAGTGAGCTAAAATAATAAACATGCTGCAATAAGTATTAGCATTATGAAGCAGACACTCGCACTAGGCAGGCAGGACAGCCTTGTGAGCGCTCCGCAGCCCTAGAGTGGCTTGGCTCAGTCTAATTGTCTCTCTAATTGGCGATGTCTAAAGGGGGTCTTCTCTTTATTTTTGAACAGAGCGGCATGCCATCACGCAAGGCAAATTACATAGACAGACAGGCTGAAACACAGCAGAGGAGACACAGATGACAGTGAGAGTGGAAAAAGGGAGAGCAGAGAGCACAGGGAGGAGGATGATTATCATTATTATTATTTTATTCACCATGGGGAAAAGACATGTTTAGAAAACTGAGTTTCAGGTGGCTAAACATCCAAATTGCTCACCTCCCAATGGCCCCTTGGTCCCCTCTATCATCTCAAGTCTGGCTGAGTATGTTAAGGATGAGGTCATGCTGCACTCATCCAGGCAGTGGTGAGAGGCCTCATTCTCCACTCCTCAACCCCAACGCTTTATCCGGGAGGCCTGCCTTTGATGTGCTCGTAATATGAAGGACGCAGGGCTATCAGCTAGCTGTCAACTCGGTAACTACCCTGCATCGCTCCCAGGGGCAGCAGAGCCAACCGAGCCAACATGGCCGTCCAGCGCCCAGCAGCCCTGCTGCTGATGGACCTGATTAATTCCCCGGAACGCTGGTTTGTCTTCCTGCAGTTCAGTCAATGACTTCATTCAGCAGGGTGAGGTCACCAGAGGCCTGGTAATAAAGGGGCTGCACTTCACAGTAAAGACAGCACGTCTGTGTGCAACTCTCGAAAAAAAAGAAGAAAAAGAAGAGGGTAAAAAAGAGGAAAACATCCAAGTGTCTTTGGCTCCAAAGTGGCAGTCCTTGAGCAAGAGGCGAGCGGAGCATACTTCCTCTCACTCCTGGCTTCTCTTCTCTTTCCTGTCCCCCATTGTGGGAGAAATAATAATTGGCAGGCCAATGAATTATTAGCACACACAGTAGCTACAGCAAGAACAATGTCCCTTATTGGTGGAGGCTCCATTAAATGTGACTTTCCTTTAAAAGAACAGAGGTTCACACAAGTAAATGGATTTCTTAAATAAAAAATAAAATGGGTGTTTCGTTTTCCCTCTGACTCCGACCACCTTCTATTCTATTTGAAAACTTTCATGGCTTTTATAGAGAATAATGTGTCAATGTGATGAATGAGCGTTCAATAAAACCAGTGATAATGATAGAAGTTGTCCTCTCCTCTCCTTGAGTCATAACTGATGTGGCACAGTGGTTTAGAGCAGTAGTCTCATATAACAATGCTTATTATGAGGCAAAGGCCTTTAAACAAGTCAAATAAAATTGATGTCATTCACTTTTTGAGACTCAATGATAATCTGGGGAATTTCACTCCAACAAACGGCATGGGAAAACGACACAACTTACGAGTTCAAGTAACTCACTCCCGCGCTTATGGGATTGTAAAAAATGACAATTTCTTGAAATGTGCCATAAATTTGCTGAATTGCTCTTGCCATACCCAGGATGATGGTTCCCTTCGTGGGCCATGCAACTCTAGTCACTTCATATAATCTGGAGTCACAAATCACAGAGGGCCTCCCAGTCTCCGAGGAGTAATATGGGACTTTGGAGGCTTTTTTGGTGGCTCAGGTTAGCCCAGCAGACAGGGACAAATAGATGGCGGTCTGCGGCCCGCCTATCCATCCATCCTGCCTCTGGGATGGAGAGTGGATGGGGAGGGGGTGTGAATGAAACGGCGGCCCAGCAGTGATGCACGGCGCTCCGAGCTCATAAAGCAGGCCATCAGCTGACCTCTGAGGCACGGGGGAACAGGCAGGGCCTTTACGACCATCACCAGATTTAACAGCCAATAATGACTGGAATAACCGCTTAAACCTTTACAGACCCGCACAGCCGCATGGTAGCAGTGACAGCAGAGCCAGGCAGGAAAGAGACGGAGAGCTAGAGAGAGAGAGAGAGTGATATATTCAGCCAGTGCACTGACAGGGGCCATGTTTCAACCGAAGGGAAAATGACAGATGCAAAGGGAGAGCACCCTGATATGTGTGTCTCTTTAAGTGGAGCCAACTGGCTTGTCCATTCCCATCTTGATGGAAGAGCTGGAGAGAGGTGGACGAAGGAGAAGACGGAAGTGACGCATGGGGCTTGAGACATAAGAGGAGGACGATGAAAAATGGCAAGAGACGGGTGCAGTTTGGATGAGTTTTTTCCTGTAGGTAAAAACGCCACTAAAAATCAGATCAGAAATGAAGAAG
>NW_023339663.1:22493232-22514837 GCF_004916995.1 Morone saxatilis | reverse complement strand
GAATACAAAACTCTAAAAAACTGTTTCAAAGATACTACCTCAGACTGTATCTGTGCCAATTTCATATTGGTGTGAAATACGTATATGTATATGTACACATATATATATTCTATAATTTATGACTTAAATGACATTATCTGAATTGCTTGATTTAACATCCATCTAGTAAACTATACACTAAAATAATATACAGACACAATATTACATTGAGTGAAACATACTGTACAGTATATTTGAAGCTGCAGTATATAAATTTCTTTACTGGAAGAAAGTAAAAATCTTAATTTACAATCTTTGTTTAGCAGACTTCCTTCTCCTTTATTCTGACGTCAAGTCTAACTTATAGCACACTAGCATCCCTTGGACCAAGATCATAACACCAATTCATTAACTGTTGGCAGCGAACTAATTCTGATTTTCAATAAACTCTCTAAACCTAATACAGTGCTCATGAAAGAAGGCCCATTTCACAGGCTGGCACATGTTCAAGCAACATATGCTCACATAATCTCTTAAAAAGCATGATCCAAGTCCAAATTTAATTATGTAATAGCACAAACGAAATCAGAGTGCCGACACAGCAGAGCTCTGATACACAACGTTCTGCCACTCCACTCCCATTCTCCTCATTTGTTTATTGCTCTCACCAGTCCCAGCAGCCTCGGGGGCCATGGCGTCCAGAGTCCACTCAATGGTCTACAGATGGCTCTGAGGCTCCAGGCCCATTTCACATGGTTGTTTGTCTTTTTAATAAGGTCTGCTTGAGATATATGACTATTGTTATATGATCATAATGCTTTTTCATGGTCTCTCAAGCCATTACTTTTAGTGCATTGTGTTTTTACATACTAAGTTCAAAGTCTTTTAACTTGATTTTCTGTTAGTTCATACGGATTTACAGCAGCATGACTCAGTCCGGGCAGTAGTGCTGGTGGTGGCAGTCAGATGAGGTTTAGCAGTTTCAGGGACTAAATGGTTGGGGAGCTGAGGGATGTTCATGGTTCCCTGAGCCCTGCACTTCCTCTGGCAGCAGCACTCAACTTGCAAAGCACTGAGCTGAGGCTCCTGATCTCTGTAGAATACAGATAAACTTTAACCAGTGAACAGTGTCAGGCCTTCGTCGAATATGATAGCGTCCCCAAACATTGCTGAGGAGGAGTAAAAATATATATATGAGCATAAAAACCACAAAGGGGCTCTACTGAAGACTATATTCAAGATACCAGGTCACCTTTTCTGTAACAGTATCAATAAATCCTGAGACAAAACTGCATATCTTAAGCACCTTACTGGCGACTTTTACAGTGCACAGCCGGCGCTTGGCACGCAGACGATAACATTCCCCCCACACAATGGTCTAATCTTCATGGCACAGGTAGCACTGGGATTGTCTTGGATGTGCACTCTGCCGATGCCTGGGTTTGTCCCGGCATTAGAGCCCTCTGCATTCCTTTGTGCTTTTTAACCAATGAATTAAAGAGGATTTCAACAGGGGAATATTTATCTGAAAAAAATTACCCCCTTTACTCAGAGATAAACAAATCAGACTAAATAAGTTGGAAAGAGTTTCCCAAACTCATTCTGTAATCAGGAAGAGCTTCTTAAGATTACAACGCCTGATTTAGACATTTTCTTACACAAAGAGTGAGGAAAAGTGAACCTTTAAGCTATATGGGACAGGGTTCATTTTGAGCAACTGCCATTGCTGTGTAAAGTAGTTTACTTTACAATTTGTATTTATAGAAGCCAATCAGATTCTTGTGTTGTGAGTAAATAAATGAAATTGTTGGGAAGTATTGTTTGTAGATTATATATTCAGGTCACTTCTCCCAAGAAATCTTTTAATTTTTTAATCCATGCAGATGTTTGTTTTCCGAAAACTTTCTGAAGTGCATCCCCAGATGAACACTGAAAGCATTCTTAAGTAGCTAAGTTGCTCTTATACAAAATACCTCAAAGCGTCTAAGATAATACATGTGGATTGAAATGCAATCTGCCTCTCACTTCTTCCCAAGATAAGTACAGCCATTGACAAGACCTGGCTTCCTCCTCTTATCTCGCAAACACTTGATACCAGAAACTCGGTGCATAAATAAGTCTTTCAAGATTGTGATGTAAATATATCCGATTAATCACAACAAGGAAAACTGCAACAACTCGTGCTCCCACCCCCCAAACATCATTGTAAAAATGTTCCTTTGGTTGCAGTTGTATCAAAAATATTTTTTCTTATCCTTACTTCACAAGTCTGTGATCACACAGCCCTCAGTCATATACCCATTATAATCTATGCTAATCTATTGTAATATTTTCATTTTCATTTTTAAAGATTATTATTAACATTAATTTAAAGCAAGACAATATTAAAAAAATAGAGACAAAACTGCATTTGGATAATCTATGCAAAAGCTCTAAGCCCATTTCCATTCCTGATGGATTTAGTGACATACCCCCCCTAACCCCTCAGCACTAAAATATTTAATTTTACTGAGTAGATCCCCAGGACATGAAGGAAAACCATCAGGTCCATGTTCAAGTTTAATTACTGATTACTGATTTAAACCTAGTCTCAACCCTCCAGCCCCATATCTGCCTCTGCTGTTAGAGTGAAAGAGAGAGAGAGAGAAAGAGAGAGAGAGAGAGAGAGAGAGAGAGAAGTGCAGAGAATGAGAGAGAAATGAAGACGACGTTAAAGTGCATGTGTGTGTTGGGATTTCTTCTAAGCTACATTTTCTGCATTGCCTCTGAAGCAAATTATATTGCTTTGCGTACAGTATTTGTTGAACTCTCACAATGACGTGATTGTGTGATTTGTAAGATTACCAAATTCATCAATGTTTTTCGATTTCTTCTGCTTCCCGTAATATCCCTCCGGTCCACAGTGTGGCGCTCATCTCTCTGCCTGTTTCACAGAGTCAAAGCAGATTGAGATGGGCCTCGTTTTGGCACCTACCATCTGTCCCCCCACTTTTCACACTATTAAACGTCTGTGCATGTGAGCATGTGTGTGTTTGTGTGCGAGAGCGAGCCTGTGTGTGCATGTGTTTGATTAAGGTCTGTCTAGCTATCCTCATTGCTGTGGAAGCCTCTGAATCTATTACAGTCTCTCCATCACAGACACCGCTTCATTTACATTCCTTGGGCCTTGTTTGAAGAATATCTCAGGTGGGGGAATATATTTTCGAAGTGTCCCTCTTACAGGTTTACTCAGACTCCAATGGGCTTGAAAAGTTGCTGTTGTACACCGGGGGAGGCATTTTCACCTAATGAAACCCAAGATCAATAGAACTGTTCTCTCTACTCATATATAGTGCATGTACACAAGGGAAATAAAGTATTATTTTTCATCCTCAAATGTATAATGGATATCATTCTTTATTTAATACTTAGTTCAATTCAGCATGTGCCGCAGTGGGGAAATATTTCCTCTGATGATGTCCCTATATTACAGAAAGAAGATATAAAAGTGGAAACATTAAGTTGGAAGGTATGAGAAAAAATTGAGCATTACATACCTGAGAAATGACAATAGACTTTGTAAAATTCACCATCTCACTCAAGTATTATACCACAATATAGTTAATCTTATGTAATTAAAAAGCTTACAGACATTTACATATTAATCTGCTCTGCCTACCGCAATCGACATATTTTAAATCAAGAGCTCAGGTTTTAAAGGGAAAAGAGAGAGTACCAGAACGAAGAGAGGAGAAAAGAGCAGATAAGCGTAGAGAGGAAGGAAGATGAGGGAGAGGAAGATGAGAGAAGAGCGGTGAGAGCAGTCACTTCAGGTGCAGCCCTTATCGGCAGCAGAGAGAGGACCTTTCTTATGTAATCTGTGATTTCATTCAGCCTCCGTATCAGATGATTGTCTGGGAGAAGAAAAAGCCATTTTGAGGGGAACGGGCTGCGTGAAAAGGATCGTCTCCCCGGCAGCTCACCCTTCCATGTCGAACCAGCCGCATGGCACCGAAGGTCAGCAGAATTATTGGAGGCGGGGGTGGCTCCGCCAGAGAAGACAATGATATGGCCTTAACCCTCATTTAGAGGTGCCATTTCCCCACCTGACCCCCCTGCTAAAGTGTTATTTTTCCATGTTATGAAATGTGATAGCTCTCTGGTGAAACAGGAGTCTCCAGTTAGGGAGGTAATACTTTGGCGTGCAGCGACAGCGAGACAGGCTCAGCCTCCCCTCTAAATAGGCTGGCTGTGCGGCCTTACTGCTCCGTGCTACGCAGACAGTTCAATCAGGGTAAAACAACGTTCATTTAACCGCTTGGCTAACAACAGCCAGTGGCACACAGTGGTACACACAGGAGCCCCAAGATTGCACAGTTAGGGGAGATGATGATAATGTCTTTGTGAATTTCACCCAAACATGTCATTTTAAACCAAGGCTCTGCACAGGGCTGTGTTAAGTGTCATAACCTGTTGTTTTCAGTTCCTGCTCTCTTTCTCTCTCCCCCACATGATGAGGGAGTGGATTTTATATTGGTGGAAATATTGTCATTTAACACAGCAATCAATAATTGATGAGGACTAGAATGCAGCAGTGATTAAAAGGTCTGTTTCTGCATGAGCTGAAGATCATGTTTGAAATACTTGTCCGGCAATTACAAAGTCAACTTTTACATATGGTGTGGTATTAATAGGTAAGGTGGAAAAATCATAAATGGCTAATGCTTCATTAATTTCGTATTATATTTTCATTAATGTAAAATGATGTGAGCAGGGCTCTGAATAATTCCGTTTCAAAGCGAACCAGGTGCAATATCATATGTAAATCAAATGTCAAGGAGATAAAGCGTCTAATCGCTTCTTAGAAAAGGTTGCATATGATTATGGTTCTATTAATATAAGTTCAAATTACTTTGTTCAAAAAAACTAATTTCATTGTGAAATTCATTGTTGTCTCTCTTTGCTGTGATGGTGAAACAATTTTGTGACTTATGTAAAGAGAAGAAGGTATCATCTGCACTAACATATTGATTGCTGTGTGTTATGATGTGAGTGAGCTGCTATCAGAGTAGGAGAGTGGAGGCAGAGGAGGGGGATCGACAGAGGGATGTACATCTTGGTCTACTCTCAGCAGCTCCACCTAGAGGAGCGGAGAGGAGCCTGACTGCCTCTACACTCAGACCTATAGTATTTTATCCCTCCCGGTGCGGATCTAAACAAAAATGTGTCCTGGTTTGCAGTGACTTGCTATATCTCCAGCAAATCATCCCTGCATATTTGTCACTAATCATTCCTTTGATGTAAGGCGAAAGGACACATGGCTACAGGGTCCAGTCTGACACAGGGCCTTGGTTTTGGATAATGGTGCCCAGAGGGCCATAGGCACAGGGTAGTGCCGGGGGTCAGAGGAACAGGCAGATTATAGAGGAGAGGTGTTGAGGTTGTCACCTCAGGGGCCTCCACCCACACAAGGAGAAGACGCTGAGACCAGGCATTGTCATCATTCAAAGCAGATGGCATTTTTCTTAATGTGTCAGGGCTTATTTTTGGGATGCAGCCTCTGGCAGGCCCCAGATAGACTAGTTATTAGGCATGTACGCTTATAATTTAGCCAGACCACGGAGGGTTTGGACACAGACCCCGAAGCCTCAAACTGAAAGTCTTCCCCTCTCTGCTCCTTCTTTTCTCTGCCTGCCTGTCAGAGCATTGAGCAAAAGCAAAGGAAACAGAGACTGTGAGAATGGCTTTACAAGAAAAAGCTAATGTAGTTTTGCCAAGCACAGGGCAGCATGCTGACAACTGTGTAGTTCAAGTGCACTATTGTTATCGAAGTGTAGAATCCCAACTGGGGCTACACATGAAAAACTATCACCCTTAGCACTTGAGGAATAAAAGCATTTAGCAAATGCTTACATCATACATGCTATGATTTGTAAGATTAATAAAAGAAAAAAGTACTTAAGTTTGATACAACTTCCATAGATAATGCACATTTTGATATTACACACAGTCATTGATCCAAAACAACCTGACAAATGCAAAAGGCATGTGCAGAGCAAGTAGACCTGCTGCACAAGCACTGGAATCTAAATCCACAC
This sequence comes from Morone saxatilis, assembly GCF_004916995.1. Taxonomy (NCBI): domain Eukaryota; kingdom Metazoa; phylum Chordata; class Actinopteri; family Moronidae; genus Morone; species Morone saxatilis. The sequence continues at coordinate 22,508,781 of NW_023339663.1, read as the reverse complement.
ACTCACATGTCACAACAGCACTCACACAAACACACACAGGCATCAGGACTGCAAAGAGATAATTAGCAAGCACAGCTGACTCCTTGAATTGTCCTCCGTCCTCCCCCCATCGTTTCCCTGCTAATAGGGGCGTGAGTCCCACTTATTAGATGTGATTATCCACCCAGGGCTGTATGTAGATTAGCTTTATTACATCCCTCAACCAGCTTCTCTGCTATTTAGACAGAAAATGTAATTCAATGATGTAACTTAGATATAAATCTGCATTTACAGGGCAAAGTCCCACTCCAGCACTGGTTATGACAGGTTGGCTGATTAAACTATCAGGCTGACAAGCCCAGCAGCCACACAAGAGGACAGGCAAAAGTACAAAGGCCCTCTTATTATAGAAAATCCCCCAGAATAGCCAACGGTGGGGATATGGTAATGATGTAGTACCTCTCCATCAGGTCTACAGCACACACACACACACACACACACACAGACATACACACATATTGCAACACTTATAGATGTGCACATATTTGTGGACTCAAGTACATACATATAACAAACACAATCATACACACACATACACAGACATTTATATATATACTATACAGCATATATGTATGCAGACACATTCGCACAGACCCATGCAGACACATACGCACACACTCATGCACGCGCACAGACACACACAGACACACACACACTTATCTCTCCAATTCCCTTATCCAGCTGAATATGATGACTGGCTTTTGGAATGACCTCCAGGCAGAGGACAAGGCCTTGTTCTGTGGCTCCCTCCCCTTCCCCTCCTCTCTTTCTTCCTCCCACAGAATGAATCTAAAAGATTGGTGACCTTGCTGTGGGTCTGTGAGGGAAATGAGCTACATCTTGTCACAGACTGAACAGGCCATTTGAAACCTGGTTTGTTGGCTTTGAAAGGGCCAGTGATTGCGGAGCTGATAAGTGGAAGGGGTGTGAAGGGGTGGCTTTTATTCTGAAAATTAAAAGGCAGGCCTGATGGAAATATGTCCGCGTTGGTGTTAAGCATATCGTTGCAGGATGCTTATCAAGTGAGCATCTCTGCAGCAAGAAAGAAAAGGCCACAGTCGCTGTGAATCTATACTCTGCTGCTGGCAAGCTGTAGGCACGAAACAAAAACAACCAGTGAAGCTTCTCAACAGCCCTTATGCCAATAACTAGGAATATGTTAATGATTTTCAGGAATCAAATTAACTTTAAGGGTTTCTTACCAATGTGCCATCTCTGGGATAGGATTTAAAATTCATTATCTGCACAGTTATCCAAATCCATGCTATGGTTCAGACAGACACACAACACACACAAAGTCTGGAAACAAGCACAAATGAGCAAACTCACCCTTTTCTCCAGCGAGACTGTGTGTGTATGTGTGTAAGTAAGTCTCCAAACAAAAGCTGGCATCTCCCATGGCCTGCACAAATGTTTGTGTAATGTAAACCGCCATATAGGAGCATCTAATTAGGGGTGTCAGGCTGCATGTGGCTGAGAAATCTCAACCAACTGTCAGCCAATTCAGATCACTCCCAATCAGCGGGGAGACGAAAAGGGAAGAAAAGGCAGGAGAGGATCCGGCAACTGGGAGGCAGGGACCCAAGCGGGGGGCAATTAACAGCCAAGGTGAAGCCACTCATTGTCGTCAAAGAGACTATGCTAGCCATGCATGTTAGACTCCTACCCTCCCTGTTACTTTGCCGGCATCCGATGGCACTTTTGTAATTAGGCTCGGAATGTGGCGCAATGCTGCATGGCGGTGGCCCCGGCGCTGCCTTAAATGACACACGAAGGAGAGCATGCTGGGTAGGCGGCGCAGCAGCACTGTAAGCACACATCCAGAGAGAAAAGTAGGTCTACAGTTTTTAAGGGAGTGGGTAAGTGAGCAGGGCTGGCTGGAATGCCACAGTGGGTGAAACCCACAGAAAGGTCATCGTAACCCAGCATGGGTCTAGTATCCTCATTAAAACCCCAAGCTTTACAGAGAGGAGAAGATGTTCTTGCCCTCGGCACTGTGCCTTTAAGACCACACCAAGTAGTCCAAGAGTCCTACCTCTTAGAAGGCCATGGAAACACAGGGTAACGCACGTTAAACATGAAGACCTGCAGAAAGAGGGAATACTACTTGAAAGGTTGTAGGCAAACACAGGGCATGAAAGGTATGAGTTAAAAAACTAAAAAATTACAGGCCAAGGTGTTTCCTACTAACCATCTCCCTTGGCGTTGATGATTAGTGTGTGAAAACTGTGAGAGGAATGCAGTGTTTTTTTTTCCTACCTAAAGCCATGATTTGCTTTGCATAAACAACAACAACAACAATAGCAGGCAGGTTCTTCTGTAGAAGCCACACAATGAGCTCAAGGGTTCCTCATAACATCTCATTATAGTTAATGAGCGCTGTGTGTTTACAATGTGTAGCTCTATAGAGCTAGCAGTGTTTACCCATCCCCTCCTCTCAATGGAGATCACTCAGCACACCCCAAAACAAAGGAGGATTTGTTTAGCCATGGGCTGTGTTTCTTCCCCTCTGGATCATAGGGCTCAATCTAGCAGGCACAGGCTGTTAGCACTATCTCCCAAATTCATCACAGCTACCATGGAATCCCCAAATATATGCTGGGTTACACAAACACACATCATTAAGTTAGATTAAACATTAAACATATGTCTACTTCTTACATAAATACACATCACATGCCATCCACACCGAAATGTCCATGTTGTCTTGAAAACAACAAAACAGTCTAGGTTAGTTTGTCTTTTTTTCTTTTGGCTAGGTTCGGCTATATTAAGTCAGCCATAGCAAGACCAACAGAGATCTGGAGGCCTGCATGGCCCACACCTGGATGCCCTGTCAAAAGCTTGCTGTGACTAAACTCTCTGAGAGAAGTGTGAAAAGATGTAACACTATCCACATCCTTCTCTTACCGGATAACCTGACAATCAACAGAGGCTAGGACGACCAAACTGGTGCAGATTACGTTTTTAGTCTGATTATCTATTTCTTTGACTTTGGGAGTCAGAACAGCAAATATAGCTCATCTGCCTCGCTTCCATACACCTCAATAATTAAACAAGTAAAAAAAATACCAGAAGGGGAGAAAATTAAACATATAAAATGTTTCCGGAACATCACATCTGCATCAGTACAACACATACCTCACTGCATCATACGCCTATCCACTAATTAAGAAAATCATTATCAGCACCTAAGATCCTTGAGTAAAATGCTACAGGAGAGTTCCGCATGGTAGGCTCTTCTCTTAATCAGTGTGTTAGGAAGCATGGCAATTCAGAGGCTGATTGAGTCCTGTGTTGAGTGTGTGTTAATCTCTGATTAACATCTGCGTGTGATCTTGTGGAAGTATGGCACCAGTGAGCCCTATGTGCACACAGGGCATGAAATATCCAGGCGTGTAATAACATTTTATTTACAAAGGGCCCACTGGGCATAATGCATGCCAGCACTGCCAAACTGAGCCCAATGCAATTCACTTGAATGCGTTATATTACCCTGGCAATCCAACTGGGGAAAAGGAAAGGGAATGGCTTTAGTCACACTGGGTTATTAGGAGCCGAGAGATGATGGATACCTGTAAGGCAAACCTAATTCAACACTCATCGGCAGCAGCAAAGAACAGCAGGGTACCTATAAAAGCGGGAGGATGAGGCATGATGAGGACCATACGCGAGGGTCAGTCTACTCTAACCTGCGCAACCCAAATCTTTCAGTTTATCTCCACTAAGAACTGTATCGCCTCCCCAGTGTGGACCGAAGCAGGACTGTATTTCAGAAAGGAATGTGAGGCATGCAGACCGCAACACCCATCCACTCCTCTTAAATCAATGATGCATTTAGCCAGGAACCCCTTGGATCAAAATCAATAAAACACACTATTTCAGCACACAGTGGGAAAAACATAAATGCATACCAAACATTAAATCATTAGCATGTGGAGTGACGGCAGCGTATGGAAAAGTAAGTTCTCATGCAGGGTGATAACATGTTGGTGAATGTTATCAAAGTGCAGTGCATATGGAGAGCAGAAGTGTGTCTATGCATATGTGTTGTAACAAGAAAATAATTGTCTTCTCATTAAATTGTATGACTTAAAGTTAAGTTTCTTGGACTGACATTCAAGCAATGCCAACACTGACATCCAATGCACAGTCAAAATAGAAGGTTCAAGGTATAGCATTACTTACATATGGAATGCAATGAATGTACAATCACACAATATATGAAAATATATGGCTCAATTCATATTCATTGTTGCTATGAACTGACAGCTTATCTGAATAATCTCCACTTTATGCAAGTGTGAAAATGTCACCTATGGGCTGACCTATTGCACCCTTGGGGCTCAGAAGAACCACATCATTCATCGTGTATTGTGAATATCTCACATGATAATACCAGAGAAATATTCTTGGTCCAAATTAACCTTTTTTTTGTGTGTGTGTTAACAAACATATTTAGCAGATGTATTACATACTGTATTAAATTAGATTTTTGAAAATAAATCAGACAAATACTAAGCATGCACACACCATAGAGCTTTACAAAGGACTTGACTTCTTGTTTATAATGTATACGTGTCAATAAATCAGGTTTTTGTTATTACTCGTCTTTACTTATTACTTCTTTCTTAAACAACCAGAATCATAAAACATTAGCTCTATCCATATAACGTTCATATGGTATAGTGTAAATTTATATTTTCCAAGTATCAACAATGGACAGATATAAACAAACCCTTTCAACCATGCATCCACGGGTAGCAAAAGCCCAGTAATTTTAGGCATTTTATGCTGTCTTTCCCTCTTTAAGGATTCTCTTATAATGAATATATGCAAAAGTCCATTAGAGCATAAAAACACAGACACCAAGCCCTCGCTTCCCCTTTCCACAACATGAAAAAAAAAAAAAACAAGCTACCGGCATCGCTTTCAATGAGAGCTACGCCTTTCAAACTGCTTTGGTGTCCTACAAAATTACCATATGAGAAGCTATTTACGACTCGACAAAATTTCTGTGTGTTTCCATGAGAGTTCAGTCCGTTCCTGTGATGGAACAAAATGAAAAGCCTGCCTTACTTGTTGCACGCAATTAAGCCCCTGCAAAAAGACAGTCGGGGCAGTTTAACATTTCATAGGGCTGTAATTATTCTTTAACTGTTAGAAAGTGTTGTCCCCTAGGAGCCAATTACTTGAAAAGCGCTCATCACACACAAGATATATACAAACAAATCCTTCAAGCACAAAGTAAATGTTTAAACATTAAAAGGGATGAGCGGAGGAACCCATACCAATCAGTTTTGGTAGGAGCTAATTACTAATAAGAGCAGCAACCCCGTTGTGTTAGATAATTATGACACCAACTTGCACCTCAAACACACAGAGCACCTAGCAGGCTGGTGTATCATGGGTATGATCATGAGGGAAGAGATGAATCCAGCTACCAGAGACACTAAGTGGATGGACACAGAAAGTTATTGCCATCCAGCTCTTTGGGAGAATATTAATGTTTACAATGCAGCTGCACTTTAAAATCAGATTCTGATATTTAAATAAAGAACAATATAATCTGCTAACTAGATAATCTCACTTTCAAAATGTATCACGTCTTTGAAGAATTCTCCTGTCACAAAAATTATTTTCACAAGCAAACTCAAATCTGTACTTTTTATTTGTTTCAGTAATTTGTCAGAAACACAAGTGAAAGAGTCTTTAGATGAGGAAAGTTACAACACTAGAATCAAGTTCATATCACTTTATGAAAAACTAAATCCGTTTAAAAAACAATTCCAGAAGCCGAACTGGGCCGGACGCCACCCTGACTGAATTACACCACTTATTTTTAACTAAAATAAAAACTTAAGAGTCAATATTAGCTTAAGTGACTTAGATGGATAATTCTTCAGTTCAGCAATCATATTAACCTCCACTTACTCTCTACATCTGCTTGGCCCGTTGTTTGCTCATCTAATCAATCTCCTTCAGCCTTGTTCTTTAATGTCCTACCACGTTTGGCCATCTCTAAATATCCGCTAATGCCTGGGAAACATCAGGCCCTCAATGATAGCACTGTAAATGTAATTTATTTCTCACTCATGCAAGCACTTGAGCTAAACGATTATGGCTACTGAGGAGCGGCACACTATATAAGATAAATATTGATTGACTGGAGGGTTTGTTAGCTACAGTGAAGAATAAGGTCTGAGTGAGAAGAGGCGTCTATAAAGAGGAGAGGGAGAGGAGCGTTGAGTTGTCTTGTGCCAACTAGGCTTGTTCCAAATAAAGAATTGACTGGCTCAACCTGGCTCGGCCACAGTCAACCCTTTCACAGGAATTTCAGTCTTTGAGTTCCAAAACCAAACAGACTGGGTCTCTCTCGATCTGTCTTTCTCTATACAGCAGCATCATTTGCTGTGAATTTTCCTCCTGTCCATTTAGCAACAATGTGCTGCCGGCTGACATGCGTGTTTGTCCTCTGCGTGGACAGGGCCAGGTTCATTAGTAACACATGACATGGAACTGAACTGCACTGAGTATGAGAATCCTCAGAATCCGGTAATTAAAAGAACAACATTTTAATCATCATATCACTTTCATATTAGGCATGTTTAAAGTAAAGTCAATTTAAATTACTGATGTTTCGAACATGTGAGCCGTTGCAAATATCATTTTATACAATTTCAAATAATGGCTGACAGCTCATTGTTTGGTTTTTGTAAAAAGACAGAGTAATTAGTTTCTGTTCTCAACAGAATTATGTTACTTGTGACATTTCTAGCAAGTAATTGGCAACGGCATACATATCAAGATTAACCCGCCAGGTTTGGAAGGTGAGTTATAGAAAAAAATAATGATTCATACTCACCAAAGAGCATTCTAGATGTGTGTGTGTGTGTGTATGTGTGGCAGTAAATGCCAAAATATAGTTATCAGAATAGGACAGGGACAATGTGAGGTGACCTGAATTCTTCTTGATATGTGAGAGGGCCTTAATGTTTATAAAGGATCAATGGTGCATTGTCCTGTCTGTGTCTCTCCACACACACACACACACACACACACACACTCTGCTTGTCTTGTTTCATCGTCCTTGACATCATATTGTAACAGCATCTCAAGAGGCCCCGGCATAACCTCAAAATCCTGTTTAGTCAAATTAACATTAGGACTCCCGTTGCAACGCAGCAACTCTTTTGTGATGTAATATATGAAATGGATTGCTTTGAAAAACGGATGTCGGATGTATGGCATACATATTCTCATGTTGCCTGAGTGCAAAAGTATGTGCTTATCATATTAACAAATTGCTGTCTGCTTATTCCTCAGTGAAAACACAACTGAGCTACGTTTTGATGTGTGTGTCGTGTGCACGTGATGGTGTGTGAGCGTATGCATCCCAATTCGGTTTGTGAGTGTGTGTTAGTGTGCCGCAGACTGTCAAACTTTTTCCCAACCCTCAATTACCACAAACACACTTGCATATACACCCGTTACACAGGAAATTTCCACCAGTGTAAACAACCTTGTGTTGTTGATGTGTGAGACTGACTGAGAGAGAAACAAAGCTGTCTCAAATCCCATTTGGGCTGAGAGGCGGCCCATATGGAAAGTTACCAAATAGTGCTAATACTGCTAATAGGATGTTCCACTCTAAATAGGAGCTCATGTTAATACCCAGATTTTCATTCATGCTGGAAATTGTAGTTTTAAATTACAGTTTAATGCTTCAGATTTTAAATAAAAAAAGCCCCTCAAAAAACCTTCACAGCAACACAAAAATTACCACAGCCTCTGAACAGAGCCTCAGCCTCCCATTGTCAGCCAATTACTATGCAATCTCTTTCTTATGACTGAATAGCTCACTGTTAGCAAATAATGAAAAGGCAATTATGGCAAAGCTGTGTTCATATTACCCTCTTCATTTTATGCAGGCTGTAATTATTGTCAATCCTAGAGGCTTACTCTACCATGTAAGAGGCAGCAGGGAAGAAAATGGAGTGGGCTGGTGCATGGCAAATTGGAAATGTCACAGCTACCTTTTTATCAGCACCACTAGACCCCTTTGTGCGTGTGTGAACTCACGTACACGTACATGTGCACATATAGACAAGCACTGCAAACATACTTGGTGCTACCTAGGTGTCCATTAGCACACATGTCCATAGTGTACATTTATTTACACGTCAACGCACACATATTTACTCCCATCATCACCATAAATCAGAAATTCACCAGTGGGAAAAAAGAGAAAAAAAAACAAAAAACGCACATGCAGAATGCGCAAAACGGTGTGTGTTTTGCAGAATCTTCACCTCAAGCTGTTACCATAGCTTAAGTACAACGCTAGCGGGTGAAGAAATAAATAAATAAACTGATAGATGAAGCGGGTGTGAGAAAAACACACACACATGCACACACTCACACACACACACTCCTTTTGTTCTTCCCTTTTTTTCCTGAAAACAATGATTCCCTGAAGACTCCTGGTTTTCTTTCCCTGCCAGTGTCTGTCTAACAGCAAAGTGGTGGATATATTCCTTTTGCCTTGGCCCTCATTAGCTGTCTCCATGCTGTTCAGTAATAGGGAGTGGCACATAAATGATTCCCTTTATAGAGTTTGATGTGCCACACTGAGAGGACCACAGTCCCCGTATGGACAGCACCCCCCATCCAAGCACCCCCCCCAGATGGAGTGCACATAGGGAGAGGCAGGACTGGAAGAGAGAGTGGTGTGTGACACGCATGACAAATGCCTTAGCCTATGTCGGTGCTAATTCTAATGGGCGGCGCTGACCCTTAAAATAAAACATTTCATCAATGTTTCCCTAAGTGCCACTAGCAGAGGTACATAATTAGGGGGACATCAATAAAGGCCCAGGCACGGGCACGACTGTGGCGGCGCACATGGCACCAGGCACAGTGAAGGCGAGATGGGAACACAGACGGGATACACAGGCAGGAGGTGCAGCGAGGAGAGATCTTTTGTCAATACTCTTGCATGCATCCCTGACAAATCAAAGTGAATAAACAATGTCGTGATTCTACCGTACCTTGACAGGCGAGAAGCAGGTCTACTAACACAATTCTGACGGCAGACTTTTCAAGGTCAGCCTTTAAGCTCTTTAACTGCACTGTTTCAGGCTTTGCACCAAATTCAACTCGACATTCATATACCTGGCAAGCACATTTATAATATATTTTTTGAAAGTTATTTTCTCCTTTCTCTTTTTTCCCCCCACTCCGTCCCACAGAAGCAGGTGCTGCTTCTTTTGTGTTTAACAAGATTCTTGAAAGTGTGCATGAGGGAAAAGTGCATTTCTTAAAGGAAGGCGTTGCACTACACGAGGCTGTCTTCCAAACGCGCTTTTCAAATGGATACTGAAGCCTGTCACAGTCATATTACTTTACGTCTAACATAATAGCATCGTCTAGTGCACTCCAACACAAAAGACAGCCAGGGAAACATCACAACAGGATCAGGGAGAAGAAAAGCCCTCTTTTAACTTTCAAAACTCCTTAAGTTCTCAGAGCACACAGACTTCGGTGTGCCGCTAGCATACGTCGGTGCGTTTGCCTGCTGCTTAGAAGAAGGGTGGAGAGAGAGGTAGTAAAAACAATGTAGTCATTACAGCTCACTTGAGTGTCATTTTGGCAGGCAGTGTTATATCGCTGCTTGACTTCAGATGTGTAACTGAAATCACTCCTCTGTTGTCTTGTGGCCTGGTGGTTGTTAGGTAGAGTTACAAGGCACACAAACAAACCAAAAAGATGCCAATTTACTTCCTAACACTGTTCTCCATATTTGAGAATTTTGAAAGCAAAGTGTTTTGATTTTTGCAGACCGAATAAGGTGACAGAATATGATGGCAGAATACAGTGATCAATCATAGACATTTTGTGGAGGTTGCTCAGTTCTTTTCAGATACAGATCTCACCCAAAACAACAGCGCAAACAGCAACAGCTGCTGCAGCAACTTGGCCTACAACAACACCAAAAGGTTTCCTGAGAGCAGGATATTGAGCCTGTGTGACAGACTCTACGTGCTTGTGCACGCACATGTGTGTGTGTGTGTGTGTGTGTGTATCGTAGAATTCTCGGATTTGATGTCATGATTGTCACAGGCCCTTGAAGCGAGTGGCCCATGTGTTCGTCCATTCAGTTTGATGTGTCACTCTCATACACACACTCTTTCATACACACCTTGTGAGCCCTGGTGTTCACTCATCCTCCACCTCTGGCCTGGAAAACCAAGCTGTAAATAAAGCAAGGAAGAGACAAAAAAATGAAAATGAGAATGAATGCGAAGGCTGCATAATACCCTTTATCCCTCAAGTCATCTGACTCAAAGAAATTATTTTCTGCAATAACAGGTAGAGTGAATCTGTGGAGGCCTGATGATATGTGAATAACACAAAATGACCAATTACACTAAACATGCCAGCTTTAATTTCCTGCCTCTGAGGATAATAAATAAATGCAGCTTCTGCGAAGGCGCGAGTGGAAAGAGCTCCCCTATCAAAGCCATCCCCGAGTTATTTTCTTTGATTAGCTGCCAAGGCCCAGATACCCCCGCCTGTTTCAAGTCATTTGAGGCGTTCAAAATGAAATTATGGAGCATCTCTCCGAGATATTAGTGTTAAAGAGCAAGTAGCCCATGGCTACAGTAATCCCCTGTTAATCCTGACCTAATGAGACCAAGCATGAGAGAAGGGGAAACACAGGGTTAAATGGCATTAGTGGGACTTATTGGAGTGGCGTAAGCTTTCTTAAAGGGTAAATTAGAACAGTTTCTACAACAACAGTGTAATGTAATGTCATGTCAGTAAAAGTGAAATTGTGTAGTAACAAGGAAAAACAAACACTTTTAATCTTCAGATAAAAAAGAGAGAAAGAAAATCAAATACACACAATGAGATGGAAAAGAGCTTGTGTCATTGATCATGATACATTATCATAATTGAATTGAATTTCTACTGAATTATGGCGTATACTTTATAGACACATTGAGCTGAACCAGCCAGATAAGGATAAAAAAATTAAAGTCTTAAAACACTACAAATATTTAGGACAAGATGGTGGCATAGAATACATTACATATATGATACTAAATTAATTTAACCTTGCAACCTTCTGCAACAGTGGTAGACTAATAGAAGTACACAACAAGGTTATGGATTGTCAAGGTTAGGTTTGGGTCATAGTTAGGGTTACGGGTCTACAAATTCCAAGGGAAGGCACTAATTGAGAGACAAACTTTGGAAGAAAAAAATGCCCAACTGCTGCACGTAAGGCATTTGGTGTGACACAACCAATCATATGCTCAATCTGCTTAAAGCTAGGATTGTGGACCTGAAATATCTGCAAAATACCATACACAAACAATATTATATTAGGTTTAGAAAATATTAGGTTTAGAAAAAAGTTTTACTTCTTAAGTGAAGAAGTACATTTCATTTACTTTTACACCACTGTGCAAAAGTAATCAAAAGCATTCACACAGCGGGAATTACCACATTTATTCCCATATTAATTATCCATATTTAAAGTAAACGCTTCCCCCCTTTAAGAGTAGATAACTCATGTTGCTTCAGCTCAAAACCAACCTGTTCCAAGGGTGCTCTAATATACTCAGTAACACAGTAATAAGGTACTGTGGTGTGCCAGCGGGGCGGCCAAACTCATCCAAAGATAACACAGCACTCAGCACCCAGATCAGCAGGGCACTTCCTCCTCACCCCTCTGATCTTTAATAGACACTAATCAGATGTGGGCCTGGAGAGAGAGAGCGAGAGAGAGCGAGGAAGAGAGAGAGAGGAGAGTTTGTTGTTAATGCATTTTATTAAGTTTTAAAAAGGTAAACAAAAAAAAGGAATTTCATTTACCGAAATATAACAGCTTCAGCTATTATAAGCATATATTATATTATAATTATAGAAGTATAGTGATGTATATATTAAAAATTGTTTTTTCCCCATAAAAAATGTAGGACCAAATCTATTCAAAACACCAGTATGGTTTAAACTGACAAAAAAAAACATATAGAGTAATAAAGTGTGTGTCTATCAGAAATAGAGGAAAACATGAAGCTTTAAAACCTGAGATTGAGCGCATCCTCCATCTTTTAAGAATTCATAAATTAATCATCAGGCGGTGAAAATGTCCAAACAAACACATGAAAGTTAGAAGCTGTCCTTGTGTGTGTGCATGTGTGTGTGTGTGTGAGAGAGAGAGAGAGACAGTGTGTGTGTATGTGTGTGTGCGAGCAGGGGGGGATGTACATATAGAAGCTGTGTCTGATCCTTGACTGGTAATTAAGCTTATATCTTTACACACTTGCATGCACACATGCCACCACATACACACACATTCAGAGTTAATAGGTCATACATAAACCCACAGTTAACAAAATGAAAGACCACACTCTTTGTCTCTCTTTTACATTCTCAAGCGCACACATACACACACACAGAGGGCACAGGACCATTTCTAGGACTGTCAGATTAGAGAGGGTCCTTAATTTGTGTGACTCAGTGGAGTTTCGCTAGCTAATGAGATTGGGCTAATTGGTATCGTTACTGTAATCTCCTGAGGCGCAGGACAACACGTTTAAACATATACCCACTGATCACACTTAAAACCTGCCAGTGATGCTAAAGGTCATTAGCGGCTGTGTTCATTTCCAAAGCCATGCGATGTAATGGGGAGGGGAGTGCATAAAACACTGTGGAAGTTCAACAGGGTTAAAACATTCATTTGCTAATTCCAGGATGCATGTTGCCAAAAGAAAACACGCTGTAATTATACAGGAAAAAAACAGAACAAGCTAAAGTAACACTCTTAGACATAACCATGGATCTCACTATGCAAGCAATTTTCAAGGCAAATTAAAGCATATGTTGTTGCACTGAACACTTAATTTGGCAAATTCCCTTATACACAGATAAGCAGATGAGACCTTAGGTTTTAAACACCAGCTAGCTGAGATTTCTGCATTGTTTTTCCTTAAAAAGGTCACTAAGCTTAATTGGCATTGCAGCCGCACTTTTAATTATCTTTCAACATATTTTCACTTCATCTCTTTGTATGATGTGACATGGTGGGGGTGGGTAAATATCCACATTAGTAGGACAAAGCCCCATCACGTATCTACATATGATTATAATGTAAGCATCTTACCTGTACAAGAAAAACAGTCATTTCCTGCCCACATTACTACTGCCATGCTAAATAGTAGAAAGTAGGGTAAACACTAGTAATATTAATAATTGAGGTTCTGTTCCATTGAGGTCAAACAGTCAGGGTGCTGTTATTGCACATGTTGGCTCACTGGACAGGCTCTGCTACACTAAATGGAATGTAACCTTAATTAGTGGTTTACCCTACTATTGCATGTCTAAATGGCTGCTGTGAAAAGGGTCTATTTCTGGTGCATTAAGATACTACCTGGTATAATGTCTGGTTTTGCAACAAGACAGCAGGTAGGTTGATCGTAAAAAAACAACCTGAGGCTCTAGCAGCAAAACTAGCAATAGTATTTACTTTATTTTTATTGATGCAGCTATAATTGGTATTTTTATAACAACAACTGATCAAATGCTATTGTGAAAACAGTGGGACAGAGTGGAAGAGGTCGCTAGTAGTGATACAGAGAATTATCACCCGGATCTGCAGCTTCCCTCGGCTTTATGGAGCTTTCAATTGTTTAGCGCCGTTTTCGGCTGCAAGAATATCTAAGATCCCACAGTACACAACCTGCTCAGCACCAAATAGCAGACAAAGTTAGCAACTAGCTGGTGAACGTAGTGGAGCTGTTTGAAACAGAGCTGAAAGAGAGTGAATATTGGACTTCCATTCACCAGAATGACAGAGAACCCAAATGAATGACAGTGAAGTTCATCACGTCAACTTCAAAGGTGATGATGTGTCAATGCTGTGTTCACAACTTGTTTCCAACACCCCCAACTGTCCAAAACAAGAAAGAGAAAACAAACGAAACAAAAAGTTATTGCAGGTGTGTACACGTTACCCAGTGATGTCTGTTACTGTCCCACCTTTGCCCTTGACCAAAGCATTAGACTCATAACTGAAGTTGATCTCTTGGCACTGTGCTGTGACTGCCCACTGCTCCTTAATAGTTAGGGTGGGTCGAATGCAGAAATGAATTTACCCTGTGGATATTAATAGTAAGTGTAAGTATAACTTAAACTTAAGATCTATAAAAAAATCACTTAATATATACATCTTTTATTTTATTTATTCCCAGGCCTTAATATAATGAATGTAGAGCAAGGCCATCAGCATAAGTAGGCTATCAGTCTCCCTTTTGGCTCAGGCCAGGGGAATGGCATGAGGCTGACAGAGTGAAACAAGAACAGTAGCTAATGTTAGCACTAATGTTAGCATTAGTATTAGCATTAGCATTAGAGATGAATGGAGCGCCTGGCAGCCAGGCCTCGTCTGTCCACAACTAGAGACAGGTGGGCCCTTAAGCCTGGCTTCAGGTTACTTCGTCGAGCCACAATGTGCGTCACAAACTCACTAACACACGCACTGATATACACACTGAAGTTCGGGAACCCTGATTAATTTATTCTAGGCGATTTCAATAGCACAGATATACTCTGCTAATTCCTTTGAACGAGTAAACAGTGGGAATTAATTTCTCTTGATTAATAATTCCTTCATTTTGGCCACAATTCATCAGAGCAAATATGAAATGCAGACCTTTTACTATACAGTAAGCAACTGAGGAGCACTATTTTGCATGTGTTACATGGCTTTGTGATGCTAAAATATGTAGGGGAAGTTTGCTTTAGCACTGTGGGGGAATCTAAGCTCTGCCACCTGTTTGCCAGATCCAGATGCTTTATTGAATATTCTTATAAAATCAAAAAAGGGGGAAGAGAAATCAAAGCACTTCCTGGCTGCCTGTGGCACAGCTTCTGAAGACTATCCTATTTTTAGGCTCTGACCTAAAGCGGCAGCCCTCTCTTTTAACCTCACAACTGTGGACCCAGATGTTGGCGGTACAATAAAAACATGAAGCCATCTAACCAACGTGGAAATTTAACAATAGAGTCTCTGTGGTAGGTGAAAGGGATGAATCTTTAAGTTTAAGGGACTGTTTATTAGCTCTCTCCCAGACACACGAATAGACATATAAGAAATATTGTCATTAAAGAAAAATGTCTGTACAGTATAATGTGACTAACTTATTTGAGCTATGATCAGCTGACTGTTTCCTGTATTGTCATAATTAACCCATTAGACATTTAAAGCCTTTCTATTTCAGATAACATTTATCGGGGGTGGGGGGGGGTTGCCATGTTTGTCTTGCAATCAGATCTGAGCTGGAATGTGGGCAGGAGGAAGGCAGGCATAGGCCTCTCTCCCTGCCTTGTTGGCTGGGTGGCTGACTGGCAGTGGGTGGATAGCTGGTGAGTAAGGATCCAGCTCAGAGCTCCAGAGTGCTATTTCTAAACCCCCCACCCCCACCCCACACACACACA
>NW_023339663.1:22476438-22493201 GCF_004916995.1 Morone saxatilis | reverse complement strand
CACACACACAGACACACACTCCCTCACCCCCCACCTGTTTCCCTGGCTCCCTATCAGATGAGTCCTTAAACAAACTGCCCCCTGATGGACACAGCTCGATCTATTCCTTCTCCAGAGGAACGTCCCAAAATAAAGCCTGGCCATTGCCATCAAGCCAATATGGGTTTTACTGGATGTTCATCCTCAGCCTACAAAAATAGAGAACATAGTTACACAGAGTTCACACTCTGATCAGGCACATGTACATGCCTGGTCATCTCCTCATGAAGAAAATTAGCTTATAGCTACTGTTGCAAAACATATTGCAGCCACCTGTATACGATGACTGCATGACCTTTATATGCAGGATGAAAGGGAAAGGAGGAGCTCTGTGTTATTTTATCATGTGTAAGGACTGTGGAATTTGAAACTGGTGGGTTTGTTTTCAAAGATGTATTCTGTGATTTATGCCATAGCTGATCCAAGATTTCATATAATAATACTATACGATCGGTGCTTTAACCCCTCTGACCCTGCCACATCCTTCTGGCCCCGGTCCATAAGATGTAATCCATACTTTTATGAGCAATTTAATTCTACAGTTTAAAAAGGTGACACCTTCTCTTATAAAATGATAATTAGTGTATGATTACAAGGTGTTATGAAATACTGCAGAACTTAAACCTCAGCCTCAGATATTCATCTTTACAAAAAAGTAATTAATACAACATTTGATTATTTAGTTCAACAGAGATATTTTCTTTTTACACTACAAATGTAACATTTAGAATTATTGCTTTTGCTCATCAGATTTGTTATATTTATTTAGCTTTTTCTATTTACTCTTTATTTATATCTTATGAAGACTTCCCAACTAGTCTAACTTCTCCACAGAAATGTTACTATTGATACTAATATTTTTCTTTTTATTTCCAGTGGTTTGAACAGCTAAAAGTTTTAAACGGATCCAACATCCTAACAAGTGATATATGTAACTGAAGGAGGGACACAGAGAAAACAAGACTGGGAACATGAGGGAGAAAGGAAGGAAAAACAGGTAGAGGGAAAAAGAGACCCATTGTAAAAGCCTGTCTTGTTAGCACTGTGTCACACGAGCATCCATATATCATCTCCAGGTCTGTCACCTGACCCCGATGTGTCACAAATCCCGGACTGTCCCCTCAAACATGAGCCCTTCTCTGGTAACCCCTGGGCCCTCTGTGCCCCCATCTCCCCGAGCTCCTAGTGAGTGTTAGGCAGTACTTTACAGCCTCTGAAAGGGAACTAAAGACCGCTGAGGATTGAGATGAATTACAGCCGAGAGAGCTCCTCTAACGAAGGGCGTCCAAATTTACAGCTTTGCCAGCTTTCTTAACTTCATGGATGGAGATAAAGCAGGCCTTGGTTTTGACAGAGCCCCACTAAGAGCATAGAGGGGAGGGGGGGGGGCAGAGAAGGAAAGCAAGACAGAGAGAGAGAGGAAGACGAGGCTTAGTTTCTCAAAGAGAACCTAATGAGTGAAAATATATGAAGCAGAATGGCCCTTGTTATTCTCTCCCCCGACAAGAAAAACGGCAGCCAAACGTCAAGTAATATTTATTGCAATCAACAGTCATTGAGAGGTTATGGACACAGAGGCCCCGACTGCACTCACTAACTATTTTGTGAAACAGAAAAGAGCCAGCAGCAGCATGAAACACATTTTTCTTTCTTTCTTTTTTTTTGAGATCAGTCGGTTTAAACGCTTGTTAAATCAGCCAAGTAAAAAAGAGGAGGAAAAAAAAGCCTTTCGAGTGCTGTCTAAACCTGAATGAAAAGCCCTTTGTTGTTCACTCTGTTGGGTTTGTAAAAACAAATGCATGCTACATCAAGCCAATCATTTATCCCCCAGACAAAGATCAAACTAATATTGACTGAAAAACACCTGAGCGATGAGATAGTGAATGCTAATAAGGTGGGCCTTCCTAGCTGCTAATCACAGTGAGCCTCATTTCAAGAGGGAAAAGTGTGGGGGTGGTTGGGACAAGAAAGCCATCTTCATAAACATCCTCATTTTCTAGGAGCAAAGGATGGTGTACGGGGTCTGGCTGCAGCCAGACTCCTATAAGAGCTGTGAATTGTATATCAGCCTCTAAAGCTGGCACTTTAATCCTATTTGCATTCATATGACTATAGCTGGATCCTGGGAGCCTTTATCCTTAGATTTGCCCATTTGTATGCCCCTGTGAGTGCAGGAACTCTATGCACGATACCAGTATCTGGATGTCTCTCACATCTTTTGGCCCAATTTCACTTGCGCATCCACTGCCATTCACTGGCTGGAGAGGCACTGGGAGAACTTATTGGAGAATTGTACAAATGAGTAAACATGGAGACTCTTGGGCAGGTAATGGACTCTCATGCACACACACATGCAGACACACACATGGGTCTCATCCGCACTTACAGAGAGAGAGAGAGAGAGAGAGGGGGAGAGGGGAAGAGAGAGAATTAAATACTCTTAGTGGTTCCCTAGTGGAGAGAGCCACAGGCTTAGCTCCACATCGGCTGATTTGTGAATCTCTTCTCCTTAAACAGCTCTGTGCCTCTGTGCACACGTTGTGCTGGCGCGGGGGGAGCAGCGCTTTCACCCATTTGCACATTAATAAACCTCCAGAAACATTTATTAAATGCTGGGAGAATAGACAGTATTTACATGTGAAACTCCTGAGGACATCAGTGTGTTTGGCAAGGGCCACACCGCGGGCCTCTGTGGTCCTGCAAATCCTCGGCTGCACACGGGGCATGATAATGACATCCTCTGTCCAATTACTCCAGCTGCCAATAGCACTGGTCATGATGGAGAGGAACACACTATTAACCCTGTTAGCATTATCGACACAACCAGCATACCTCAAATCAGGACTCCATTAAGGTGACGATGAAGGTGATTATTAGAGAGACCAAAGCAGGAATTCAGGAATTGTTAGTAAAACATCTGATATATTCGGTTTTCTTATATTGTGTTATGTGAATACAAAAAATGCATAATATTTAAATAATAATAATACTAAAATGTAAACAAAAATAATACTAATATTTAAACCAATAACAATACTAATATTTAAATAATAATAATACAATTTAAATAAGAATACTAATATTTAAACAATAACAATAGTAATATTTAAATAATAATAATATTTTAATAATAATCATAATGTATTTTCAAACTTTGCAGATGATCTTTAGTCTCTCATGTGAGACACATTATTTGCGTTTATCAATATTAATGGTATGGGCTAAAACGGCAACCACGCTGCACAATCTGCAAATATAATGCTCCACCTTATCAATTCATAACACAGACCAGCTAAACTGTCAGAAAAATCTGAAGTCACACTTAACCGAGCCCAATACCTACTATTAAGATGGCTCGACATAACAGGACGCCTGCCAATAATTGTACATAAAGATATGGAAAAGCCACAGTCCAGCTATGAATATTTCATGAATTCCGACACAAAGAGCATGCTAAAAGGATCAAAGAGAAAAACGGGAGAGGAGTCAACGTGAACATTCAAACAATATGCAAGAATCCCGACAGTATAGGTCACATGCAAAAAGACCGGGGTCACACTGAAATTGTCCATCAGTCAGACAAGCAGAACTGATTTGGATGCTAAATAATGGTTTAGATATTCAAAAATTCCATATATATGCGAAAGGCTTCAGTGCACCCTGGATCTGGCCTATCAGAGGAGTGCTTTGCCACCACACTCCCTCATGCAGACCCTGCTATGCCTCTGAGCCTACGACTAACACACACACACACACACACACACTTGCAGATATGCAGACATCCAGACACATACTACATGTACATGCAGACGGGAACACAACACACATGCACTCAGTCTCTTACTCTGAGACAGATATAAACACAAACATATACACGTATGTGTCTGCCACTGAAATAAAATCCACTCCTTGAACTTAACTAGGTTTATTATCACCTCTGCTAAATATAATGGAAGATCCATGTCAATGACACATCAATTTATCAAGCTGGAAAGGAGAAAATCATTACAACTATGTACAAAGAATAGATTGTTAAACACTTTAACACATTGCATGCCACACCCTGTGCAAACCATACAGCATGTGTCTACAAACAGGTATGTCTTTACCATTTTATTTAAAATGACAACAGAGGAAACCAACAGTATATTTTGCAATCCTGTTTCTTCAAGGCTACATGTCCATATGGTTGCATGTTTGTTGTCAGCTTTTAAGATAAGAAAAAGTCCAGCCAAAAGCAGAAAAAACAGCCATTGTCACAAAAAAATGCCTCTATCCTCAACATTTCAAAACAACACAATCAATGCAAAATTTACACAAGGCGGCGACTTAAAAAACCCAACATGATGCCACAATTATATTGTGATCTTCTGTTCATTCAAAGGGCCTTCTTGTTGTGATTGTCATATGCCACTTGCCATTGAAATGTGTTTTTCATGTTTCCCATCTCATTGAATGTCAAACATCTCTTATTGAGGGAGCCAAATCCATCTGATGATTTTTCCACCCCACTCAAATGGAAATGGTGCATGTGACAAAACAGTGGTATTAACATAATAAAGGAATTCGACTTACAAAAACCTCAACATCTGCTGGGTTGGGGAGAGTAATGGATAACATTTCTTTGAATCCAATTGATGGATCTGATGGTGCTTAGACAGTCATTCACATCATAATGTCTCAGGAGAGGCCAATAATAGGAACAACATGGGATTAATCTCAACACTCTCGACTCAGACGAGACAAAATATGCATGGGCCCATAGATCTAAAAAGACGCTGTTATAAACAAATTTGTTTGAGAGTTTTCTCTTTTTTTCTTTCTTTATACATAGAAGCTTGGAATACAGGGTGCTCTGGAAAGGTATAAAGCTGGCCCAATGAAAAAAGTACTACCAAAAGATGAGTATCATTATCTGCAATTTCAGACACACACACACAAACATTCACAAAGGAGGTGTTTGCAATATAATGTTAGGTAATATTCCCAACATTTTATGTAAACCCAGCACAACACCACAACAACAACTGTGAATTTCAGTGCAGACTGACTATACAGGTGTTTCTATTATTGTGTCCATCTACTGTAAATCCTTTGACACATTGCAGTTTTTTTAACGAAGGACCACCTGACAATGATTAGAGCTAGTATTAAAGGGTTGGACGCTATCATCACATCATGGCAATGTTGCATTTTTTCCAATATGTAAACAATGATTACAATCATGGTAGCTGTATGTGTGAGGGCTACAGTGAAACTAAGAAGGTGGCCAGATGAACAGCTAGTGACTCAAATATCAGACAACTGCTGTTACTTCATTAATATAATAGTACAGAATTAAATTGGCCAAAAAGATTAGTTGAACAAGTACAATTTGAGCTTATAAATAGATGTTGCAAACTCACAGAAGCAGATTTAGTTATAGTATCATAAGAGATGTTTAAAGAAGTCTGCATTTTCTATAGTTGTCAATCGTATCGACTGATGATCATCTGTTGACTATTGAAAAAAGTGCCAATTTTAAGATGATTTATTTGAGTTTTATTTTTGGCAAAACGTAATTATGAATTGCATCAAAATCTTAAATCAGTCTGTTATTTCCTAACTAATCATTTAGAGCTAAAACATAATATAAAAATTGGTGTTATTATTGTTTCTATGACCTCCACATTTGTTTACATTGTGTATGTTCTAAGCAGTATTTCTGATGCACTGGATCAACCCTAAGTGAACAGTACACTTTTCACCTGAAATTTCAACTGCATTAGCCTCGACTGAAATGAGGTATGTTTTATTTTAAAAAAGAACATATATTTTGCGGCATTATATTTATTAGCTTTAAAATATTTCTGAAAGTTGATTTTCATATCAGTCTGAAATGAATACAGAGCACTGGCTGCTTGGAAGGTAAGAAAAACACATTTAGCAATTTACAGCAATATTTTATACTGAATAAAGAATACATTAAGTAGAGAGGTTTTAACTCAACTACAGCCACAGGCAAATAATGTAGCAAATTTGAGGTGGTTTCACTAACTTCAGGAAAAGAAGATGAAACCACAGAAGATGGTTAGAGGACTGTAGAAGAGCTGAAGTTCACTTCTAAATGTGAGCCAAATAAAGATCAGATAAGTTATCAGATCAGTTGAATTTCTAATTTCCTGCAGCTTTTGACCACTGTCAACTGTCCCTTTAAAACGTAGATTTTTGCCATTAGTTTTATTAGTCTCATATCTTATTCTGATGATGTGACATTTCTTTTTGATGCTGTAGTTTGGAGCAGCCTGATGGCTTATGACAGAGGAAGAAAATCAAAGTGAATAACAATGAATTAAAATGTGGAGATGATCTGGCCGACCAAGGTGCATACGTCTTGAATCTGATGGACAGATGATTTCTTGTGAGCTGACCTCCAAGACAATGGTTTAATAATAAATACACTGTGTCTGAATTAAAAAGACACCGCCCTACATTATTAATGTAAATGTATTTCTACATGCAATTAAAAATGAATGATCGCCGGGCTCACCCCCGTGGACCTGGGGCCCCTGCTCAGCTGTTTGACCACGGGGACGAGGGGCTGTGTCCTCAGGAAGGCCAGACTTGAAGGAAGAGGAGCCAAGTGAAGGGGAGTCTAGGGGAAAGAGGGGATGCAAGAGTGCTGTCTCGAGGGGTGTACACCGCTACAGACCCCACTTTAAAGACTGTCCGGCCTGTATAAAAAAACCATGGGAATCTCTGGCTGGTGATTAACGTGCTGGCTGGAGGTTTAAATCACTCTGAGAGAGAGATGGCCCAGTGTTTGACTGTGTGATATACTCCCTAGCAGAGCTCCTCTGATGGAAAAACATTACTGATGGGAAACTAAAATGAGATTGCAGAGAGCGGGGGCAGGAATTAGGGTCTGACCTGAATGGGTCTGGGGGTAACACGGAGGCTATCACATTAACCTGACGGGGGCTCCTTTAATAGGGTCCAGGGCTTTAACTGATATATCAATTTCCCTCCATGTGGACGACTTCAAAGGCCAGAGCTCATTCTCGCCGCTTGTGTTGGCCCCCCATCAATCTCTGGCCGCTGTGGGCATCATCACCTCCAGCCTAAGACAAGCCAGGATAAAGATCAGCTCTGCAGGCTCCGGCCAATCGGCAGCTTTGTCCCAACTGTCCACTCGCGGTCAGAGAATAGACTGCACCTTTAAGTTCCAATTACTTTTACTCCTAGTGACCGCGAGCCAGCCGGTGCCTATCAAATTGGAGAAATGCAAAGCAACACGGTAAATTGGTTTCAACATGCAGGTCAATCAAACACAACACTATTCAGCTTCAGTATCACAGAATGATTGTAATTATAATCATGGCTGACAAACATTTCTCCATCTGTGTGTGCTAACGTCACAATAATTACCCTTGTCACACTAACTGTGTAATTTAACAGCACAAATCATGGCATTTACCTCTGCTGACAGCTACAATGATAAAGATTCAGTAAAAGCGTGGCAGAGCACCTTCCAGTTCATCTCCACTGTTTGTATAGAAAGATTTTTTTTTCCCCCAACAACAGAGACACAAGCAACTCCTTTCTTTTTGCTAAACTCTCTGTTCTCAGAAATCATATCAAAAAGCCTCTCTCGCAGTGCAAGCCCTCCAGGGTTCTGATGTCACTTCCACTGTAACACTTCGCTGATGACTGACATATGCTTCACATGAGCACGAAGAAAAAACAAAAAGAAAAAAAAACAAAAAAAACATACACACTACACACACCCTTTTTGTTTTAGACGACACTTCCGACTTTACGCTAACTTGTTTTGTCAAAACAATTCCCGAAGAAATTAAACGACACATTACTCAAGTCAAACCTGAAACCTAGATCTGCCACAACAAACCTAATCCAGTTTGAGCAGCCCCTGTGTTGTGGTGTCCTCGGAGTGTGTGTGTTTCTCTTGTAACATAGCTTAGGTTTCAGGAAGTTTCAGGCCTGGAGTCAGTCATCGAGGGGGGGATGTAACGGCACAAAAACAAGGGCTCTGATAGCGCCGGTAATAGCCATGTGTTAACCCTTTTGAAGGACTTTCACTGAGTATAAACTGTGCAAAAAGTGATGCGAGTGATTTGAGAACAATGTGTGCAGCACGTGGGTAGAAAAGGCTAAATAAACATTTAATGTGGGGGTTTTCATTCATCACACTGAGCAAGGAGAGCCGAGCAGTCCTCTAGAAAAAAAAAGTCACCAAAAAAAAGTCTCTACTCTCTACTCATCTCTAAGGTATTAAAGTCTAACAACACTCTCAAAGGGGGAGCCCTGCATTTGAAGGAGCAGAATTAGGTGCGATTAGAAGATATGGGAAAAAGTCCATATTTGTCAGAGAGCTCCTTTCAGCTTTCACCTCGTGATCAGAGGCATCATTTAGACAAAGAACAAAAGATGGCAAATATTTTGGGAAGGAGAGAAAAAGGGGGTCTGTGTAGTGAGTTGCAACAGTGAAACTGAGCGGGGCGGTGCGCCAAAAGAGCCCATTGGTGTGGGCTACAGTTTGCAGTGCGTAGCAGCCGAGATCTATGAATACAGATCAGGGGAGATGTGAGGGAATTTTACAGCAGGTATTGTCTGTCACTCACCCCGTCTGTCTGTGTGATCACTGCCTCCGCGGCGGCTGTTTCATCTTCCACTCTCTCTCACACACTCACACTCACACACATACATACACTCCTCCCCCAGCGCTACCAAAGGAGACCTGGTGCTGGGGTGTGCCCTTGCCAAAAAGTGACAGGTGTTCCAATAGGAAATCCAAAAATCAAAGGGCCATTATTCCTATTATACGTTATGATACCCTGCTTATGTCTGGCTTTGTATAAGTTACTGACATCTGGATTTGACTGAGAATATAGCAACAAACATAATGTAGAGTGTGAAATAAAATTTAGCCATGACATGAAAATTCAAACAGTTCCAGGTTTTTTGTATACACAGCGTCAAAAAGTATGTTTTATTTCCCATACTTAGATTTTTTTTTTTTTGTCCTTGTTCTCACAATGGAAAGAAATAGTTTGCCAGTCGTGTGTCTGCATAGCCTGCAGCTCTTCCACACACGCTGTGAATTATGCCTGCAGTGAACATAAACACTGTTTTTACAGCAAAACAGTGTTGTATATACACACCGACTTGAATCACTCGCTCCTTTCTCTCATTTAACAGCATCGCTGCTGAGCCGAACCTTGCTCTATCTCTGCAACGCACCACGCATTGCCTCCCAGAAAGCTAACATGTGGATAAGATGGCCGATCGACATTAAAAGTGAAACGCTGAACAAAAAGGGGGCGGACTACTCGCAAGCAGTCCCAACACAGTCAATCTGCCTGAACAAGTGTTTGCTTTTGCATGGGAGTGTCAGTGTTGATTTCTAGCATTGGGAGAGCAAAACACACATAAAGCTGCCCCAACTGTTCAATCACGGTGTGCTGCGAATGGGAGCGGGCCTGCAGTCTCAATCAGCTAAGTGTAGCGGGCAGCTGTTGTGTGGCGGATGGAGTGTGTCGTTAATTCTGTAAATATAGCTTCCCTTGTGTGTCTGAGAATCACCCACTCAGGCCACATTTAGGCCAGATGAGCAAAAGCTTCGCCAATGTCTGGTAAACTGGGCGAAACTGTGAATGACTCAACAGAGCAGGGAGGAAATTTAAATGTTCCTTTTGAGGAATCTCATTTTTCCTTTGAAAAGACCCAGCACAAGGTTGCCAACCTTACTACAAGGTTTTCAAATGTAAAAGAAAAATGAAGCGGCATTTTAAACAAATAGAAGTCATTGTTGTCTCTTCATGTTCCAGTTGTAACTCATTTTACCCAAACAGAACAACAATGAGAAAAAATAAATGCTGTGCTCTTTCAGGGGCAGCGCAGCATTCAAACTGATGGTTTAGCACTTGTATTGTTCTGTAAAGTTGAAGCAGAGAGGCAACAACATTCTGGCTCTTCTTTTACAGGCTATCAATAATCTTTTTCTGACACATTATTTGCTGGGCTGGAGGAAAATAGGGAGCAGCACGGTCAGTGGTTCACCACAAAGACTTCTGGGAGCTGGCGAGGGCAGTGTGCGTGGGCGATGCATCCACCCTGGGACCCTGCCAGGATGTCTTTTTGACTAGGCTGCTGAAGCACTAAGGGCCAGCGACCGAGCTGCACACATTCTCTGGGAAAAACACACAGAAGCAATTAGATGACATGACAGTCATGAGGACAGTATTCTTTAGCAGATCAAGCTCAGTTCAGTTTTCTTTTATCACCACTGCATTTTTGTGTGATTTAGTGGCTTGCTGCTACAGTAACATATTTGTGAAATGATTGTATCACATCATGAAAAAAGATTGAAATTGTTTTTTATCAATATCATCTGCAATGTCTCACATAAAAGCTTGAAATGCACCACGTCTTTCCTTTCTAACCTTCACTATTATTCTCTTTTCCATTTCTCCCCATTCCTGCTATTTTTCCCTCGATGGCCATCTTGCTTGTGTGAAGAGTTTCACACCCATATTCCCTCTGAATTCAGCACAGCTAGGGCTTTTGGGGAAATTAAATAACCTGAGGATTGAGCTACTTTAGGAAGCCCAATTAACATATTTGCCTCTAGAGGAAAATATTGCCTGAAGTTGAATGGACGGTA
Source organism: Morone saxatilis (assembly GCF_004916995.1). Classification (NCBI taxonomy): domain Eukaryota; kingdom Metazoa; phylum Chordata; class Actinopteri; family Moronidae; genus Morone; species Morone saxatilis. Next base: position 22,482,499 of record NW_023339663.1, on the reverse strand, counting down.
ATTTTACGCATGGATTTTTCCATTCTAATTCTCAGAGCTTTGAATAATCCGGAGAATTTGTTTTACAGAACAAGGGGTTTTAACGTTCTGCGCTGAAGCTGAGGTGGTTGGATTTTTAGACAAGTGTGTGTCAAAACAAATAGCGCAGCTGTTCAAAGGGCTACATGTTCTGTTGTGTTAATTGAACATGACTGAGTGATTTAATCCAGTACAGTCATCTGTTTTGAGTTAAATATACTAATGTATCTTTCCCATAGCGAGATCCAAGTTTGGAAAGATAAATCATGCTTGTGGGAGCCATTTATGGTATATTGTATTTTGACAGCAAATGTGTTTGACCACTGTGATTTTGGACAACCTTCCAGTCTGGTGGTAATCTTGTGTCCCTCACCATGAGTGACTAATCCAAGCTATCCATTTTGGTTGAGCCTACAATATGTTACACTCCAAAAATCTTCATCCAAACTCCAAACTTAGAGCTTTTAATTACCCTTGTGTCGCTCTTTCTCCACCCTCCTTTACACACACATGAAATGGGGGTCAAATTCCAGCTCCAGTCTTAGCGTACCTTCTCCAACACTGTCTAAATCCCACAGTGTGCAAAGATCAAAGTCTTATAAAGTTGTGATAACCCTTATTACTTCTCATTAGTGGGTAACCTGATGCACACTGACAAGTCCAACAGTTGCTGCGGTCAGCTGCTGATGCTTCCAAATGGCCCGGCCCCTCTGTGAATGATGCTGACCAGACGCTGAAGTAGTCCCTGAGTCTAGTCTAGTGTGGCTTAGCATGAACCCCATTTGCGCTGTCGCCTCTAGGCCCAAACCAAAAGGGACTGTTAAAAATGGGCTTTAAGTCTCAGACGGCTCGGCTGACATCCACTACTACAGATCATTAAGGCTCCACAGCCTCTCTCTCTCTCTACAGCCTCAAACACACCAGTGGAGTCATTAAAGGCAATGTGTAATTAAAGTTGGAATAAACAAAGGCTTTTCCCCAGGTCTTTATTCCTCCCTCAGCCATGTGTAGCTCTCTCTCATTTTCACACATGCTTTCTCTTTCTCTTCCTCCCTCCATTTCTCTTTTTCTCCCTATGTCTCAGAGAGAGAGTTGACATATAAGAGAGGAAATTCTCATTGGCTCCCATGGTGGTGGCAGGCATGGACGAAGGCCCTCAGCCTAATTAGAAAACTAAATACTCTGAGTAATGCCTAACCCTCGGGAATACAACTGCCATATCTCTTACACATGTGATGTGGAAGGACCCGGAATGCCACTGGGGTGTCTTGCTGAAATATCCTGTGCTGTTCCCCTTTGCACAGCTGTCCACACAGACTCATGCACTTAAGACAGGCTCGCTTTCATAGTTAAAATAGAAATTTGTGTCCTAAGTGCTGCAACACAGCTAATGCTAAATATTTAATTCCCGTGGGTGCTAATTATCGTTGAGTACTGGCAACACGGATTCCCTTTTTTCACTCCACATAACAACTGTAAAAGCAATTTAAGCATTTTTCAATTAATTAAACACACAGTCTTCCAGTAACCTCTTGTCATTTTGCCCTCCAGGACCATAGCTAATTTGTGTAGAATAGAAAAAGGGAAAGGGGAAGGAGTGGGGGTGGGTGCTGTTTTCATCTTTGCAAAATGCTCCTACAAAGGAATTAAAAGGGAAGACGCAATTTTCATGAGAGTTTAAAAAGATCACACTCTATCATTCTTTAAAAAAAAACCCTGTAGTATTCTAAGTGTAGTTTTGAATGCTATGAACCTACATATCAGATGACTGTAACCACGAGCAACCAGCCCCCATTATGTTATCAAAGCTGTGTGAGATAGTCTGGCCATGAAGCTAATCCCTGATGTATTTTTAGTCACAACTGACTGATGAAGTGAAATTACTACATCAGTGATAAAATGGGACTCTCTGAAAAGCCTTTACAAGATCATGCAGCAACCAAGAGAGCTCTTTAAGCCACTGCAAGTCTAAATGAACTTGTACAACAGTGGAGAAGTGCATGACAATATGGTAAAATGACTAGTAGTAAAATTAAGATAAGGATACATTATGGTCTATAATATGCTGAAATGATAATTTCTGCTTTAAGGTTCTGCGTTTCCATTGTGCCGGCTAAAAATATAAAAACATCCCTTCAGTGAAAAGAAATTAAGTGATGAAAAAAAAAATCTGATCACAATTTTGTGATAAAAATATGGGCAATTTTGAAGGACAAAATGTACTTACGGGGTGTATAGTATCAAACTTCATATACCATATCTTTCTGTCTTTATAATATATATTATTGTCCATTGTATGCGTGCCTTTGGGTGCATGTGTGTGTGAGAGCTATTAAGAGGGGTTGTGGCACACCCATCCTCCTATAAAGACCGCTGTCATTGCAAGAGATCAGAAGCAGGCTGTGAAATCCAGCTAATAGTCATTATGGGATCCCGGTCCCTGCACACCCTACCTGCTTGCCAAGGCGGCTCCCTCACACTTCATATTTGCATTGTGTCATCTTATCAGCATTCACCCAGACAGAGGACAGATCACACTGCTGACTGACAGCCGCATCACTAATATGAGTAAATAAGACCGAGGCAGAGGAGAGTGAGGAGAATTAGACATCCTGCACGCCGCAAAAAAAAAAAAAATCACAAAGAAATTATATGACAACACAGTCTTGTGACATTAAAAATAGCCAGAACGCTATTATTTTTCTCCTGATGTAAAATTAATGTCCGTAGTCTTTGTAGATGCCACTAACATGCGATGCCCCCCGCCCCCCCTTGCTCTGAGCGGCAAGGAAGGGTGAACTCTAAGAACCCTGTGTGCTCAGTCACTTCTGGGCCCATGCAGTCAATAAGGCTATTTCTGATCTCCGGATGGCTAGGGTTTCAAAGCCTGTTTAAATGGGCTCCCACAAAGCCGGAAGCACCAACCTCAGTCCTCTCCCTCCCTGTCTTTCTCCCTCTCTCTTTCCTCCTCCACTCTTTCTCTAAATATTGAGAGGGAGCTCAGCTTGCCTACCCCCTCGGTCAAGAGAAGGGGAAGGGGAAGGGGTGGGATGAGGGGGTGGTCCTCCCCTTCCACATGCATGGTGGTGAGGAAAGACAGGGAAGCGCAGGGTCAGGGCTCCCGGTGCTAAGCTGTGAAAGGCAAACGTTTGGCAGAGTAATTACACGCCGCACTGCTCTGGGAGTGATTAGTGATAGTTGTCTGTTCAAAGTGTTTGGAGCTCACAGCCTTTATGGGCCACGCTTGCCTTCCCTTCGCCTAATGTTTAGATTGCATTTGCATGAGGAAGAGAGTTGCATGTGTCAACATAAACAGTGTGCCTGTGAAGCTCATGAAGTGTGCACGTTTCACTGATGCTCAAAATATATTCTGCTATAATATCCAGGAAAGATAATTACATTATCATCAAGTATCTTTCATAACTTACCTATTATGATTTTGTCAACCCGGTGCTTGAGGTAGCCAGTGTTGTTATTTTATCGTAATTTTGCATTAACTGGCCAAAATTTGGAGATTTAAAAGCTCCTTTGAACATCATTTGAAACAAATACTGCTTTCAAGCTGTATTACTAAAACTGTATACTCTGGTAGCAAGCCTATTTAGCACTTCCCGGATATAATGCCTCCACTTGGCACGACAAAACCCTGTCCGTTCCCAGGTCAGGTGACACTGTGGTGCATTCCAATCAACATGCTCAGGTGGTGCGGCCCAGGCTGCCAGCCTTTGATGTCCTTGCTGTGTTAATGTTGGCTAGCAATGCTGTCCCAGCACAGCCTGCAGATGTGCCTGCAAGCTGTAAGGTGAGCAGCAACGCTCCTGAGTAACGTGTCCAGTTGTAAAGCACACACTGACAGAGGGTGTGGTGGGGGCGGGAGGGGGTGTAAACAACAGGAACAGATGGATACAAGGTAGAAGACATGTGGGATTAGGAAATTAATGAGAAATGTTTTGATATCAATAGTCATTCCGGCAAAATAAATTCCTTTCATTGTTAAGCAGAGACACATAATTATCCAACAGAGTTAACTGTTCTGCTTGTTTTCTTTTTGCTTGTTTTTACAAATAAGCTCTGCCCTGTTGACAACCCAAGGTACACTTACAATAGATTTTAATCCTATTGATATCTTTTGAAGCCACAAAAATACCTCAGCAAATCAGAATAGTGTTTATCAAAGGGATGATAGGCATCATTTTTCAACACCTTATCACCCTAATCCCAACACAGGGGCCGACTTTGAAACAGGCAGGAGGAGTTGGGTGGCAAAGCAGACGAGAAACAAACACAGCCGCGGACAGAAAAGGAAATACCTCAGGGACTTTCTGGGATTGGGGAAGAGGTAAGACAGTACCTGTAGTGCAATCCCTTCCAAATCTGCACCAGGTGTCAGGCATTAAGGAGAGCATCTCCGCTTTGGCTTTCCACGTCTGGCTCAATCACCCAGGGCAGTGTGTCAGATGTTGGACAAAACTGATACTCTCTCGAAGAAGAGGAGGAGGAGGAGGAGGAGGAAGACCTGGGGCTTAGTACACTACAGAAAAGAAGGTTTTTCTCATGGCAAAAGTAGAATCTGCACCATGTCTAATACAAATGCACTTTTGCAGACGTAATTTCATTATTTTCCATGATTCTCATCAATGTGTGACATTTAAATATTCAATTACATGTGAAATGAGTCTACTGAGAATTCAGTACATTGGGAAGACTGCAGTTAAACAATAAAATATGGGAAGCAGAGCTGAACACTTTGGGTTTTAACGAGTTAAGATAGATTTAGAATAACATTGCACTGTATCCCATTGAGATTTTCAGTTAACTACAAAGACAATTGAGCACTGCTTATTCCCTGTGTGATAACACAAACCAAGGAGTATGCTATGGAATGCTTAGCTTGATATTAATATTACACTCTCAATCATAAAGACAAGGTCTAAATTGCACACCTGGTACCATCTCAATTTCAAGCAAGTAAGCGTTTTGCATGCGCAATTGTCCTGAAACAAAACAGTGGCAGCGGAATACTTCAGCACCGAGAGAGAGAGAAAAGAACATAGAGCCATGTTGGCATTGTTGTTGCCACAGATTATACATGACACACCGAATAAAAGGGGCTGATTGTAAGATGTTTAAATGTATCAGAGGCATGGGAGAGGAAACTTAATGCCTCAGCACTGGGATATGGAGAATGTGACTGGGCACGTGTGGAATGCAGAGTGGCAGGAGGAAAGCGGCAATCTAAATTTCTAATGCTGAGGATGTTTCCCATTCTGTGTTTATGAAACATGGCTGCCGGGACTACAAAGGTAAGGCGATACAGCATCAAAGTCGGCCCTGACAAAAACAAAAAAGCAACAATGCTGCAGTGGAATGCACGACAGAACATAATACTCCACCTCCTCCTTCTCCTCTCCCCTAAGCAGACTCATTTGATTACAGTGTAGCAGGCCCCAAATCAACCCCTTTACTCCCATCTCTCCCTTCCCACTGGTGCTGTGAGTAGGAGGTAGAACACAACTTGCCAAAGTGGCCCGGGAGGAGAGGTGATGTTGCGGAGTAGAATCCCTCATTTGGGGAACAAAAGAACATGGGAATAGGTGAGCCGAAGTGTCCGCGGCAATGGGTGGAAGGCGGTTGTTGTCCTGAGTGTGGTGACTGAGGCAGAGACTGCATGTCTGATGACGGCCAGGCAACGTATCGTTTACAGGCCCCCTCAGCAGAAGCCCCTCGCATGTCCGTCTCCAGCCACAGAGTTTGCCCTCTACTTAAGGCAACAAGAGTCAGGCTCGGCATTACAAGCCTATTAAAAGATACTTTTAATTATGCCCTGCTCTCCCGGGATCACTTCTTCCGTGAACTCTGTGTTTCTTTGGCATGTGCACTTAGGAATGGCACAACCAGAAGCACGTGTTGTTTTCTCCCTCCAATTAAAGGGCATGTTGACAGATTAAGGCTGCTTCTGGTTTGTGCTCCACTAACGCATTTAGAGGAAGATGATGAACATGGAGGGGAGGCAGAGGGGGGGAGGAAGAGAGAGAGAGAGAGA
>NW_023339663.1:22466866-22476417 GCF_004916995.1 Morone saxatilis | reverse complement strand
AGAAAGAGAAAGAGAAAAAGAGAGAAAGAACATGCACATGAACCCTGAGGGATTAATGTGTTTACATTACCTGGGCTGTGATCTATCACCAACCTCGTCAACTTCTATTATGCATCACATACATAAGCGAGCAACAGACCTGGGAGCCCCTGCAACTCACTCATACTATTTCAATTGGATTAAGTCAGTGCAAATATCTAGGGCACAGCTCCCACACTGTGGTTTTAGCATTCTGGTAGTCATTTGATTTGTACGTTGTATCACTTTACCTTCATGAAGGCAATGCAGGAGTACCTCCTACATGCCTCAAGAGCTTTAAGTAGTATGGGATTTAGATGATTACCATATGGCACCTATAGCACCTTCAAAACAAACATGCTGTTTAGCCGTAGGTCTGGTTAGAAAACAGTCAGGCAGGGAAGCTCTCGGATCATGAATCAAAATATACAGGTACACACCAGTGAGAGGAATAGGAGGATGTGGAGTATGTGGATTCACCATCTGTGATATTCACTAACATGAGGTTTATTTTGTCCCAGCTGTAGTAGCCGGTCTATAGTGTGAATAAAACACTCAGTCGGTGAGGTCTGGCACATAGATGCTGACAGTGGAGTCTGCAGCAGGGCCCCTGAAAGAGCTCATAGTCACACTCAGGCTTCATTATATCCAATCAATATTCGTTTAGTCACTGAGCCTATTGACTCGTTTCTGAAATAATATTACAGGTCATTTGTCTTGTCATGGCGAAAGGAGAATTATCCCTTTTATACCATCCCCCATTCGGAAAAAATGGGGGTATGGGGTGAGTCTGGATACGCCCTATGGATACAACTGTAAATAAATATTTTTGATAAAACACTGAAAAATCAATGGGTGCTTCCTGTGATCCATCTCGAGCGAATCAATCATCATCTGCGCAGATGGCAGTGCAGTGCAGGAGGACGGCGTGGCAGTGAGAGAAGGGTGCAATCTTTGTCTGATACCTCTCATTTTGGAATCGCTTCTCATAATAGGGTCATCATTTCATCACTTAGCCAATCCAGAGCCCTGCCACTCAGCCTTGCGGGGATCATGGAGAGTAGGTAGAGGGGATGGAGGGGGGCAGACAGGCCCCATCAGAAGTAAACTGAACACACACACTCTCGCTCCATACATCTTCATTCAGGTCAATAAAAGAAAAAGAGATCACAAGAGCAGAAAAGAGATCAGAAAATAGATTCTCTCTCCTGAAAGCCATATTGGCTCATTGTTCTTCATGCAAATTGTGTGATTTTCAAAAAGCGAATCAAATCTTCAAGTCCCAATGGTGTATCAGCTAATTTGAGCAATGATTGTGATATGAGGAAAAAACATTATACCTCTCTGTATAAACAATCACAGAAGTGTAGCAACAATAGCATTATTAAAAAGTAGGAGAGCTAATTAAATTAGGCTATCTGAAGCAGACAAAATAGGACAGTTAGAATACATAACTGAACGTTGTATTACAGCACATCTGCATGTGTGTCCAATAAATACCACTTCAAAAAGTAAATAAAGTCAATTTAAACGGTGCCACAGTAAAGTTTTATCTGCAAGTGTGTGTGTGTGTGAGCGTGAGTGTGTGTGTGCCTGTGTATGTTGGGGGGCTGGGAGGTGTGCATTTCACTGACTGCTTGGTGACATGAGAAGACTTCCTCAACATGGATCTGAACAAATTCAAAACAAAGACAAATAGTCAAGTATTATTTTTAATACATTTAAAAAAAAATAATAATAACTTTGTAACAGTGACTAAAAAAACACAAACACTGTAGTAACAACTGATGTCATGCCTATCACATTTTAAAATGCATAAATAAAATGCTGTACTTTCATAATAATAGCTAATCAGACCTGTATAGGATGCCAGTTGTTTAGTCAAGTATAGTGCACATATGTTTAATCATTTAATAACCCCCTCTTCAAAAAAAAAATAAAAAATGCAAGGTCAAAAATAAATTACATCCATTATTTGCAGCAGATCTCCCCAAAGCATTTGGAGCGAAAACTGTTTTGAATTTCAATTGGCTTCCAAGTGGCAAAAGCCCTCAGCTAATACATCAAAGAAAAATTGGTGTCAACTAATCGGTTTAGGACACAGATTTAGAATGGTTAAAAAATCCCATGAATACTTCAAGCATTTTTTCTTCTGTATACCACTAAAGGCTTGGGAGCAGTACAGCTGACCTTGTGCGCTCCAGAAACCTGTCCGCCACTCGACATTAACTGACTGTTTAACTCACCCAGCCACGCAATTAGTCCGCCACAACGCATAATGTTGTGTAATAATACCCTCTATATCCAATTTAGATTACACTTGCTCCCTCAGGCATTTTAACTGCCATGCATCATCTTTCATTCACTTCTTCTTTGCCACGTAAAGCCGTTTTCATGCGTCAAAACCGAGGTCGCTCTCTCGGAGAAGAAGGGAAAAAAAGGAGAAGAAGAAGCGATAACGAAGAGGAAGTGATAAAGTTGGAAGCTGCCAAAACAACAGACATTAGATTTAGATTCAAATCAGCACAGTGCGTTAGAAAAAGCCCACTTTTGCGCATCTAAAAACGCGGACGCACATTTCCACATTTAAAAAAGAAAATAAAAGCGTGAATGAGCAAAACTATACTCACCTACACCTCCTCTTTATCAGTGCAGTGCTGAGAGGTGGAAGCAGTTGCCATAATCTACTCCTATTATAGGCTCCAGGATCTCAAATTATGGGTCCTCCTACTCCACAGAGCCACTCTGAACCAGAACGCATTAAGGAGGACACATGACAGACTCCTACCTCTAGAAACTTTAGTCGCCTCTTCTATGTAATAAATACATACAAATAAATAATGTCACAAAATTCTGCATGTGATGTTTTGGCACCAATGGTGATCGAATGTGCATGTTTTCTGTTATATCTCGGCATAATACTTTGATTATAAGAGGAGCGCTGTCTAATAATGATGCTATACCTTCCAACATAAGATAACCGCCAGCACCGGCGGGTTGGCTCATCTTGTAGCTGTTATGAGAAAAGTTCCAGTAATTAGTTGATTGTCTGCACACCATACAGAAGGCTGTGAAACTAGGTCTCGTCGTATCACTGTCATCTGATTAGGCTATACTGTAGGCTCGCTTTGTGTATCCATCCTTCTTTCTTTATCCCCCGCCCTCTTTCTTTCTTTCGTTTCTTGTCTGTTGCTTTCTTGTCGTCTCTGCTCTTCGCCTCTCTGCTCCCGACGTGGTATCGCGTTCATCGTGGTCTTTTGCCCTCTAGAGGTTGTTCAGAGCCTAAAAAAAAAAAAAAAAAAAAAACACGTGACAGTGTGTGCACACACTCTTTAGCAGCGCCTACAGCGATCCCTTTCGGCTTATCTGAGACCTGAACTGGAAAGTCAATCACCGGAATGAAAATGGCTTGTAGATGTCTGAAACATAGTACATAATATTTATAACAGCCTGCAATTATTTTCCAACGTCGTGTTAGTTCACCGCAACGTGCAAAGCAAATATTGTAATTAAATTATTAAAGATCTAGATCTCCTTTTTAGAATCAATAATAATAATAATAATAATAATAATTTTATTTTCTGGACCATCGTATAACTGACAGTGCCCGATGCCAGTTAAATATAAATAAGTAATTGCCGATAACAGTGGCATATTAAATAAATCTAAGCTCTCCAGTATTTCAGCACTGAAACGTATCTGCAGTGATCAAATGAGATTACATCCACTGGTCCAGGCGGATTTGGTGTAGTTGGCACTAATCTGCCCTGGCTTGAGGGTTTATGACTTTCTGGGAGTGTGTATCTGACTGGTTTACTCCAGGATCTATTGCAAAAACTATTTAGCCGTCGCCACAGTAAATCCTTCAGATGCAAGCGACGGGCGCAGACAAATCACACTACAACAATCACAGCACAGAAATGTCTATGAGGCAACAACTATTCTGATAGAGTTGTTCGGCCGGCGACTGTTTGCGCCATCTTACTTTTACTTTTTCAGCCGTCGTAAATCTTACCAATGCAATATTCGTCTGGCGTTAGAAAGTCGACGCGCATAATAGCAGCCATCCATTTCAAACTCCCGTTGCGGATTTTAACACAAGGCGCACGGAGATCACGGAGCATCATTCTGTTGAATTAACGCACACACTAAAAATGAAAAAAAATGTTTGTTTTTTTTTTTACGCACAAAGAAAGAATAACAAAAAAAGAGAGAGCACAGCAGTGGAGCGCCTGTTTAATTCCTGCCGGTATCTTGCAAGCCCCATATCCTGGCACACAGCAGCCGATTTGTTATTGATCAACTGTGAAAGTGACGGCTTCGTATTTGGAAAAAAAAAAGGGAAAAAAAGAAGAGAGTTGGGAGTTGACAGACTCGCATGATGTCGCCATCCAAAGGGGGGCTGCCAGGCACACTTGAGACTTACTGCAACGAGCCTTGTTAAAGAGGAAAAAAATAGAGAAATAGAGAATGAGAAGGATTGTTAGTTAACGTGAGAGAGGGAGGGGGTGAGGGAGAGAGAGAGAGAGCGAGAGAGAGAGAGAGACGGAGAGAGAGAGAGAGAAGGAGAGAGCGAGCATGGATTTGGGCAGGGCTGTGGTTACCCAGCATAAGCTTGCCTTTTCCTTCGGTGACTACACCCCGAGAGGAGGAGCGTAGTAGGCGTCAGGATCCTCAATTTTTCAACTTAGCATCTTGGCAGGACATTTTCCCAAGCAAAGCCCCCGTCCGACGGGTAAAAAAAAACTTCTGCGCGGGCATGAGAGCAACGGTGCAACTCAGATAAGGGAGCAACAGAAAAACAAAACCAGACAAAACATCCGACGGGCAGTGGCTGGCTGGCAGCGACCAAAAACAATCCATCCAACATCTAAGCCTCTCTTTATTTAATCACTTTTACTTTTTGTCATCACGATTGTCATTTAGAAGGGGGGACAGACAGCGGGTCTGCAGGAACACGGCTCTATGCGCTCCGACAGCAGCAGCGCATGAGAAAATAAAGAGGGGGAAAGTGCGCAAGTTAAGTGGCTTATACTCTCCTGGCTCCAGCATGGCGTATCCTCAGGGCTACTTGTACCAGCCGTCCGCGTCTCTAGCCCTGTATTCGTGCCCTGCGTACAGCACCAGCGTTATATCGGGACCCAGAACCGAGGAACTTGGGAGATCCTCTTCGGGATCTGCTTTTGCGCCCTATGCCGGATCTACTGCGTTCACCAGCGCCTCGCCAGGCTACAACTCCCACTTACAGTACAGTGCAGACGCGGCGGCAGCTGCCACATTCACCTCGTACGTGGTGAGTAAACTAAAGGTGATTATTCAATCTAATAGGAAGCAAAAGCGAGGATATTAACTCGTTACAGAAGTCTTAAGTGTCCCCAGTGCATTCGGAGCCAAGCGATTATGGGAAATGTGCGTCAGCGAGGAGTGCATGGATATAATATTACCAAATGTCAAGTCCACAAAATACGTTGTTAAGTAAACAGAAGTAATTTAACTGAGTGCTGTGCTATTATATGGTTCTTCAGTAAATTGTAGTTTTTTAGGAGAGAGAGTGGGCAATGCCCTGCCGAGGCTTCCACGCTCAGACTGCAACGCGCACTGTGATGACAATTTAGGTCACTGTATTTGTTGTTTTTCTCATCCTATTAGTTGAGCCAGTTGTACAACTTAAACATTGCGACCTTTGACAAATGAAAGAGGAAAATTGTGTTGTATTTTTGTTGTATTCTCTGTGAGTGATCTCCCCACACCATTCATTCAAGGGACTGGCTAAATAGGCCTTGTTACTAAAAAGACAGATCGCTGTAGAATAGGAAAATGAACTGAACGTTAGGCCCATCATGCACTGTGTTAATATATTATGATAATTACAAATTGTATTATTTTAATAGCGAGAATAATGGCCACTGCATGCTGACATCAGGTTAATAATTGACATGCATAGAAACATACATTTCTTTTCAAATAGCCGATAAAGTTCAAACACACTCCATAAACATTAACTTTAAACTTGAACTACTGGATTAAAGCCAGTGTGTTCGTGCACGTGTGTGTGCGTGCGTGCGTGTGTGTCTTTCTCTGTGCGCGCGCATGTCTGTGCGTGTGCGCGAATGTGTGTGTTCATGTTTGTGTGCCGTAAGTCCGTCTAACTATTGTGAAGCAGTTTAGAAAATGACTGTAACAGAACTTTAACATATTTTTTCATTTTCTGATTTGTTTTTTGTTTTTTTTTAAATCACAGAGTTCTCCCTATGACCACACTACGGGCATGGCCGGCTCAATAGGATACCACCCTTACGCAGCACCCTTGGGCACCTACCCTTATGGTGACCCAGCATACCGTAAAAACGCAACCCGGGACGCCACTGCCACCCTGAAGGCCTGGCTCAACGAGCATCGCAAGAACCCCTACCCCACCAAGGGCGAGAAGATCATGCTGGCCATCATCACCAAAATGACCCTCACCCAGGTGTCCACCTGGTTCGCCAACGCCAGGAGGAGGCTAAAGAAGGAGAACAAGATGACCTGGACCCCCCGGAACCGGAGCGAGGACGAGGAGGAGGACGAGAATATTGATTTGGAGAAAAACGATGACGACGAGCCAAACAAGCCCACAGACAAGGGAGACTCCACAGACACAGAAGCAGGTCGGTGGTGCAGGAAAGAAAAAAAAATCAAAAAAAAAATCATCAATTTTTCATCGCAGTCGTTTCCACTCAGGGTGCAAAATTGATTGCTGGTTAATGGTGGTATATTATTTATAATGGGACAATTGCTTTAAATAATAATCACCTTGAACTCCCCTCGTTTGACTTCTCAGGGGCTGAAATTGCTGGTGACGCAAAGTGTTTAGCAGTCAATTTATCTTTAACTGCATAATAAGGATACAGCTGGTGTATTGCGCCCGCTATTCGGCTAAAAAATATTGCCTTTGTATGATAATTATATCCCAGCTTTGAACGGTTGCTGAATGCTTATTATCCCAACTATTGATACGACACGATTATATTTAATCCGAAAATATATTTGCAAATTAAAACAGCAAACATACTGTTTGCTCAGACTTTAATTTGGACCACATTGTTCGTGTTTGTGCAACACTGTCTTATCATTGTGGAGAGGAGTTCATTCACCTTTTTTAGGCTGGCATCTTTATGAGGACAATTTATAGCACACACACTAACTGTTTTTAAGGGAAACCTTCATAAGTAGGCTAATTATTTTTATATATCCGATTTCAGCTCGCACTGGTGTTCACTCGCCTCACTTCACCTACAACAGATGTTACAGTTTTTATCAATGTTTTAATGCTACGCTTATTTGGCAGTGATCCTATTCTTTATTTGTGCTTTAGATCATAAACTGCTGAACCCAGGGGACATAGGCTGTGACAGATTTAAAGAGGAGAACCACGGCAAAGACACGGATCCCCTTCTGAGCGACTCGGAGTTAAAAGACCAGGAGGAGCGGACTACAGAGTTGCTGCCGGATTCCGCGAAACCCACCACTTCGTCTCCCTCGGCGGTGCCCCGGGGGAACCAGGCCGTTGCGCAACAAGACAAGCCGTCAGATTTGAGCCATGCACCGGGTACGGTGACCAGCAACGTCACCTCTGTTATCCATTCGCCTCCTTCGGCCCCTAAACCCAAACTCTGGTCGCTTGCGGAGATCGCCACGTCGTCAGACAGGTGTAAGGGCAGCGGCGACGCGCCACAGGCTTGCCCCGGTTTGGGTCAGAGCGCAGTAATGGGCACCAACGCGTCTCCATCACGGTCCTCCCCTCAGTGCCCGCTCCCCAACAGCACGGTCCTATCCAGGCCTCTGTACTACACCTCCCCTTTCTACCCCGGCTACACGAACTATGGTGGCAGTTTTGGACATCTTCACAGTAACCACGGCTCCGTAACCACGGGCTCCACGGCACATTTCAATGGATTAAACCAGACTGTGTTAAATAGAGCAGAGGCTTTGGTAAGGGAGAGCCAGAAAGTCAGAGGCCAAACGCAGGTAGATCTTTGTAAAGACTCCCCTTATGAACTAAAGAAAGGTATGTCAAACATTTAATACCTGAATATTTTCCACTCACCGCGGACTTTTATTTATTTTTTGTGGTTGCATTAAAAAAAAACAAAAAAGAAAAAGAACAATGATGAAGCAAATTCTGAGAACAGTTATTTTCTGAGTAAATGCTTATCCTCAGATTTTTAGTTTCTGAATGGTTAATCCTAAAATGTAACAAGAATGGTCTTAATCGCTGCAGCCGCCTGAGTCTATTTGTATTAAAGACTAACATGTATATTTAATGTAGCATTTTTGTATTTAAAATGGACAACACACTATCTTTGAAGTAAATTATGGAAAAAAATTATATACTTGTGCAGCGATTATTTTTGGGAGCAGTTGGCATTGCCTGATATGTGTCTGAAGTGCTTCAAGGCCAATTAATTAATTCAATATTAATTCAATTTTGCACCGTGACAGATGTTTCAATGGTAATCATCATCTCAAAATATTATGGTACTGAGAGTTCTGACAGAAGTGGAAGAAAAGGCCTGCATTCAGCAAAAAAATGAAATAAAATTTAAAAAAAAAGGATGTTGGAATATCGAAACAATAAAAGGGTTCGGTTTCGCTTTGGTTGGTGCAAATACTCCCAGGGTTTTTTGTGAATGAAAAATGCTGGAAACAACACGTTGGTATATTTTGGTGCATGGCTTATCACCAGTTCTTTTTTTTTTCTTTAAATACAACAAGGGCCTCACACTTTTTCCCCTTTTACTTGAGCACGTTTGTGAGAGTGGATATTGATATAATAACAACACCGAGGCGCAGTCATTTAACCCAATTACCTATCGTGTTTTATGCAGAGCAATCAGGTGGTGAACTCCGGTAATGAGCTCGATTTTATGCCAAATTTAGACCTCATTACTATTTTCCAAGGCGTGGCAAAGCTGTTAAAAGGGACGCGACCATGCATTTAGAACATACTGCCCTATTATATATCATTAATGGAGAGTCTCTTTAATGGCGCGTTAGATGTGAAACACCGGTGTTTGGAGGAAAGGGAGAATGCTGTCATGCACGCAGCGGAGACAGATATTATTGTAGTGTGCAGCCGGTAGCCAGGCACTGTCCTCTAAACTCTTCCAACTTCTGCAGGTAGGTGTCACACTTGCTCCTAATTTCAGGGGGACTCTTTGTTGATCTGTCACGGAAACCCATCCCTGATCAAATGGCCTAGTTAAAAAGAAGTGGAGCCAATGGGGCACCCACAGTGATCACACTTATTATGAGGATTATAGCAACTTTGACAAGTGGATATTAAAAAAAAGGCACGAATTACATACTGCACCATGAGGGGGAAAAAAAAAAACAATCTCAGGCCTGAATAAAAGAAAGGTGTTGTTTTTGTTTTTCCTGATGGTTTATTAAAGTTGGACAAATACATTAAAAGGAAGGGGAAAAAATGACTGCCTTAAGAAGAAAATAAGCATAAGAAAGAAATATTATTATTATAATTATATTATTATATT
>NW_023339663.1:22464917-22466766 GCF_004916995.1 Morone saxatilis | reverse complement strand
CCCCCCCCCCCCCCCCCGCGAATAATCTGTGCGGGTCAAGTACAGCTGGAGTCTATTTACGCATTTGAGCTAAATTTGACCCCCAACTCGTATGTGTTGTATCGTGTAGCCGGACGTTTTATCAGTGGGCTGTTTATACGAAGCAGCGCTTGGCCCGCTGGGTAATCCTTCGCCGATATTGGGAGCGTGTTTATCAACAGGTTTCGGTTTCACCCTGTGCTCTGACATACAGTAGCTCTTGAGGAGGCGTTCACGGAGCGGTCCAGTGGCAGGTGTCTAATCTGTTTGGTCCACAGCTCCAAGGTTCTTCACGAGTCTGCTCCTGCAGCAAATCCCGTGCCAAACTACTGATATCTCAGGCCTGTAGTTTGCAGCAGGTCCGTTTTGAGTAGAGTCATATCAGTGATGGGTAAACTGATCTCCAGTAGATTATCAGACAGATGGTATTTTATATAAACAGTTTCATTGCGCGTTTTAAAATGCCTTATAGATGCTTAGCTCCAAATAGGTAGGATCTTTAACCAGTGCCATGCATTTAGCTTTAAAAGTTCCATCAGAGGGAAATACTTTTTAGGGCTTTAGTGATTGGCCTTTTATCTTAGATCTTTTCTTTTCTAAATCCCCCTGCACTTACGCACTGGACAACAAAATCTCATGTTAGGTAAAAAAGCTGGATAACGTGGCTTTACCTCTGATAAACCTGCACACTAGGCTGCACAGATAATTACAATAATAAAGGGATCATACGGGGCCACAGATGCCAGACTTAACTTTCACTTCATTAGATCCTAGCGTTCCCAAAAGTGTCGAAAACAAACAAGAAACCACGGTTTACTCTTGTTATTCATTAGTCTTATATTAGCACTATTTTCAGTCACCACTGAAAGTCTCCCTCATGACAGCAACACACCGACGCACACACACGAATGTCGTGTCTACTTTTAGAGTAAATACATACACCAGCAGAGAAGCTGGGTTTTTTTATTTTTTATTCTGTAGATTTAGAGAAAGAATAAGATAGGTTAATATATATATATATACAAATTATACATTCATTCGATTTTAGACAGCTGGGTGAAAAGGTGTGTTTACATTGTACAGGTCTAAACTGGATATTAAATCGTTAATTCAGTAAATTTAAATTAAGCGTGAGTCGCGGCCCTTACTCTTCATGTATAGCCATGAGCTATTATTTTTAGTTTTCGTAAGGGGGAAAAAAATGGTTTAATTGATATGAAGACAGTAGTAAGAAGCATTTTTCCCAAACACCCCGGTATCTGTTTCTGAACGCTCAACAGTAACAAAGTCGGAGTGAAGGGTACAGACCTTATCCTCCTCTTTTCTCCTCTGCTTCCCCTCCTGTCGGATTATTTTCCCCCATTTTCACACATGGGAACGTTTTCACCCCCTACTTAATATTCTCACATTGTAGCAATCCCAACAATGAACCGACACGCCATTCAAGTGGAGGGGAAGCCAGGGACCAAGTTGTATAAAGTTGCAGAAAGCATCTCCCCTGTAGGCTACCGTGCCTCTGATGAAGGGCTGCAAGTTCTCTCGCTCCGCTTCCTCAAGCAATCTGGGGTTAATTGAATGGCTTTTATCGCGCCCAGAAATAGAACAAGTATAATCAACCATCATATATATATTTTTTTAATTAGAGTGAGGGTATTCTTTTTTTTTTTTCATTTTCATGCCCCGTAGTGAACATAGTGAGCTGAAGTATAGTGACATCAAAGCTGTCGCGGCTTCCCCCAATGATATAAAAATATAATATCTCCTTTAAACACTTACTATAAACCATACCTTTTCTGCAGGGGCATAATATTATTAATAATAACAATAATAA
>NW_023339663.1:22464111-22464797 GCF_004916995.1 Morone saxatilis | reverse complement strand
TTTTTTTTTAAAAATCACTCCCAAATCGTGTTTACCGAAAAACATTGAAGCATAAAAAAAAGCTCTCAGGATCTAGTTTAACATGAGATGTCAATTTTCTCAACATTTCCCGTACACCTTTAAATCAAGAAAGTTCTTGGAATTGGAATAACATTATCAACCGGCTCTGCACACACACACACACACACACACACACACACCTGAAAAACCTACTTGACATGTGGACGTCACAGTATTTACCAAGTCTCGCACAAATGATTTACACCGCAGAAATCGTGTGTGTATTGGCCCTAAGAAACATTACTTCTTCAATCAATTCTGAGAAAAACAGCCCAATTTCTAATAAAACTGTAATACTCTCTTAGGGGACATTGCATCGAACAGTTCAATCCCCCGGGGATCAGCAAAGAAAAAACATAATTATGCTATTTAGCCGGCTGATGTGTCGCAATCACTGCTCCAGCACACTCTGTCAGATTAAAATAGAGGGCCCGAATAGAGGACATTAAGGCTAAGGGAATTATATAAACCTCAGGGGAGATTTCAAATTGGAGAAGGGGAAAGTAAACTATAGAGATTAATGGCAGCCATAAACAAGAGCATGCTGTCCCACTTCACTGGAGGTCAACAATAATAATAATAATGTTAATAACAATAATAATAATAATCATTATTATAATAATAAT
>NW_023339663.1:22457690-22464086 GCF_004916995.1 Morone saxatilis | reverse complement strand
GGACTGAAAATAGTGGCTAATATAAGACTAATGAATAACAAGAGTAAACCGTGGTTTCTTGTTTGTTTTCGACACTTTTGGGAACGCTAGGATCTAATGAACGTGAAAGTTAAGTTCTGGCATCTGTGGGGGCCCCGTATGATCCCTTTATTATTTTAATTATGCTGTGCGGCCTAGTGTGCAGGTTTTATCCAGGGTAAGCACGTTATCCAGCTTTTTTTACCTACACTTGAGATTTTGTTGTCCAGTGCGTAAGGCAGGGGGATTTTATGGAAAAAGAAAAGATCTAAGATAAAAGGCCAATCACTAAAGCCCTAAAAAGTATTTCCCTCTTGATGGAACTTTTTAAACTAAAATGCATGGCACTGGTTAAAGATCCTACCTATTTGGAGCAAGCATCTATCAAGGCATTTTAAAACGCGCAATAGAAACTGTTTATATAAAATTACCATCTGGTCCTGATAATCATACTGGAGATCAGTTTACCCATCACTGATATGACTTACTCAAAAACGGACACTGCTGACCAAACTACAGGCCTCTGGATATCAGTAGTTTGGCCACGGGGATTTGCTGCAGGGGAGCAGATCGTTGAAGAACTTGGAGCTGTGGACCAAACAGTTAGACACCTTGCCAGTGGACCGCTCCGTGAACGCCTCCGCTCAAGAGCTACTGTATGTCAGAGCACAGGTGAACCGAAACCTGGTTGATTAACACGCTCCCAATATCGGCGAAGGAGTTACCCAGCGGGGCCAAGCGCTGCTTCGATATAAACAGCACTGATAAAACGTCGGCTACACGATACAACACATAACGAGTTGGGGTCAAATTTAGCTCAATGCGTAAATAAGTCCAGCTGTACTTGACCGCACAGATTATTCGGCGGGGGTGGGGGGGGGGGCATCATCGGCAACACGGGTGTGCTGCCAAATGGGGTGAAAGAGGGGGTTGAGGGAAAAGGAGGGCGTCTTTTTAAATTGAAGTTTTCCCTGGATTTTCCACGTTTCCTCTTCAACTTCAAAACCAAACCAAAAAAAAACTATATTTTACACGGAGTAGCTGTGTGTCAGCAGGCAGACTTTTATTTCTCTATATAATGTAGGCTAAACGTACATAGCGCCGTTATTATATTCCTATAACAAATACTTCATTTAGCTCTGTGTAATCCCTGCACTGTGCCAGCAGAGCATGGGCATTCGTTTAGGGTTTAAAATGTAAAGAAGCGAGCGACTCTTCCTCAGTAAGGACTCCAGTTACTGCCCGTGGCTATTTAATCATCATCATTTCCTAAATGAGAAGGCTAATTAAGGACACAATATTTCAGCTCTAGTCTTCTGGAGAGACTGCACATGAGACTGGAGACTGCAGTCGACAGGGTGTTAAATACTATTCTGCTTTGAATTCAATTTGATTTCTGAAAACGCGTGTATTTTGGATTCCTAAATATATATATATATATATATATATACATTTATGTCAAGGTAAAGTGAGTCTCAAGCCTTTGGCACGTCGCACCTCCAACGTTGATGTTAAGTGGAGTTATAAAACGCTCCTGAACACACTGTAAAGCGACCCGATAAGGTCAAAGAGTGATTTACCACTATTTTTTTGCACTTCACGGACTGTTTTTCTATTTCTCCGTGGAGTTCCTCTGGGAGAGATTACACGTGTAATTTTCAGCTGTGAGATGGTTTAAGTGTCCGCCCCCCCCCCAAACATAAATAAAACATTTCTATGAAGAAGGGGAAAAAGGGGGGAAAAAAACATTAATGAAGAGTGATGAACTATGAAGTCCTAGGAGGCCAGGGTTTGAGGTTAGGAGAACTGAAGGATTCAGTTCCAGTGGCAAATAATAATAAGCCTATTTAAGAAGGCTTAGATTATTAAAATGTGTTCATTAAGCAAAATAAAATATAATTGAGTTTTTTTTTTATTTTTTAAAGCTGATCATTTATATTCCAAATGCCTCAGCTATGCAAACAATCTAATTTTAATTTATAAATGACATAACACACGCACACCCACAGAGCTCCACTCTGCAAGCACCTTGACTCCTTGAAAGGGGCTTCTCATTGACCAATCTGCTCTGACAGCAGTGTGGCGTGAGCTTCTGACCCTGTGACTGCAAAGGGTCTGTGTTCAGTGGCCATGTAAGGGCTCAGTGGCGCCCACACTGGGGGGTTTTGCCCTGCCCTGGAGGAGGTGAGGTGCACGCGCACACACACACACACACACACACACATAAACACACATTACAACGCATACATCCGCAGAAGGGACCTACTCTACGCCAAACCCCCTCAGGTATGCGCAGCCACAGAGCAGTAAGTGTGTGAATCCAGTCCGGAGGTGGAGACACCGGCAGGTTCTTCCTCCTGTGACTCTGTACAGGTCCTGTCTGTGTCCTCGCCTGGCTCCTCCCTCGCTCTGGTTACAAGGTGAGGAAGTTCAGCACACCCACTCCTGAAACACTGACTAATGCCTGTGTTTTGTGACACATCCCCGCTACCTCACACAATGCAGCATCCTACTCAGCAGTTTTCATCACACCATTAAAGATCCTCTAAAATAACAGAACAGCCATGTGGTATTGATCTCTCTCTACTAGGCTACACCAAGGTCAGCGTCTCTGTAGATGCAACTTGTAAATTTGTTAAATGGTAATAATATAGTGCATGTGGTTTGTGTGGAAACATTAGAAAGGCTATCCTCAAATATTATAACATTAATGGTTGTGATGAAGATTGATGAACTGTTTTCTTTCAGTGACTTCAGAGGACCCAGGAGGGAGGAGGGGTACCAAGCTGCCTGACTGTTTATTTACATTTGCCCTTTTTAAATGATCCCTTTCTTCTCAACATCTGCTCCACATTACCACACAGATATCTGTCCTAATGACCGCTATAATGCCTGCGCTCACACACACACTCCAACATAAGCGCTCACACATACACTGCCTGTAACATTACCATTATCCACTGTTCTTCTGGGACACTTTACCCTCTCCAAACCACCTTGCACAACAAATGGACCCTCCTCTCACTGCTGGCCCTTTTGTTTGCTCCGAGCTTTCCACTTTTCCTCCCAGTTTGGTGTAGTCTGATGGATGCAAATGGGCACTTACTTAATTGGATCAGTTCCCAAGATGGAGATAAACGGGGCACTGCCTTTTTTTTCTCCCTTCCCCAAGTTATTTTGAGCCGCGCTCAGTTCAGCGGTGTGTGGAGAGAACGTTAATGAGGAGGGGCGAGGAGGAGACGCCACCACTGCTGGACTTATTCAAAACTGTGCTCCAGACTGGCCCTCACACGCACAAAATGAGGGAAGGAACCCGCATGGGCCCCGTGTGTGAAGGTGTCTCAATGCCAATTTAGTAAAGTGCCTGCTAGTGATGCAACACGGAAACCGTCCAATCAAGAAGCACCACACTGGCGGCCATGGTTATGGTACGTGCAGGTAGCTGATGGCCATTGTCTTTCAACAGACAAATTAGGCGGCAGTCAAATCTAAACATAAACATGGAGGCAAACAAATCAGTTTAGTACATGCTTCCTCATGTTACACTTCACACCTGAATGTTCCAGACATAGCAGATGATAACTAATGAAAAATATGTTAGTTTCTTCTTCTGTCTGAACCTCCCATCCCAAAACAAAACAAACAAAAAAAAAAAAAAATCAAGCAGTGGCTGCATGCCAGTGGGGGTGTGTTGGCTGCTACACTCTGATTAACAGGGTGGTTTACAGCCAACTCCAATAGGTAATCTCATCAGAGAGGGGCTTTAAACAGATAAAGACCACCCCTAACTATCCCCACTTGCAAACCCCTGTTCCTGCATGAGACCTCCTATCTAATGCAGTAACTGAGGTCTGCTAATACCTGGAGGAGGCTAACATGGCCAGCCACAAACTAGGCTCAAGTCTTCTATTGACCTCATTTTCAATAAAGGAGCCTTTTCCAGTCTGATGGATGATTTGTTGGTCTTGCATGGAATGGCCATCTGGATGGAAGGATATGATCACTGTAGTAGGTACGCATCACCTGCCAGCTAGGATTCTCTGTATAGACTAAAGCTTGCAAGCTGCAGCTATGCGTCTGCCTATGCATTTCACTTGAGTTAATATGTTTAAACCCAGACTAGCTAAACAAGAGAAAGAAAAGGAAAAAGAAGAGCTAATTGAATTTTGCACCATATGGTCACTATTGGCTCAAGGTTTTTTCATCTCAAGTCAAACATGAGGTTATTTTGATCCAATATGAGAAAATCCCTCGTTGCATCTGGAGACATAACAGCAGTTCATTCAGTTATCAAAAGCTTTGTACCCGGGCCTCTTTGTTGCAGAATAAAGAGGAGGAATCCAAAACAAATCTGTGAAAGAGCCTTGGCTGTAGTAAAACCCCTTGTCCCACACAGCCTCCCTTTTTTTGTTTGGGGAGCTCAGATTGGGTTCACAGTAGCTGCACTTTAAGTATAGAAAGATCTGATTTATTAGCTTGTCAGGGGAAGCATTGTTCAAGAAAGCAATCAAAAAGCACTTACCTAGCTCCTCTAAAATTACTGCTTTTTTCACTGGCTAATTTGTGTAACTCCCATGGAGAGGCTGGCAAAGAGTTTGATGAGGCATATAATGATGATTAATGAATTTATTGCCCTGCTGCTCATCAAACGGTTGTAGTATATACTTCTCTCCCTTTTCTTCCAATGTGTTGCGCAGGCTCCAGAGCGACAGAGGGCCAGAGATGAGATAGTGTTGCCCTCCTCCCTGCTACCTCCCTTTGGCTGTTAACCTGACTGACCTGATGGGCATGAGAATGTAGCGGAGGGTCTGTGGGCAGAGTGGGAGCACAATGGACAGTTTAATAAAAGGTTAAACTGGAAATGCGAGTAAACCTGCTGCAAGGTACACATGCTCTCAACTTTCAGTCTCTGATCACTTTTGTGGGAAAGGCCAGGGGTAACCAGATCCACACAGTTTCTTCTTCCCTCCACCACCGACACAACAACCTCTCACAACCCCCCGCCCCCATATGCATCAGCCTCAAAGAGAGCAAGAGAAAAAAAAAAAAAGCATGCAAGCCGCTACAAATTCTTAGTAATGAGTTGACAAAAATCACCAAATACACAGTCTACGTAGAAGCAACAACCATGTTGAAAAAATGAAGGCAGTGTCCTCACACAGCATTATTCTGTTCAAACAAGGCCTGCTCTCATCATAAATGATGATTAACGACTGGCGGGTTTGTGTGTGTGTGTCTGTGGGCTTGTGAAGCGGTCACTACGGGGTCAAAAGCACTTCTACATATTTGCTAAATAAGCCCACCCCCCTCCACCCAGCCTGCTCCCATAACTCTGGGGTCACTCATCTCTCCGTTCAACATTGTATAGGATGTTTACACTTGATTACACCCCATGCCTTTCCTATCCCCTTCTCTTTGGCCAACTGTGCTTGATTAAGTCCTTGCTTGTTCACCATTGCTGCGGCAACTAAAGAACGCATTGTTGCCACAATCCCAACCCACCCCCACCCACCCCCCACCCCCAACACCATCACACGCAGGAGATCTTCCCTCCTTTTTTATCTGCTTTAAGATGAAACATGCTCATGGAAAAATTATTCGAAGTGGATCTGCTATGCCGATTCCCCTGATTGGGTTGCCGGCTCGTTGTTTTGCGAAAAAAGCAGATGAAAGCAATACCAGGCAGCACTGAGTGAATCTCAATTTCTCCTTTTAGGACGCGTGCATTTTCAATCTTCGCCATGGCAGCCGGAGAGGTTATCAGGAGCCAGAAGGCTCTACCTAAACCTCTTCCATCCACAGTCCATCAAAACAGAAAGAAGGAGAGAGCAAGGGAGGCCTGATGAATATTTAAAGAACTTTAACTGGTAAACCTTTAATGTTAAACGATGAGATGTAAAAACACACCTATATTTGAACAGGCTTCTCCCTTTACTTCCAAAGACTTTATATACTTCTAATTTTAACTACAAATTCTGGGGTTATGATATATGGGCAAATTACATGCGATGTAATTTGAGGGGGAAACTGTGGCAATGTGCTATTTTGCAACCCGCACCTAAGAAACAACAAATCCGTGGACAAGAAGTATGCACACTGGAAAGAGACAGAAAGTGAGCTTTCTTGGAAAACTTATGTCATCAAACACTTTCATGTATCTAACGTTAAACACCGCAAGAGATCAGCATTGCCTAGAAGATATGGGGTTAATAATTGCTTTTATTGGTTTATTGTGTGAGCGAAGGAGCTCTTTGATGTATTTAAGGGACCAACCTATATGAATCAGTGATGCAAGAAACAGCCTATCCAGGGAGCTGATCCCAAAGAGGGTGATGGTGGGGAGGGGGGGGGTGTGTTTTTGCGTGCGTGTCTGTGTGT
>NW_023339663.1:22440429-22457590 GCF_004916995.1 Morone saxatilis | reverse complement strand
CCCCCAACACCATCACACGCACACACAGACACGCACGCAAAAACACACCCCCCCCCTCCCCACCATCACCCTCTTTGGGATCAGCTCCCTGGATAGGCTGTTTCTGCATTCACTGATTCATTAGGTTGGTCCCTTAAATACATCAAAGAGCTCCTTCGCTCACACAATAAACCAATAAAAGCAATTATAACCCCATATCTTCTAGGCAATGCTGATCTCTTGGGTGTTAACGTTAGATAATGAAAGTGTTTGATGACATAAGTTTTCCAAGAAAGCTCACTTTCTGTCTCTTTCCAGTGTGCATACTCTTCCACGGATGGTTGTTTCTTAGCGTGCGGTGCAAAATAGCACATGCCACAGTTTCCCCCTCAAATAACATGCATGTAATTTGCCCATATATCATAACCCCAGAATTTGTAGTTAAAATTAGAAGCTATATAAAGTCTTTGGAAGTAAAGGGAGAAGCCTGTTCAAATATAGTGGTGCTTTTACTCTCATGCGTTTAACATTAAATGTTACCAGTTAAAGTTCTTTAAATATTCATCGGCCTCCCTTGCTCTCTCCCTCTTTCTGTTTGATGGAGTGGATGGAGAGGTTTAGGTAGAGGCCTTTCTGGCTCTGATAACCTCCTCCGCTGCCATGGCGAAGATGAAATGCATGCGTCTAAAGGAGAAATTGAGATTCACTCAGTGCTGCCTGGTATTGCTTTCATTGCTTTTTCGCAAAACAAGAGCCGGCAACCCAATCAGGGGAATCGGCATATGCAGATCACTGCGATAAATTTTTCATGAGCATGTTTCATCTTAAAGCAGATAAAAAGGAGGAAGGGGAAAGTGGTTATTAAACAAAAGATGGAATCAACAGAGTGAAAAATGGCGTTAAAAATGAAGTTTCTAAGTGGGTGTTTTGCTTCACAAGCTGTTTCAATTCTCTGACAAGTATGCATATAGTACTGTACGGCGTACAGTATGCTAAACGGGAGGGGTTAAGACCTCATATTATGCAGTTTGGTAGTATTTCTAGAATGCAAGTTTTGTGTGCCACAAGTTAAAAAAAGATTATTTTTTTTCTCTCTTATTGGAAACACATTGAACCAACGGTCAACAGGTTCACTTGCATATATCACCAATAGGTTATAATCACACTGTCTGTCGCCTGTGGGAATCCTGGAATTTTAATGAATGATGCTTCTGCTTCCACACACATGAGCTTTAGTCTCTCTGGATGGGGTTAATGTGTGTGGAGCAGACCTTGTTCAAATAGTATTTGCAAATGCTTTTCATGGTTTATTTTAGCCTAACAGGTGCAAGATAGGTGGAGTTTGCCACGCAGGATGATTAGAGGTTACTTATCCGATCACAAGAATTCAACTGTATGTGTTGTTTTTGTTGTTATGTTTTGACTGACAGCTTATCTGACACACCCTTTATTTAACTGCTGTAGTAAACGCTACATATCATAAACACAAAAATTACAAGTGGATACAAACTGTACTTGGAATTGTGACCAGAAGGGAATCAGTCAAAATCCCCATAATGGCTGATAATAAATTCCAGGAAACTTTATAAAACTGTTTAACTCATTACTTTGAGCAAGGCATGTACCTCCAGGTGCTTCAGTAGAGCTGTGAAAAAGACCAGGGGTGCCAAGCTGACCTTTCTTGAGTAAACGGATTGAAAATATGTACTGTAGCCATAATTTCGAGTGTTAAGTTGAAATAAACTGGAAACGGTTTAACTGCTTTCCCATGTGCCAGTGCACTAGCAGAGGACGACCGCAAGATCGCCCCCCACTAGTCCTTGACCTGTTGACTGACTCACAAATGCACCAACTTCATTAGCAGGTCACCAGTCGGCACTCACACTGTCATTAGTAAATACATGAGTATTGACACACACATAGACAGTAAAAACCTTACGCACATTATGTCATTGACTAGAGCAGTTTTACCTCTGAGGCTACAGGGAGTCGAGCTGATGAGGGGTCGCCCAACCAATTACAACGGTTCCACCTGAAGCAGTCAATAGCAAGTAAAACCTTGATTCATTATCAAAAGTGCATGGATAAAAATGCTAAGTAAAAAAGAGAAAAAAAAGAAGATATATAGACCGGCATAATATGCGTACAGTTGGACAGTCCTATTTTCTGTGCATAATTGCTTTAATGTGGGCTATTAAGCCTAAGTGGATATGATTTTACTGTCTGCCCTACATTCAGTATCATTGCTGCCATGATCAATACTTATGATTTGTAAGACACCAGCCATCGATGGCATAGTGTGATAGTTAAGCGTTTGACCTTGTGAGGAAGAGCTCTTTCCTTGTTCTTGAGACTATCAAAGGGAGCAAGGATGCTGGAGGACAAAGTATAGAGACAGCAAAAGCAGGTACATACCATAGACGCACAGGACAGACGGATACACTTCATCTGTATGTGACTTTATGGCCACTCTTTTCCTCGAACATTCACATCTTCTAAGGTGTGTCACACTCTCTTCTAACATAAAAAGGGGCTTTCAGGGCGCCCGGTAGTTCACCTGGTAAGAGCATGCACTCCATGTAGGCCATGAGTCCTTACCGCTGCGGACCTTTGCTGTATGTTGTCCGCCCTTTCCTAATAAAACCCCCCAAAATATCTTAAAAACAGAGGGGGCTTTTTATAGGAAGGTATAGTGTGCCAACCATACATTGTATAATTAAAAATGTAGTCTCTGATGTTACACATAGGTTTCTTTAAGGCTTCTGGCCTATACATTCTTTCTTAACATAAGGCCTGTTTAGAGTGCTTCCCCATGTAGGGAAGTGACACAAACACACACACACACACCACACACACACACACACCACGACACACACCAGCTCCAGCACACACCCCACACACAAACATGCACACACACTTCAGATTAGACGTTGAGCCTGAGTGACTTAAACAAGAAAAGATAACTCTTTGTATGGTGACAGATGGATAAGCAGAGCTATCTCAGGCTGTAATCTTGGAATAGTTTGAGACACTTTGTGTTTTGGCAACAGACGAACACGATATGTGATCTCCCCCTGAATGAATGAGCAATAGTGTTTTAAGAGAGAGGGATCTGTTTTTGATTCGTGTTGTGTCATGTTTTTACCGTAGGCGATCAGACACCAACATCTGGCATGATCACCCTCAAATCCAACAAAAATGTCACTGTAAGATAATGCGTGGCACTAAAAAAATCTGAACCACCACAGGTAAATAGCTGGATTGCTTGCACATATTTTAGGTCTGTATATCATCTCTATTTTCTGGATATCTTTCCACAGTTACAAATGTATGTTGCATGCATAGGTATGTGAAAATACACTGAGCACTGATCACTAAGGTTCCGGGGGACCTAGACCAATTAAGATGTACTCGCCTGCGATCAATAAAGAAAACATCAGAGGGGGAAGAACTCCCAGCCTCATTAGTATTAGCAAACCCTGACACCGGTCAATCAGTTGTTGATAAAGATCTACTCTCAAGTCTCCTGAGTGCATGCCTACATGTGTCTGCATACACACGTGCTTGTGAATTTTACAACAATGCACACGTTTGCAAATTAATATGAACATTCTGAAACATGCTGGGGATATGTAAGCATCAAAGGCTCGACTTATAATTGGTGATTAAGACACAAAAATCATTTAAAGCTCTCTGATCGCCCTTTCAGGCGCATATGTTATCCAGTACAGCATTATTCTTGTATCAACTTGTCCAGAATCTCATGTTTCCACTCAAGCCAGTCTGACCGCAGGCATTTCTTGACCAGCGGCTGGGGCAAAGTTTTAGTTTAAATTCTGTCTTCGCCGTCTGTCTGTCTGTATGGGTGAATGAGGCTGAATCTAAAGGAAGCAGGACAAGAGGCACCTAACACAACACAATGATCAAGTGCTTGTAGCATGAGTAGCCAGAGTACACAGGGCTATTAGATGTGAGTGATACGGTTGAAGTTACTCCTGTGAACTTTGCCGTGACTAGATGCTTGGTACGGTTTGGTGGGGGGGTGGGGAGAAATTCTTGGGGAGGTTGCGGGGGGGTACTTGAGTTGGGTGTGCGAGAGGGTGTACGGCCTAACAGTCGATATTTATCCCAGCAGCCACACAACTCCCCTCCTTGTCTCCAGTTGGATTCCGCGTATAAGTGCTGCCATTCTTTCTTCCATTGAGCACAGGCAACACGTGTTTGTGACCACACTCTCTCTTTCTCTCCCTCTGTTTTTCACCCTCTCACTCCCTTCTCCACCAAACCCAGTTATTAACACAAACACTGGCTGACACTTGTTTGTGCTTTTAATTGTGTCTGGATGTTATGTCTCTTGTGAACACATACATTAGCATTTCTCTGGCACAGTATAATCACTCCTTCAACCACAACACCATGCAGACAGAGCACAGGAAATTACCACATGCAATCATGTTTGCTGCACAAGCACATTTGGCTTCACTCGGCTCCTGTATAGTCTGCCGCAGCCTCTAACTTTGTGTCGGTTTGTGAGTAAGTGCTCTTTGTAGATGATATTTCATTTCAGCCCAGAGTAGTGACGGTAAATGGAATTATATAAACTATCCTTCCAGTAATGTCAATAGTGTTAAACTATTAGAAGGCAATGAAATCATGTGATATACAGATTACAGTGGTAAATTGATTATGCATTATGATTTGTTTGATAATTAGGATAACAAAAATCAGTATTCATTAACTTTGAGCTAAACAACCAGTAGGACCAGAATGTAAGGATGTGCACACAATATCACGTTTTGTACCTGCAGACTTCTGTCTAATAATCAAAGACTTCAGTAACCCTCAAATGATTCTGACTGTCAGAACACATTTATATTTTTTTTCCTATTTTTCTCTCACTGATATTACACGACCCACAAAGAAAACCTCCTGCTCTTCAGGCCTCTCCACATACTGTGAACAAGGCAGTGGTGTGCCAAAGATTACACTGTAAAATATGCATGTCCCAATGAAATATGTATATAGCCGTGTGTCATCAATGACATGGCTGCTACAAAGGCTATACCGCCGTACACAGGAATACATGTTTCTCTGATTCTATTCCCTTGACTTTAATTGGTGTAGACACAAGAAAAGACTTATCTGGGGGAATAATTAAGCCTGACACCAGTGTATTTGGTGTGCATCTTAGCACATTTCACTGAACCACTCATTTACTTTATTTGAATAACTTCTAGAATGGTAATAAAAAAGCATGCAATAAAGAAGGCTCAGTGCGCCAGCCAGCATTGTTTCGGAATTAAACGCCCCAAATATCTTCAGGAAATAAGATTGTTTTCCTGCGGATGGGGGCCTAATCTACTCAGTCATGGTGGTTTGAAGAGGGAATGTTTTCAAGTTTTAACAGGGTTGGTTCCAGCATTCCCACCACCACAGTGATCTAACTACGAAAAGGGGCTTCTCTTTTCCTCCCTCAGCCACCAAAGGGAAAGGAGGTTACATGGATGAGCTGTGAATTACACCCTGGAACAGCCTAAGCAAGCCAGCTTGAATGCCTAGGACCTGTGAAGTGTCACTGATGATTGAATTATATTCATCAAGATGAGCACTGTATCATTTGTGTACAGTATAGTGAAACTTTGTCCTCTAAGCAGAGATTAAATGGAAGGATTTTTTGGATTCATTACAAGGACTAAGCCTTTAGGCTATCGGGCCACCAGATAATCTCCTCATGACTCAGACTCCCACAATCAACACAAAAGCATTAGAACCATAACAGTTTGAAAACAGTCAAGTACAAGAGGGTGCAACCAGAGGGAAGCTGTGTTAGCTAGTTGCCTCTAGCTGCTTGGCTCTGGGGCTCAGGTGTCCACTTCTCTACAGGTATGTGTTACCATAATAGAGTAGTTAAGAGGGCCTCTTGTCGAGGGCCCTTCCCTCCTGTCTCGGCACACTGACTCCAGTGTGAACAGGGGTGCCTGGCCGATTTAGCGCAGTCTTGTTAGATTGAGTATTGCACAATGGAAACTGTCATGCGGCTTGTAATGTGTAATTGAACTTGGAGCCATTTTGCTTGAGAATATTCAGACCCAGCTCGATTGGATTTCACTTGGAAAAGCCGACAGGCATCCCGCACACTGTTTGCTGAAAAGTTCTTTTTTTTCAGCAGGGAGCAAAGGCCGGGGAACACTTCTCAGAGCCGCTTTTCCCAAATGGCTACATGTCCAGTACAGTTGCACCCTTCTCTTATGTCCCCAAAACCACAATCAGCCCCCGCCCTCCAACCCCCACACTGCTTTCTCACAACCCACCCCACCCTCGCTGGGACTGTTTTGTCCTCTGGAACTTTCATTATATGAAGAGGATAAAAATACAGCACCCTGTGAATTTATGGTTCCTTCAGAGTTGCCATTGAAAATATGAACTTTTCAGACATTCGCTCTGAAACCAAAGTAAGAAAACAGAGCAACCGCAGCGTTTATACAGAGTCACCGCAACATAGAGGCCTATAGTCACTGCACTCGCATTTACAGCTTCTTGGTATTAAGGCGTAGACACTTTAGGCTCTCCACACACACATACACACACACACGCTTATACACATCTAACCACAGCATGAGTACACATCCATACAAGCATGTAAACATTTAAACATATCCACATGTGTCCATGTGAGGAACATAAGCATTCAGTAACAAATGAAAACATGCAATATCTGCATGCAGGAAAAACACACCCACACAAACACACACACAGACAGACGGACAGTTACCATAATCCATTACGTCCTCCTGGATATGTTATAAAGGTTTTGTTGACTGTGCCAGTTTTAAAAGCACAGTCCGTATATCTTATTCCTTTCCCAGTGTAAACCTGTCCTACCCATTTTAACCTCAGACAGTGATGACACATCCCTTTAAACATCCCTTTCTATTGCTTGGACATATGACTCAATGATAATGACAGTATTGAGCGTTTTATAGAGTCATAATTACAATCATCTAAACCTCCATTCTTGGGAGTTTATGTCCATCTCCACCTTTCTTTCTTTCTCTCCCTCTCCCTTTCTCACTGACAGCTGCTTTTCCTGGGAAAGTGCCTCTTTTCTCAGACGATAATCTATTGCCGTCCCCCCATCGCTTACATGTAGCTACATGGTGAGTCAGTGCTGTAATTCCGTCATTAGCTGGATAATGTGTGTGCTGTCTGTGTGTTAAAACTCTAAGTGCCAGCTTTGGTGTGACCCGGGGGCAGTCTGTGGGTTTGACTGATGCCAGTCTACCCACCAAGCGTCATTTGAGCTCTGTAATGGGTTTTGTCCAGCTCAGTTTGGCCTAGATTGGCTTAGGGTATCTGGAACTCCACACTTGTATGTATGTGGACTAAATGTTGCCGCTCCTTTCACCATACAAAACTTTTCATATGTTTGGGACCTGAAAGCACCAAATCCTTTAGTATGGTCTGAGAGTTTTAGTGCTATATATGCTATAAATTGATATGTTGATAAAACAAACAAAACAATTGATGACCGTTGAGTATTCTGAGGAAGTGGACACAATACATAATGTGATTTTTATTAAATTGCTTCAGAGTGTGTGAAAGATCACTGTCTCACACAATGTTTTCCTTTTCCTGATGAACTTGTTGACCGTGCTTTGTGACATGTCTCTGACACGGGATTCACACCAGCATACAGTAACACCCAATCACCTCCAGCCAGTTCCTCTACAGCCAGCCATTACAGTGGGAGCATTCACCACAGTGCCTGCCAAAGACAGACACCTCTAAATCAAAAGTGGAATTACAGTAAAACACGAGTTGTATTACGCCAATACTTTAGGATACATCGAAAGACACACAGCCAAATTGATAAAACATGTCTCGGCTCAGTCCCCACCTGTCTTTTTCCAATAACAAACCCACACAATTAAGTTCTAAACTATGCCATAAATCTTCCAGGACACATATTTAAAGAGTCCCTCCAGGCAGGCAGACATTTGCTTTTGATTGCAGCGTGAGGAAGAAAGACAGAAGTTTGTGTCTGGGTTTTTGAGTTTTTATTGAAAAAGTCATGTGTATTTTTATATATAAATAAAAAAATACATGTTTGTGTGCTGACGTACATCATAAAATACACAGACAACTGTAGACAAAGTTCTTATGTGAGGACTTTGTGAGGACAGATTTTTAAATGCACAGACACACACACACACACACACACACACAGTGCATAAGCTGCATAAAGCATCTACCCTCTGCATATGTGTGTGTGTGTGTGTGTGCGCGTCACATTCAAACACTGTATTCAATCACAGATGAGCTCCTACCAGCCCATGACAAATCTCCACCTGTGTGTGGGATCAGTGTTGTTGCACATGTGGGAGCTCGCCCTGATCCCACAGCCTCTGCACTATCACCCACCACCTGAGGCCCTGAATGACTGACTGACTGATGGGAGAATCTTGCCTGACAAAAAGCTCAAGTGATTGATCACTGAGGCTCACCTGAGCACCTGAGGGGGCCCAGCGTGCCAAGGACTACGGGCCCCAGGAGGGTGCACCTTTCCTGGGTTTGTCCACCTGACACCCTGGGGCAGATTCCCCAGAACATGGATCCGTGTGGTCATCACCGCTGCTATGAGTATGTATGCAATCTAGCGCTGATTGTGTCATACCTAAAACATACAGTACACCCCGGGGACAGGAAAATTAATTAGACACTAAATCATTTACGCTTTGAGACAAGTGTCTTTTCTGTTGATCTTGAAAGGAGCGCACTGACGAAGCAGGTCTTGGAAATAACCTTAGGCTATCATACTGACTAGTCTGAGAAATAGGATTCCGCCTCATTGAAAATAAATTAGGCCATTTTACACCGTACAAGAGCAGACCAAATTGCACTAAGGAAAGCACAATTAGCGTAGAATCAATCCCTTTCTTCCTGTTTCGTTTTTGTTGCTTCCTTGTTGTTTGTTGTTTTATTTTAGCACCATAATGAATGCTAGGAGAGGAACACATAAACCTGAGATTCTTGGAAGAAGAAGGCAGACAAACCCCCATCTCGCTCATAGCTATGTCTGGATTGCCTTCTGCGCTGAGATAGGAGTCAACATGTTTAGCGACATCAAAAGAAAACCTGATACCTTAAGTATAAGAAGATTAACACTTGCAGTGATCTTGAGCTTAGGCTTCTCCAGGACTTTCAACAGACTGTGCCAGAAGGGACAATTACCGATGAATTGGCACCAACATCTCGTAGTTATTTAACAAAATCTGGCACAGTGTATAAGCTCTCGTCCTTAAGACTTCCTTTCAAGTCTGGCCCCGGTATCAGAAGGCTAACAGATTGGGGAATGTGACGAGAGCAGACAGCAGGGGAATCTGCAGGGACACTGAAAGAGGGAGGTGGCAAAAAAGAAAGCAAGCAAGAAAGAAAAACAAAGGATACAAAGAAGCACACAAAGAAACTAAATCGTATCACTCAGTAGACATTTTATTTTCTGACTTTAGTGCTGTGTCGTATCTCAGGGTGGATATTTGTGGTGTGTCTAAGCTCACTGGTATGCCTGTGGGTTTTTTACTGTGTACCTCAGTGAACTCGATATGACAACTTTAGGAATGTGACATTGTGTAAAACTCTGAAAACAAATGCTGACAGTCTGACACAGAGCCACAGAGAGATGCATGAAAAAAAATACATGCCCATAAAAAACATTTTAATCTAATAATAATATAAATAGCATTATCATTTTAATAGCACATTATTTCATGATTATTGCTATTTAGAGTAATTTATAATACTTAAGTGTCACACACACAACTCGGCTACAGAACACCTGTAAGAGATGTTGCCACAAGCGCTCTACTAATCCTTACCTTGAGCACCACGCACTCACCACAGGACTTCTCAGGGTTTATAAAGTACACTACTCTTTACACGTATATCACTCCCTATTAATCCAAAGTACATACTGTATGCTTGTACCTACAACGATTTTGTACAGCGGATGTAATCTGCCTGTCAGAGGGGATGCCAAAAGAGGAAGCCGCATGGGGGAGTCATAGACAAGCACCTCAGACAAAGATGTCTCCTTCCCTGCAGGAAACTGAACAGTAGTAGGGGCAACAACTTGGGAGAAATGTTTTAATGGCTGTATTTACTGTTTCAACTTAAAAAATTTTTGGTAAACATTTCTCTTATATTTTTCACAATATTTTAATGTTAATTGTTAATATTAACCACTTGGTTAATATTAGGTAAACCACTTGGTTAATATTAGGTAAAGATTGTGGTCTTCTTGAAAGCCAATGCTGTCTTGAAGTATGGGATGGGATACAAATAGGTGTCTGGTATTGAGGTGAAATGTATCTACCAACCTGATCTCCACACATTTCCATCTCCCGCTGCCACAAGACCATCTCACTACTTTCTGCACTGGCACTGAATGCTGAATGTAAATTACTATTGCAAAGTAGTTGCACATGAACATAATTTCTAGGAGACATTGTTGCGATGCTAATGAGAAAATGTGTGTCATCTGTCATCCCTTGTAAGTAGTTGGTTTACATCCAGCGGTTAATTTAAGACACACGCTCTAAACCATCAGCTTGACTACATTATAGAGAAGCATGATTTCTGAGTGACATATTCCTATTTAACTTGTTTCCAGCCATTATGGATCATCAGCTTTAATGGACCCGAATCGATGCCACAGCACGTTCCATGTTGTAAAACTCCCACTCTGCATTTTTTAAGAAAGCTGTGAGTGATCTGACGCAGAATTCCAAGACATGGTAAAGATAACAGGTGACAAGACAAGAGGCGCCAGTTCGCTGTTGGATCTACAGGCTGCCTTGGGATACTGTGACAGACGTTGGATTCTGACACGTCTCCATGGTGGATCAGGAGGAGCAGGAAAAGTGAGTGATTTGGCGTTGTTTTGGAGAAATTCCCTCCAGTCATAGTGTTCTCTCATTCCCTAACCCTCTCTGGAGTGGCTGTGACAGATAGACGGAGGAGACGTGACCTGAAACAAGCGGCTGTTTGATCATCTCCATACCGCTTTCATTCTGTCACGAAGATCTATGCAAAATCACATAATATTAAAAAAAGTATTATTAAAGTGAAAATAAGCTCACTGGTGCCAATGCATTATACATCAATACCTCTGACAAAATCAATTTTGTAAGTAAACTGATGAGCCCAGGGAAGAAAGAAATTGCGATAAGTCTCTAGAAGGGTATAATGTAGGCCATAGAGATAGTTGGCATATGTCTGTGTGTGTGTGTGTGTGTGTGTGTGTGTGTGTATGTGTGTGTTATAGAGACAGAGGGAGAGAAAGATTAAAATAGATTTTGAAGTGTCAAGTGCAGTGAAAGAAAATTTTGACTTCTAATTCTGTCCAATCTCCGAGCCAACCACAAGAGGTTAAGACCAGTGTGTGTGTGTGTAAGTGTGTGTGTAGGTGCGTGTGTGTGTCTGAGTGCCAGTGTTTGTGAGACTATTTAATTTAATGTATAGATGGTGGGAATAAATGATGTGTTTTGGTTTTTTGGAACCCATGTATTGAAAAACAAAAAATCAATTTACAGAGGGCAAATTCTGCAGAAAAACACACAAACACACATAAATCTGCACACTCCCACACACACAAACTCAATGCTATCCTAACACCTCATAAAGTCAAAGACCGCCCACGCCCAAACAAATTTAAAACAATCAGAGGGCTTGGCAGGAGCAGACTGCTCTAGTCATTACTCTGGTCTAACTGACAGCTTGCCCTGCTCACCTCATCTGTCTGTCCTCTATAAAGACCAGCCTTATGGGCAGGCTCAGAGCCCTCCCGACCCCTTCTTGCACCTTTCCTCAAACACTGGCCCCCTACACCCTCTTCTGACAATTTAGGCACGGCGGGGATACTTTTATTTCCAACCACTACGGCTGGGGACAGACTTCCACACAACTTTCAGAAGTAACTTTTACACAGAAACTTTCAACCCAGCTGTCACAAACACAGGGTCACAAACACAGCGTCACATATAGCTTTTTAAATCTCTCGCTCACAAATAACACATCTCAAACCAGACAATATATCATCTTGCTAACATGTCATATAATAAGATATATGTTAGTAAGTTTGTGTATGTAGGCCGGTGTATGTATAAATCACAAAAAACTCAAGAAGCAAAATTTACAATACCGAGAGAATAGAGGTAAAGAAATATTCCTGTGTCACCAGGATAATCATATTTAGGACAAAAATACCTCTTAACCCTCTAATACCCTTCTCCGCGGTGACCTTCCACATAAGATCTTTTTTATGGCTTTGTTGATTTACAACATAGTGAAGACTGACAACACATGCAGAACAATGAGGGCAGCAAAAAAGTCTTCCAAGTCATCCTTATGGCCCAAACCCGCACTGATTTCACTGATGTTCGGCTTTCTTTCTTCTTTTAGCCACTGACACATTTTTATACATCCACACAAATGGGTAAGCAAACAGATGGATGCATCTAATCACCTGATATTCACCGACACACACTTTTAATCCCTCTATTCCCGACAATCACATGTAGAAACACTCAGACACATGCAAATTTTTTACCTCTTCCCCTTAGGCACACATGCAGGGACAAATAAACGAACACACCCTAACATAAGCCTCTCTGACTCTCCTCCACTGCTGCACCCTGCTGCAGCCGACTTAGCCAGGATTTACGCAGCCCAGTCACAGCGTCTCCATTAATTGCTGAAAGTGACACCATGCACGGTTATTACACGATTACGACATGACAGCTCTCGTTTTTCACCATTAAGAAGCAGACGGGCCTGCGCTCAGCTGGAGCAGGGTGTCAGCGCATGGGAGTGAGTCGGCAGGAAGACAGGTTATACTGCGAGGGCCTTGGCCGCAGCATGGGGTGCTTAGCTCGCTTATGTGTTGGCACGACACACGCGCGACGCTAAGAAACGTACCATCGTGACGAAACCGAACGCAAATGGCTGCAAGTGTGCTCAACGAGAACAGCGATGTGTCCAGCCAGTCACATAAAAGTCACAGAAAACAAAGCCGGTGTAATTTTTTTCCGCTATTAAAATGAGAAGTAGGAAAGGTAGCAGCAATATAAGTAATTGTAATCCTAGAAGACATTTATGAGAAATAGTGAGTGCATGTCAGGCATTCAGCTGAGTAGTTTGGGGTTTACAGCTACCATTGCCTTGATATCTAATACGTCTCAGCAAGTATAAACTATGTCAGAGGGCATTGGGATCCCGAAGGTCATGGTGGGAGGGCTTTGGGGCTGACAGGACAGTACATACACAGTCCATCACTATTCGGTATTTCTTTTCTCTTAGTTTTGGCAACTCATACCAAGCACCCTGGACAGGCCACAACCCACCAATAACATGCCATGATCATCATCATCATCATACTCAGCCTCCTTGCCAAAAAAAAAATTAACACTGTCATTTAATGCCGTCATTATGTTCTCACCTTTAACTACAATTATGAGAGAAAATAGATCCTGCTTGGGGTTCCATTAATTGCCCACTTGAAGCAAAGACGTCAAGGCCGTATGGATTTTCTGCCAGGGAAGTCGTGTGTGGCTGTCCCTCTCCTGATGCGAGAGGGTTGGGGGGTGGTGGGTGCAATAGAGGATGTGAATAATGCATTACAAGGTATGAGACTGGTAAGGAGCCGGGGCTGTTGGGAATTTAAAGGCATTTGTGTTTGTCACACAAATCAGGAAGTCTCGCTGCACTTGGAGGCAAATCTGAACCGACAGCTGAGAGTGGAGGATGACACCACCTTTTCCACAGAACTCGGTCCTGAGAAGGAAGCACTTGGTGAGAAAGTGAGAGAGGAAGTGCGTGAATGTGTGTGTGTGTGTGCAGGGTGGAAAACAGAATGGAGGAGAACGAGCGATAGGAGGAATAAAAGCAAGCAATGTCAGCCTTTCTGAGAGAGGTCAAACACAATTGAAATGCTTGCCAAGTAAATGGTCCAATCACCGCTGAATAGATGAGATACACCGGTGAGTACAATATACATACTAATCAGTACCTCTCATTGTGGGAATATTTTTTTTCTCTCAACTGAAATTCATAAATACTTCATAATATTAACTGGAATATTATCTCTGAACAAACATTTCTACATTTTTGGAATGATTGTCTCTAATGCTGTTATCCAGAGTGACTTGCAGAAGAGTAAGTGAGGCTTTAAAGTCACACAGGAACACATGGGGACATGTGCATGAGGTTGATAATTGACCTGTGGCTTTTGGGGATCAAACCTACCACATATATAAGTTACATGGTGATCTTTTTAATCTCAACTCACCCTCCTGTCCTCCTTAACTATATTACAGATAATATCAGCTACACTGATTTTCACAGTCAGAAATAGATACCCATAATTCAACATTTACTAGCGGCTACACACTCTCTTGCATGGGAGACCTTCAGATGAGTAAGACCCACTCTGAGGTCAGACACACTAAAGATAAAAGCCATTGACCTCTGCTCAGGGAGAGATTTTCTTCCTGCCTGGCATGCCGTGCTGCTCTGTGCCTCGTCTGTCAGTGAGGTTGTGTGCACACAAGTCTATATAAGATAATTTGTGCATGTCTGTGTGTGTCTATCTATGCAGCAAGGGTCAACTTGGGCTCCTCGTGTAAGCCAGTAAGGCGTGTCCAAGGCTGTCTGGAAACGGAGGCTGGTCTTACAGATTTTCACCTCGCCTGGTTTGGTAAGGGTGGGGGCATGGCAGGGCTATGGGAATGGACAACTGGGTGTGTGAGGCTGTTGCCCTGCCACTGATGAAGAGGGGGCAGAGGTGCAGACAGACAGGAAGCAGATCACACTCTGAGATGCCGAGCCCCAACAGTCTCAGCCCTTTTTCGATCCTTCCTGTGAGCTCTGAGCTACTATGACCCTGCTCTGTAATTCAAGTAAGTAGTATATAGATTAACCTTCAAAGCTCTATTTAAAAATATAATATGCAACTTAGAAAATGCAGACAAACTAGGAAAAGCAACGGTATGGTCTGTTTTTTTTCTGAATGGAACTGGCTGCATGTTTGGCTCTTATGGCTTGCCATTAGGGCTTAAATAATTCCTCAAGTAACTCAAGTCACTCGAGTAACTTGATTAAAAAACATAATTGATGTAAATTCTTTGCATCAAAGCTTCATTTAATGCATATAAATATATACAGCCGTACAGCACACTGTGTTTTGCATGGATGATTATTACTCCTGCACTACGCATTTTAAAAGACAGTTCAGAGAAAACGTGTCCAGTTTTCTATCATTTCAAGCTGAAACAAAACATCTGCACAGTGTGTCTGTAAAACTAAAATAGCCTAGCATATTAGCAAGAGACAATGTGATCAAACATTGGATTGTGTGCAGCTTCCTGCTCCCATTTCACCCAACATATCACCTCCAGTTTAGGTTACTTCTATTGTCTTTTACCTTCGTAGCTGCTAGCTAGCTAACTAGCTGTCCACAGTCTGGACCGACTTAGCTGTGAAGAGTACAGGAAGACACCGTAGTAACACTTCACACTTCATGGCTGACTAAAGTAATGTAACTACCCCTCAGACAATGACTCACTTCCGACAACAAACTCCAACTTCCTTAAGCCTGAAACACTGAAACCAAGTCTTATTTTCTCTAGTGTAGGTTTACTATTGCTACTATTGCTTTAATAAAATGCAAAGTGTTTCTTATCCGCTTACTCGATGGAATAATCAGTAATACTGCGGTCCTACTTGCCATTATTGTTGCTGCTATAACTCCCCTGTTGCCCAAATAAGTAAAAACATAGGCCAGAAAATTTAATTTTAAAATGAAATTGACCAACTACTCTTCTCGAGAGTATTAGTTTGAAGTAGTTTTTTGCCTCACTGCTGACAGGAGATTACATGTTACTTGGGTAATGGCACAAAGGCTGGGCTGCCAAGCTGAGGCTGGCAGACACATACCAGACCTTCACTTAAAAGGCCGCGTCAGGGGTTAAGTGGTCATGGAAAAGGAGGCAAGGAGCCGCCGCTGAAGTTATTAAGAAGCATAGTTTCTCTCGTCAGCAGGTGGGAGGTGAGATCTGGTGTGAGGAGCAGGTGCTGCACAGAGCCAGAGATCACAGCTGAACCTTAGGCTGTGATAAGCCCAATGCCACTTAAATTACACCCTCAGCACCGCTTTGACCCTGCATGGTTTGTATGTGTGCGAGAGAGAGAAAGTGAGAGTTGAGGGTAGAAGTGTGAGAAACAAAAGCTGAGACATGTGGATGTATGTGAGTGTGTGTGGAAGCGAATGGGTGCGTGGGTTCTCTTTTTCTTTTATTGGTGAAGGTTATATAAGTGTCTACATACTGTACATTAAAGAGGAAACACTGAAAGCTAAATAAAGTCCAGTCAGGAATGACAGCTAAGGGCATGTTTGTCTGTTTATAGTCCCTCTCATTCTTCAAATTCTCTTTCACTTCAAACCCAAGTGTTGATTTGCGTTCACAGCTCTGGGGGTGGACAAAGGCTGCTGATGAGAATGGTAGATGGCGGCTTTTGTGGTTTTGTCAAACGTGAGTGCACATCCGCAAACTGGCATCAAGCCACAGATTTCAAGCTCCGGTGTTTTGTCTGAAGTCAGGGTAAACACATGTTAACGACATTTTGAAGGGAAAAAGAGTTGGGCGAAAAGGAAAGGTAAGGGATGAAAGTGTCAGAGTGAGAAGGCGAGGTTAGAGATCAGGGTGAATGCATTTATTTGATGATTATGTTTCTGTTAGTTGCAACCCTAGAGACCCCAGCACCCGAAGAACTTCCAGCAAACCAAAATCATAAACAAACAAAAAATGGTAGAAGAGACAGGGGATGAAAGTGGACAGAGAGCAGAAGCACAGGGAGCTTTGAGGATGAGGCGAGGTGAAGTATCGATCATCCATTGACAAACACAATAGAAATTTTAGATGTGATGTGAGAGGCCCACATCCATAATTTATCAGCGAGCCAAATGTGAGTGACGTGGGTTGTGGACAGGGGGGAACACTGAGTATTGATTAGTGGGGGGAAAAAAGTGCACAGCGCAAAGGGGGGGCTCCAAAGAGAAGAGGAGAAGGGGGGGAAGGAAGAGCAGGGGAGGTGTGGAGGGGATGCAAGAGAGAG
This sequence comes from Morone saxatilis, assembly GCF_004916995.1. Lineage (NCBI taxonomy): Eukaryota > Metazoa > Chordata > Actinopteri > Moronidae > Morone > Morone saxatilis. The sequence continues at coordinate 22,440,442 of NW_023339663.1, read as the reverse complement.
ATGGCTGAGCAGG
>NW_023339663.1:22417855-22440329 GCF_004916995.1 Morone saxatilis | reverse complement strand
GGAGAAGGGGGGGAAGGAAGAGCAGGGGAGGTGTGGAGGGGATGCAAGAGAGAGATGGCTGAGCAGGGAGGTGGGGCGGGGTGGGGGTGGGGGCGCGTAGATGGAGCACAGGAAAGCCATTAAGGATGGCAGTGTTACCAGACACTGGCAAGCGACTGAGAGCGCAAAAGAGAGACGCGCGAAGATTGGAGGAGGGAGAAAAAAAGAACGAGAGAGAGGTCAACACTCCCCCACCACACCCCCTTTTCCGTCCCACTCCACCCGTCTCCCCACCACCCCAATCAATATGACCATGTCAAAACATAAAATGCAAGCTTTTGCTCTTAAGTAAAAGGTGTCTCAAATTTTTAAAAGCATTGATTTGGGGACGGGTCGATGGAAATCAAGGCATATTTTCCAGTGCAAAGAGGGGTAATAACACTCAGCTGATAATAGCACAACAGAGGGGACTCAACTGTGTCTGCAAGGATTGCGCTGGTCAGATTACTCCACTCCACTCCACCAAGAGGAGTCCCATAAAGGGGGCAGGTCAAGGATTTGAGCTCTCTCTACACAAACTGGCTCTGAGATTTGTCTATGGGGAGAGCACAAGAGGGAGAATGAGTTGATGGCACCGGACTTTTACTGGAGCATCTGTCAGAAACATTTTACACATTAAAGTGATGAGTATCTATACAAGAAGTTCTCACAGCCTTGGTCCTGGGGGAATTTACACCATCAAACACAGCCAGACGGAGCAGATAATTCCTCTTTTGCAATGCTAACCACACATAGCCAAACACATTTAATGAGAATTCTTTTGAATGATATATTGTTGTTTAAAAACGTCAATCATCATACCTTGAGGTGATATTGCTGTACTATTGGTGGTGGTTAAAATTTCAACCTCACCCCTTCGATTATTATTTGGCTTCCAGTTTTCTGTGCGCCCTGAATAAAAGTCAGTCACTGAGGAGAAAACGAGTCTGAGGCATAAAGGTTCTGGGTGGGTTCAGCGGTTAGGGAAAGTTTTTCCCTAATGTGGGCACCAGTGAGGCAGAGACATCCTCCATGCCGGCACTGGGGACACAGCACCGCCCATGGAGAGCCAAACCCAAGCAGTTAAAACAGACCAGGCACAAAGAGAGACAGCAAGAAAAACACAAGATGAGAGAAGGAAAAAACAAAATCATGTTCCATAATCAGAAACAAAACTAGTACCCACCACATGAAGGGCACTGCCAGCGTGCATCCATGTGTCCCTTGTTGCTGCACCAGTTAGCGCGGCAGCCACAAAATGGGGCTTTAAAGACAATGGCAGTACAGCAGCAATTAGCCTTATCCCTGGGTGTGGCTACGGTCTGAAGACACTCATCTGTCCACGACCACAGAGGCGTGTAATGAATGACATGGCATTGCTGTGAAACAATAAAATAAACAACATCTGGCTGAGCTTAGACAACTCCCTTCCTCTTTGTTGACCCCTTGACCTTTCATAGGTCATAAAAGTGGCCTTTAATCACCAGGAACTGCACACTGCAATCAAAGCTAAAATATAATATAGGTTTTTGGAATAATTATCATAACTTTAAGGTCAACATTTCATTTTTGAATGTTAAGATTGACACATTTACCCCTGCATTTTGGAGTCATTACTCGGGGTAGTCGCTTGCTAACTTTCTGACTGACAATACCAAACACTGTTCAAGCAAGGGTTGTTAAAAAGTCATTAATGCTGCACGAAAGTCAAAATGTCATGCTTCTTTGTGTATACTTTCAAGACTTTCAAGCAAATTAATTATGTAGTGCCATACGTGATCAGTCAAGAACATTTTGTGAAAGCTTTTTACAGGACACACAACAGCATCGAGAGGCGATGTACAACTTTAGATGTTCTGCAATCCTTTCAATTAGCTCTTGCAACCGTAGAGGCCAACACAGAGCACAAGGTAAAGAGGTTAAGCTTGAAAAAATGTTCTTTCATAAAAAACTCAAAAGGATCCCAGCAGAAAGCAGAAATGTCACCCCTGGGAGAAGCAGTAGGTTGTCATGCCTTGGTCACTGACAATTGGACAGGATCGTCACAATGGTCGCTGCAGCCTGAGACTGAATGTGTTCTTCGAGATACCTAACAATCTCTCTAACCACCAGGCCATGCTAACACCCCAAACTACATGGTTTTCAGCTCAGAGAGGTGTATGCTTGACAAGCAGCATTACTCACTTTGGAACATCGCCCATCAAACTCTAAACCTGACGCCAAGATCTTTGAGTCAACAAGGTCTGACCCGAGCATTTCTCTGACACATGTTGTGGAAATCGCAGGAATCGGATGGGTTGGTCATTTGGCTGGTTTCATCCTGATTGTGTGTGATCTGTTTTCAGTGTAGCACATGAGAATGTGGGAAATGGAAGCCGGTGGGGAGATAATCTGGTCACCTGATCCAGGCTCGGTGGAGGCGATGACAGACATGCTGTGCCACCGTGTGTCATACGATGAGGGGGCCAAACGGCAGGTGACTGACTCACCCCCTCTTAATGGACAGATGACCACACCACCAGGAAGATGTGGAAGGAGAAGGATGAAGAACGGGGGGAGGTAGGAAGAAGAGAAGGGGAAGGTGTATAGGGTTAAGGAGGTAGAGCGATGGCTTTCATTTGATACCCCATTTTGTGTGATTCCTGATAAAAGTGGGTCTGATGTAAGGTGGGGAGGGAGGGAGGAACAGAAGGAAGAGGTACTCTGTTTCACACTGCAGTGGGCTAGAAGGCTTTCTGCTGGTACTCCAGCGACACTGTGTGAAGCCAGCAGGTATGGAAACACTGTGTAACACATCCATGTGTTAGTGCAAGGAGGATGCATATGAGCACAGTGTGTGTGCAAGTGTGTGCGCCTGTATGTGTGTGTATTTAACAGCTTAATCAATTACCTAACCACTTGCCAAAGAGGAAACAGGATTTGCTCAACATGCCTCCCACCTTTCAGAAGAGGAGTCTACACAAATAGCTTATGCACACAGCTCAAACAAAGAACAAAGCATCTCCCCCTCCTTTTGTTTAAAGGAGACTTCTGGAACATTGTATCAATAGCCAGAGTTCTCTGTGGAAACAAAGCCAGATGACAGTCATCAGTGTGAAGGAGAGGGGGTAACCACACAAACACATCTATATTAATATCTTGTATTACTACAGTCACACAAGATAATTGCCCAAAATAGATAAAGGGCCAGGCAGCATGCTAACACCCTCATAAATGCAGATGTTATGCGGATGATTTAATCACTGGTCTAACAGATGTTTTTAGGCTGCCCTCTTTCATTAAAAGCCTGCCGCAGCAGATACAGAAATCAAAGATTATTCTAGGAATTAGGATATGAAAAGCACGTTAGCTCAATTAAGAAAATTAAATTGTGTACATTAGACAGAGCCTTGTTCAACCAGCAGTGAGCATTTTGCCGGCAAGGCCGGGGCATAATAAAATCAAAGAATCACGGCTTAATTGAAATGCACTTAAAAAGGATCGTGCTGACAAATGCAATTGTATTGAGGCGCTAATGTGCACACACCTCCTCCCAGTCCTCTTTAAATCCAATGAAATTGAAATATCCTGGGCTGCTGACCGCTTCCTGATACAATCAGCCGGCCAACAGCACAGCGCATTCAAAGAGGAAGAACATGATGATAAAAAAAAATAGTAAGCAGGTAATCAATTTAGAACAAACACATCAGCATGGCACCTCTCTTACTGTTCCCTTCTTCTCACACACACACACAAATTATGTTTAGACCTTTTAAAGATCAAAACAAATGAAAGGTGAAGTGTAGATAACAAGTCATCATGGCCTTATCAGTTGTCCTGCTAAAGGAAACCGTTGTCTTCTCTGAGCTCATAATAGCATGAGGTGGATGCTAGAGATGATGGACCACTTTGTGTTTAGCCAAATGCTCAATTAACAAGCATAACACACGCACAAACCCATAGGAACATGGTCATACTCACATCTGTGTATGCAAACAAATGCTGACATACATATAACCTCCTGTATGTTTCCATATATCTCCCCTCAGTTTCATTAATCAGAGGGAAGGATTGGTAACAGGCTCAATGGGAGGCTATCTACTGCCATCAGGAAAGACATTTCATTGCCCCCTGACCAACAGCACTGCAAACTTTTTCAGCACTTTAGCCTGAACAACTAGTCATTCATTAAGATTTAACAACCAAGTATGATTAAGTGCGCTTCTTGGCTCGACCTGCAAGCATGCTTGCATCCTAAAAATACTGCATTGATTAAAAGTATGTAAACACAGTAAAACATTAATATCTAAGTTGAAAAAAAACAGTAGATCATATTATTATTTGCTAATCTCCAAGGTTCTATACTGCAGCCTACTTTTCCAAGTACTAAACAGAATATATTAGGCTGGATCATAGTGATTGTGAAGGCAAAAAAATTACCATCTCGCAAGTTGAAAATCATGTATATGAAAATAAATAAACCCTCTCCCTTAACACTTTTATTTTATTTAGTAGTAGTTGATGAGAACATTGTACTTGAATTGCAAACACTAAATAGCTACACCCTTTTTGAGCATACACTATTTTTCACAAATAAGCTACTCCCTCCACATATATATGTAAGCAAACAAAAATAGAAGGTACACAGTTGGACTGCTGATATGGAAACAAAAAAGTAATGTGTTTGCTATTTTTCATGCCATTAGTGTGTTTGCTGCTGAGCAGAGCTGTACTCTCTAAGGTAATTCTCTGGAGGAGCCACTAGGGGAGCTTCCAACCCCCTTTTCAGCAAACTTGAGCACACAGTGTATGCAAACATAGAGGAACACATGGCACACACAAATACGCAGACATGCAGTGGTGGTGCTAGAGACAAAAAGAGAAACAAAAAGAGAAGAACAACAAATGTGATCTTATGTTATTCCACAGAAGTGCACACTGCAATCAAACTGCTCTTTGACAAAGAAAGGCCTGCTAATGCACTTTATCGTTTTATTATCATTGTGGCCTTCATCCTTTTATTATTCAGCCATCCACATGCACTTCTCACTGTTGACACTGCTGTGTGATACAGTGAACGAGCCAGCATGCTATTGTAGTACAACCTAGTATAGCGATGGGAATACTCTGCGCCCCAAAGTACAGAACACACCTCTATTATGCATTACACATCTAAGATATTTAAGCTCTTTGTAAGAGTTAAGTCTTGGAGCCATGCCGTGTCATTCTGTGGGGGATGATAGGGAGCTTTAGTCATGTCTGTATTAGCGGGATGACTTCCAAAGCCTCTGGGATGGCGTGTTACAACCACTAGCTCCACTCAGTTCCTGCGTTGATACCCAACTCTGCCTGGCCCTAAGCACCAGATCAGAACCCCAAATAGGCCTTGCATTAAAGGGGATAAGCCTTACCACAGGGACTGACTATTCACCAAATAAGATCAAATGAATCGCTGTAGGTTTATTGTGAGTCAAAATAAATAGAATCGCAATGGTTCAACAGTCCAGCATGGGGATGGAGCCAAGGATCAAAGCTCTGATTTCTGTTTTGTGTATGGGGAAAAAGGCTGTATACGATTATTGTGCTTTACAAAAAGTCTTAGGGAGGGAAAGTGAGACTTGAGACCTGTGAACATCAACTGACATGAATTCCAGGACACGTGTCGTCTTCAGAAGTGGGAAAGGCAGTGTTTTCCCTTCTTGGAGCAGGAGAACATGGTTCTTATTCTAAGATAAATACCGCCCATCTGTCTGGTGCTGTATGGTGGCGGGGTGTGTGTGCCAACATCGGAGCCCTTCAAGAGACACTTAGGTCTGTGTGTATATTTTCACAGTCTGATTGAAGTAAAACACAGCCTTTAATGTGTCATTTCAAGTGAACACCGTGCCCAAATGAAAACACACACACCTACAAGCCCCACTTAATTGAAGGCTACAGGTTTTCACATAGCAGACAGTTTTTTTTCTTCTTTTTTTCCAAGGGGAGAAGAGAGCACTTTTTGAAATCAATATTCTCAACTTGTTTTCCTGCAAATTAAAGCTGCCATTCTCAGGCTGGTGTCACCAGGGACCGGCACTGAGAGACAGAGAAGGGATAAGAACTGCTGCAGCAAAGTTTTATATTTCAAGCAAAAAAAGATTGAAACGTAATCCTGCATTATCTCAAAATGACTGAAAGAGAGAGAGAGAGAGACAGGGACGGGAAAACATATACACCAAAAGGGAGCCCAGATGCTATTTCTGTTTTCTGACAGAATAGGGAAGAATATTCAAAAAGGAGTGAAGAATAAAAATATCATGACATGATCATAATTTCAAATCTTCCTAATACATTTATCTTTGAGATATAACATAATAAAGAGTCTCTTACAATAACTTGGTGTTGACATACTTTCCGTCCGTGGGAGAAGAATTTCATTGGTACAAGTTTCTGCCTCATCTTCCATCTCAATAACATGCAATTGCCAGCAGTTAGTCGACATAACATGCAATTTACACACAAGACTGCACTCTTCTCGCTGTCTGCTCCGGTAGACCAGGACTCTATTTTGCCATAAAAAAAACAGATACACTCTTCAGGAAGCTTTGTAGTGGCTAAGAACCTCAATTAGGTCCATCAATATTTGATGGAATGACTCTGATAAGGTCTGGTCCCCCCCCCCTCAGTACCCTTGTGCTGGCGTGATGTCTTTAATTGTTGGCCCAAAGCACTGAAGACAGACAAGACTTTGTTTTCTCAGTAATGGATGGCTCTGTCCCTTGCACAATATTGAGACTGGCTGTTGTGCAAGCATGGCTGCCACACTCCTGGCCTGCAGTGAGAGTGGGGTTGAGAGAGGTGGGGGGTTGACAGTAACGGAAGAAAATGGAGGAGTCATGTGATGAGCATTAGACTCCCCCTCCCCACATCCCCTAATATGCGAGTACGTACTGGCGCTTGGTAAAAGGACAACACACCACAGGAGCTCCATCGCCCCCTTACAGCACTGTAAACCCACTGCTTCTCCTCCACATCCAACTCTTACAACAAAAAACTTCTCCATCACCATGTGAAACATCGCAGGCAGAGAGCATCCACGCCAGGCCAAGCTCTTTAAAACTATCTCGCACATACGGCAGGGCTGTCGAGATAAAACAGGCACTAGGGGAAAACATGAAAGACAGTCCTCACCCTCCCTGCCTCCCCCTATCTCCTCCTCCTTTCTCTGGCGTGTGTGTTACTTTCACCTTGGCATGCGGCGATCGCATCCACTATCCTTGCCTGTGCTCCTCTTCCAGGACCCCTGAGCTGTCCTGGGAGGTGCCTTTACTAAGGAGTTTCTCTTCATTGACTTCCTGGGTAAATTGATTTTAATAGCCAACACTTGGGGCCTTTTCTCACGGTCTCCTCTTTCAGCAGCGGCAGGCTCCGTCACGCCCTGCCATATTTCTCCACTCAGGACGTCTGGGCTATTTTCCAGGGCTATTGGAATAAGAACTGACGAATCCCTTTCAAGGTCCCAAGGAGATAATCTCCTGTCATTTCTGATTTGCATAACATTATTTAAAATTTAATGTAATGGCATTAAGCTATAGAAGACCCTCCCTTTTCTGTGAGCCCACATCTGTTTGCAGTGTGTGTGTGCCTGCGCACAAACTTGTGCATTTTTGCATGTGTATATGCAGAAAGGACACTGTGGGGGCTCATCTCTGATGGGGTAACAGGAAGCCCCCTTCCTCCCTCTGCTCTTCTCTCTTTCTTCCTATCTTCCCAGAGCGACCCCCACCTTTCAATCCGTCCCAGCTAACACAGAATACGACCGCACAGCACAGAGATAATCAACAGATAGCTCAAAGCAGATGAAAGAGGTATCAGATCTATCCACACTCAAACACACACACACACACACACAAAGACACACACGCGGAGCAGCTAACAAAGCAGTGTGTTTCAGGGTACAGGGCCAAGGCATAGCCCAGAGGACTGAGGGCCGGATACCATTCCATTTGTCGGATCCGTACATGTCCTACTTAGAAGGCTGCAATGGGACTCAATTAGGCTGGAACCAAGACGAGCTGATAAATTAATTTATTAATGAATACAATGGAATGGAGAATGGAGGGATGAGCTTGCTCATTTGTTCGGGGCTGGCTAGGCCAAACAGCTCCACCACAATACCGGGCTTTGATTGGGAAGGAGATGGGTCAAACTGGAATTATGCAATGGAGACTTTAATAGCTTTGTGGTGGGTTTGTGAGAACGACAACTTTGAAAACAGTGCACTTTCATTATGTATAATATTAAGCAAAATCTAATCTCAATAAACACAAGCGCGCATGAACACCAACATAAAGCCAAAACCACACACACACACTTCCAGACATGAATGCTGGTGAATGTGTACATATATGAAAAGGGCAAACACACAGAAACATGGTGCAGACAGACAAAAGCACAAACACACACAAACTCATATACACACCATTTCTATTCTCTGTGGTAGAGCATCTTCCACACATTAAAAATAAATTCATTCAGAGTCAATTTGGGGAATGTTTGGCGATGCAGGGCAGGAATACCATCTGAGCTCTGGGAATTGTAGATTGCTCCCCCTCTCCCTAAGGCATTTTCTTTGTCTATCTATTTGGTGTGATTAAAAATACAATGATGAATGCATATTTCTTCCAGATGAATAACTTGAAGGGGTTGGCAGCAGATGAATCAGGGAGCAGTGTGCTGGTAGAGAGACTAGCCAGGTCAGACCAATTCATAGTCAGATCCTCTGTAGGCTGGACTTCCTCAGCATGGAGAGAAAAACAGAGGAGGTCATCTGGACAACAGTCTACCGCACAGGGCTGGAGCTGGTTATATTCACATTATAGCTGGAGGCAAGATTTATATGTAAAAATACAACATCTAATCAGCCTGAAAATGGAGCTGCACAGAGACAAAATTCCCATTTACCAATCAAGACTGAAATCTGCCCTATATCCAAATTATTTCTAACATCCGGTAGGGTCACTAATAATATGTTTTTCACACATAAAAGTGATAAATTTAAAAGCTGGACTGGCTGAACCATAATCCGGAAACATCAATGCATGTGCCTGGATTGTAAAAAAAAAAAAAAAGAAACAGTTATATCTTGCTGCCATTTGGGGCCGCCAATGTATGAAGTTGCTTTTTGAGGCTTTATTTCTGTCAAAATGTAAAAAGTGGGAAACAATTGCATTATGTTACAACACTCAAAAGCACCACCACAACTGTTATCTCTCACATAAATGTATGCATGTACCTACACCCATCCTAACACCATACATCCATACATTTAGTCAACTGGGCACCAAAATGTAAGCTTCCCCAATGGTTCGGGAGGGTCTGGGCTTGAAGGCAAGCATTTGAGGCTCATATCCCCAGTGGAGATCATTCCTGGCAGTGCTACTGAGTCCCACCCCCCCAACTGCCCCCTACAAACCAGTGAGAGAGGAAGGCCCTGCTCTCCTTACATGTCAACTTCAGAGAGCATGCCTCTTGCTGCCTCAAAGCTTTGATACCAAAATAGTCCAGGAAGCCTCTGTCTTAAAAATGCCCCAGCAGACCTTGATTCCGGGGATAGAGGGAGGGAAAAGAAAGAAAGAGGCTAGAAAGAGAGAAAACACAGGAGAACTAGAGTATTACTGGGAAAGAAAGGAAGAAGCAGAGAAAATGTATGGGTTTCGAATGATTGTCCAACACTGTGGTATTGGCGCAGCCAATACGATTCAATCTTGACCCGCAAATAAATCTTTGCATTAAAAGATTTCAGACAGCTTTGGTGCTGGAAGACAGGATGAAGAAGAAAGGTGTGAAAGGCCCTTATGAGAGAGCCAACACTGGTCTCCTCTGAGGCCCTAAGCTTCCACGCCTTTCAGAGCATCTAGTACACACCATATTTATATAAATAATACATAAACAATGTTATTCATAGTATCTGAGGGAAAAGAATGCTTTAATAATAGAATCGGTGTTGAGTTTAGAGAACAGAAGAAATATTGAATATTGGAGAGGAGAGAGTCTGTTTTTAATGATCTGCAGCTGAAGTGTAAGAGAGAGAGAGAGAGTACAGAGACATAATCAGACAGAGGCTGAGGTAGAAAGAGACAATGTAACATCCAAATCGATGTCTGCAGAGAGACTGCTGGGCCCTTCACTCTCAAATGACATTTTTACTTCTCCATGCATTCACCAACTTTATTAATAACTACATGAGACTTATTCCAGATATTCAACAGTGAGGCTGTCACTCGTGATTGGAAACTGATGTAAGTCCGTGCTAAAGAAATGTACACTTTAGAGTATAATAAAATCTTAAATGATTTAAGAAAACACACAAAAGCAGAGATAAGAATGCTCTACCAATATGGCCAGGTAAACGGAGAACATCCAGTTAAATCTGACAAGTCTGTCATGAGAGGGGTAGCATAGGTTTTATCAATAATTCCTCAGAATCCTGACCCAACAGAATCCAAGAGGATCTAACTGTGGACCCTTATGTCTAAGGTCCCTAACTCTCCCCCCAATGGCTCACAGACCTGGGGTTCCCAGAGTTCTGCCATCCAACCATTCTCCCCCAATGCTGTACTACATGTGACTCTGGGCAACTGGTGTTCAAGTTCAAGGTGACAGGGTGTAGTGATGACCGACTCGATCCATAGAAAAGGACACAATAAAGACCAGTCCTATCTGTTCCACGCCTCATTTGCATTCTTATTGTTTGCCAGCCATCAAGAAGGCTATCTTGGGACTAGACTGATTATGAGGTGGTAAGAGGGCAGATATCAGACTGAGAGTGTAACTGTTTTTGTCAAGACCATGATGGGCGGCGAATGATAACGGTCATCTGCGACTACAGAAAGCCAGTTGAGCTGACTGTTTGGTTTCAGGTAAGATACAGTATGCCCAGGCATTTAGTATATGTTGTGGCATGTTAGTAGCTGGTATGTTCAGGCTTGGTGGTAATTAAATCCCCTAGACCTAACAACAAGTCATTTTACCAATACTACCTATTCTGTTACACACGGTACACCCCACATGGGACTGCTCTCACTAGGCATGGGAGCGACAAGTAGGGCCTTTCCTGGATGTTCTGATGCTACAACAGTAGCAGTGAATCTCTACATCGTGCCTGCATCTGGACGAGAGAAATTTGGGTTCTAAAGGTTTGGCAGGGATGTAAGCGGGGGACCATGACTTGCTGAACTGCCCTCTCTGCTGTTAGGTTTGACATGCTGCATGGCAGGCCGGCAAAACTGACTTGGTTTACGAGCCAGCTCACTTGCCCAGTTAGCAAGAAGGCCCATGTTGCCGCACTTGTTCATTCTGCGGACAGAACCATTGATTTGTTCAACTCCAAGCTCACCTGCTTACTCAACATATAGGTCTGGCTTACCTTGTTCATTCAGCAATGCCTAGCGCTAGTCAGATGAAAGCACTTGCACCTGTCAAACAAACTGCTGGAACTGTGATAAATTAATGATCAAATGGCAGACTGAGAAGTACAGTGGCACTACTGAGTCCTGTAAGCACCAAAGCCAAAGAAATAAAGATAGAGGGGAAGGGAGAGGGGGAGAGAGAGACAGAAAGACAGAAATAGTGAGACAGAAAGAGAATGAGAGTGATAGGGAGAAAGTAGAGGGAGAGAAAAAGAAAAACAGAAGGAGGAGAGGGAGGAATACCAGAGTGGGAAATATGAAGATGAGGTAGGAAGAAAAAACACAAAAAGAAGCTGACATCAAAACATCTTCAGTGGTGTGTGTGTGTGTGTGTGTGCGCGCACGTGCATGTAGAGTTGCATGTTCCTTCAAAGTAAGGGGAGCGGTGGGAGCATAGTTCTCCGTAGGGGCAGCTACAGCGCCCTCTAGTTAGTGCATTACGCACAACGGAGTAGACGCACACTGACCATATTATTTCGTCTGTACCTATTTGAAGTCTGTATGGACCCTCACATTGGCTTAACCAAACTCTTATACGCATCTAAAAGCTGCCTACCAAACTTAAACATTGGCCCTGTGGCTGTATTAGTTTGTGACAATGTCCCTACATTGCAGTAAACACATACACTTTGATAGAACAGCATTTTTATTATAGACGTACCAGAGAATATTAGCAAATCAAAAGGCTTCATCCAAACACAGTCGAAATTCATTATTCATCTGCAGTATTTTCATGGGGCTTTACACAAGCATATTGTCTTTCTCTCTGCGTGTGACTGAATAGGCTTTGGGGGGATGAGAGATTGCTTATAGCTTCAGAGAAAAAAGGAGATGATGTCAAAAAAGGTTTTTGTAAACAACGCATGATTGTGGGTTTTTGGTGGTTGAAAGAGGAAGTCACTGTGAGTGAGTGGATTCTCTGTTCTTCTCGGCACATTTCCATCCCTATTATGTCGTCCAGGCATTGTGACAGAGCGCTGCAGCTCATCTCATATGCAGTTATCCAGCTAACTACCAGCCTTCCCCCTGCTGCTCCACCGGCCTTTGATAAGAACAGAGGGAAATTAAAATCATGAACCTGAATTATGAATCCAATGACAAGATAGCCTCTGAAGGCTCTTTCTCCGCACCGTCTCTTTCGGCTATTTCTCCTCCTCTCTCTCTTTCCGGCTTTCACTCACTTTTACTCTTGTTCTTTATTTCTCTGTTGTTCTCTTTCACTTTTTCTCAACCATACACCCCCCCCCTCCCACTTCCCCTTCTCTCTTGCTTACAGGATTCAACTGCTAGCATATTCCATAAGAGCAAGAGAGAGAAACTGAGGGGGAAAGAGAGGAAAAAAGTTTCAAACGATGATAACACACAGTTTGATAAAACTGACAAGGGACTCAATTAAGGCCTCCCTGTCAAAGCAAGAGTGATATTTTATTAAGTGGCAGTGTGCCATTCGATGGGTACATCAAGCGACACATCTGTAGACGAGAGGAATGCACCATCCGGGTAAGAGGGACACATGTTGCCACTTTCAGGAAACATCAGTCGAAGCTCACTTCATCACGTCTGCTGAAAAATTAAGAGGCCCCGATATCAGGATGCTCATTTACTTTTTTATGCACCGCCCCTAATATTGAGTAAAAAAAATCTTGCTGTCCCCCTTTTTCCCTCTTTATTTCAAACACATCCTAGCACAAAGGCTTCTGGTATTAGGTTTTGTTAGATTACGATCGGAACAAGCACGACCAAGATTCTGCCACATCAAAAAACAAAACAACCAAAGGCCTGCATTGTCACTGTCACACATGCAGCTTTTAAGAGACAGATTTTTAGGGCAACGAGCATGCTTATTTTGTAGCTGTGTGTAATGTTTCCGTTGTGATTCTGCTTCCATGATTCCCAACTCAGAATATTAAAACAGATAAATTAAATGTTGCAGCGACACTGCAGAAAGAAAGAAAAAATATTCAGAACATTTTAGACAGAATAAGCTCACCAAAATTAAAGGAGCATACATTTATTCAGAAATAATAACAAGGGAAAACTCTGCATGCATGTTTGTGTGTGTGTGTGTGTGTGTGTAGTGTGCTGGTTGATCTCCAGCAGTGAGAAGAGGCACCGCAGGGACACTCCAGTCAGAGGAGCTCAATAACACCTAATTTCGCAAAACACGCACACATACTATAAAAATTACTGTAGACACGTAAACATGCATGCAAACACACATACACACACACACGTACGCACAATAACATACAACCACCAGAGTGCTATTGCCCAGTAATAATTGTGTAATATCCCGTGTGTAATATATAAAGAGCTGATTTTTTAAATCAAACAGTGAATATGAAACCTTCCATTACAGTGCCACAACAAGGACAATTTATCAAGGTAAAAACACAACTGGGACAAAGTAATGACACAAACATTAAATAAATCGCTACTGAAAATCACATCTAACCTAAACTGTGGACAAAAACAAATAAGCTTACTCTCAGAATACATGATTGAGAATAAATTACAATTCATCCACATTTACATCTACAAAACTTAAGCCTCTGTCTCAGCCGTCTTTAGAGGGCCATTGCAAATATTAATATTTCTCACAAGTGGACAATTTTCTTCTGTTGCCATCAAATATTGAACAAATTTCAAGAATTAAAGAACAAAAAACAAACTCTAAACATGGAAGACAAAGGAGAAAAAGAAACCCAAGAAGCAATACATGAAGAACAATATGAGAATAAATGTTAGAGGAGACAGCTGACAATCATCACTGAACCAATCAATACACAGTTCTTTTACTTCCCTCTGGCTGCTGTGTAAGAGCCAACATCTGTCAATTAACACATACACACACACACCAGCGTATAACATATCCATACACACAGAAGTTTACATTCTGCACGCACACACACACACACACACGCACACACACACCGTCTACCAGCCAAAGGGCAATAACCTCCTATGAAGCGTTGTGGTTTGGATCAGCAGTATTGACAGCTTTCACATTAGACCTATTGAAATGCATTGTTGTTGCCAACACACTCACACAAACACACACACACACACACACACACTATGGGTCTCTGGCATGCAACAACAATCAATCTAACGCCACAATCACATTCTTTCCACCTGCTTAAACGGAGAAAAAGAGGCGGGCGGGTCTCGTGACTCTTCTGTGTCACCAAGCTGACCCCCAGCCTTGACCTCTGACCTTTAGAGGTCGTGGTCAAGGGTTCAAGAGAGGGGAGGGGGGGGGAGAAAGAGCGAGGATGAGGGAGATGAGGGGGGATCAATAGATATGTTCTGATTGTCATGCCTGCTTCAGGAGAATAAAAGGCATTATAGATCAATTAGGTCTGACATCTATTTGGTTATGTATCTGTTTGTTTATTTCTGCGAGTGTGACTTATGCAGACCACAACAATTAAATAGTGCTGTAACATTTAATTGCTTAATTCATTAATGTTGTAAAACAGTTTAGCATTATTTCCGTAATCAAATGTTTCATACATAAACTGTAAAACTAATAGACTAATTAGAGTTGTCTGTGGGTCCTAAAAAAAGCGCCAGAAAGAAAGAAGGCAAGAAAAAAATGACAAATAGTGCTTGAGTGAAAGAGGGCCAAGAGCTATTATATAGCAGAACTATTGTGCAAAATGTGTCAGGGAGAAAAAGGAAAGACAGGCATAAGGCACAAAGGGTGAAGGAAAGAAGGAAGGGTAGGAGGAATGCAGAAGAAACATTAATGGTAGTGAGGAATGTGACAAAAAGATGAAAGTGGAGATGGCAGGAGGGAGCTAACAAAAGAACTGTCACAAAATTACTTTTTTTAAGTACATTAGTGAACAGGTGTTTTTTAAAACTGCCATTTTACTCTAATGGGCTCTTACATTTTATGGATTCATGTTGGGTTCCATTTCTCTTTGTAGGTCTCATAACTACGCATATTAACTATCGATCTTTTATAATCTAACTAATATTCGCTTCGATCTTATACTCCGTGGCCCCTTGCCTTTCTCATTCATGTTTGCGTCACTCATTTTGAAAACAACAATCGGAAGTGTATAGCGTGGATAAACTCAATCTATTTATCTCGCTGCTTGCTGTCAGTACACGGTCATGTAGCCGCACCCCTCCTCCTCGTTTCCAGAGGCATTGTATTAACCATCCAAAGACTCATTAGCATAACACACACGAAACACACACACACACCTGAGAACACTAAATAAATGAGCCAGTGTAATGGATTACAACAGAATAAACTATTACAACACAAGACTACGTCACATTTATCACTAAATGATTTGAGATTCTTGAGGATGGAGTAGGTGTTTTAATAAATGTTGAAAAGATCAGCAGTAAAAAACAAGTTTCATCCAGAAGTTCTTGTCTGTATTTTGCACGTCATCATCAAAATAAGTTAAAATAATACATTTTTTCTTAGGCCTGGCTTTTCCCTCAGCTCCTGCAAACATGCACTGACGAAAGAGTCCCACTGTCTCTGTGCTCCATCCACTTAACAGCATTCAGCAACACACACAGACACACACAGACACACACACACACGATGAGGGGTGTCTTACGCCACAATAAAAACATCTCCCCTTCTCTTCTCTGTCTTTCTTTTATTGTATTGTATTATATCCAATTCCCAAAGGACCGTGGGGTAGCATCCCTCTCCCTCACATTCTCCGCCGGCAGCTCTGCACGTCTGTGTGTGTGTGTGTGTGTGTGTGTCGCTGTGTTGTCAGAGGGGTAAACGGGGAGTTAAACAGATATATCCAAGCGTAAAATCTAAAAAGGCTCCCCAGCGGGCGCCGGAGGGGGTTGTTGGGAATCAAGCACATATCAATTGAAAAGCAGAGAGAGAGCAAGTACTGGTGAGAAGAAGAGGGTAAAAGAAATGGAGACAGTGTCAATTCCCCTCCTCTGACAACTATAAATTACAGGCATTTTCTTTCTCCTTTTCCCCATTTTCCACCTGTACCTCTTTTCTTCTCCTTTCGCCTACTTCCGTCTTTGGTCTCTTAACATTTCTGTACTCTTTGCCCTCCTCTCTCTTCCACTCCAGGTATTCTCTTTAACTTGCTTTCCCCACAGAAATGTAAAGCAGAGTTTGTTGCACAGAGCACAGATGGTTAAAGAGATTTTCTTTTTTTCTTCCTCCTACATTTATGTATAGCGTGCTCTAATAAATTCACCTAACACAGAGAAACAAACAGAAATACACAATATGACGGTGAACATTTAACAAAGTGCCATGCATTGTGTATTTTGTGCATTAAAAAAAATCTACCTATGAAAACAGAAAAACACACACACCTTGCCCTGCACTGTGTGGTGTAATGTTCTACTTGATTATCTCATTGTTGTCTGTAAGTACAAGCCCAGATTGAATCAGCCTGCACTCCATTGTCTCTCCGCAGCTGGTGTGTGTGTGTGTGTGTGTGATGTGTGTGGCGCCGCAGGGCTGGTAATGAATGGCCAATCTAGTCTATCTAGAGAAACCCTTCTCATCACAGCGCTCCCATAATTACTAGCTCTCTGTGAAAACTACGCAGTGCTTTATTACTTTACAATGCAGTGCAGTCAAGGCTTGGGACTGAAGGGCTGAGATAAACACACAAAGTGTTCATTTTATATTTCAGTCATTTACTGAAGCTGATGTTCGCAACCAGTGAAAGCCGAGTGATTTACAATGAGTGCAGAGGCTCAGCACAGAGACCACCAACATAAACAACAAATTGGCGCACACACACACACACACATCACACACACACACCACACACTCACGTCTTCTAATAGTTTACATAAAAAAAGAAAAAGTATAATGAATATTCACTGGCGAATCAGAACACTTATGCTGCCTATTGTGCGTTAACTTGCAATCAGAGCCTCCATGTTGAAAAGCGTTATGAATTCATAACAATTTGATTATTTAAAAAAATTCTTTTTTTGGGGGTTTTTTTTGGTTTTCATTGCTACATTGATACTTTTATTTATGAAAACTACCCGGATTTAAAATATTTTCCGAACATTTATGTCAGTTGAATCATTGGATGAGATTTCATGTTCATGTTCAAGTATTTATTCCAACATCATATTTTTCTCCCAAATGTGATACAGTGCTTGAACAAATTTATTTTGCTATTGATTTACCTGCAGTGCAGTGTAATGGATTTGAATCTGAACCCTTTTACTGCCCTGGCCTGGCTGTAACACTAATTGGTAAAGACCCAAACATCACTAAATGACTATCCAAGGGAAATACTGCCTTGAATAAACATAATTCTGACTGATGGTAAATATTGTATCTTAAAAAAAAAAGGTAAAAAAAAAAAACCCTCTAACCATAACCTGATTTTTGTAATTAAAACATTTGAATGTAAACTATATTATCCAGAGCAGTCCTGTGACTACAACATATTATTATTTAGCATCCTGTTTGTTCTCAGTATTCATGCATCCTGAGTCCTCCCTCCTGCTGGGAGCCATCAGACCAAGGGACCAGCCCGAGGCGTCTGGGAACCATGAAAGAAAAGAAGAGGTTGGATGGGAGGAGGCAGAGGAGACAGAGTGAGAAATAGAGGGTTTAGGACACATAGAAAAAGACAAGACTAAAGACTGAATAAAGAAGAAGGCAAAAGGAAAGAAAAAGACAGACGGTTTGAAAGCAGAGTTCAGCCCCTGAGGCCTACAGGCCTCTCCTTCACTCACACTCACTATGTTTCCACCCTCTATCATCCTCAGACCCGCTGTAAATCATGTTTGCTGAATTAACAGGCAATGTTCGTGTGGTTCTGTGTGAGACAGATGCACAATGACATTCACTGTAATGCTTAAAGCATTTCAGAAAACTTGACATCCATGTGGTATCTGCACAGCATTTCTATCAAACGCTGAAGGTGCTGAAGGTCTTTTTGCTTGTTTTTTTTTTTCAGAAAAAAGCAAACATAACAAGTATTTAGTAAGAGTAATTTTGTTTAAGTGGTTAAGTGTGAAAAGCTTAAGATTTTTTTTTTTTTTACGAGAGTTTGTTTGCTCGTCTTCAGCTTTGATAGACAGATGGTGAGGAAGTTCTGGAAATTTTACAATTCATAATCTGACTTGCCTTTTTATGCTGTAAACTGGACAGGAACCCTCACAAGCTGAAATTGAGATAATGCGATTTGGTAAAAATGGGCAAAAAAGGGTAAAATTTGATGTTTTATAAAACATTAACAAAAAAAATATATTCTTTATATTTAATAAAGTGTTGCTGTAGTGAAAAATGAATATTATACTGAATAATATAAAAAATCAAGGTGAAGTAACAATTACTTGTATGTAGGTAAATCTAAATGTAAATAAATCTGCTCCTTTCAGAAAATCCACACATTTTAAGGGAAACGTCGGTAAAAAACCTCTATCCAGGATGAGTCCATTAGGGGCTGCTTAGGTGTACTGATATGGTTATAATAGTAGTGATTAGTAGAAAGCCAGCCAACCATAGAGGATGACAAATGGCATATGAGACAGAGCATGATTACAAACGTTTATATGGGCAGAGACAGTATCAGCACAGAGTATGATGGATGACGCCCGGAGCGTAGTCAGAGCTGGCTCATAATTAGACCTTGATGGCATTAGTTGCATTTCCTAGTGGGTATGTCACAATAAATGTGCCAGAGTTGTTAAAAAGGGACACCTTGACATTTTGAATTTGTATTGGTTGTTTTTCCTCTGCAGGCGACTGTCACAGCAGTGACATAAAGGCTTGTTAGAGTTATGAATGATTAATACAGAAACTAAACGTCTTTTAATGGACTTTTTACTGGATGTATTGTGTAACTTTACTTTTCTTGCGTTATCCTGCTTCTCTTTTACAAATTTAACCATAAAAAGGCTTGAATTGACAGACTAACCTGTGATGTTATGTGCACCCCTGCACAGGTAATCGCCATCTGAGCTCTCAATGTGTCTGTGTAAGCTGAGGTAATTATTGAGAAAGGTTACACTGTGTGAAGGTAAGGTAACAGAGTGGAAGGTAATAGTGTGTACCTGAGGTGGCTCAGGTGATGTGTTTTCTGGTATGTGTTTCACCTGTCTGGCCATGTACCTGAGAAGCGAGTGAAAGTCAAACGTGTGTCTTTTTTTGTTGTTGCTATAAGCCGAACTATAGATGACATCTAATAAAAGATTAATTTCATTTTCATTTTCAATTTCATCAATTTCAACAGTGAAAAAAAAGAACAAAATATACAGCCTTGAAGAGATTAGAGACAATAGTTCAAAAGAAAGTAAAACAAAGCAATAAAATAATGGTTCATATCTGCAGAACACAATTACTGACTAATACTGATTGAAAATTGGACAACCAGACTGATTTTGAATGGATTTATTTCCCGCTATTCAGCTAACAACAGCTGTCTCTTATATTTGATTGTTTTTTGCTAATGTGAATGGTTGCCACATTATATTTTCACTGCCCTGCAACATCCAGAATAATATATCTAGGTTGCTGCTCATGCCATCTAAAAATCTCATTCTTTGATACATTGCAGTTTGATCTGAAGCAAACAGAAATAGTGGTATAGCACATCTTTTACCCTCAAGAGACGCGCATGGGATGTTAATGAGGGGCAAGTGCAAATGAACAGTGTACAAAACGACCTCCCGAAAGCTAATAATCATACCCGGGACAGTATTTCTCACTGCAAAAACCTCATCTTTTAGTCTGTTATTTGACATTTACTGTTTAGCTTTATCATTTTAAAACAACACATACAAGCTGTTGTTACAGTGAGCCCATTTTAACCTGTTTTTAGCACATCTTGATTTAAGAATTTTCTAGAATCGAGTGTCCAGCTATTCTCTTCTGTGTCAAGATACTGACAGTGAACTCCATAAAACTCTTGAAACTTCTGTTTAAAGAAAACTTTAAACAGAAGACATGTAGGTGTCAAATACATACATTACTTAATAAGATAAAGATTTATTGCAGTGCTGAAAGTTATTTTTCAAAGATTAAAACTGCCATGGAAGTTGGTCTTTGTAAGTTTTAGCCTAAAGTTGTTATGCATATAGTAATAGTAGTAGTAATAGTGGTAACAAAGTGAGTTAGTAATAGTTGCAGTAGTGAAGACAGCAACAGCAGTAGTGGGATTCAGTCAGTCACAGCAGTAGTACATAGCAGTAATAGTATTAATAGTTTTAGTAGCAGTAGTAGTGGTGCGAGTATAAGCAGTAATAGTAATGGGATTATTGGTAGTTGTACATAAGTTACATAGTGATTATAGCTGACTTCAAGGTAGAACAAGAAGTAGTACTGTAGCAGCAAAAATGCAATTGGAGCAGTATTGTGTGTGTAAATGGGAGTGTGTGTTATTTGTTTGTATAAAAGTGATACTGAGGGACAGATGGTGTTGTAGTCACATTTCAAACTCATTAGTGCCACTCAAACTCTCTCCTTAACTGTGTTTACTCTCTCTCCAAATGATGTCCAATCTCTCCCGGTCAAATGCACTCACCCATGTTTTCCCACACATTCAGATATGAGTACACACCAAAACATACTAATCTAACTCTGAGACCCGTACTAGACACACAAACACACACACAAACACACACACACAGGAAGCAGCCTGGCTACCCTTGCGAGTCTGGCTGCTGAACTAGTCAGTTATAGTGCTCGGCCCCGGTCAGGCTGAGATCATGTTGCCGGTCTAGTCGTAACACAGTCAGGTCAGACAGGTCAAATACCTGTTCAGATAACACAGTGTGACCTGTTACTGTTATTTTACCTCAAAGGTAACACTCCCCTCTCACTACCTGCTGGATCTAAATACCTACCTGTACACCATGCACAGCTATCATTAAATGCACCAAAAGCTTGTGTTATAGATTTCACACTCCTATCATGTTTAGGTATAACTGCAGTGAGCAGATGAGACAGCTACAGGCTTGATCTCATGCTCATTGTGTTAGTGCTGGTTTAAAGAACACACTTTTTTAGTTGCTCTTTTTTTGTCACAAATCATACATCCACTTTTAAAGCTCTCTTGATGTTTTCTCTTCCATTTCCTTTGGACATTGTTTTTAACATGTTTTTTTTAATAAACAAATTTGAGTTAATTGAACCCCCTCCCCCAAAAAGTTAAACTTCATTCAAATCCCTGCAAGCAGACAGAGTATTACTACAAATACATGATTATGCTGCGGTTTGCCATCAATTTGATCATCTAATAAGTAACATCTGGTGAGGTCCTGACTGCCAATTCAAAGAGGCTTTTGCCTCTCAAGCCTGTTTTTGACTCAGTGAAGCCAAACACAGTCGACTCATTCAATCACAGAATGGTCTGCATCATTCACACACACAAACATGCACACAAGTCCAAATGGGTACTACAAAAGACAAAGACACACATCACAATGAAAATATGTTATTTGATTATTAACATGATCTCAGATTTTGATCTCTTGCATTATAACCAGAGCTCAGATTTTAAATCGGAGTTTAACTCCTACAAGAGCGGTGGGTTTGGGTGAATGTCTGAGTAATTGTTTTCTTGGTAAAGAGGCTTTATGTTTCGTATCATACAATAACAAAATGACAAAAAGGATGCAGTATGCTTCGCTGATTATTTCATTTCAATCCAGTCACTCAGTCATAAAGTTGGGCATGGAAAGTAATGTTCTTTTTACACTTATTTTTGGTCATGATTTATGTCATGATCATTCAGTCAAGTGTTTGGCCTTAGAAACCACAGAAGAGGGTGCTTTGGTAGCTCACCGGTTAGAGCTGGCACCCCATGTTTCAAGGCTGGGTCTGAATCAACCTGTGGCCCTTTGCTGTGCCCCCCTCTTTCTCCGTTTTAATGCCATCTTCAGCTCTCCTATGTAATAAAGGCAAAAGCCCCAAAAATATTACAAAAAAAGAAGTAGTGATGAAAAAGGTGACAAAGAAGAGAAAAAGAGCGAGTCAGTCATTCCACAGTTTACACTTGATGTGGAAAAGTCAAGTAAGTGTGTGTGTGTGTGTG
>NW_023339663.1:22406721-22417755 GCF_004916995.1 Morone saxatilis | reverse complement strand
GAGAATGGACAGTAGGCCATTGGTAATTACAGTGAAAGATGAAGATTTTAAATTGCTTGAAGTCTTCAATCTTGTAATTGAGATGCTTCCTTGTAAGGGTATGTAGTAAGCTGCCTGAGAAAAAACCAGATCCCTTGTCCCACCCCCCACTATTTTTCCATCCCAACCACAACCCACATTACAGCCTGGCATAGAATTATGTGTGAGCATGGGTTTACATGTGGCTGTACACAAGTATGGGTTGCTACATGTCCAACTTGCCCTACAATGGTGTGGTGGGTGTGTGTGTGTGTGTGTGTGTGTGTGTGATGTTGGAGCTGACACAGGCCTCAGTTGTTAACCCATACATAGTCTGTTTCATCTATGTAACAAAAGCCTCTGTTTGGAAAGGACACAAAAAGGCCAGGTTCAGAAAGCATTGCAGCGTCGAGGGAGCCCAGGGCCTAGATAGGGTTCATGGAATACAAATCAGTGTATAACTTGTACACAGCTAAAGAGTGCTGTGATGCACCCTACAACAATGCTCCTCCATGCCTGCAACCAGGCCAGGCTAGTTCTGTCCACATACAGGACATAGTTAAAGGCTCTGGATAGATCAAACATCAGTGTTGATGATTAGCCGCAAAATAAATGTTTTTGTGTTTTTCTATAATTTGATTATCATGTTGCTCGCAAATGACGAGCAGATGGCTTTAATGCCATGCCGGCCGTACGAATCGAAACCTGGCAGCACTCTTGTGCAGTTTGCATGGGTGTTGTGGGCCGGTTGGCAAAAAGACAGGGGAACATTTGTTGTGTATAAACTGGATTTCCTCCAGCATATGTGTAACAAATGACAAACTGTGATGAGTGGGGGGGATGGGCGGTTCTCATTCTTTAAGGCACATCCCTCCACAATGATACAGGCTACCGTAGAATACACTGACAGATTCGAGTGGATGCTGTGAATCCTGACCTCCCTTCCTTTAAATGAAGAGGAAATAAGTAGCACACACCACCCCCCAAACTATAATATGTCTCACCCCCCCCTCCCCCTTTCTGTTATTCCGCTTCCATTTCTTTCTCTACTCCTCCCCTTTCCTCCATGCAGCTCTGCCTCCCAAAGGACATTTATGACTGATAGGATTCTGTCCAGCGTTCTTGCTAAATCAAATGAAAGTTGAAAAAGCTAATGTGCCCAATTGAGGCGACCGCTTTCATTCAGGTCACTCCGGGCAAGCTCTGTTTGAAGTGAGCCCCCCATCCCCTCCGCCTCCCTGGTACTAGCGCTGAAATTGATGAGCTAGTACTTAGGAATGTGTTGCATTTACATGTTGCAGGCTACCACATAGTTACTACGTTTTATACTGTGTTTATTTTTTCATGCTGGGCAGAAAAAGGTTATGGTTGGTGTTAAAAGGTCCAGCCATATGATATGATAATATTAAGGATAGTTTGTAAGACCCAAGGATGTGTAGTGTGATTTTAGCATTGTGAATTTTAATCCATCCCTGGCACTCGGTCAAGTCAGGTTAATTTTATGGACTGAGCACTGCCTGTGCCCGTAAAGAATTTTTTTTTTGTTCAGCTTATTTTCAACTCGCTAATTAAACAGCCTCACTAAAAAATGACGCTTAGATGCAGTCTGTATTGAAAAATCCCTCGGTAAAAATTAGCCCAATTTACTGTAGAAATTGGAGGGTGCCTTTTTTTTTCTTCATTATTTACTGCGGCACTTAGAGGTAAGGTCCCTTGTGAACTCGTCCAATAATACTTGGCATTGTAGTTGACTTATTGAATATTATTATTTATTGTGTTTTATTTGCAATTATTATTATGTATGTATTATGTATTTATTATTTTTCCTAAGTCATAGCTAGGCCAGTTCATTAGTTATATTTCAAAAGGCTGGCACATAAGTTGATTAGGGTAACGAATTAGTAAGTGGATCTGAAATGTGTCAGAAAATAAAGGAGACTGAACATTTTCGTTCATTTTATTTCAGCACTATAACAACACACAAGTCTTGTTGTTCAAAACAGGGAATAAATAGATTCCAACTTCACAGAAACAAATACTCGCAGACTTATGGATACGATGAATGACGTATAACGTTCCTTACAAATCAACTCGCTACAAACTCCCTCCTCTCCCTTCACACCTTTGCTCCTCAGCCTCCTTCGCCTGAACGGTGGTGTGTCTATTTCTGGTCGGAGCTGCTGTAAAACACAAAGCCTCCGATGGTGTCAGAGGCTGTATTCGGTCCCGGTGTCATGGTCACTTGGAGGCTGTTGAGCCCAGCTCTGTACTTGCAGTCTGGGTACAGCGAGCAGATAAGTCCGCTAACTAGCTAGTGGCAGTTAGCCCATGCAGCTGTGCTTTGTTACAAGAGAAAAGGTCCATGTTGCAACAGTCGTCCCGGTGACAAGACGCAGCTCCCGTTAAACGCTGCTTTTCTGCAATTATCAGATCACTAAGACTCTTCTCATCGACTAACAGTTTACTCGACTACTAGGGGACGTTGTTGTTGGATTGTACATGCATTCATACAAAACGTTGTCACTACTATAGTCCTGCAATAACTGACATTGTCCTGAAACGTAAGTGAAAGAAAACAGTAAGGTAAGTATAAAGTGTTTGTATTAGAGAGCTTGGCAGAAAGAAAAGAAAATTCAGTGTGAATGTGTGTGTGAGTGAGTGATGGTTCAGGTAGTGTTTTGTTCCCCCTCAGTACCTGCAGGCTGTTCTACTCTGACTAGATACCAGTGTGTTGTCAGCCCAGGGGCATTGTGTCTAGGTTGGCCTAGCTTTGGTCCCCTCGCCATCACTTTGCTTGAAAACCTGAAAGAACTCCACCAACCCACTCTCTATAAATGGATATTTCTGTGTACCCATGGAGGCCGACAGCCCTACTACAGTTGTTCACTGCTGGCTAATTAGCCGTTTCAAGTTGAGGACCACTCAGCTTTAATTGCAGGTGTAGAGGCAAGCGTTGCTCATTTATACCCATATTTTGGGAAATAGACAGAAAGCTTGATGAACAGATGGACCAACAGGCAAAAAGAAAGATGGACAGAAGTATCTCTCTGATGTGCATGAATGTTCTGTGTGTACCATGCTGATGGTGTCAGCCCTGTGTCTCTAACTTCTGTTTCCCCTAGAGTGACTGCATTGGGATGAATAATAAACATAATGGTGGGTGTGAGGTAGAGGAGCATCAATCATACACACCACATAGGCCTACAGCACAAAACTCCAAAACTCCAACACAGGAAAGCCTAAGGGATATACAAACACACTCACAGTCAAACAAATGCTGAGGAATTTACTTTATTAAGTTGCAGGAGTTCAAGTATAATCCAATCTGTGCTCAATGTGCACAGGCTACTCAGGTACCAGGGGTTTAAGAACCATAGGATACTGTTTGTTTCTGTAAAAGCCAAATTGAGTACTTAACGTTAAAACATATTGATAACTAGGAATGCACAATAGTTATCAGGGCTGATAAATCTGACATTTATATTATCATAAATTATCCTGATAATTAAATTACAGCCAATACATTATTGATCCATAATAATAATAATTCATTCTTAAGTTCTTGAGATGTTTGATAGGCTATATGTTCTATAAATTATAACTTTGTTTTTTTGTGTATTTTACAAAGAAAATTATGATTTTATTATAGACTTTATTATTATTATTGTGATTCCTATCGGTGCTACATTACCACATTTTGAGAGAATCTTAATTACAGGTCTATATGTAATTCCATGTCTCATTTACGATCATGCCAAAGTAGTCATACCGTAACCTACTTGTTATCGTGTGTGTAGAGGAAGGTCATTTAAAAACACAGTTACTTCTGGGCAAGGCTCATTGGGTTCTTGCTAGACTATTACGTATACAACATCCACCTGTTGCAGACAAAATACTACCTCTATTATGGTTGACAAAAAAAAGTTCCACAGTTATTGCACAACATTCTATCCGTTTGTTGAGCTTTATTAAGAATAGCCAAACCAATAAGGCTCAGTCAGTTAAACCAACTCAAACGGAACTGTGTTAGTAAGCTCCACGTCTGACCCTTGTTTTGTTCAAGTGACTTGTGGCTTGGCACACACTCACAGGCAGCAACACATAAACATATACACACACAAACACACATGCACAAAATGTTTAGTCTCCTCCAAATATGTATGTGTGTATCCGAAAGTGAGAGGTAAACAAGTTTAATCATCCTGTTCCACGTCAGTTCCACTGACAGTTTACATTAACAGACTAGCAAGAGATGAGAAAGGTGGAGCGCCTGGGTTTTTACTCTAACTGAGGCTATAAGGAGAAGAAACTGCAATAAAGAAATAGAAAAAAAAAGGAAAAAAAAACAATAAATTGTTTGGCGGTGATGTCACATAGCCTAACAGCACTAATTAGATACACATATATTTGTGGAGAACTTAACGGCCCCTTAAATTATGCATTAATCAAACAAAGCTTAATATGAACTGACAAGGAGCTTGGCAATCTGGCAGCCATCTGGAAGACAGGCCTGTCAGTCACAGAGAGGTGAGAAAGAGGGATGGCTGAACTCTGGGTTAACCCCAGAGAGAGGAAGAAAGGAAGAGGGAGAGAAAGACAGCAAGAGACAAACTGAGACAAAAAAACAAGTGAAAGACAATGAGAACCTGAGGTTGAGGAAGACAGTGAGAGAAGTTGGGTCTAAAGGTTACACTGGCAGATATGAAGATTACAGAAGTTGATTTGGACATTGCTAAAGATGGCGGGTCAAGTATCACTGACGCCAACACAAGGTCAATAAGAGAGACGTGTTTTTGACAGCTCTAGTGAAAAGCGTTGTCAGGGTCATCATATCTCAGTTTTACAAATAGCCACGTGTACACACAAACACACACACACGCACACACAACGCTCTTCATGTGGCACACTAACACACACAGCCACACAGCTGAACACACAGCTAACCACACACATTCTCAGAGCTACTCGCAAAAACATCAACCAAACACACTGAACCTTGCAAAGAGCTAGACAACACACCCTTTCTGTCTCACACACAAACACACACTTACAATCCACATTTCACAAGTATCCAGCACACACTTACTTAACCCAGACAAATACACTAAACTTGTGGCATATCTGACAGCGGCTTGTACCTCATGAACCCTGTTGACAAGCTGCGTTGTTGTTGATAATATATAATAAGTATGTTGTGGGCGCAGAGCAAAAGCAAACAATCAGAAAGTTCTCCAAGCGGCACATAGTTACCACCAGACGGATCGGTTGCTATGGAAAGCTACTTCATTCCGCAGATGGGGACACAGTAACGAGGCGAACAAGTAGAAAACTGACAAGACTGTGATACGAGCAACGAGCAATACTTCTACCAGCTCATGCTACACTTTGATTCGCTCCCTCCAGTGGTTAGAGCGATTTTGATTTTACCCGCCTGTAGTGTACTTAGACTCTTTTTCTCCTTTAAAATCTAAGTCTGATATCACATTGTTCTTCACCTAAGTTATGTATGACAAATGCCTGGGGCCAAATCACCATCAAAGCAGCACATCGCAGGAACATGGTGCTTCCGAGCTTCTTAGCGATGACAGATGTCACTTTTGAAGTGAGCAAGGAGATGAAAGTGGCAGGGATGTGACGGGCGGCATGAGGACAGCTTCTCCGCCGCGACCTGCCATCATCAGTGCTGCTGAGGTGTAATGGGGAGAGACTGGAGGGGCCTGGAAGCTCCGCCGGCCGTCTGGGGTGTCTGTCTCTGTGCCCAAGAGGGGCCAAGTCTTAAATGTCGTACCCACCTAGCCTGCAAGCAGCCCAGCACCCAACCTGGCAGCCCGTCAGCCAGCCAGCCAGTCAGCAAGCCACCATGCCTCTGCCACCCAATTGGGATGGAAGTGTCTCCCTCCGTTACACTGGCTGCTCTGCCAGTGGATTCGTCAGAGTATAGAGAGAATAGCTAATCTGAGGAAACCAGCGGCCCAGAATCAAAGGGCCACTGGCTTCTCTCTTCCTTGTGTGTAGCAGCGCTCACCTGGGTACTATCCCCGGTGTGACAGAGCGAGCAGCAAGAGGACTTGGTAAACAAGGCAGAGCAATACAACTTTCAAACAGAGAGGCAGCTAGTGCAGGGAAACCAAAACAAACTCTTAACTCAGGAAATTCACAGAACGTTTTCCCCCTGCCTTCTCTACTGTTCCCCGTGTCTTTATTGTGGCTTGATATGTCACCACTGTCTATATCTCCTACTTACTCAGGACTTCAAGTGGCTGTCTCTATTTTGCTGGGCCATAAATTATTCAGTGCCATGTGTCTTCTTAGTATCTGCGCTTTCCATTGGGATGCTATCTTATCCCCTCTTCTGAAAGAGGGGCTGGTGCTTTGAGACAGAGTTTGCAAAAGGTAACACAGGAACTTCAGCACCGACAACGACTTTCTTAGTAGGAGCTCTTGTCAAGTACATATATTTGTTCCAGCACAAGGAAAATATGAAAAAGAAAAACAAGAAAAAAAGTTGTATCTGAATACAACATTGAAACCAACAAGCTCCACTGCTGCTACTACAACAACTTGGACTAGTATCTGAGCTAAAAATAATGACAGTATTCCACATAGAGGAGTGTGTGTTTTGTTTCCACAGCACGTGTATGTGTGTGTGTGTGTGTGGAGCCCAGGGAGCCCACTGTATGTAAATAGCCATATGAGACTGCATAGCATTACTGTCCAGACATTGAAGAGGTGACCTGATCCCAATTAATCACACAATCCCAGGGAGAACTGTCACATCCCATCTCCATCAGCAGTACCATCCTGTTCTGTCTCCCTCTCTTGTCATCCTCTGTTCCTCCATCTCTTTCCCTCCCCATTTCTCTCTCGCACACACACACACACACATACGCTGCACGCACACCCTACCAAGGCCCATCATCCCCTCAACCAAACCCCACCCCCCACCTCCCTCCTTGTATTCAAACACACAGGGTCTAAAGCTGACAGGTCAGCTGGCATGGGCCAGTCGGTCCCCACCTGTCCCCTAGCTTCTTCCCCCAGAAGGCAAAGTGCCAGAGGAGCGGGGAAGAGGCACTTCTATCTTTACAGCTGCCAAAACAGGATGCAGCCTTTCTATCCCCCAAAGAGATTAAATGTTTGCATTGCTTCACTGGTATCAGCGAAGGCGAGCTTTATGCTTTATCACACTTTCCAACGGGTACATTGGGGTGAAGATGGCGACAAAAAGATGTGGAAGAGGCAAGTTGTTTTTATTAAAATGTGACATGATACTGAGTATTTGGAATGCTGGTGTATTATGAATAAAGGCACATTGCACCTCCTTTTAAATGTGGTATGCAAGTATATCTTTACTGCTCTTTTGACTGACATGACAACGGGTGTCGGCCCTTTGAAGCTTATAGTGATGACTGTGTTGGAGTGTCACATGAATCCACACGCACAAGCCTGAGCTATAGCCTTGTGAGGAGTGTCAATAAGAAAGAGTAACAAGAAATGTGATGTTCTACGTAAGTGTCATTTGATATTTGAACTGTCAGCTGATATTATTTCTGGGATAAAAAATTAGTTGACCTAAAATGTGTATATATAAAAAAATAACCTAGAAAAAATATGTTTTCCAACGGCGTGATGACCAAAAAAAAAAAAGAAACATCCATTTGACGTATTCTGACTCCTGTGTGACCTGCAACTCAAAGAATGGGTCTAATGAGGGTTGTCTGTCGAATCTATCAGCTACACTAAAATGAAACACATCCCATATTTTTTTAATCTTTTTCTTTTTTTTGACATACATACAAGTGGAGATCAAAACACCAGGTATGTCTATAAAGTGGCATACTGGATACAGGAGTCATGTCGTAGCTTTGTCTTGATTTATCCTGATATAACCATTTTGAGTATTCCCTTTGAAAAATGGAGAACTGGCATCTTGTGAAATCACAGAAGAAGTCAGGAGACTATGTATCACATGTCGTTAAAGTTCTATTGTTTCACCCATCTGTTCGTAGACTTTTTCATGTCGGCTTGTTCAAGCTGTTCCCTTTTATGCTGTTACAGTTACAGGACTGTGACATAAAATCAGAAGTCTGCAAAAGTACAGGGTAAAGCAAGGTTTTCTGTCCTCATTCAAACAATATATTTGACATTAAGATGATTTTAAAAGATTGTTGTATGATTTTTTTTTCCTGCTTGTGCTTGGCAAAGTTTAAATAAAGTGAAATGTGGTATAAAACTGTGGAAGACATGTAAACTATTAAATTATACTTCACTATTTGCCTCAGGTTCAATAAGGTTTTATGATTAGCTCAGGGTCTCTCAATCGCTCTCTCTCTCACACACTCTTCCTCTACTATTCATCCCCGTCTGTGCAGCCTCCTCTGTTGCCTCCATAGTTCCTCATTAGTGGTTGTATCTGTGGATGATGACTGTAATTGCCGCTGCTGTAAAAACCTGAGAATGAGCCCAGGGAGAGGGAGCTGGGAAGTAGTGGGCCAGGGGGCCATAGTAGGGCCCACAGAGGAACCTGTAGAGTACAGAAAGGCAGCATTATGGGAATTAACCTTAGTGGAAAGAGGAGGAGAAGGATGGGTCTGCATTCCCAAAACACCATAAACTCCCCTCCTCTTACATCGTCTTGTGTATTTTCCTAACCTTCTCTCTACCGTCTCCTCTTCCCTCCATGCCACAGAAAAATGGAAAACTGGGAAAAAATGGAACAGTGGGATAAGTATTTACGTTGGTAATGAGGCCCCATGTGGCTTCCTCCTTCTTAAATCTTGTTAATCATCAGGTGAGTGAGGGCTGTTTTACTGGGAATCCACAAAGGACAGCAGTGAGTGAAGGTGTGTGCAACAGTCAGATCTCTCATAGCACCACCAACAGCAGCAACAGCTATGTAGATATGAACTTTTACAAAAGAAAGAAAAGTCCTCCTCCAAATGAATTAATTCAATTTAAACTTTCCCCCCCAGCAACACCTGCTTCAAAGACACCTTTAATAAATGAGCGTAGTTCACTGGCTTTGGAAAGGGAGGGAGTCAAAGGAAACATACATTTCGCATAATTCATTTTTGCAGTTTGTATTACTGTCAATGAGAAGGTACCTTGGACTGGACTGACTTACAATAATGGCAACAACAGTTTAGTCAAATGATTATGAATGATTAAATTGACAATCTTGGGACAGAAAAGTACTGGAGCTGGAGAGAGAGAAAGGAGAAAAGAATGTATTGCATAGATAAAGAGATAATCATGAGGACTACAGTTTTTTTCCAACTTTCTATTGACAGCTCTTTGTGTTCTTAGGGAAAAGAAATATAAAAGATAAATTGCGTACTGATTTTGTAATGGGAGAAAAGATTCCAATATGGCTGCAATATGTATTATGCAAAAATCATCTGAAGTATTTTGATCATATGCTTTAATAGTTTGCTCCATTACGTAAGGGCTCTCTCTGCTAAACAGCCTGATCCTGCATTCTAAGAGTTAATAGAACAATGACCAAGCCTCAAGGAGAAGAAAACAGTAAATTTGTCAAAAAGGAAACCTAGTGTATATGATTGTTAAAAATAAACAAAAATAAAAAATATATATAGTACAGACACATATAAGAAGTATATATATAAAAAAAAGTTTCTAAAATATTAGGAAAACCCATCTTTGATCAAAAGTTCCAAATTCATCATTGGGAATCATTGTACAGTTTATCAGTTGTTCTGTACTGTTATCCGTTATGAACCACTAATCTATCTAACAGGAAGAACCACTGAGGCAGGTCAAGTCACTACTAGATCCAATTATTTCCTTGCACACAATCAATTTAGAAATCAAATAGGAAGATTGCCACTACCCTGACAGAACACATTCATGTTCCCCACAGGATGAACTCTTCCCGCTTTCAGACACCCTTTAGGCCCAAATGTCTAAGAGACTGTCCTACCAAGAAAAATGACAGCATTAGTTGTTTCAGCAAATGCCCAAAACAAGATATGTTTGCATTCAAGATCTCCAGGACCTGTGGGTATTATGACTCTTGATTGTTGAAAGGAGAAAAATAGCAAAGGAAGAAGAAGCATGAGGTCATTATACAGCCATAAAGTCTGCAGAAGGAGAAGGTTGGAGTTATGGACGGGTCAACAAAACGTTCGACACGGGCGACCATAACCACAATTGCTCCCCAACCTTAACCAGGTAGCTATTATTTTAATGATGATGACCAAGGTCCCCAAACCTTAATATTCTAACCAAAATCATGACCTTCCCCTAACCAAGTCATTTATGCACCCAAACCAAACCAAACCTTTGCGATGTTAGAATTTGGAGGACTTGCTACTTTGCACACAGAACTCATAATCTGATTTGCTGCCTAAGATTAAACCACAAATCCATTTGAACCAATTTTGGCCTACAGCTTATTCTTCGTCTATATTCTGTAAACCCTGCATGGTCCAGCTGCTTTGACATATCTACTGTACACCCAGGCTGGGTAATTATGAGCTACAAAGCTCACTGACCTTGTCAAGATCTCTCTACCCTCTCCAAGCTAGCCCAGTGTATGGGAGGAGGGGGTACATTCTGTGGCTGTCTGGTTATCCCCAACAAACACACATACACACACATTAACACACACATACACAGACACACCTGGACCGTGGCTGTTTACCTGCCAGGTTAAAGGGCTGAAGTCAGTGACAGAAGGAGATTTAACAAGGAAGCAAGGAAGGTGGAAGAGGATGAATATGCAGTAAGGGTAGAATGCGAGAGAGAGGAAGGAGGGTGGAAAGAGAATGACAGTACAAAGCAGAGGGAGGGGGTGGATGGGGGTCACAGAGTGATGAGGGGGTTAAATGCCACAAATGCCATGTCTCAAGGCCTCATAAAGACAAGCTCTGCATTGCTCCCAAGGTCAGGGCATGCACACATGCACCTGTGCGATGGCAGTGGAGGTTTGTGAGTGGGTGGGTGGGTGGGTATATGGCTGGCGGAGCAAGTGAGCACCAGAGTCTGGCCTGTTAG
>NW_023339663.1:22405118-22406621 GCF_004916995.1 Morone saxatilis | reverse complement strand
AAGAGCTGCCGAGATGGTGTTGATAAATTGTAACCTTTTATTTTAAGATTGAAATAGTAACAGCTGTAGACAACTTTTCTAACATCAACACAAGACAGTGAATAATACTTACTATTCCACAAAGCTTTCGCCAATGAATAAAAGTCAGTCCAACATTTACTCTTGTCCAGCAGCTTCTCTCTCCTTTCCTCTTCTTAGCTTCCTCTGTCGTACATTACTGGTACATTTGTGAGATGTGACCTACAGTCTACACAGCCCAGTAAAGTAAAAATACTACTTTATAGTTTATCATGTACATGTCAACGTAACTAAAGGAATTAATGATCTAATAAAGTAACTTGTTTATGTGGTTGAAAAACTGCTCAGTAACCAACTGTGGACTGTACTGTATCCATATTTCACAGTAAGTCTGATCTTTTAACTTTTCTAACATTTTTGTCAATTATTGCCAAATTTATACTTCAAATTGTTTGTCAAAGACAAAGATTATATGTTTTAACTCCTTTCAAAAGAATATGTATATAATATTGCATATACATTGAATATTGTATAATTTATATTATCTGTCAAATCATAATTCCTTCATATGTTACATGGACCAGGTTTTACAACCTTCTACATGCATAAAATCAAGTTTTTCATAAAACCTCTATGAAATAAATATTTTTATAAAACCACACTTACTAAATTTAAAATGGACCAAAACTCTCCTTAAAAATAAAACACTTTATTCATGTTTCATTCATATTCCAGTTACATGGAAATATAAACTGTGTGTATGATGCAAAGTACAAAGTAGCAAAGCCATAACTAATGTAAAGTGTCCAGATCATGTCCTCCATTGAGGTAATAAAGCACTGCGGTCGGTACTCATCCTAATGCGTCCTCCTGTGGATAGCCAGACTTTCCTCATCCTGCTGGACATTGCATGGTCTTCAGGCTGTCTCTTGACTGAGGCAGGATAAGGAATAACTTCCTGCTCTGATGGGTCCAAGTAGTCATAATTTATACAATTTTAAAAAAGCAGTGTCTCTGGTGGTTCCCTTGTAGCAGCTATCTGTAGTGATGTGTTGTTCTGTATGCAGGTTAGAGGTTACCAACTTCAAATGTGTGGTTAATGGCAACAGCTACACACAGTGCTTTAATGAACAGGACATTTATTCAATTAATCATTGACGAATAGATTTTCAAAGTGAGCCGCTGTGTTGTTTATAATATAATATGATATATGAATACAGCAGCCACACACACACACACACACACACACTGGAGCAAAACAGAACTGGTTTCAGTATAAAAACAAAACTAAACTTCAGTAGAAAGTTACACAAAACGTATCTGTCACTCAATATCACAATACAAAGTCTGACATTGGCCCAGCCTGTGTGAGTAAAATGCTAGCCTCATTAGCATGCTAAAGCCAAGTCCAACAGATGAACCTACACAATAAACAGTAAAACAGCATAAAACAGGAAAAAAACATACACCTTCCAAGTGTGAAGT
>NW_023339663.1:22383252-22405053 GCF_004916995.1 Morone saxatilis | reverse complement strand
GTTATGGGGACATTTCAGTCACATTTCTATCAAAAATAAAATCAACCTGCTCTCTTTTAGCTTCCTCAGATGATGGGAGGACATGCAGACTTTGTGCTGGTCTGTGCAGCCAACATTGGTAAACATTTGGATTATTCTATCACAATCATTTCATGATAATGGCATGTAATCTTCACATTATATGTGTCTATAACATGTTTAAGAGTTTGTCCTTAAAATTGCGAAATTATATGAGACTGTGTCGGAATCCCCCTCATGAAAGATGGTAATAGACAAGCCAAGTGGCAGGTTGAACATGCCAGCGGTCAACCAGCATGCACCAAAGTCCCTCTAGCTAGTCAGCTAGAACCCCAGATGGCCGGCCAAACTGTGGTCAATGGAGTCTGCAGGAGGCAGCGTTACAGCCATCCGTGGTTATCAAAGCCACCATGATCACTATGGTAACTGAGAGATCTGGAGTCATCTGGAGAGCCAAGTCTTCAATTAGGGGGAGGTGGGAGGCAATAGGACAATATGTGCTGTCTCCAGACCAGGCAAAGCAGAAGTGAATTAAACAACGGACACAAGGCCTTCACAAACATGCTTACATTCACACCATGCATGCTCTGTAAAAACATTCAATCCACATGCATGTGCGCACACACACAGTACACACCCTCAGCCTGCGAGGCCCAAAACAGCACCAAAGCCAGACAATAAATGTGAGATTGTTAAGAGTCTGATCCTTTGATCACTTCCAATATCCAGTAACTTTGCCACCTAAACCATTATTGTCCCATGAACTTAACAGGCCGAGGCAGCCTTCGGCCAATTACAGAGCGGCATTAGCGTTAGGCGGGAGTGTGTGTTATATGAGACAACCAATTAAAATCACTTATGTGTAGGGTAATATCCAGTGATTTAGGCCTGAACAAAACGGCTTTGAGAGGATTATCCCTAGCGTAACCTGATCTCATTCTCTTCCACTCAACCACACACACACACACACACCCCCACACCCATCCAGGAGCTGACACTACAAGGTTTGCAAACCTTGTACATACACACACACACACACATACACACACATACTCACGCACTAGACAGATGACAAGACAACTGGGCCTTGGAATGCATTTATGTACATGCCTTTGTCATTCCCAGACAGAGAGTGATGAAGCACATTCAAATCTACAGGCAGAGAGGATTGTTTGCAAACACGTGCTTGCATATACATACATACATTTTGTTAGCTCTGCCACCACTTGCCTTGCTGCTGACCTTCCCTACTTGCTGCTAAACTCTCCCTGTCCTTCAAGCTCCCAGGCTGGGTAGAGTCAGCTATCAGGACCGCTAAGTAGGTATTGGCAGCCGCCAGTACAGTTAGCATAAGCAGCGGTATAAAGGTCGGCGTTGCAACTATCCCCTGATACTTTCGTCTCTGTGACAAGATGCAGCTCCCGAACAAGTTTAACATGGTTTTTGTTTTTTCTGCGACTGTCCGACTAATGAAAATGCATCGACTAAGACTCCTCTCATTGATTAAAGAATAAGTTCACTATAAAGGGGCAGGCCCACCGTCATCAAGTGAACTTTCGCTGAAGATTGCCTCTCCAAAAACAGAACACGTAAGGGACCTTTGCTAAAACTTGAATTTATTTTAACTAATTAGGTTATAAGGTAAGTTCAATTGAATGTAGAAACTAATACCTTACTAATACCTTACTTCCTGTCAAAAGACCTAATTATACATTAGGGTACCTTTCAGAAAGAAAATGTTTGATGAGATCCACAATAAAAAAATTACAATACACAAATTGTATTCTCTTTGACTATTCCTCAAAGCAGCGTTGGCACCACCTGTCAGATGGACAATGGTCAATGTGCACTGTGTCTGCAAAGACCCAAAAAGTCAGCAATACAGTCTGGCTGCTGCCAGTCAATCCCAGGGGATTTATTCCTTATGCTGAACCCTTCAATCTAATCCTTAGCAGGTTTGGTTTTCAGGCTTTGTATCTGCACTTTGAAATGTTTCTGCACTCTAGTTCAAGAGAACAAATGCCAATTCTAAGAAAATGGAAGGTTAAGAATTGATAATATAGTTGAGATCACTGTTGACTTTAAAATGCATGTATAATTGAAACAATGAGCCCATAAAATGACATCATTATGAACTCTGCTAGTCTAGAAGAACTGAAACAATTTCCATTACTTTTACAGTGAGCCACTATTTCTCATTCCCTTGGTCTGGACAGCAAAATAGCTATCATCTCACCATTTATGTACACCAGCCAAAGCATGTATCATGTAGCCTACTGCAGAGCTGGGGTCTGCTAATGAGCTAATGGCTAGTGCTCTACAACCATTTGACTGACATGGCCAATCCACGAGCTCTGTTTGCCTTTCACCTACTTGTGGCTCCACTGTACTGCCAAAGCTCCCGCTAATTCTCCCCATGGGCGTTTTTTAAGGCATCTGCAGAAAACCATTGAAACGCAACCTAAAACCTCAAATGGGCATGTCAGTGTGGGCTAAGTTTAAACTGGCACAGTGGAGTGTACTTTCCTGCACCTCGGGACCACTGAAGCTGACCTCGACATGCAGAGAGATGGCTTAAAGGATGTGTTTGCTGATGTGCCTTGGCAAGATGAGTCTACTAGATCACTAACTGTGAGGAAATGTAGCATTGTCAGGTTGTTGTGGTAGGCCGTGTGGTGAGGCTGGTCCTCACTTTTCCCCCCACTTCTAGCCACCGCAACTACATCTTTCCAGGGGTCAAGACAGGAAAAGAAATCTGTTTAAATGAAAAAAAGAAATGTTCTTCCAAGACCTTGTAAAATACTCATGTCTGGGGACAAATTGTTTGACTCAAGTAAGGCTTTGGATGAAGAGATTTTGGAAAGGGAAAGAAAACCAGAATTAGCTGACAAAGGAAGAGATCAGTAGTTCTACATAGAAAGAGATAAAAATAAAAACAGCTGACTAGCACTAAGCCTTTTAATCTTTCTGGTTTGGAAATATAAATAGCATTCCTGGCAGTCGTTTAAATTCATCAGTCTAAAACAAAATCATACAGTCTGCCAAAATGTATGACACAGACACTCTCCATGAGAACATTAGTCCAGCAATTTGAGACCTTGCGCTCACAAATCACCGTACAAAGCACAACAGGGAACAAAGCAAAACTGACCTTTCAAATGATTAAGCTGAAACATTATCATCATGTTCCCCTATTTTTTTCCTCCCCTAGATCACAACAACTGGTTTGCCAGTTCAGAGCTGGCAGGGGCAAACCCCATCTATGATTTCAGTTCAGAGCTGCCGGGCTGAGGGGCCAAGCTGGCCGGTGCCCATCTGGAGCGGGCCAAGTGTCTGCTCCACTCAGGCTCAATGCACAGTGGTGATTACTGTGATGGTGCGGCGGCGGTCATGGTGGTGTGGTTATAAATATAAGCCCTGGTCTGATCCCTCTTGTTCATAAACAGAGGTTGGAGCTGCTGTGGGAACTGAGCACAAAGGTTTGTGGGCCTCTGAGGGCAACTGAGCTCCGTAGCCACTATACAGGTTTGTCTGGCCAGCTGTTGGTGTCTCACCAGATGAGGACAGTTGGGCAGCCAATGACGGGTCTGAACAACAGAACAGAGGGGTGAAGCAACGGTTGGCACCAGGAGAGATGGTGGCAGAGATATGAGAGTTGGAGCATGCGAGAGGCCACAGGGCACTGATTCAAATTGACTGGGATATTCTGCTGCACTATTTAAAAGAAATGAGCCTCGAGGATTATTTAGCACAAGCTTGTTTGGAGAGACTA
This sequence comes from Morone saxatilis, assembly GCF_004916995.1. Lineage (NCBI taxonomy): Eukaryota > Metazoa > Chordata > Actinopteri > Moronidae > Morone > Morone saxatilis. The sequence goes on along the minus strand of NW_023339663.1, from coordinate 22,401,263 downwards.
AGTAAAGAGTAGAAGTAAGTGGATGTGTTCTTTCAAAGGAAAATACAATGTCAGGAATTCTGAACTCAATCACTTGATGGATATTATATGAAAATAACACTGACCAACCCAACAACGCAGAGTTTGACTGTGTTAACAGTCTTGAATCCCAAACACACGAAATCTCCCAGACTTCATCTAATTAGCGCAGTAAGAGCTGAACCCAAGTGGTGGCATTCTCCAGTGGACTAACTCTGCCATGTTGCCCACTAATCCATGCATGGACTTAGAGCTGGAGCTCACCACCAGCAACCCCTCACCCCTCTCAACTCCTCCGCCAATGGGTCATATGGCTCACATTGTCAGCTCCATGCCCAATCCTATATTAGCATTAGCATCAAGGGTTAAGCCGCTAATGCTGCCAGCTGTGCACGGCTGCCCCCCCCTTCCCCACCAATCCCTTCCGAACAATGGAACAGCATGGAGGCAGGACAGTTGGGTTGGGTTAGGGTGGGGTGGCATCCCCAGGGGGTATGCGTGGCTGTAGTGCCCTCTTGTGCCAGGTGCTTTAACTTGATATTTAGGAGGATAGCAACAGAATATAATTGAAAGATTAAAATAATTAATTAATAAAAACCAAGAACAAATGATTAAATGTCAAATTTACTTAAGACTAATAAACAGCTTCAAAAGTACTTTACAGTTATATCTAACATAAAATCGACATCCTAATGGTGGTCTGTCATGTATGTCATCTCAAAGTTGTTAAATTAAATTTGCTGCTATTTGTCACACTTTTTAACCTGTAAGTAAGTACCCAACTAAGATATTTATTATCCTTTGCTTTTAATGGGTAGGCCCAGCAGTAAGCAAAACCCTTAATTCCGGCAGTTCGGGTGCATTGCTTTACTAAAGCATGTCAAGACAGTACGCTGGTGTAGAGTACAGAAGAGAAGGGCATGGCTGAGCTGGCGACACTGCTTTCTCAGTTAAGCTGATAATTGCCCTTATTGATGTATAAAAGATATCCCACAGAGCCTTGTGAAACACCATTAGCAGGCAGAAGCTGAATTGTTCATGAGCTGCCTCCAAATGAGGAAGAAGGGCAAAAAAAACTCTGAAGATTAATAAGACTTCCCCTGGAGTGTGATAATAACATGATGTATGTGTGTGTGGGCCTATGTGTGAGCGTGTATTTCCAGCGCAGCCTCTGAAGAGTTTCCATTACTAACAGACATTATTCGGGGGTAAGTAATCTATTTTAAATCTCAAATTGAGGGGAAAAGATGTAATGTCATTTAGCATACAGGGAAGGGTGATGGTCATTATCATAAGGGCCCTCCTCATTTCGACTAAGGCTGCTGAAGCCTAAATGATGACACTTAAAATGCCCCCAGAGCTCCACAAAAATGAGACCCCTTGCAGAAAATGTACACTAGTGAGGAACTGTGAGAGGCCAAACCTTCTGTGCAAAACAGTTCTATGGTGAATGACATGAGTGGTTCCAATAAACTGGATGTTTGCCTCTGTAGGTTCTTGATGCCCATTAGAGGTCTAAACTCAGCTAACAATGACTAGTGGCCACTAGTGGTTGGTGAAACACAATCTTAACTGCAGGGCAACATTAACATTGAAAACTCTCATGAAAAGAAGAGGATCAACACACCATTTACATAACTGCATAGCAACATGTGAACTAAGTTTCATTATTAATTTCCATGTCAAGAAGAGTTCTACCCATTGCAACATACTATACATTATATCAAGTCTGGACGTACTTAAACTTTCTCTACTTCACATGTTTTTGAGCAATAGCTTGAAAAAGGAAGTTGAAAGAACCCATTACAAATATTCATGGGCTTGACTGAAAAAGGAAATTTGTGAAATATTAAACAGAGCATTGCATACTGTATCTAACGATTCCTGAAGTCTCTGTATATGTATTCAAATCCAAACCCCCTAATTATTCAGAAAGGGAAGCCACGGAAATTCTGACAGGGCTTATCAATGAGAAATGACATCTTGTTAAGTTAGGAATTCTCTTTGTGTTAGCAAGGTTTCTCTAGTTAATCTGGCACCTTTCTTGATCTGCACCAAGGTAATTGGAATGCGCCATGAAAATGCCTGCCGTATTGAGCCAGCAGAGAACAATGAAAGAAATGGATATCACAACAGGCGTTAGCTTCCTAATCAATCCTCCAACTTACTGTTCAAAAGTAGGTTTGTACTTTTTTAATGAGGATGCGGGGGCTGAATCTTTCTGGCTCCACTAACATGGCAGATTACAGCTCCAATTAAGTAAACTTTCACTTAGACATCAAGTAGAGTTATCGCTTTGAAAGACTTATCTCTTTGTTGTGGAAACCTTGTTTGTTGTTGGCTTTCCAGACAAAAACTAACAAATGTCGACTACAACACCTATATCCATCAAACAGTTGGAAACTGTAGCAGAGCGAGAAACTGAGAAAAAGATCACATCTTAAAGGTTGCTCCACTGTGTGAGTTAATGCGGTTCGGTGCATGTGTATCTATGTGCAGAAATACGTGTGTGCATGCTCATTTATCTAACTGTGAATAAATGTGTGTTATCCAGTCATCACACCCCCAGTGCCATGGCATTAAGCAGAAGGAGGGGTGAGAGGTCAGGTCAGGGGCAGCCATGACCTTTCCGTCTCCGCGGCACAGTGTCATACTTTGGGCAAGGCAAACAAACAGGCCTGGCCTCCGGGCAAGGTGGGCTCAGCGGGGTGGCATTGCCAGGTCAGGGTATAGCCTGGGACAGGACAGGATGGGATGGCAGGCCTCTGATAGATGCTGGTCATTATTTTCACCCCAGAAAACTGGGACAATTACAAATCAGAGAGATGCCATGGCAACTTGGGTAAGGGGTCACGGGCAGAGGGCTTTTCATCCCAGCTAAACCAGCCACATTTGTCAACTCAGACACACAACAGCACACACACGGACACAAATACACAAGCCCATACGTAGAGTTTGTAACATTTGATAGAACTAACAAACTAATATTTTTTAACTTTTAATATCACTGTCACAGTATCTATGTTCAACCTCTTGTGTGATAAGCCCAAGAAACCTTTAACCGGTTAGTAATGTGAGTTACTATATAATAATTTTGATTTATAAAAATAAGACTTGTTGATTGTTGGTAGGTATAAACAGTATTGTATATGCCTCCTTCATATACATGAAAAACAGGCAGGATGACCATGAACAATTTGTTTAGAACGTGTTGTTTCCCAGCATTTGCCTTTCTATCTGACCTACCTATTCTGAAAATAATAAATATTTTAAGAAGCAGACTTAATGAGGGAACTGAGATTTTTAAAATGATGTGCAGAGAAACACGGTTGTTTTTAACATGGTTGTGGTTTAACATGTCCAAATAAAAGCATTCCCAAATGCTCAAGTGAACTTTTTCTGAACTTATCACAAAATCTCAGAATCCTCATAACCTGCAAATCCCCCAAATCCCAAATGTAACTAAGTCAAGGAACTAAATATTCCCACTCCTTTCTGCAGATTTTTTCTTTTTTTTTACATGACCTGCATATTTTCCCAAGTTGTTTTGTATAATTTAAAGAGACTGTAGGGGAATGAGGGGTGTGTGTCATGATGTCTCTCTGAACTACCTATATTTACTACTGAAAGTGAATTCTTTATGAGAGCACAGATATCAAAGACAGCGGGATCAAAGAGGATTTAATAAGCTACCCACTGTTCTACGAAACCTGAACTTTCATGTCATGCATTTTCCTTGGTTTCTTCATTTTGGGCTTTGGGCCAAGAAACTGACACTAAAGGCAAGCATGTGTAGTCACATTGTCATTCTCTATTCCTTTAATTTGTTAGTCTGTAAACCTTGTAGCGGAGAATGTCCCAGTGGCTGGCAAGTGCTGATTTTTTTAAACAGTGTCAGTTTTGTACACCACATCAACTATCTGCTCCTTTCATAGCATTCTTTTGGTAGATGTTTCCTTTGCCTTAAGCTAAGGATATTAATAGTGTCTTCACATCATTTGTCAGTAGCCCTTGGAGGCAAGTACATCTACTTATTATAAAAAGTAAACATATAGTAACTGCTGTTGAAACACTAATTCTTTGACAAGATCCAACAAATGCTACTCATTATTTTACACTAATCAAACACATTTTTACATTTGTTTGATTAATGCCTGTGTAACCCCAAAATGATTGCTGCTATGCTGTACGAGTAAAATAGTGCAAGCAGCAATATTATGCACTGAATATTGAATTATCACTCAACTTTTTAAAGATGTAAATTAGACTATTTTATTAAAAAGGTTGCTGGATTAAAGAATTGTTGTTAAAGAAGAATTTGACATTTAAGGAAGTATGAGTTAGATGAGACCAATACCACTCTCTGTCTGTTCATTATGTATAAGGCTTAGCTTAGCATAATGATTAAAACAGGGGAAAACAGATAGCCTGGCTCTGTCCAAAGTATTCTTCCTACCAGCACATCTAAGGATCATTAATTAACATGTCAGATATTGTTTTGGAGTAAACATGTAAAATTGTAAAAGTGTAAAAATCAAAAAAGTTGTGGTTTTACAGGGAAGCTGGACTATTTCTTGCTGCATGCTGAGCAAAATAACTTCCCGGGCTCTTGACATCGCAGTGAGGTTGCCAGTCAACCAGTGGAGATTCGAGTAAGTCATTGTACCAATAGTCCAGCACATATCCTGTGTCTAACTATTCCTTTAAGCAGATATTCTGTCAATAAAAACATTGTGCTGGTTCTGTGCAAGTTTCAAACTTAAACAGGTGGACACAAGTAGAAAGGCACATTAAAAGAAATCAACATTACATTCTTATAGAAAGGTTTGTAATTCAGCTATATAGTCATTTGTCATGATAACTAATGATTAGGACACGACGAAGGACCACAGAACTTCACCTGTAATAAAATCAATAATTATTGTCTTCTTTTATATAAGAGACCTTATTTTCTCTCTGTGATTTGCTATGGACCCCACTATTAAGGCAATCACAAAATGGTGGCTGGTAGAACTGGTTTATTTATGGCTATTTCATGTGGGTTTAAAGGCTGTCAGCACCATACTAAGCAGTTCCCTTTCTTTAAGCTTACAACAACAGAAATGGATCATGCCATTGTCAACACTGCATTAGGGAAATCTGATTGAAACCACAGGAGATGAAATTGATGAAGGAAGAGGATCACATAGAAATAAAAAATACTGCTGTAAGCTGATACATTTTCAGCACAATAAGTAATACAAGATGAAAGGTGCTAAAGAAGTTTGTCATACATTATATATTTATTATGCTAGCTGTTATTAACAAGTGTGTACTAATATATTATATTTAGCAGCATGTTACCATTCTACATAATTTCAAGCCAGAACAGATCCTCCTCATGGCCAGTGTGGTTTTTCTGTGCAAAGCTGACTTGATAATCATCTGATGGCCAAAACCTCTACTTATCCCAAACACAGCATATGGAGAAAATACAGTTCTACCCTAGCTGATACACCCCAACTGTAATCTTTTGGGTCCCAAGAGAAGATGGTCCCCTGTGGAGAAACCTCACAAGACCCTCTCATGTCATTGACTGCTAGGTCTGTGGTGCTATGTATTCAATGCCCTCCTCCCCTGAGGATTACAGTAGCTGACTGTACGGGTGTGTATGTCAACTCATGTCTTCGAGTATTGACGCACTGCTACTGCACTGCACTGCATAGTACCTACTGTATCCATCAATACTAGAATATATTGTATAGTTAAAGCATCATGCAATACAGCAGTTCAATACCGTAGAGGAAATTCACAGGTGAGTTGTAAACAGTATGTGATGAATTTAGCATACAAAAGTGCAGCTGAAGTTGTGCTAAGAAGCCTGCCTGCCTGCCTGCTGCGAATTCACAAGCTGCTTGAAAACCCAAAATGCAAATGTTTTCAACAAAGGACTCATACAGAGATACACTCACTTGCACACACAAACATGCAGTGTGTCAGCTCCATGCAGCCCGTATGCTTTCCTTTTCCTAAACACCATCCAGTATCTACCTGATTTGAAATGTATTAACCAATTACACGGTAGCTGTCCAATATATGCAGAATACATTGGAATACGATACTGTAGCCAGCCTAGACAGTAAGCTGGCTGGTTGCATGGGTGATTAAGATTTAATGTTAATGGTAGGCTTATGTTCAGGGCAACTGCACTGGGGTTAAGTAATGATAATAGCAGAGTTGGCCACACCACATCTGTAATAACGCTGTCTGCAAAACGTGATGTGATGATTGTGAAATTACTACTCTCGCACCGTTTACTGAACAGTCAAACAAGCAGTTTTACTGTCAAGCAACCCAGTCACAAAGGCATACACAATGACACACATCAGAGCGACAAAGACACACACTTTGACATTGCTCAAAGACGTACATGTATAGCCACAAGGAAATGAAATTCAATGTTCCATGGTATAAATTAATGAAAAAATTGTAAAAATGATGTTACACAAAAGCAAACATTGAGAAAAGAGGGCATTCAGCATTCCTAGAAATGAAAAATGAGTGAAATTTACATGATACTATATTGTGGTTTTAGGACAATGCTGAATTCAGTCTGAATCGCTGAAGTGGTGTTTCCATTCAAGGATGATCCGACATGGTCTTCATTTATTAAGCTGTGTTTACTGAGACGATGAAACAACATCATCAATCATTCTTAAAGACTAGGGCTCCGATGGGGAGAATTAGAATGCATTACAGATGTCACGCATCATCAAGCTAAACATCTCATTTCCACCTCGCTGTGCGCTGTGTCTGCTCTGTGTCTAGGACTTGGATCTTGCTCTTTCTGTGGAGCATTTGTGTGTGTGTCTGTGTTTGTCTGTGCCTGGTTACGGTTAAGTGCTCTTGTGGCCATTCTCCCTGGGGCAAGGTATCCATCACCGTCCAAGCAGTTTTTGACTGGGCACAGCTTAGGCCCTCGAGCCTGCTCTGGCCCCCTCAATATCTCCCTGGGGTCCCTCTATGTCAAGGGATACCACCTGCACCAAACACATACACACACACGCGCACACACCCTAATACAAATCGATGTGACCCTAACACTCCTCTAATGCCCTCATTAGGTGATTAGTCCCAGAGGCGGGACTAAACTAACATTGCCCACTTCCAAATACCCAGCTTTGCCCCCTGGGGGTAATGGTGGTGTCAGGTGGGGGTACAATACATGACAGACAAGAGGGTGACATTTGTATATTTTGCTAGCCTCTCAAAGCGGTTTGCATTTTGTTGTATTGTTTTCTACTGGGATGCATGAATTGAGGCCAGCTGTCTTTGACTGCCTTACTTTCCTTTGAGTAAATTTCTCTACTTTAGTACACAGGAGAACAGCCAATACACATAGAAAATAATAATTCTATTGAGAATTATTAGGCAATAAAGTTTTTTTTTTGCTGCATTCAAAAAGCTGCATTAAGTAATGCAGTTGACTGACTATTAGTGTTACAGAGAAGAAATAACTAGCTATGCTAGCCGGACCAACAGTTCGGCAGCTTTTTTTTTTAACGTTACAAATTGTGAATTAATTTATTTTTTTGTTATTTATTTTTTGTTTAACATTAGCGTTTGTTTCCCCCGGCAGTCGGCTGGCTGCAGAATAAATACTGCAATTCAAATCTCAAAGCAGAGCTCCTGAAGCTAAACCATAATGTGTTGCAGGTGGATAAAAAAAAACACTTAAAATTAATTTTAAGAACTTGTCTGGTCAAGCCTTAATGTGAGGGACTGAATATTATGCGAGTGTAACCAGTAAGTTATAATTTCATATCCCTGAATGCGTGTGTGCATTTGTGTACATGTGCTCACTTGCCTGCATACGAGTGGTTGGGCAGGAGGATTACTCGTGTCCTTCTGTATTTGCTAATGCATCAGACATTCCTCCAGCCTGGTGTGTCACTAACAACAATGAGCTGCAGAAACACACCACAAGCGCCTCTCCAGGAATATTAAAGTCGGTGGCTTTGGTGTAATAATTATCTATGAAATATTGATGCCTGGAACTTCTTCTGTGGTCCCTGTGAGCAAGCCTTTTACGACACACTGGGTAAAGAGGAAACCGTATGTGTCTGAAAGCTTGCAAACCTGAGTCACCAATGAATAATTGACAGCAACATAATTAGCTTGATGCTCTATTGTGTTAGCACATTTTCCACACATCCTGGAAGCATGTTCTGCTATGGAGAAAAATGTCAAACAAAGGTACAGAGAGCTCTCTGAAGATCTATAATTGAAATGTATTAGAAAAGGAAAGGGCCTTTTTGACCTCATGTTGCACGTTCAGTTAACAAATGCTACAATAAAATGATGATGATAAAATGTAAGTAAAGTTGTTTTTTTATCTCTCTTTCAGAGACAACCTGTGGGCATTAATTCACAAACACACACACTCAAATAGATACCTGATGGTATACAGAAATGTAGACCTCAGTCATTGCAAACTGGGTAATTATTGTTACTATAAGGGGATACTCGGGACCCATACTTAGGTTGCAGCATACACACACGCACACATATATATTGCTTTTGCTTTTCAATTGAATTTGGATTAATTCTCACCAGACAGTCAGCTCTGCTGCCTTACAACCAGTTTAAAAGCATAAGTTCACCTAGAAGGTTTGTCCTGCGTAACAATTGCCATACATGCACATCTTTTCAAAACACACAAATTTCAGTTTGGTCATGTTGGGCAAGGTTGGTTTCTTGTATTGGTTGAAAAAGACCTAAATGCATGTTACTCATGAACTTTTTCCAAACATAGAACTGATTATCTTTTCTGCCCTTCGCAGTAGTGTTACTGTTTGTTTTGCTGTGGCAAACCAAGTAGTGTCTTTCATTTTTGAGGGGTATTTTAGTGTGAATGGAAAACTCCAAAAGCAACCAATTGTTTACACAGAGGTTTTTTTAGATTTAGCAGCCTTATTTTAATTTACTGTAATTGAAATGATATTTTTCCTGTCACACATACTGTCACACTTTAGCCATACCCACTCCTTATTGGTGTTGCCCAGTGTAATTTGAAACAATTCAAATAATATAGCAAATGTAAAGCATTTACATTTCAACATGTTAGGCATAAAATACATCCGGAAACAATAGTAAATATCCAGTCACCAGGCTGCATAGAGAATGAAATACAAAGATAAATGTACCACACCCCACACTCTCCTTCTAGACAGTATGCTGGGTAAACAAAGCTATTTGGAGGCCCCATCTCATCATGACGTCTCCTCAAACAAAAATTTCAGTAATTTAACAAACAGATTACTTCTCCTACTATGTCATTTTAAAGTTTCACAATGCAACTTGGAACAAGATGACCGCAACCCTTCCTGACGCAGCATCGCCTGAGAGAAAACACCTCTATTCTCATAATGACAGCCAGGACTGCCTTAGTACTGTGTAACAGGCACATTTATGAAAAATCACAAGTGAATCACTGGAAGCCGACAAATCCAAAGCTAACTGAGGGCTGTCTGCTCAAAACCATCCTCATGCCATGGAATAAAATAATCCCTCTCATCTGTTCGGACTTGTTAACAAAGCTGTCAGCTTGCTTTTACAACCAAACAGGCCTCAGTCAGGCCCCTTCTCCGACAGTGGAGAAGGAGCAGACTCTGCGTAATGCTTCAAACAGCAGCAATACTGCTATAATAACACTAGTGCACACACACACCTTCCCTCTTCCTCTCTTGTGTCGACTAAATGTCAACTCTCCTGACATACAGCCTTGTTTGCAGCCAATGATTACCTCATAGCTAATTAATCCTGATTCAATCAATGTGAACTATTCAGATATCGTGTGTGTGTGTGTCTGTGTGTGTGTGTTTATGCTACTTGTACACGTGCGCATGTGAGAGTGTGTGCGTGTGTGACAGAGAGTAATCAGAAGGGAGGACCAGTAGGTTAGATGATGATGGATGGTGCTCAGTGAGAGGCCTGTTCTAATCAGCAGGACCTTTTCCCCGTGGTAGAGGAGGTGGCAGTAGAGAGGATGGGGAAGGCTGATTGACGGTGGAGGAGTGTGTGGATGTACGTGTGTGTATTTGGGAGGTCCCCTGCATTTCCAAAAAAAAAAAAAGTGGATGAAGAGGGAGAACAAGAGTAATAAAACATCATACTGAGAGAGACAATAAGAGATGAGGAGGGACATAATTGACATGTCATAGGCTAAATCTGACAAATGACAAGGGAGAGTTCTGACAACAAAAAGTCAAAAAGAGATTAATCAACCATAATGAACACACACACAGGGATACGAAGAACAAAAAACAAAACACTGACTTTATTTTTTAACAATCACGCTGAAATTGAGCAGGTTGCTAGAGACAATAAAGGAGTGAGACATGAACAATGCACAAAACGGGAGAGCAAAAATGAAAACCAAGGCAATAAGTTGGACTGAGTGTGTATGATTCATGTTTTTTGCTTTTTGATAAACGCCAAACAGAGGGGGGTAATTTTGTTACCCCTTTATGTCCCCAGTCTTGCTATGTGTCACTGAGTTAGTGTTACTTTGGCATGGATACTAAAGGCAAGCTGCGTCTAAAAACTCTTTTTATAGTCTCCCCTCTGCACTGCACCAAACCACAAGAGGTCTTGGCATACATCTTATATCAAACAGCTGAGGCCAGGAGAATTAAAGAAGAAAACATGTTTGTTGTCTCCTCTCCTATGTTCATTAGCTTGAGGAATTGTCCCCAGGTAGCCTCTTTCTAGTTGTTTCTGGAGTGACTTTAGAGAAGTTCTACCAATGGCATGTTTAAAAGATCATTTGTAGATATTCAGCACAAACAAACCAGCCTCATTTAAAATGTTAAGGCATAGTTTATTTGTGGGGCTTGTTTGCATTTGAGTAAACATGGTGGCGTAAACATGTTATAAATATGTGAGTATTCTTATTAATCTGGGATTTTCTAAGATAATTAAAAGTAATTAGTTAACAAGCATTAATAAGTAAGGAAAAAGCTGTCGCCTTGCCTCTTTTCAGATGACACTGAAGGGGGAGGGGCGTAAAAGGCTGACCCAGATATATAAAAAAATCTTTTAACAAACCCTTCTGAGAAACAAACTTGTCGAATGTTACTGAGAAATGGATGGATCTTGAGTTTGAAATTATTTATCATGGTGGCAACAGCAAAATGTTGCCAGACTTTGCAAGAAGTAATGATTACATGTTAAACATTGTTGTTTTAATCATAATTGATTTAAGTTAATTATGACATGTTGAGTTTATCTCTATACTGTCCATTTAGCATTATGATCAAGCCAGTGGGACAATGTTGTGTCACCTCACCGGTATTACTTTATATTTGTTCTGAGTGTCTCCTCTGTCAAAAAACTTGAGGTTAGGTGACCTGGAAGCTACAGATAAGGTGTGAATGTGAGGTGAATGTGTCGGCTCTCTATGTGTGTTACCTTGTCAGCAACCTTGTTCAAGAAGTCTCTCTCTGCCTCTTACCGAGAGCATGCTGGGATGGCATCCGGGCCCTGGATGGATGCATACTGTAAATAGACTTAAACGCACAGTTTAACACTGCACAAATCTAAAATCTCTTAGTGTAAGTTCAGGAATTAAACAAGACTTGACAGCTAAGGATCTGAGACTTTCTTTGTGAATAAACACAAAGTGAAACTGATGCATAGTGATGGTTGATTGGTTGCACATGACGTATGCAGAAGAATGAAAACAGTTATTCCTGCTAACAATCCCACAGCGCAATGCATCACATTTATTAAATGCAAGAATTATGGCTGTGTGACTCTACACATCGCGCCAACAACAGGGTTGGGCGATTGGATGAATATATCCAGATGAGTCCATTGCCGGTTGTTTTTTTAGGCCATTTTTGTCATTTCATTTTGCCAATTCAATGTTCTGCCTCAGAAGAATGAGACGTTCAGCAGAACAGCACACACACTGAGCCGAAGAACCAGTAAGGGGAAAAACAGCTGTAGAGCCAGTGTATTTTCACTTTTAACTGCGGTGAATTAAGAGTTTACTTTGACTAGTTTGACAACAGGAAATACCGTTAAAAGGTGATTCACAGAGGCTCCAAACAAGACTCTAACTGACAATAGGGTAAACAATGATAGGTAAATGCCCAAAATGTCAATTAACTGCCTCACTACGGAGTAAAATACTGAGTGCCTATTATATAGCGAGTATTGAATGAGACAACAAGGGAGTGATTTCAGACAGCCTATCTTTCTACTTGACAATCAACTTTATCCGATACCTTAGCATTTAGACCATAATCAACAGATAAGAAGGTTGGAAAGAGACAATCAAAAGACTCATTAAGAAGAACTATAGCTTCCTCTTTCTCTGATCTTACCTACAAATTATATTTTCATGTTTCAAGGCCTGTTATAATTATTAACTTGAAGAACCCAAAGCTTCGCCATTTCTTCCCTGCACAGTAGTTTAATATAATATGTCATTGTGTACACTTGTGGTTTTATTTCATGTTAGCGAAATAAGCTTCTGATATGAGGGAAAATCCAACAGCTAAATGAGACATAATTTAATCAACAGCACTTTTTAAAGAAATAAAATGTTGGTTTAAGCAGATTGAGACTTTACTCAGACTCATGACTAAACACTGAAGACTTGACTCAGACTTGCATAAGTGACTACTGAGCTTCGTTGACATGATCACTCTATTCTTTGTGCACATCGACTCCATTATCTCTCTTTATTAACTACGACTGAGGTCATGTGCTTGATGCATGATGACACATGGGGCAACAGCACAGAGTGTTAGAAAAAACCTTTTTGAAAGTGTGTGTAGCTTGTGTCACAAACTGTTTGTTTTCTGAACTTGTGTGTGGTATTACTGGGATCAAAGGCAGTGACGCACACTGCCAATGAGCATCAGACTGTCGCAATTACCAGAGTCATTAGGTAAGTTAAAAGAAGAAGAGCGTTCGCTGTTTCAACGCCCATTCTGCTCCCTCTGGAACAGGAGCTGGAGGTGGCTGATTACACGCACAAACACTCATAACTCCACGTGCAAACACACACAAAGATCTGCCCCCACACTCAGCTATTCACACATATGCAAGCGCACTAAAACATTCACAGGCACACTACGAGAGCTGCACAGGTGGTGCCTCATATGAGGTCGGCACTCCACATCAAAAGGACACCTCTGACATCTCAGATCGCTCACAAATGATGATGCACAGAGATCTTTTGCCACTACAAAGGCAGAACAAAAGAACTGACATGAAAGAGAAGTCAATAAACATAAGGCGTTTAATAAAACATTTTTTCTGCTGAATTCACTACAAAGGTTTTCACTGTTTTTCCTCTCACACGACACAACAAAAAGAAAAAGCGAGAACTGTTGAGTCACATGATTGACTGAGAAGAGTGGCAACGATCCAGTGATCTTCTCCCGGGTTGGGCCTGCCCTGGTTAGATTGCGGAAATGCGAGGGCAAGTGAAGGCAACATTGTAGTGTCAGTAAAAAAGACGAATGTGCGCGCGGAAGACGCATACAGTAAACTCTCTTTCCCTGCAGTTGACACACTAGTTTGCTAATTTGTTTACTCTCACAGTCATGCGGCACATAAAAAGTCCCCGTTGCAATGACATGCTGTGCGCACGCAGACACAGTGGCTCACAACTCGAACCAAATAGGACCAGCATCAAAGTACAGTGCACACAACCTCACAAGCTGTGCTGGAAACGTGCACACAAACACACACACACACACAGCAGCCCAGCGCAGAGGCAGCTGAGTGAGTAGGAGCGGTGGCTTACAGATGTTCCGTGTCCCACAGCAGTTGTTGGAGCTACAGTGAAGTGTCAGCCCAGGAGGACGGAGAGCCGAGGCACAGCGGCACAGAAACAGAATGGAACATGAGGTCACACTCAAAGCCTCGCAGCCCACAGCACCTCAAACTGCTGGCCCTGCCAACAGCCTGGGAGCAAACATCAAGTCAACACAACTCAGGGTGGGGGTGGGGGGTCAGATGATGACTAATATGAATTTCATCATTTTCAGGCACTGAGCTGTTTTCACATTGATAATGTATTTCCCGACAATGTTCAAAAATGGGGGGTTAAGGGGGTCAGAGTAACTGTTGGAGCATTATAATTATAATAAGTTTCTAATCAGCTAGATTGTAGACAGGTGATTTTTCCACTTACAGAGCCGACTTCAACAATCCATTCTTACTGAGTGACTTTACACAGTAGGTTGGCATCTTGCGAGCACAGTATTTTGAAGCTGAATAAACAATGACTAAACACAACTGAGGCTGTCAGTATTTAGTTCTTTTTTTGGATGTTTAGCTCGAGAAAAAAAGAACGTGACCAATCCTTTCAAGTCCAGGCCGACAATGTGTAGTACGGCACAGAAATTCTACCACGACTGACCTTACATATTGCATGACCACTGTAAATCTCTACAAACACGTTTTTTTTCACAGTTGAGCGACAGCAGAATTGCCTAAGTTAATGGGTGGGGGGAGGGGGCTGCATAAATGGTAGTAAACATTAACTCATTGCTTTTCCAGGTGGTCTGTGCCAATGTGAAAATGGTCCCGGTCATAGGTCAATCTGGTCTTTTTTTCCCTTCCCTCTGATGTGGCACTGTAAAATGGCTTTTGGGGTTAAGACACCTCTCAAAGCCTTTCCTGTTGGAGAGAGCCCTTGCATTGGTGTGCACAAGTCTTCCCATGCTGGCTTTGGCCTCATACGCCCAACGCTGACCGCATGAAGTATCCTGAAGACAAACCCACGTAAAAGCATCCGGTGATTTCCTCTGCATTTCAACATTCTGTGTACTATTTCAAATGGGTGATGCAATATAATTCAAAAGTTCACTTGAAGCAGTTATTTTTGATGTTTAAAATGACTTAGCCTGTTCCTTTTTTCCTCATTTCAAACATTCATCGGTGGTGCTCAGGCTTTTTCATGTTTGGGTATGTGCAGATTTATCAGTGGCTGTGTTTGTCTGTGTGTACATGCCCTGTGTGCACGTCTGTGTGTGCTCAAGCCGACTGCAGGATCACACGCACGTGGTAGTGTAACATGAATATTCTCCTTTGCGTCTGGCTGCTGTGGTCTCCCTCGGTATGGGGAGCTGTGTAGCTGGGAGGTGGGGGTGGTGGTCGGGAAGGGGTACACTCTCTAATGGGCTACCCAGGGACCTGACGCCACTCTCTAGAGACACTTGGGCTCCATACATTCCAGCCTGCAGCCTTTGTCAAAATGCACACTTCCTCAGATATTCCTTTTCAAATCTATTAACTCCAAACTCAAATCCACACCCAATTAGGCTAAGCAGGGCAGCTTCATAGGAACTGTATGAAACACATGGCATGGAAAAGTTCTGCAATGGCGTGTATGGGCAAGTGCATGTTTGCTTATGATTATGCAGTGTGTGGCAGTGTAATGAAATTAGACTTCATAACTGCTCATCGGGGTTAGAAATAATTAGCAAATTAAGAGCTACATAAAGGAGTAATGCTGGAAACACTTTCCGACAGTTATCATTTGCATACACAGAGCAAAGCTTTAAGTGTTTTAATACTTTGAAGAGTCTGTGTTTTTCTGCACATTCTAAGATCACTTTGGATTACTAGCAAGCAGGAAGAAGTGTGGATGTGCCCATATCTTTTCTCCATTATGCATCAGTGTGTGCACACAAATGAAAATGACATCCATGCTGTAATTACAATAATTACTCTGTGTGTGTTCATCTGAGTTTATACATGTTCTCTGCGTGTATTTGTGTACGTGCATGCGCGTGAGCGTATTGTGAGTGATTGTGCACATTTGTATCCGTATCAGCATTTGCATGTGAGTCTGCGTGTGTTTGTGTGAGTGCTTCACCTGCCTCCATGACCACTATGGAAAGCGGCGTGCCTCCTGCCCCCTTTAATCAGAGTAGCACAATGGTGAGGCTAAAGCCGCCTTATCTCTACACAATCAGATTAGAGAGGATTGCTGCTCTGCTAAGCACCACAAAGTAAAGCACCCCCCACCTCCTGGATCAAGATGATTTGATTAATAATTTGTGATCATATTATCCTTTAAGAAGCATAAATTGTTTTATTTTTATTTATTTTTCTATTTGTTTCTAGGTTTTTCTCCCACAGTTCCTAAGGCTAAACAGAGATTGAAAGATTATCTTCCCCACCTGAGCAAGGGCTCTCCCTCCCACTCCCTCAATTCACTTCTCCCTCTCGCTTACTAGAGGTGGCTTGTTGTTAGTTCCGCCTATGACCAGATGGGGGTGCCATGACTGCTGCACACAGTGGGGGCCTCCTCCACACCTAATCTCATCAAAATAAACATGCCAGCAGTTGTCAGCTTCTTCAGCAGTGAGAGGCAGGGAGGGAGGGTGCTATAGAAACAGGTCAGGCTAATCATGCATATAATTGCATTTTGACATTTTGGGCTACTGGGACCAGACCTTTGGATATCAGGTTATCCTCGAAGCACTTAAGTGATTAACAAATGAAAATGCAGCTCTGAAACTTAATTAGATATTATGTCTCGTCCATGCCTACGGGGTAGGGTTTTAAGGTAGCTGTTGTCAGTGAGTGTGTGTGTGTGTGTGTGTGTGTGTGTGTTTTGGGGGAGATAAATCAAGAAACATCAAGAGGTGGCGAAAGAAGGTTTATTCTACATCAGCAAAGACACATCATTGTGCAAAAATTCAGCACTTCCTGTTTTTGGAATATATTAGTTGCTACAGTTCCCTCAATGATCATTTCAGTTGGTGATTAAAGTGTTTCTGATTCATAGTCTCCAGACTGCATGTATGACCCAAGTCGTAATTATTATTAAATGGCAAGAAAGTGAGAGCACTTGATCATTAGCGTTCTTCGACTTCCTCTTTTGCTCTTAGGAATAATTACAATTACCCTCCCTTGTGGCACAGTTTAGGAAAATAAACATTTATCCTCCATGTTCATCAAAAACACACTTTGGGCAGTGAGAAGCCTGCCTGTTTCTTTCTGTCTCACTTTCTGTGTCTCTTCCTCCCTCACTAATTGTTCATATCAGGGGGTGTATACCATCCTGCCAAATCAAAATTTAGTCAGAAAGACTGTTTTATATTATCTAGCCTTTCACTAATCAATAAACAGCAAAGACAAATGAGAAATAAATGAATATATTCCCTTTGCATAGCTGTGTGTTCCTCTTATGTACAGTATCATATAATATATTTATAAAAAAAAGAATTTGCATTTTAAGTATATTTCATTACAATGTTATTTTCTTTGAGTTGTTTCAGTTTTTGAGAATCTGTATGGTATCAAGTGGATATGGAAAAACACCATACTATGCAGACTACGTGACTATGAAGAATACATAAATACAAAAAAATACATATATATATATATTTTCAATAATATCTAATATATATATTATATATTATATTTTCAATATATACTATATATATTATATATATTATTAATTATACTATTTGTAACTATTTAATATTGAAAGCCAGATCTCAACTTCTTACTCATAACTACAATTCCTGATTGTAGTTTGATGATGCTGATCCTACCATGAAAGCAAAAAAACGAATTCAAGAAGAAATCAAGAAGAGCCAAACCCCAAAGAACTCCGCTGTTCCCTACAGTATGACCCTAGCGGAGTTTCCACTGGCCACTACCTTGATTCTCTGCCTCATCCACTCATCTCCTTACCCCTGTGTTGGAACCAGCTCTTGAACATGATTAGACTACTTTTCTGCTCATTACTAATTTCATGGGGCCAACTTAAGTCCTCTGAACAACTATAGGGTCACAAATCCATCTCCTTATCTTCTTTTATTGTCCTCCTCTCGTCTATCTGTGCTGCTTTTGTCCTGTGTTAAAGTACATATCCACTTCCATTGATTCCCTGTCCTGCTTTCTGCTCCAGCAGGACTTGGTAACCCCATCACCACGGGGTCACTTTCCCCCATCCATACACGATGAATTCC
>NW_023339663.1:22382489-22383152 GCF_004916995.1 Morone saxatilis | reverse complement strand
TCTGTGACAGAGCCTGTGTTAAAATCCCATATTACCTGTAAACAAGCCACAATGACTTCTAAGCAG
Organism: Morone saxatilis; assembly: GCF_004916995.1. Lineage (NCBI taxonomy): Eukaryota > Metazoa > Chordata > Actinopteri > Moronidae > Morone > Morone saxatilis. The sequence goes on along the minus strand of NW_023339663.1, from coordinate 22,383,086 downwards.
TCAATTGAGTAATGGTACAGTATGTTGCGTGTGCAAAAAAGCTTGAGAAAGCCAGCCCACTTTAGCTAAGCCCATTCAGTGAACAGATGAGATGCAGCGTGTCATAAAGGGCTCCCACCTGACCAAGCCCTCATCAGAGCCAACTTTCGTCCTCAACAAAACATATTTGTATTGTTGTTGTGTGCTTAGTCTCTTTATCCGCCTGACAGGGTTTCAAACTCGCACGTCTCTCCCTGAAGAGACAACTGTGATGAAACAACCCGAAAGACGGCGACTCCTGACGTTCACTCAGCGTTACAGCTCACTGTGAAACACACAAGTAGGCTTTCATTTAAGCGATTACACCAGATTAAAATTACCATTAATGTTGGGGAGTGCACGTTCCTTTAGAAGAGGCCTCCGCTTTGAGTGTCGACACAACGGCGCATTAGAACAGTGAGCATCACATTAACCAGCAGCACTGGAAGCTCAGAGGTGCAGCAAGACAGGGATTTTCAGCTTGATTGGGTTTTCATCTTGGAGTAAAGGGATGAATTATTTATTTTCCAACTTGAATGTTTGTGTGAGAGAGTATAAGGAAGTGTGTGTGTGTGTGTG
>NW_023339663.1:22357726-22382472 GCF_004916995.1 Morone saxatilis | reverse complement strand
TGTGTGTGCGTGTGTGTGTGATGGATGAAAAGCCAAGCCAAGGTAAATACTTTAAAACATTCTACCTTTCTCTTGATGCAGAAAAACAACAAGCTTCAGGTCAGAGTGCAACGTTCCCAAAAGTGAAATTCCAGCAATTATTCACAGGAGATCCACAGCGGGTGCTCAGGGCAACATGTCCGCACCCTTGAGTGGGCAGAGGAGACTGACAGCCCCATTATAAAACGGCCCGCGTGACAGATAAATATTTCAGACACAAATAAATAAAGGATGCCCAGCGTTTTCACTCTGAATGACTTTTCACAGCTGAATGCCCACGGCCGCTTGCCCCGGGATCTCCTGACGGCACCCTTTACCCCTCCCTCAATCACCCCACCACCTATTCCTCCTCGGGCTCTATGCGACACCCCAAAAAAGGCCGCCAACCCCTCCTGATGTTACCCCCCCTGCACACGAGCAGTCCTCCTCCTTCCCTGTACATATCCCCTGGGCCGACCGCCCCTGGCAGCAGCATGCAGGTAAAGGCGCTGCTCCTCCATTTCTGGGTACAAAGAAGCAATTAATCTACGTGTCTGAGACAGGGTGTCTAGGAAGGCCTTCCTATTGTGTTTGTGGATCTTTCTCTGTCGAGCTAACTCAGACAGTCAGGGTCCATTGTTGCCCAGTAATTACTGTAATGTGTAGAATACATGTTGAATTGTAATGACTTTGTTCTTTATTTTATTTTTTATTTTTTTTCTGGCTAATGTTACCTAGGAGGTGATTACAAATGGGTTGGGTAGAAGGTTCTCGTGGGACATGTTCAAAAATAATAGATTTCATTTAATAGTAGATTAAGTGTGTTAAATGTCTGTGGCTGTAATAGGCATAGCTAAGCGTCTCCCCTCCTCATAGTTTCTTATGGATTACCTCGCTCCATTTTATTAGGGCGGAGTGCCATCCCAGAGGAGCACAGTGTGATAATTCAATTAAGGGAAAATTATGAGATGTTCCTGTGGTAACTATCTAAGAGAGGCCAGATGGGAATCTTGCAGCTAACCTCTCCATTTCCTCCAAGCATAGAGATGGATAAAGAGTGGGGAGAGAGAAAGACAAATTTAGGAGAAAGACAGTGTCCCAATAGTATCAGCTCTTCCCTCGTAGGTAAACACTGGGAGAAGATAGGAGACAGGCATAAGATGAGAGATCAGAGTAAGCGACAGGAAATCTCAGATCAGCGTCCTCGAAATATAGAACAGTATCCTTTTGTTGAGGCTACATTTGGAGCAAAGTTTCAGACAGTTGAATTTCCTGCCATGAACAGTGCTGAGAATGACTTTTTCAACAGCGGAGCCGTATACTGTATGAAAAACCATGTAAATATCAGCACAGACAAGCATTGTAGTTTAGGTATCAGACAAGTACTGTACTGTATCTGGCTAGAATGCAATCATACTGACAGGTTTGCCTGTGTTGGACTCAAATGTTTCTTCTGTGTGTACAGTAGTTTGGATATCAGGTCTTTGCTTTGATGTCCTGCTGGGCGGCGCAGAGAAAGCAACTCTTCTACCAATGGGACTATTACACCAGACAAGTTGAAATCCTGAGAACACAAGGTCCTTCTGACTGTCTTTTTGTCTGTTTCTCCTTCTTTCACTTTCCCCCTCTCCATCTCTCCCAATATTTCTCTTTCACGGTCTCCCTAACAAAAATCGTGTTGAGCGGTGTTAGCATTGAGATAAAAAGAACGCTAAAATATTAATGGAGGTGTGCTTTGTTCTGGCAAGCACAGAGACGTAGAGACGGAGTTCTTCTGACTGGTAGAAACCAGGTCTGATTCATTAGCTGGGGTGTCTGTGTGAGGAGGTCCACAGAGGGATGCCACATCCACTGAGAATGCTGGGTAGGCCATCCCCCACCACAGCCCCCTCCAATCAAGCCCTCCCGTGCTCTCTCTGTCTCTCTCCTCCTTCCCCTTCGTTCCCTTTATCATTATCTCCCACCTCCTCATTCTCTCTGCAATTCCTTAACCCCAAATTCTCTCAAAACATCGCTTTACTGTCTTGTGAGTTCTTTTCATATTATCCTCTCATCCTCCTCCTCCTCTATAGTGATAGCTTTCCATTTACCTCCCCCCAATCCAACCCCCCTGTATGCATGTTGTTTGTTCTTTCTAATGCATCTCCAGATGTGGAAGGGAAAGAGAAGAAGAACAAAAAAAAAAGGAAAAACATGTCTCCCAGCTCCACTCGATACTAGATCTTGGGGTAAACAAGCCAGAGACCTAAGAGGCTGGGATCTGGTGCTACACTTTACCCTCAGTGACTGCCTTTGAGAGGTAAAGCACTACGTACTCACACACGTTTTTGAATTATGCCGTTCTGTGCTGGGAAAGAGTGTACCACAGGGAGAGTCCATCTTCTATCGCTATCTTTCTTTTCTCTCATCTTTTACTCTACCTCACTTTCCCCTTTCCCTGTGAGACACATATGATCAAACCATACTGAGTGGACACAGTCCCTCCACAAACTGGAAGGGGAAAACCTAGAGAGAGAGTAACAGATAGAGAGATGGAAATTATAGACTCCTCTAAAACTCCTTTCTTCCACAATCCCTTAAAAAGATGAGCTGCTTCCCCAATGAATAGGGAACAGCTCATTGGGATAGTCTAAGAACAAGATTGAGGTTTTCTGGGATATGTTTTATCTTTTTTATGCTCTCATTGAAAAAAAAAATCAATGGAGAAACACGAGAAAAGATAACAATGAGGCTAGATAAAGTAAAGTTTTCACAGATGTCTTGATACTTAAGAAAAGTACACTTGTGACTTTGTTTCAGGATTAAAACTTATTAACTTGGGTTTCTGCGTAAGAAAACTCTTGTACAGCAGTGACTTGCCAAAACATTACATTGAAATCATTGCATGACAACATCTCTATTAATAGGTTGGAATTTGTAACAGATGTACACGAGCTGTAATGTCTGTTGTGGTTTATATGCATCTATTGTGCTTTGTTGGAATGCAGCTCTATTCTTGTTCAAATGGTGTGTAGTAGTCCAGAGGGAAGTTGGGGAAATACGGGGACACTTGTTCTACTTGTTCTTTGTGTAAACAAGACTTGACAACCTCACCTGACGCAAGAGAGGGATAATGCACTGTACAGAAATCCAACAACGGAGATGCTTTATTGCCTGAAATAAATAGTTATGAGCAGACAAGTGTAAATCATGTTTGATATCTTCCTCACAGCCACTGTAATGTTAGGTTTATGTTATATCAGATTTATATTACTACATCCTCATATTAAATTGTATATTACATTTTATGTTTATGTTTAAATGCACACAATTGGTTGTATTGTGATGTGCACAAATCCACAGACTTACAGGCAAACGCACACACTACACACACATTTACCTTCTCACACATGCAAAGCTCTCTCTCTCTCTCTCTCACACACACACACAAGGACCCTAGCAAGCAAACAAGCACACAGATGAGCCACGACAAGCTCAAAATCCCTTTATTACCTCTCGTTGTGGAGAGGATGCAGAAGTGGCCCGTCAAGTGTTCCCCCCTCTTTGTATATAAACCCTTAAAGCCTAGTCGCACAACCAATGAAAGGCCAGTGCAATCTGTAAGCAACCCTGTTCCCATATGGGCCAGCCTGCCATGGGCCTCGTTTGCCTTTGTCCTGTGGCTCTCTGAGGGCCAAGCCCTGCACGCCCCAGCCTAGCTCCAGGCATTTATTAAATATGCACCTTCCAGTTGCTGTGAAGAAAGATCCCAACCAGTTAATCTCATCACAGGCTGGGGACCCTCCACATATGTAAATCTACATCTGTTCCCCTTCAAAGAGAGAGATTCTCCAGGATTATCCCGCACACAGACCCAGACGCATACACACATGGACATGCGCACACATGCAAACACACACACACACACACACATACGCATAAGTACTCTTTTCTCCCACATGGCCACTGCCAATCAAGAAGCCCCCCTCCCTTCGCCACATGTACTTGTCTGCCATCCCCAGACTCCAAACATACCCTCCTTTCTCAATTAGCTCAATGACAAGCAATGGCCAAGAAATTGCTCTTTGTGTCATTGCTTTGTATTTTCTTTGGTGGGAAGTGACAAGGCAAGGCCTTACAAAACCTGCCCCGCGCCTAAAGGCTATGGCTGGCATTGGGGCGCTGGGGCTGGGCCAGAGCCTGTAAAGAGTAGCGCCAGAGGGCCAGGAAGCTGGCACCATACCGAGAGAAACATCCTATGGCGCCCTGGGATATCATTATACATCCCTGCAACACAGGATTAGCTTGCTCCCTGGCTGGGAGCTGCCATGAGACAGTCTATGGGAAAGACAGCTTTATCAAACATCATTGACTGACTGGCAGATGACAGTAGGAACAGCTAAATGTAAGGCTCTACTGTAAATGTGCCACCATGCTGTTTGCATCAAAATGTATGCATATTCAAATTATTAACCATATGCAGTAGACACATGTGAGTAAATTATTATTTCTATTATCTACATTTTAAAAACAATAAACAAGAATACATTAAGTAATTAAACACACATCCTCAACACCATACACAAACAGTTGCAATTGCTTTTTCAATTCTATTTTTACTTATTCTGTATTATATTGTTTTATGGTTTGCAACCCCACGCATGTGTGACAACAGTTTATTTTAATACATATTCCTTACAGAATTGTTAGTATTAGCCAAGATATACTGTTAATACATCATAGTTTAGCACAAAACATTGGTACAGCAACAGATTGCATGGGTGAAGCTACCCATTGTATTATATGTAAGATTACATATTCTCTCTGACTGAGCCATGGTTTGCCTGGGGGATGTAGACAAGAGGAGGTCGAAGTTGTCCCTAATTCATCATTACTTGCAGTGCAACCATATCAGTAGTCAAAAAGCATCAATCAATCTTGAGTGTTTGCTTAACCTCTAGTGAAATACTTCTCATCATGCCTGCATAGCAGCCATTACACAAGCTTGTGGTGACAGTAGCACTGACATTAAGTGCTTATACATGAATATTACTGCTGACAGATGAATATGTTAGCTTATTTTACTATTGTTGGACTATGTGGTTATGGACTTGGGCTCTCCTCATTTGGTTTCGTGGAATGTTGGTGGCATGCAGAAGGACATAAAATGTACCCTACCACCTGCTAGTCGAAATACAGTGCTGTCTGGACCTCCATCCAAATCAAGAAAGGTAAATATATGCTGAACAATATACAGCCTTTGATGAATCACACTATGGATCAAGCAACCACATCTGTCAACAACATAAGTGAGAACAGTGAAATTTTGAAGAGTAACACAGTAAAATGATTAATGGTTGACATTGATGTGTGCCCTTTCACCAATGACCTGCACTACCGTGCATATACTGTTTCACCAAAATCAGGTATATGTTAAATTTAATTCACCTTCAGATCGAGCAGCTTGTTCACATGAGCTAGTATCGTATAATTAGATTTTTAAAAAAGGCTCAAACACAAAGAAAGACCATCTGACACGACATAACACTTACACAGAGAATGGTTGTTAAGACGTGTTCGATAGATCCGATTTGCATGTTTAATTAAGCTATCAGCTCAGTACAACAGAGACCCAAAACCTAAAGCCGCAGAGTCAACAGCCCCTGTAATAACACCTCCCTCTGGTCAGGAGGGCTGAGGAGAAGTGGAGGGAGGAGAAGAGGGAGGAGGAGAGGAGGCAGGCAAAGAGGGTGTGGGGGGTTGCAGTCAGTCACTAATACAGTGAAAGGGAAAGCGTAAAGCTTTTCATTAACACCCTGTGAAAGGCACATTCACACTCCAGCCCACTAATTAAGTCAGGCCTCACTCACTAGGGAGCAGGAGTAAAGGGGAGAGAGGGAGAGAGGAACGCTGAGTTGGGAAAGAGAGAGCGAAAAATGAGGAGGAAAGAGGCTAAAAGTGAAGTTGCGAGATGGAAGAGAGAGACAGACACCCAGAGTGAGGGCGAAGGAGCAAAAGGAGGAGGGAGGTGCAGAGATAATATCTCTGCCCCTAATCAGGTTGATTTTAAAGTAACTCGTTGCCAGTCCACTGCCGGCCTCATTAACTCGCCTCTGGCTGGCATCATTGTTCAGGCAGCGCTTGAATTCCACCAAAGGAATGTAGATTTGCTTTAATCCGGGCCCATCAAAGGTAACACTGATGCTGCAGTGACGCTGTGCCTCTGGATTAGGCCAAGCTAGAGGGGAGAGAGAGAGAAGGGAGCGGGTGGAGCGAGAGAGAGAGAGAGAGAGAGAGAGAGAGAGAGAGGGACCCATCCTCAAAATTTAACCATTTCAAATTCAGTAGGTGACAGGTCTCAAGAGTCTCACCGGCACTGAAGATGACACTTTCAGGCAGCATTTGAATAATCTGGATGGTCTAGGTTACATAATTATGCCATGACAATTTGGACACATATGTCAGAGTACAGTCTGGCAGCCAGTGTGTCAGTGTGGGGAAGCTTACAGCGGTAGGGATAAGCGCCATACTGTCCCTGCATTTACTCTCCTCCACTGTGTTCTGCTAGGTGCTGATTTGGGAAAATTTGCAATTCAAAACAACTTTTTGAAAAGAATATTTTTTCGTCTCATGAATACAGAATTTGGGAGGCAGGGTTTAAATTGCACACGGCAACAACGGGAGACCATTTTGTGGTTAGTCTACTCCTGGCTGTGTCAAAAGATGATGACTAAAGACTGGCGGCATATCTGGGAAATGACAATATCATGGCACTGTGCTTTTCCTCATGTTCACCATTTGATTTGTCAACCAGGAAGCCCAGTTCAAGCCAACAGGAAGTTCTACATGTTCCAAAAGGACAGTCCATCCGGATTACAACAAACTGAGAAGATAAGGTTGTGAGGAAAAAGGAATATCAGTGCTAGAGGGGCAAACGCCACAGATGAGCTTTAGCCCCATACAGAGTGCATGATGATGCTTGACAGCTGTGATAAAGGCATGCTAAAATACACACTTTTATCACTTTCTAACTGAATCTTGAAAACATGTTTGCTGAAAGAGTAGCCTCGCCTTGCAGAGAGAGCACTCTCCTATCTAGGAGACCTCTGAGTCCTGGGGTTAAAAGAACATGCCGACGTCTCATCTTTATTCATGAGCAAAGCCACAACGGTGGATATTAAACTCTAAACAGTTTTAAGAATACCACAGGAAAGAGCATCTACTCTGCGAGGCTGCATTCCCGTATTTCTGCATTTGAGTGCAATGTCCTTGTAATCTACCTGTTCGGCTCCTCGCACATTGTTTAAACACAGAATATGTTTCATGCTGATGTTTCATGCTGATTCCTGGCATACTTTTAACATGTTAAACATGAGTTTCAGGTGTCATCAACCATGCCCCAGCATGCTTTGCCACAGTCAAACCCCAGTGATACTGAGGATTCTCAGGGGACTTGAGGGCGAGGTGGAGAGCGGGGGATAAGTAGGAGTGGCAAAGAGGCGAGAGATTGTGGGCATGAGGGTCCTTGGCTCACAGGGGGAGCCAGGTTAAGCCAGTTAAGGGCATTAGACCTCCAGGCTGATGAAAAGGGGCCCTCCCAGATCAAATTGAAGTAAATCTAGCCTAAATCCACCCTACAAAGGGAGTTTAGACTTTGCCATTGTGCAGGCCAGAGTAAACAGGGGGTCCTTGGGTAAGCCTCCCTTCACAGGGGACAAAGGCAGAGAGTTGAGGAACTGATCTTACCCCAGTAGGCCAATGTTAGCACACAGATCACAGGGTTAGACACACTCAAACCTATCAGCTGCTACACAGACCTCTACGGTCACAACACTCCCCTAAGCCTTAAACAAGCTAGAAGTTCTCCACTGGCTCCGACACTCCCGTATGCCTGCCGTGACTGCTCACATTTTGCCCTGAAGACAGGAGTGAAGATAACTTTGTGTTCAGTTGCTGGCTCTTGGACAGACATCTCAAAGCGCAGTTTCCTCACCCTCCTGGCTGTTTCACACATCCTGGCATTTTCCTTTCATAGGCTAAAAGGATTGTTATTGCATTGTGCCTCTACGACAACTGACGAATCAAGCTGCCATCATTCTTTTCGTCAAAGCATGAGGTGATTTTCCCAGATGGCCGCTGGGCACTTGTGCTTTGAAAGCAGGATCACAGTGGCGGGGAGAAAAAAAAACCTGCTCATTCACTAAAAAAACTTTCCAGAAAGGCAAGCACAATCATCCTGTTAATGGTTCTAATTGAGGCATCATCATACCCGTCACACTCCAGCTGAACCTAGCACAATAAATATGTGTTCAATTAGGATCCATCAAATGCTCCCAGCCACCGCTGCTGGAAAAACAAAGAGGGCCCCCGGCCCATGGGCCTCGTTCAATTCACCTGGCAATCATATTATGATGCTCTCATTTTTGACCTGCTTCAAATTATCTCTGGGAAAACAAAACCCTTCTCCTATCCATTTGTGCCAAGACGATTGTTCTTCCTCTCCCAAGTCAAAAACTTTGGCAGATTATAGCCTCTTTGTGCTTGAAAGGTACTAAAGTAGGTGTCAGGTACTATTACAGTCAAGGCTACACAAACATGCACTCACACAGACACACACACAGAGAGGTTACAGGCCCGGCAGGCGTTTGTGTGAGCCTGCAAAAAAAGCCCATGATGCTTCAGTAATTATCAGCCACAGAAACCATAACAGTGTTCACACAACAGAAGAATGCAAAAACAAAGGAGCCATTCAGCAGCAGTAACACCCAAGGTGATTTCATAGTGACGGCCATCTTGTCAGCTGACACAAGCTGCTGAATGAAATGAAAGATAACCACCGCAGGCAACCAGGTGCTTCTTCCATTTTCTGGGAGTCTATTCACAGCACATTGAGCTGTGTGTTCATACATGTGTGTCTGAATGCATTAACTTATTCGAAAGAAAGACAAATGCACAAAGTGAGACGGCTCTCTCTTGATTACACATCTGACGGTGATTGTGCAGAGTACAGCTCGTCAGATAGCGGGTTAGTAGAAAGAACATATTGGTCCGTTTTCATTACCAAAAATGTATTTGTGTGTAAGTATACATATTTTCATACCTGTTTACATGTATGTTCACTGAGGCTAACTACCAAACTACCATTTGAACATGGAAAATAAATGACATATTCAATCAGTAATTATCTGCCTGAATTCAAACTTTACAATATATAAAAGCAACAACCCAAGCCTTTTACTTTAGCAGGGAGTTAGTGAAGTGCATTGGAATCTATTGCCTGCCCTGATTCAAAATGGAAAAATCTTGCTCAACGGATAATCACGGCACCAAACAATCTGAAAAACAATGCGTAGAAACATTTTGGATTCAACACCACAGAAAAATTGTGGTTTAAAAGGTAAGGCTGTTTGCTGCCTTTTAAGGTGCTTAGTTCAGGGCTACATGGATTAATTCAACAAATTAAGTGTCAGGTGTCTTTCTTCTCACCTTGACTGCCTTTAATAGTGTATTAGTAGAATATTGTGCAAACATACTCGTAGTCTTAGTTAAAATCCTTGATAAGTCTTTTGTTTGCCCTTTTCTTTACTGATATATCAAGTGCACTGTAATAATAAAGAAGTATATTCTCCATCCGCTCTTGTTACCAACTATTGAGAACTATAGCTTTCCAAACATTTTTATAATCAGGGATGAAGCCAAAGAGAAGTCACTTGGCAAACATGCTGTAAAAAGCAGCACATTTTTCTTAAGGGTACAATTGAGAGTTTTACCACATGGCTGTGTGTCGGTGCGCAGGCTTGTGCATGTGTGCAGGCTCCAAATGAGCAGGAGGAGGGTAGAGGGCTCATCACATACCAGGTTATAGGAGATGATAAACAATCCAGCTGAACTCAGCCATAAGGAGAGTCTGCCTGTCAGTCCTCTTACCCTAGAACAGCCTGGGGTTATCATGACGTGCCAGCACATTTGGTGTGAGCGTTTGACTGCTTCACCTCCTAATCGTGCCTCCTCCGGGCAGCACTCTCCTGGGAGACCTCCCATCCTCTCCTCTTCCCGTTCCTTCTCTTTCAGCAGACACACTGTTGTTATACTGAATAGTCACATAACTGTGGATTGGTGCAGCTTGTAAAATGTGAGGTTTGTTTCAATAGTGGATGTGTCCATTCTTACTGTTTTGCGAAAAACTTTGTTTCCAAGTTTACGTACATGCTACGACTCGTATTGTTGGTATTTTCCACCTTGGCCTCACATTTCAGATCTTGCCATCATGATAAATGATGTGATCAAAATGTTGTCACTGATCTAGTCCACTAAAAGCTCTGAAACGTGTAATATTTTTTGAGCTCAAACATCCCCCATTTGGTGTTACAAATTGCAGCAGTGTATCACCACAGGTTGCTAATTGTAGCTCTGTAACCACCAGTGTTGGCATGCTGGGGTACTAAAATCAGGCCTGACACCAATTCTGTGGGATCTAGCATTTCATCTGCCACCTTTTCTTGGACATTTCTTGGAAATCAATTAAGAAGATGATGGGTTAGGTGGCAGGGTATACGAGTGTGGCAATGATAGTTTTAAGATGTTGATAGAGATAAGTGAGATGAGGCACTACTAAAAGCAGTGTCTTAATAACTTTGGCAGATTATTGCTGTAAAACCTACAGCTCAGTAAGTGAGCATTTGTGCTGTGCAGTAAAGTGATCATGGCTATGAAAGCTTTGGAGTTCTGCACGGGTCCAGTTTTGCCTGCATTTGCAGAGCTTAGTAGTGGAACTGACCCATTACCCACAATTATTTCTAAGGCTAGAAATAAAATGTTTTATTATATTAAATTAAAAAATATATTTTTATGGTGTATGAACAGTGCAAAACAATCCATATTTCCTTTTCTTTTTTAAAAGCTAAACTGAAAATATAACCTCTCAGCTATGGAAAATGGCCTCATATTTATAGCCATGTCTTGTCTATTCCTTTTTCATTTTCTGACTTAGGGAAGCCAAAAAGCTGCCACACCTTGGGTTTAAACAGGATGATGCATCCTCAGTTTCAAAGTCTTTATCTGTGGCAGCCATGTCTGTGATCCCTGATACAGCTACTGACACGAGTCACGTAGGACTTCAAACAAGCAAAGTCAAAAGAAGATGCCGCTGTTTAAAAAGAGTATCACGATTAATTTTTCATCTCATCGATTTGAATCTTCACTACATATTTGTATCGCGATTAAACTGTCTTGTGATATATTGTTACATTCCTACCTTCTAGTGTCTTTAAACCGAAGGCAAACACATGCATGTAAGTAATTCCCATTTCAGATGTGACGTAAAATACTAAAGATAAATACAGAGAAATATTTATTTACTTTTTTTTCTAAGGTTATTTTAGTATTGGCTTCATACTTTACAGTGATATTTCCTTGTCTGAAAAACATACAGAAATATCTACGTGGCAGAATGACTCTTCTATTCACAGTATTTGACTCATAGTCTTAAAAAGGTACTGCAAAGGCTATGTAGCACTACACTAAAATACTTCTAGTAAATGTGTCCTGTGTGTCATTGCTAAATATATTTAACTCATGACCATATAAAGATGTGACCAGTCGATCCATAAAGCTAAATGACCACAGTCAAAACTGCAACGAAAGCCCCAGTTAAGACTACATTCAACATCAGGTAGAGTGAGAGGATTCTAACACTTTTAACAATATTTCCAGCTCTAATTATTGTGACAGTGTCACAACTATTTTCTTTCCCCATGTAAGCATCTATTTCCGTGGCAGAGGCAGGCTGTTTGTATGTGGCCTGTGTAGGCCACATCTTCCTCTGCGGCTTGTTGTTCTGCGCATTTCTGAACCCACCCATTTATTTTGGTTTGTCATAAACTATATTTATCTTTTTCTCTCTGACAAGTGGGACTTGAAAAAGAACATAGTGTAAAGAGCAAAGCCCAAACAGCTCTCCCTTTCTGGCTCTCTCTCAGAGTCGAAAGAATTACTGTAAGCCTGCAGCATATACACTGCCGCCATTCTGTAAGCCAACGTTTTGATTACTCATGCAATGCTTTAACAGGCATGTAATTGTAACTCGTAAAAAGGCTCGCTGGTCAAGCTGTTGACAAAGATATGCACTAAATATAATGTCTAATGTCTAACAGAGCACACATGCTCATGTCCAGAAAACATATTAGGAAACCAAGGTGATAGAAAGTACGAGATAGAGCACACTGTTTCTCAGAACTGTCTGAATATATAATATGAAGCTTCTATGTTCACACATAACTAAAACCATTGTGGTGTTTTGATCTGGACACCACATGTAACACAGTGAGCAGCCAGATAACATTGGCTTCCATCACTACAGACTACTGCAAACTCTACAATCGGTTCTCACATTTTGTTCTACTCAATTTCTTAACAATAGATCACTGAATGGCTGTCAACTCAGAGATCTGCCAGAAGGATTTTTTTCTAAGACTGATACTGATGTTAATGATAGCTTGTATGTTGTGTCAATGTTCCATAATTTCATACTGAACATGTTCATGGTTCCCCTCCAATTATTCTTTACTTAAAATTATACTTAACTAAATCCAAAAATGTAGTCATTACAGATGTACTGTCCTTTGTGCCTGTCTGTCTCCACCTTTACTGCTCCAGCTCTGAGATGTATTGATTAGATAATACGTTGGCCTTCTCAGACATCAACAGGTAAAAATCCTGGATTGGCATTTAAACTTTCAGTGTAATGTACCAAATTCACATGTAAAAGTTGACTAATTTAAAGAAGTGAAAATACCAAAAAGGAAGGCTTTTACAGTTTTGTTTGTCTTAAGTTCTTGCCATTTTCAAATGTAGTAACTAAGTCAGTAATGCAAAGGCTGAATGTTTTCAAACTGCAGAATGTGTTTTTATAATGCTACATATTTAGCCAGAAAATAGGCAGGATAGGAATATGTACTACGCAATACAATGAAGCTCTACATAAAATGTTTTGCAGCATCATGACAGCTAATTTCTTCTACCCCCCTAACCTGCACCACCCTGCTGGTTGAAAGCTAGTGTCTTGGAACAGTTATTAGTTGACCTCAGACTGGGGTTTTTTTTTCTGACTCTTGTTTCTCTTTAAAGAAGCATGCTGACTAAAAGAAAACAGACGATCCTGTCCACCCACACAAACTTCCATCGTGCGCTAAAAATCTTGACAGCTCTACTCCAAAGAGCATTGCGCAGAATGAGCGAATAAGCCACAACTTGGAGGCTTAAATGATGCAAGAGGGTGGGCAGCTACTCAGGAGGATGAATCAGAATTTCTCAGTGCATGGGTATACACTCTAAATATGAATTATTAAGTAGCTATCATAACCCCATAGTATGAAAATAAATCCAGGGGTGGATGGAATGAGAAGCGGCTGAGGTAGTGGACTTGAATACTGATGTGGAAAGAGATCCCAGAGGAGGTGCAGGTACTAAAAGGCCGCCAGGAAGCTTGCTTGGATCTCCCACTGCAAGTGCCTGATCGTGCCTTTTAACCTCTGACGTGGTGGATCACAACACAGACTGTAACCATCAGTGCTCAGACATCTAACTGGACCCTGAGTCTCTCTACATTATCAGGTAAAGCAAAGTCATTGTTAGGAAATAGCAAATTATAGCATCATTATGCCTAATTTGAATAAAAATAATACAGTAACTCAACACATACAACAAACAAACTCCATTATGACAATTTAGCTATTTTGATTAAGCTCATCTCGGGTGGGGCTGAAAATATATAGTAGAAATGAGGCCTGTTAAAACCAAAACAGTTCATCTCCTTGGGAGCATGAATGTAGCAGCCATAGCAATCTGCCTATCACATTAAGTGACATCTTGCGTACAAAGTAAGAAATATTGGTAAAGCTCACTGAGTGACAAATTGGAAAGGAATCTTGCTATCTGGCTCAGTAAGTTTCATGGTAATGTGACATTATATGTCTCATATAAAAGCAAAACCAATGGGAAATCCAAAATATTAGGATTTGTTCTCTGTAGACTATGAATAACCACAGAAAATTTCATGGTAATCTAGCCATTATTTTTTTTTTTTTAGATATCATTGACCTAAGTGTTGGTTAACAGAAATGCAATCTGGAAGTAGTTTTTATGAACAGATGGACTGACCCACTAATCAACATCACCATCCTTATGCTAAAAAACCAGTGGGGCAAAAATGACTGCCTCTTTTTGTCAACCACAATGCTACTTACCAGGAAAATTTGAAGCAAACATTAAATTTGTGGCTCTAGCCTATTTTTTATTTGTAAGACTATAATGAACACAGTAAATATAAACACACTCTTATTATAAGCCACACATCTAGTCATTATCTTTACCTGATGGCAGGTATACATTTTGCTGCACAGCAGAGCTTAACCTTGGCGCCAGAACAAGGACACCATTTGGAGGGACTTTAGAGTGAGAGCTGTGTGGATACACATGAATCTTTTCCACTAGTCTACCTGGGGTGCAAAAAATATCTATTTTAGGTCATTCTTGGATGATTGTTTTTTTAATCAAGAGTAGGGAATGTAGATATGGATACTTTATGTGTCTGTGACACATCAATATGATATATGATCAATCATATATGACCTGATTCAAAAACCTGTTTGGTATTTCAATTACTTTGTAACTGATAGTCACCAAACACTATTGAGTACTGACTTTGCAAGTTCAATACAGTAAAATGTCTCAGGCAGGAGGGCAAAAGAAAACATGAATGACAGTGACATTAATACTATTTATACACTGGTCAGATTTGATGAAAAACTGTGGGCGGATGCAGGCAGTGGGCGCAGTTTGTAAGCCTGAGAGTGTGGAGGTAAATGTTATTGAGTCTTTCACCACAAGATGGGGTCTGTCTAAGAGGTCTTATTCCTCTGTGCACATGCTCCTGTGGTTCTAGGACACAGTGCCCTGAGACTGTCACAAACCAGAAGCAAGGCAGTTTGTGCCTCTGATGTTCAAATACTCATTAAATAAACCTAGCTCTACATAGAGCTAAACTGGTCAAGTAACACATCCACTGCAACGGTTGTCAACTTTACAGGCTTTTCAACTGACAAAAATACATTTGTCTATGTGTTTAACCTATTCTTCAATTCAGCAGATTCATGCATTCAGCATGTTAATCATGCACACAGTGAGGAACTACTCTATCAGTGACTGATACTTTCCTCACTCGTAGATCAGTACATTTCATTTGATTAAATACAAAAGGAAGCCTGCAGACAAAACAAAATGTTGATTTTGTGAAAAAATTGTGTACATAATAAATAACTGATAACTTTTTCTATATTTTAACCTAAAATCGCATAATTCTGACCCTTTGTAGGAAGGACACAGTGATTATGTCTTGCCTAATAATGCTATAAAGGCCAATCGCGATGGGAAAACATCTGGAACTATTGCCCAACAAAGGACTGTTCAAATGAACTGAGGCTTTAAGAGGCTGCAGTAAATTTGATATACATCAAACTCTGTCTGTTATAGTAAAGAGATGAAAAGCTTGCAGCAGAAAGGATACTTCATGGTCCTAGGTCACACCAGATCTAAGCTGCAACATCTTAACACATCACACCTGATCAGATGGCTTAAAGCCCTAACCCCTTCATGATTCCCCCATAGAAAGATGTACCAGACTTCTTTGGGATTGTAGCCAACTAAACCTCAACCATGTGTGTAGCAGCATCCAGCCAGGCAGCGGGGCCAGCATATCGCTTTAGCTGATGCAGAATATGTGAAAAGAGCAAAAATAATATCCCAATAAATAACCCTGTAAAACTACACAAGGAGCATAGATATGCTTTAAAAGATATTGATTTTCCAACCTCTCCTTATGTGCTGCAGTAACTTGTACTGTACCCACCTGTGGATCTCCAGTGAGGACACATTGATAGGGAGGAACATGTTTTGACTTCACATGTTGTCCCAGTTGAAAGCAAGAAAAGCATCTACAAATCCAGACTTGATATAAAAGCACATTCTTACTTCTCCTAAGTTACTGAAATATTATCAGACAACATGCGTCTCAGCACCAGTGCAGTGTTGTTTCGGAGAGAGAATATCTGCGGCACACCAGTCTATTTACAATACACTGGAAATTATTAGTCTTCAAATATGTCAACAGAAATAAACAAGGTCAAAAAAAGGCATGGGTACTACTCATGGATGCATGATAAATACCACATATGGCAAGTCCTTGCCTCCTAGAATAAACTATATTTTACAAATTATGTCTTTAGATGAAGCAAAAACAACAATACCTGGTAAGCTGACAATATATATAAGAGACTAGGCAAAAGAAAAAGAAAGAGAGACCAAGAGAGAGCAGTTGTTGTTTCTCTGACCGTTCATCGGCCCTATAATTCACTCTTTATGTTGTGATGTCTTAAAATGGGATTTTACAGTCACTGCTTTTATTTCCACATAAAACGGAGTCTTGTACTGTATAAGCCTGTTAAGAGAGTATCCAATGGTATCTTGCAAGCTAGGTCCCAAAGCGCCCAAACTACACAACAAAGCATACAGCCTGTACTGGTGCCAGAGTCTGACCGTCTGCTTTCACTATCACAGCCGGCTGTTTGTTCTTCTCTTCTCTCTCTATCGCTCTTCTTCCCCACGTCTTCCACACTCCAAGAACCAAGAGGAGTATAAAGAAGAGAGCAGTCCGAGAGGGAGAGGGAGGGTTTTCTAGAATTCACCTTTTATCTCACATACAGTATGTGGCAAGCAGTGTGTGTAGGAGGGGAAAGAAGCAATAAAGTGGTAGAGAAAATTAGAGATGAGAGCTGAGGGAGAGACACAGAGAAAGAAAGGGAGCAACTGAGGAGAAGAAAAAAAGTTGGGTCGTATTTCTTTTCTTCAGCATATATTTAATGTTCTCTGATCTGAGGATGGAATGTTAAGAAGTCATTCCACAGAGATAGAGAGCATGGATACAGCTTTCAATTTCTACTTTACTGACCCCGAGCTTCAAAAGTATTGCCAACTGCTTGAATTACCCACCAATACAGCCTTTGTAAATTAATGGAGTGCACTGCTTTCTTGGTCCTTAACACACGTAATCAAATTTGTAAGAATACCATTCCACTATATTCTGAAACCATTATCAACTCATTAGCAGGCTAATAATATCAGTTTACCTTTTCCTCATAAAATAAGCTGCTCCAAGCTCCCACTGGACAGCCTAAATTAAGATGTAGCTGTTTCTAAGCAAAAACGTACTGATGTACATTCTAGGTTAGGTTAATTTAAAAAAGCGCATACATCCAAAGGTGAGTGAAGTATGGTTTGTTTGCTCAAAAAATGTTTTTAGCTGCTGTCAATCGGAAGCTACCCTCACCCTGTTGGCAAACCACAGCTGTAGGACTATAGGAGAAACCCGGTATAGCAGCTATCTGGCAGAGACAGCACAACAAACCGCTCAAGAGGGGCCCGCAATCACATCACCGTGAGTGATAATACACTTTAGAGTGGAAGAGTTTTGAAGGCTGTCGATGCAAGTGCTGCTGGCTGGCCTGTTGAGTGCTATAAGGAGATGCTGATTCCCTCCTGCCTATATATCACTTGACAGGTGATGACAGGGGAAGGGGGAGGGAGAGAACATGGTTTAGGTCTCTCCAATGGCGCATCACTCTGGGCAACCAATCAGAGGTATTGACTTGTCTGGCTTGATGGGCACTCAGTGGCTGACACAGCTGCAAGCAACATCCTTCGACACTAAACCAAATGGCCAAGCATGATCAAATCCTTTGCCCGCTAACCTCTTTACACCAAGATACTCTTGAGATCACCCTCAGACCTGCCTTTACCACCCACCTCCCTCTGGCAACGCGGAGCAATGCATTATGGAGATGGATGCCATATACGCCATTTTCCTCTCTCCTTGAAAGTGTGTCACAGGAGGGATTCCAAAAACAGTCATTCAAATCCTGTCTACCTGTCCTGGCCCTAACCTTGACTTCACTTTGTGAATGTGTCTTTATGAATGTACATTTTCACAATAACTGTACAGTGGTGCTTCAGTATTGTTTTGAATAAAAAATAAATTGAACTTGAGAAGTGTTCTATTTTCCCACAAATGATTGACAATAAGACAACAGTGTTGTCCAAAGTATCCAGCAGCTTTTGAGGTCATCTTCAAATATCACATTTGCCAGGACGTTCATATGATCCCTTTCGTATCATTTTATACACAGGGTTTTCTTTGTTTTGAAGATATCTATAGGGTAAGAGGCAGTAAAAAAGTTGGTAAGCCATGCTATTATTTCATAACATGTGTCTCTGATCCAAGGTAAAGTAATCATGTTGAGCACAGAGCTACAGAATAGCAAACTCATCTCTTCAGACAGACTGTAAATTGAGATGAACCTACTTGAGATGAACTCCTAATCAGCCGCCAGACACAGACAATCTCTCTGATGACTGGTGAAGGGTATTCATTGGAGAGGAGTTTAACATCATTGCGTCTGATTGACTGGGCTCTCAACCACCGTGGGTTAAGGGGGCTCCAGGGGTTAAGCTGGTCAGACAGAACAAGAGAGAGCAAGAGAGAGAGACAGAAAGAGAGGCAGAGGAAAAGAGAGAGAGCGGCCTTCAGTAAATGGGCAGTCCATAGAGAGTTGGTGCAGCAGTCTAATGGAGCCTCATCACGGCCAGTCTGTCAGTCAGTCACGTGAAACAAGGTCTAACAGGGTTCTAATGAAGACAGCTTCACACGAGTTGTCTCGGAACTGCCCAGCTAAAAAGCAGGCACACTTATTATCCATCTTCCATACTGTGGAATATTGGCCACTCAAAGTCACGAACAAGAGCAAACGAAGATCCAACTTTAAGACAGAGACAGCCAACAACAGATTTTGTTCATTCTTTTTGGAACAAACATAGCAGAGAAACAGCACAGGAGAGGGAGTACCGTTGCACTGTACAGCTGTAACTTTGTTGTAGACACAGGGCTGCAGGCTAAATGTTGAAGATAATTACAGCTGGGCTGATACTTACAGTGCGTATCGTAATACACATACATAATACACAATGTTCCAGTCTTGTTATACTGTACATCAGTACTCATGGAGCCCTTTGTCTAATCGAAAGAAACATGGAGGGATACTTATATGTGACACCTCTAATATACTCTAAGTGGCTTTTTCTTGTATTGCTTTTGTTTTGTATGGTGAGCTGCATCAAGCTATAAGACGATATAAAATATATAAATTACAGCAGTTTGCAAATGTTTCCCCAATCTTATTAATAATACACAAGCATGACATTGCTTAACAGAATCATTAAATATGCATATGCACATTGGGATGCAGAGTTTCCACAGATTTATAAAACATTCCCCACTTAATGCAACAACAAAAAAAGACACTGCAGCGGTTCCAAGAGGGAATTTGGAAGATAATTGAATGACAAAACTGGAGGTAGATATATAATTACACTATTTTTTTTCTACCCAGAACAATAACAATAAAACCTCTTTTCAGACAACTTTTAATGCCAACCTGTGAAGTTTTGGACAAGTATACAAGTTGAATACTCTTCTTTTTAAAGCACTATCGTACTAAAATCAAGTTTTCCTAAAGACAACACACAGAAGTCACCAACAGGTGAAGGTATTGTGGTGTAAAGACAGAAGGAAAGGTACTTCTTGGTGTTTGTGAAGATTTCTCCTGATGCCGTCTGAAGCCTACTCTAGAGGCATCACAAAGAATGAAAAAGGCTTTTAGGTTAGTATGGGAACAGTAGATAAGCTGGAGAGCCAATCACCCCCACTGTCCGTCCCAGCCCAGTAGCATTGCCTCAGGACAAAGCCTCTGGGTGGCCCCTAACCAGGCCTTGGCCTACTATCTCCACGGTAAGTGCTCTGTCACAAGGCTGCCAGAGGCTAAGCATATGCCACCAAATCCCTGGCGTCTCCCCCAGTAAACAGAGGCCCAACTAATGGAAGCATGATTCTCTGTATGTAAGTATGTATATCTGTCTGAGCCCCAGACTGACCTTTAGCTGGCCCACTCCTCTTCCTCACTGCCAAATGGCTTTACGGCTGGGTGACGCTGCACTGCCTGACTCACTCACTACATATGAGAAATAGAAAGAGCAAAAAAAAGAGAAATGGGTGAGGGTGAGAGAGACATAGAGTGGCTTCCTTATCTCTCCTTGACCTCAGGGTTCAAAGAAAGAGAAAATTTGCTCTGCAAGTGAAGAGCAAACGTGTGCTTGCATACACATATATTCACAATTTAACAACCATGGAAACACAGAAACACTCACTCACAAAACAATGCATTCAAAACATCCACACGAACACGGTACTGTGTCTGGTATTCCCTTTGCATACTGAAAAATCAAAAAACGCTGCCGATTGTAAACGTGTTTGTTGGAATGATAAGGGGCTGGGCTGCTGGTGTAGAAGGAGCGGTAGAACAAGTTTATTTACCTCACTGGAAAAAGCGTAAGGTTTGACAAATATTGTAAGGATGCTACATGTATAATTGTACTCATGTTCAAAAAAACTAAAGAAAGCATAGCAAGCTCTACCCACTGTTATGAGCAAGTTCTATAATTATTGTCACTGTATTTTCATTGCTCAACAAATAAAACTCAACCTTTACACATAATGACAGGCATCTGAGCCATCTACCTATGTGTAAACAGTCTGCAAAAAACAGTGGAGTGGAAACTGCTACACTAAGAGCTTTGCCAAACAAACCTTTCCATGTATTTATTTATATTGACTTTGTTTGTACTGCATGCATGCCTGCTGCCAGTCAAGCATGCCATTGCCCACGCAGTAACCTATGTACTGAAACACAATCATAGAGCGAAATAGTTTTAATAGACGTCTGGTACTTCTTCCCTTCACAATGGCCAGTGCCCTAGTGTGTGTCTGCCATTCTGTGGGCATCTAACATAATTACAGGGCTTAGTAGGTTTGTATAGGAGTATTGGGGCTAGATAAAGCCATCATTACTGTACACATACACTGCCGACACACAACCCCAGCGCTGGGTACAAAGCAATCACGACAACTGTATCTTTCCTGTACAAGTCTATAATTAGTTTTTCCCTTGTTGCAAAGTAGGCATATGTTTCATGGAAGAATGAAAAGAAACAGATTACTTCAAACCTTAACCCAGTCCTATTTCTCGGAGATAGTTTTATAGCAGGCGAAGATAAGAGGAGAGCTACAGGGAGGGACTTTATAATGTGTCTCTGTATCAGGGAGTATAGGGGGAGTTCAGAAGCGGAGTGGAATGAGGAGCCCGGGGCTTATGTCTTCAAATCACAGCTTTCCCAAGCACTGTCTGCTTTATAACAGTGAAGATGTTAGAGGGACAAAAAATAGTTTTGACAGTGTGCATTCATAGAGGCTCTTACAGTATGTGTGTGTTCATTACACACACACAGAATAATAATAATATCAATAATACCAACCTACAATATCATCTCTAGTGGCTTCTGTCCAATATGGAGCAATTAGTTTACAATACACTTCCCCTCTCATATCTACAAGGTATTTTAGAAATGAAGGGGTTTATGCTGGCATCCATAAAACATAAAGGGGTCACACTTAATTGCAAGGGGAGAGGAGATGAGACAAGACTAATTATCTTTATAGCCTGACGGCAATATTTTATTTAACTTCAGCGCTGGGTCCTTTGCTGTGTTGGCCAGTGGGCAGTGGACATGGGAAGATTTACTTCTTGGGGTGCAGCTGTGCAGTTTTTTGTGGCAGCTATGATTCCCCATCAACTGCCAAAAGGAGGGTAATATACAGGTGTATTTATTCTTCATTCGTTCTGTTCTCATGGGCCAAATACAATAATATAATCCACCATACACATACAGTATTTGTCATCTCTCTCTTTTTCTTTCTCTCTCTATATATGTGCAGGCTGCAAAACTAGAGACCTGGTTTATGTCTAATGCAGCTCTAACACTAAGCAAAAGCTAAGAGCCTGGGACAAGAAAGCAGTCGGTGAATGCTGTAAGAGAGAGAACACAGAAGGAAAAAGGGAGAAAAAAAACAGAAAAATAAATTGAGTGAAACACCCAAGAACAGAGGAGAAGGCGGGAGAGTGGTGTCATGGGAGCTGAGAGGCTAGTGCCATGCTATTGAGCGTCTGGAAGAGCACAGTCTCTGATTTCTTCCCTTTCTGCTTTTTTCCCTTTCAAAGAGCACTTGAAAGCTCTTCTGAGGTATTGAGCAGGTGGGAGTGTATGGTGAGGCGGACTGGGGCAGAGAATGGGCAGGGCTGGGTAAAGCAGCTCCCTCTTTCTATATCCAACGCACAGAAGTGGAGGACTCAGAGGTCCAAAGGCCCAGTGGCCCAGAGCTCCAGCCAAGCGTCTCTGAGGAGCCTTCAGCCGGCCAGAAGTGGAAATTGGAAGCGTGAGGCTGGGCACCCAGGATGAAGGCTAACCACAAAAGCAGCCTAAAAAGTATCCACACTTGGAAAAAGGACAGCAACATTGATACATATTTGAAGAGGTAGTACCTTTTTTACCAAAACATTTGACAGTCATTCCCAGTAGTTTTACACCACTGATAACAACCTAAAACAAGTAATTATATACTAACTTAACACTCACCTAAAACAAGAGCAGTATCGAATGTGTGGTGACGTTGCCAGTATTTTTAAATGTAATACCATACGGTGTATTAACTCATGCTATGTTAATGAGGGTCTTAATTTGAGTCATTTATGTTTGCACTGAGACCTGCAAAACACTGCTGAATTAAAGTAGGCAAAAAAGTCCTTATTGACTCAATCCAGATTTTTAAAAGTCTGTACTTTAATATAATTGATCAAAAAAGCAGCCAGCCTTTGAATGCTCAGTCCTCTGGGAGCAGCTTCAAACAGTATCAATTATAGAAATCGGCTCGGAGGAGTGGAGTCAATTCCCTATCAATAAAGTATTCAGCAGCAATCACCAGGAGATTAGGAGAGAGATGAGCCAAGTGCAAACCCACAGGACTATCTAAATCTACTGCATGGTGGATGCTCCAGTAGCACTAAGTAGCTTCAGATGATCAAACAGGAGGTATTCCAATCAAACACTGCATAGAGCTACGGTAGCAGGAGCTGTTACAGTGTTAAACTCTGGAGAACTGTTTTTAAGCCTAGGCTGAAATGTGAACTGCAATGTGGCACTGTAGTTTTATACAGTTAGTCTGCTCACACTGTATATATTTTTATGCTACAGCTAATCTTTGATAATCCAAACAAATCAATCGACACAACGTGGTAAATCAGGACAACCAAACGCAGAAAACATGTTGCAAATTGGCAAGTTTATGTTCTGCTTGTTCAACAGGTATGTGATGAATTGCGTGAATTGATCTCTCCCTCACTGGCGAATTTTGTTGCCTTTCTGTTCTGCTGGTTGCTCTGTGTTTATGCAAAAAGGCATCACATAGAGCAGAACAGAGGAGAGAAAGGGGAAAGACAGAGGGGCTAAAATACACACTCAAAACTGGATGTCAGCATGGAGCTAAGCTTTCCTGAGCAGACAATTGCAACACCAAAGCATCTGAGAAGCCATGTGCTTCTGTCGACTTTATATAAAGCAGCTGTCTAACTCTACAACGACAGCACATCTGCATACTCACTTGCTAACGTTAGCTTGCCACCGAAGTGAGGCAGCTTGTTTGTGCAACCTCATCTGATGGCTACTATTCGGCACACTCAGCTTCAGCAGGCTAGAAGCTCCTAAAAAAATAAGATAGGACACCGATAAGATAGCAAGATTTATATGCAAGGATGTTCAACCCATTGGTGTGGTAAGAATGAATCTCATCCCTTACCCCTACATTAAACGTTCCCTTCTGGTGTCGTACAGTTGTACATGTGTTTCGAGATTATTTTTCATGTCATTTCAAATTTTCTCGAACTTAATTTTTTGGAAAAAGTGACAGCCCTACCAACCATAAAGACAACCACCAGTATATCGTGCAAACATTCTATTTTAAAAATCCTCATAAAACAAAATCAAGTAATTTTTTTAATCTTTCGAGCGCAGTTTTTTTTTACTCTCTCCAGAGCATTTTATTAAGCCATCAATCCAGTTCTCGTCTCAGCTCTCCAATTTGATTGTTTATTCACTCTCAATGACTTCCTCAGTGTTTACCAAAAATTCCTAAAGTTTCAACTGCTGAACCTAAAAACTTGTTTGCTGAATGTAACTCTGTCTGCCAGTCCACCACAATGTTCGCAAAGACATCCTCAATTTAAATGTGCTATTTAAAGGGCTTAACAGTACTGAGACAATAGCTTATGTTTGCAGCTGAAATAAGGGCATTAATCTTCAGCTCAAGCTTGTTAAACAATTAAGGGGAGCTGTTATCAGATTGCTTGTGGTTGACTCTCACAACCACATGCATACAAACCTACAAACAATAGACAGAAACATAAATACATGCATGTACATGCACACGTTGACTCACATGCATGCATATAAGTATACACCCACTCCTCTACAGTATCAGCATTACACTGTATAGATATATTGACAGAGCCATGCCATATCAATGACACCTTCAATCTTTACAGGCCCTTCTCCCTGAAAGCCTCTGTTGCGACACAATCATTACAAATTGATTGCAAAATAGCTAACAATCATGATTAAATCATTAAATTCTTGTCTACGCTTCAGAGAATGGGGAGAAAATTAACTTCCCACCAACCTCATTTTTTTCCGAACATGAA
>NW_023339663.1:22349292-22357626 GCF_004916995.1 Morone saxatilis | reverse complement strand
CCCCCCCCATACCTGGTCAGAAGCCCTCTGTTTTCTGAGCTCTTAAATGAACAATCATGGGAAATGTGTCTGAATAAACCATCCATTTTTATTGTTGACTGAGCCCCATTTTCTAATTACCCAAGATAAGTATGTAGAATATGCCCTCAACAGAGAAGCATCATGAAGCACCTTGCTTTAGAATTAGCTGGCTAGGGTTAACAGGCTAAACACTCATTACACTGCAGCTGGGGAGGAGTGTGTATCTGTGTGTGCACATAGGTGTTTGTGAATACATCCATTTGGCTTCATCCATGTATCCAGCCCAGAGACCACAGTATCTTTCCCTTCTCTCTGTAGGAAAACGCTGTTCTAGTTGCCTTTAACTCGTGTAAATTATTTAACACACTTTCACCCCCTTTTTTCTTAAGGAGGCCCTTAATTAATGGACCGGGACGCTTGTTAAACACCTCACTTTCCATGGCACAAATCTGCCAAGTGTGATTAGACAGGGCCAGCGTGCTCCAGTTCATCAGCGGAGCAAAACAGACAGAGAGGCTTCTGCAGCCATCATCATCATTCCTCATCTCAACTCAAGCAATGGCTGCTCTACTTACAAACAGGTCACTCATGATAAACCAAAGTAAATCTGGTCTGACAATGTCAAGCTCTGACACCTTTTACATATGGTAATAAATTGAAAGCGGGACTGAGGCAAATCTTGAGGCAAATGAAATGAAAAATGACAGAGGGAAGAAAAAAACGAGAAATGTGTGTGTAACGTGAAGCTGATGGAACACAACTCATTTGCTGTCCGCCATCCTGCAACTCAGCAAGAAACGCCTTGATCCACGTGTCAGGGTGACACTGGCGGGGAAGAAAAGAAAGCATCAGCACCTCTTCACAGTTAACACCCATACAACTTACTTTCTCTCTGCATATCACAGAGCCCTCCCCTGTAACAATCAATACAGGCCTACATTTTATGAGACAAGGAGTTAACTTGTTCAATTATGCCACAGACAGCTCTATTCTTTTGTAACAAGTAATCTGGGTAGTGAAATCAATACTGACAGGCTCACGGCACGCTAGCTAATTTCATATTACCTCCAGCCAATGGCGGAGCAGTTCGTAATGGAGCTGTAGTTCCACTTCATTATAAGAAAGGAGGGGGGGATCAATATTAGCGCAGACGCGCACACACACACATACACACACAAGCAAAAAGGTCTGATTTTTCACACATACACTAACACAAACACATATGAGCGAAGAGGGCAACTCGGCTACTTCAGAGCCCCCAAGGGGCTACACAGAGCTGTCTGATGCAGGGCAGATGGGGTGGGGGTGGATGGTGGTCCAGGGTCAAAACCCCCCAAAATAAATTACACTTCCAATTGTCAGCAAACACACACGCACAAATACAAGCACTCACAGATACACACCTCTTTTTCAAACTGTCAAGCAATCATGAGGGAAATATCCCCGTTTTTATTCACTGATCTTCCTTTAAGCACACACACACAAACACACACAAGCACACAATTAACACTTGACTTCTTCACAACAAGGTCATAATCTGATTCAGAGGTTGACTACTGAGAAGGAAAGGAAAAACGAAGAAGAGAGAAAAAAAGAAAATAAGGGAGGATAACCTTCAGATGGAGGATCAAGTCTTTGACCTCTGCAGCTAATTACAAATTAAACTCCATATCTTCTTTTGTAAAAAAAAATATATCTCAATTCTTTTTTCCCATTATTGTTATCACTCTGTAGGATTAGCTGGGGACTAAAGGGATGATGTTGTCTAAGCCGATGTCAACTGTACAATTACTCGACTCATCCATCCCTTTCCAAGAAAAATAAGACACTGTAGATTAAGATAAGCCGTCTTGAGAAAGAATAGGGATGTAAAGCCTTTGACAATTACTAAGTACACATGGCACAGGGTGACGATTGCTCTTGGTAAACAAACTAAATACTCATTAGACTTAACTCTGACATTCCTTTTTTCATAACTTCCTATTATGCAATTTGGATTTATTGCACTCATTAATAATCTTTACCAGGTTAGGGTACCGACACCATGACAGCAGCATCATTTAGCTTTAGTAAAAGGGCACCCGCAGAACGGACGGCTACGTGAGAACACATCTCAACTGCATCAGGCAAGAACCCAATTAAATGCGTTTTAATCTAAATGTCCCTCAATATGCTTTATTGTTCTCCTTTAATTTCCTTGCCACTATTCCATATGGAACTCCTGTTATCAAGCAGACAGGCTTTATGAGCCCAACAGAGTTGTGCAACACTGGGGCTCATCAGTCCTCAGCCATTAACCGGCTGGCAATGTCTCAGCAACAGGGGGCACATGCCTATAACAAATGCCTGACTTTTGGTGGGAATGCATTTAGGACTCAGTTATTCACTGGAGATATTCAACAATTATTAACAATTAGGTGTTCACAGCATCCATTACATGTTGAAATGAGAGTGCGGTAGTATAATGTTTTAATGTGTGGATCATTGTGAAGTTTTCCTTATTATGACCACAGGGATTATGCCAGCTTGCTTGCTAACGTGGATGAATTGCTAGCTACCTAACGTACTAAAATACTGTCAGTCAGCTTCATCCAGAGTCCGGGGGCTGATCTGACTGGCTTTCCATCTGCAGGTTATATTGTCGGCTGGCATTGCAGGGCTGGCTGGTGCTGGATAAAGTTATACAGCATGGTTGTTTTGCAGCTGGCTGGCTGGCTAACCTGAGTTTGCTTGTCCACTAATATTATTGCTAGCAAAATTCTATCTGAGTGCATATGCTAGTTGGCTAACATTAGCTTGCAAAATTACTTCACCAGCTAACATGACCCATGATACTAACTTGTGTCTTATGAGAAACTGGTGACTTTAACAGCAATGCAAAGTAGGGGCCTCCAACTAGCTGTAGCCTAAGCTATGCTGGGGTTTGCCGGCTGGCTGTGTCTTGGCTGCGTGGTGTGGGTCTGGCATGGGTTGCTTTGTGGTGTTGGCTGATGGGGTGATTTGTAAACGGCAAGCTAGTTAGTAGAGTGGGAGTCAAACGGTATTCTGAGTATGATTGTGATTTATTTTCCTGCGTTCAGTCAGGTGTATGTCACTTTTGGCTAATGCCCAGGATGATGCTCAATGAGGAGAGCAACAGGATGCTGAGTGCAGTTCACTTAACGGCCACTGGTGACAACAACAGTTTTCTGAAATATACATATAGAACCTTTAACTAGATTCACATTTCTTATACCCGATACAGATACCAGCAATTTATGACTTCAAAACATAAACTAATATTATATTGGAGTTCAAATTCTGACTATTAAATCTGTTCATAATGTGTTCTTTATGCACTTGTTTTTTAATGTTTTTAGACAGCAGTGGTGACTTGTCAGTTTGAAGCACAACCACCATCATTTAAAGTAAATACTGAAAAATTGCCATGACCTGAAGAAATTTGTGGTGAATGAGAGCTTTGATGCACACATAACTGCTCATAAAATACTGCGAGGCTTGCTCACATGGTATCTCCTGACATATACCAGGAACAAATTATTACAGATCTAGGCTGATGACAAGGCAGGCACTGTTTGTTTTTAAACTAGACACATTCTTTGGTGCGGCAAGAACATGAAGATAACCTACATGATGTTGATATTCTAAACTGCATTTTGACTCGTCTGAATGATGATTCAAGATATAATATGAGGAGAGCCTCCTTGCATATACAGTGCATCTAGTCAGCTGCAGCTTCTTTTCACAGGACAGAATAGTGAGCTTCATCAGGAGACAGGGCTAAATCTAATTAATTTGATTAATTTATTTTAATTTGCATGATGTGTAAAATGTTACAACAAGCACAAAAAAGCTCATGTGTATGAAAAAAGTAACTTAAACCTACATACCAAAGACAGGAAGAGGTGCAGTACGTTTATTATTCTCACTGTTTTGTACATGTAGGTCTAAATAATTTGATGTTTCAATCAAACTTTTGTTTTTTTTGCAAGAAAAAAAAACTATTTTTATTGTGATTGCCCCAAGCTTGAAAAAGCTTCGTCCCTATTGGCCAGCCCTAAAAGGAGGGCATAATGCATGTGGAGGTTTAAACTACATCTTTCCGCACAGATGCCCCATCTAACTCGGTGGTGTCACTGATGCAATGATTTGGACATGATCCCTCACCACCTTCACATGTGCAAATACTGTCAACTGGGCACACAGTCAAGTCACAATGTTTTTTTCCCCCCTTTTTGTTACGAGTGCCCCCATTTCTCATTATCTTATACCAAAATCAAACCTTTTTTAAAACTGTATATACTTTCATTAATGTATCATTGACGATCGAAATGAATAAACAAAGAATAACCTATTTTTTACATCACCTCTTAGGTTATAGCCAATCCTCAGGTCACATTTATTGCTTATTCAAAAAATACTGAATAGAGTAGATACATAAATGCTGATGAGTTCACAAATTCAGTAGAGACATATGGAAAACAGAATGAATGACTTTTTACAGGACTATGTGCATGCAAGTGAAACAGAGACAGGCAGAGCAGCAGTTGAGAGATTGAAGATTCCGACTCACTCTCGCCCATTTTCACCTCCCATTATCTGATTAGCCTCCCATTTCTTCCCCATCAGTGCAGTGACCTGGATTTTCTGTAGGATAGTGATGGTCAGCCAGGGCT
This sequence comes from Morone saxatilis, assembly GCF_004916995.1. Taxonomy (NCBI): domain Eukaryota; kingdom Metazoa; phylum Chordata; class Actinopteri; family Moronidae; genus Morone; species Morone saxatilis. Next base: position 22,352,929 of record NW_023339663.1, on the reverse strand, counting down.
GGGTCTGGTGAGAGGGGCCAAACCATTTGGGGGTGGCGGAACCATAAATCAGCAGCAGCGGGAGAGAAGAGTGAGGGGGATTTATAAAGATGTTGTGCTCGGCCAGCCCACTTGTGGACACTGTGATGAATTCACAAGCACATTGCCAAGGCAAACTACTTCATTATACCATGGCCCAGTGGTCATTAATCTCCCTGGGAGGCCAGCATCCTGGGGGATCGCCAGACCAGAGAATTTATTCAGGCCTGGAGGTACCCATTTCATTAGCCATTCAATCTGTTCAGTCCCCCCTCTCTCTCGCTCTCCCTCTCTCCATCCCTCTCTCTGTCTCTACTTGCTATCACCATAGTTTGTATTATCTAATGAATAGTTTCTCAATTTCTCTCTTTCTACTATCTGCGTGCTGCCTTTATTCTAACAAATTACACACTTGCATAACATTTTCCCAAATGTTGATTTCATTTGAACACTGGCATTTTTTTACACATGGGTTAGATTTGACTTCAGTTGGATTTGAGTTAACAAAGGGTATTTTGGTTTGTATAACCACCATGTGTATATGTACTAATGCATCATACCTGATAACTATATGCCATGACTTGTGCGGTGTTTGTGTATCTCTGATGCTTATGCTTAGTGAGCACAAGTTAAAAAAATTAAAAATGCTGCATTTGTGTAGTTGTGTGGCCGGTCCAACACTGCAGGTTCAGGTGCAACAGAGCACCTCCCAGCCCTTATGACAAGGAGGTGAGGCAGAGTGGAGACAGAGAAGAGATTCCCAGAGGTAAACTCTCAACTGGCTACTCCGGTCCTGTAATGGTGTCATTACTGGGGGCAAGTGCTGCTGGCCCAACATGTTATGGGAGGGCCAACATCCACTGATTACTTATTAATGCTGGGAATCCTTATTCCACACACACATAGAGAAAACAAATATGCTATCCCCCCCGTCTATTACTTTGATCAAACAGATGCACCTGGACACAGAAACACAGCCGCACACACGCACACTACAGTGCGTGTGTGCAAAACACACACGCTTCAAGGTGAATCAGGGTTGCCAGTGACATTGTGAATGCTAGAGGATATCGATATTTATCTTCAGCCAGGGCTTGCTAAACAACTCAGGTTAGTTGCTGTGGCAATATGTGCAACTGCCAATTGGTAACACTGTGTCAGACACAAACACAAACACTTATGCATTATTATTCTTGTCTGACACACACACACACACACCTCGCCATATCTAACAGTCCAGGAAACATTCACATACAATACATCACAGTGAATTCCTCCCACGTTGTGATGTGTGTAATACCACTATGACGGCCAAGCACACAAACACCCACACTCTGTTATCATGTGATCAGACGTTGCATCTAAAAGTGTAGGGAAGGTTTCATCTTTCTATGTTCCCTTGCTCTTCTCCCTAAAGGATTTAACCATATATATATATAATTTCATCAACCAAGCGTTGTCCCAGTGGACCCATTCCACTTTAAACACTTAACGGGTTAAATAAATAATGATGGCTGAGATGTGTGTGTGTGTGTGTGTGTGTGTGTGTGTGTGTGTGTGTTAACGTAAACGGCACCAGCCACTAGCCCTGGGTCCCACAGCAGCAGGAGTCCTTAAAGCGAATAATTTGCTTCCGCTCAGGCCGCCACACTGTAGCCATTCGCCGAGTAGATTATGGGCCTTTAAGTAGCAGCCAGGCCTGAAATGTGACTCTAGGGTTCACAGGCTGTCAGAGAGGAGGCAGAACTCCTTAGCGAGAAACAGTGGGACAGGGACAGAGAGGAATGGGGACTGACAGTTAGGAGAAAAGCTAAATCTATAAATATGAAGGTAAGAGAGAGATAGAGGGAGAGGTGAGGCGGCGGGGCGCTTACAGTGATAAACACAGCAGCATCTAGGTTGATGGAACAGGAATAGGAAACTAACAAAACTAATCAAAACCAATTATGCGCAAAGTAAATAACTTCCAGGATTTGAGGGAAACAAGACTGCAAATTGTGTAAAGTCTTTTAGTATTGTTAATGTTGCATATACAATCCAATTTGCTTTGGCGAGGCAAAGGTAGCCTCTCTGTCACCTGTTGCTAGGTAGATAAAAAAACAACAATAAATCAACCGACAGTGCGCAGAACTAGAATGACATCAGTTGCTGAAAATACTTGTAGGGATTTTAAGCAGCTGTCAAATGTCAATAGAGTTGCCATTAGTGTGCAGTGCATACCACAAGCAACCAGGATCGCAATCTGTGATGGGGGGCCCAGGGAGAGCGAGAGAAGAGATGTTGCTTACCTGGCGGACATCATGCAGGTTCCCCCATACTGAAGTAAACGCTTGTCACGTCCTCATCTAACCAGCTCACTGTGGATCCTTCCTCTTTTACCATTCAATCCTTAACAAGGAAAAACAGATAGAATTTCAGAAACTTAATTCAGTGGGACATAGTGAGTCATAAATATGGATGGTAAATAGGACATATGGATTACTACAGTTGGAACATTTGGTCATGTAGGTGTATCAATAAAAATAGAAATAAATGAAGTATATAAGTTAGAATACTTATCCTAAATACACGTATTATCCCCTCCACTATCTTTACTGATGACTCCTAACCACTGCTAGTTAGTGCTGGTTTACACATAACCCCAACTGACCCCAACTCTATCCTACGCATTGTGGCTTAAACATTACTCACCATTCACCTTCATCAACATTGTCACCTCTCCCTCTCTCTGTGTATGTATAATCCACCAATCTATCTGCATCCAGAGTTACTGTACTACTATATTCCTATACTATTTCACAATGCCGTCCCATCACTTGAGGACCGCTCAACAGTCAATAAAACATCTTTAGTACAAGAGAATAAGACCCAAAACCATTCTACTTGCTACTGGGAGCATAAACAGTGTTTTCAGACACACAACATACTGATCAAATGGCTAGATAAAAGTGTGTGTGTGCTGTCATCTGTGTGTGATAATGTCTGTTCAGAGCCCTCGTCCTGGGTTTGGAGCTTACGATGATAACCCCATTAAGATATCAGGCTTTAATTCAAACAGCTTTCCTGACAAAAAAAAAAGAATCAATAGCATCTTTCCCTAAACCTTTCCTTCTCATTTTTCTTTGTAAGCTCAGCACGTCCTGACTCAACTTTACATCTGCTATTTGACTCCCAACAACGACAGGCTCCAGTAAAACCCAGGAGAAAGCAAGCAGACACCATCAGTTGATCTATCGTGCCATCTCCTCACTGAAGAGAGGACAGAAACATCAAATCCCCCTGAAATGACATCTGAACATCAATACATGGTCCCCGCCCCTCCAATGTGACAGTAAAAGCCATATTGATTTCCACCCAGATTAAGGGTACTACTGGGAGCAATTTAAACATACAAGCTGAAGTGTCCCGGCCCAATCGTGAGTGATGTCTTTCACCATGTATAATCACGCCAACAGCATGCATTTTGGAGGAGCAAGAGTCTGGATCATGGAAATTTAAAGGATTGGAAAAACCTCAGATAGATATCTACAGGGTGAGACAGACAGATAGATAGATAGATAGATAGATAGATAGATAGATAGATAGATAGAGTAAATGGGGTTTATGGTCAATATTGCAG
>NW_023339663.1:22343778-22349192 GCF_004916995.1 Morone saxatilis | reverse complement strand
ATAGATATCTACAGGGTGAGACAGAACAGATAGATAGATAGATAGATAGATAGATAGATAGATAGATAGAGTAAATGGGGTTTATGGTCAATATTGCAGCTTACTAAACCTAGCTAGTGTGGCTAAAACAACTGTTAGCAAGTAATGGAGAGTAAATGTTAGCTAATTTTGCTGGTGAGGTAGTTGGCTAACTAAATAATGTCTCTACTGAAAATAGGAGCTGAAAAGTTGATATTTCTGTGGTGAAATGTAATCTTACTGAAGTCAGTCTCAGGCCAGCCGCCAAGTTTCGATCCTCTTGCGCTGAAACTTTGCGCAGGCGTCGTTCATCACGTGACTCACGTAAGTCACGTTGCGTTCCTCCTCCTGTGATCCGGTGTGACGAGCAGCGCCAACCGCAGTTCATTAATAATAAACGGTGTTTGGTTACTGCGGAGCTGGAGCTCTGCGGTGTATTGTACGTCTATTAGGATTAGAATATAAAATAAAAAATTGTTTATTTTATAAGTTAAAGTTTCAGGTTTGGTTTGTCAAGAATATAATAATTCATGAATCTGAGTGGGAAGCTATCCAGCAACAAGTGGTGTCCAGGGCACTCCCACATAATAATAATAATACAATTAAAATGTTATTATTTTATCAATATTTATTTTATACTAGGATTTTTCCCGTTTCATCTTCTGGAAGTGATTTCTACACTGTGTTGTACTAATTGTGTGTGAAGGTGTTCAGTTCAGCAGACTCACATATATGTATATATCTAGCCAGCTTGTGTCTCCTTCTGCCTTTGAGGCAACATTTTAACCATCATTCACAACCCTCATATTTACACACAGATGCACACGGGCACCTACAGATGTGCAATGCACACATACACACCCATTAAGCACATTCAGATGTTCCTTCCCCAGCTGCGCCACAGTGCTGAGGCCATGTATCCTGATGGCACTGATGATGCTTCATGCAGCCCTCGGGCCTCTGAAGGTTAACTCACTGACCTCTGTGCAGTCCTGGCTGAGGGCTGCTCTGATAGATAGGCCTGCTCACAGATAGAGAGGCTGTCCTGTATGAGTCAACAGACAGAGGCACAGCACTAAAACCCAGCGATTGTTTCACATTTCCTAATGGATGGAACTGTGTTTCTATACTAGAAGTTTGCGCAATGTGTAGAGCACCATGTTGGTCACGTGACCCTTAGCTGTCTCTTAAGATTACTGAATAAACACCTTGAAACACCTGTACAATATAAACCAGGGTAATATGCAAAAATATTGATTGCATTTGTTTTATTTTGACTGGCACATATGCACATAATAAAGTACATTTCTGTGTCCAGTATGTGTGATATTGATTATATTTTTGTCTGATATACAAAATGTCCATTAAAACATGTCCATTTACAGCTCCGGCATAGTAGCGTATTAAAAATATTTTTTTCTTTTCCATTAAAATGTACACAAAACGGCCATCATGGGAATCCTACTGCACCTGGGACTGATACCATTACATAATAAACGTCAAAGTGTATAACTAGGATAAGTGTATAATTTAAGTGCACTTGTAAGCCAGGCATATCATGTAGTTTTAGGTTGTGTTTGCATGGCCATCGATTAACAGTGTTTCCCTCTGTTGAGGGCTCATCCTTTCAGTACACACTGCGTGCTAGGCATCTTTACACAATATCCCACCTCGGGAAACTGAGTAGTTGAATTAGTAAAGGTGGAGGAGAAAGGTAGGCCAGAGGGAAAAGAGGGAGGGATAAGAATCGGGGAACAGAGCTAGAAAGAAGAATTAAACCTAGGGTAAGGAGACAGGTGAAAGACTGCACTGAAAACAGAGAAAAACAATGTTTTGGGTCAAAATGAAACATAACATTCAGTTCTGTGAACAATCAAAGCCTAGGTGAGACCTGAACACGCATGCACTTGAACTTGGCTAAATGTTGCTCTTGAACATGTGATAGGTGCTGCGAAAAACAAGCCATTAGAGCCGGTTCAGGTAAACAAAATAGGACTCCGGCGAGAACAAGCAACATTGAAGGCTTGGGGGGTGGGTGGGCGTCTTTGAAGTGGCTCGGTGTATTCCCCTGACACTTCTGAGATATTTATTTGAATAATGTGCAGATTCACACCCGAGTGAGCAGAGATCTGTACGGTGGGTGGGAAGATGACAGGGTTTAATTTCCAACTCTACTGAGAGAGGTAGTGAGAGCAAGGGAGGGAGAGAGAGGAAAGAGAGACAAGGGAATTAAAGAAAGAGAGATAGGAGAGAGAGAAATAAAGAGCTAGATATGAGATGAGGAAGGCAGATGGAGGTATATCGTATTCCCTAAAAACATTTTGACATTTTAAACCTAAGGCAGTTTGCAGGCAGTAAATAAAGGGAAGGCAATCAATAGCAGTCAGTGATAAGGGGATAAAGCAGCTAAATATGAAATACTGCCTAACAAAATGGTATGGATTTCCAATGGGGCCACGTGACAGCTGCTTCGAAATGCAAATAGTAACTTATGCACATTGTCCTTCTCACGCCTGGCCACCTATTGATCGGCTAAAACAAATTCTATTGATCATTGAATATTTAATGGCCATAATTAAATATCTCGTGGAGGTACTTACACCCCATTTCCAGTTTTCATCGTCTTACTCAGGAGACCTGCCTTTGACTCACTGAAGCTTCAGGACTGCTCAGTGAAGAATAGCGCTCAGCTAATTGCAATAAAACTAGATATTGAGTTCATGTTGAGAATATTGCGCAGGCTGTTTCCTGTCAACCTACGTGTTCCTCACGGAGGAAGAGACATGTCTACTAGAAATGTGAAGTGAAAATCACCTTGTACCATTCTAATTGAGGAGGCCAATTATCAGTAAATGTTCCTGCCTTACGTAACATTTCAGAGAATTAATGTGCTGAGAAAGATACAGTTTGTATCCAAATGATGTGTTGCTATAATTCCTTGGTGGCTGAGTGAGAAAGAATTAAAGCACAAACAGGGAACACATGCCGTAGCTAAGGAAGTGGAAAGCAATGCTTGGACTTGTCTGTTGTCTAAAACATCAACAGCACTGTATATTTATCAGTCCTTACGACTCCTGCAAGGCAGTTTTATTTATAAAGCACATTACACACACAAAGGTAGATTCAAGGTGCTACAATCCCAGGACTGTCTTAGAGACACGCTATATTTCAATTAATGCTATTAAATATATAAAATAAGTATTAAATTATATATATATAACAATATGGCAAAATTTGTACCATTTGTGCCTTTAATTACATATTCAACAACACATATAACAACATATCCAAAGTGTATAAAATGTAATGGTGAAAAAAACTAAAGTCAATGGAACAACCTATATTTTAAAAATATATACACTACATACACATTATACTAGACCCCACTATATTGTATTGTATAGTGTGTTTGATCAACCCATTTGTTGGAGGATACCTTGCTACATATAAATCATGATTAGACATTTATCCATTAATGATCTATATGTAGCTCCAAACTCTCCTGTCTCTAAAACCACACACACACACACACAGTTGTTTTTCTACATTTCCTCTACTTAGTTAAATAAACAGCATACAATGTGTTACAATCCAGCTTTTTAAAGACCAAATATATTTTTCTAGGTTACTGGATATATAAAGTTCCTATCAATCTTTTCATCTGACTGCAGGTTTGACAGCAAACAAGCCTAATTCCCAAGGTGTCGTGTCGTTGCTCTGAGATCTCAGGTGAGAGAGGAGCCACAATGTAAAAATGTCCTTATACTGATGGGGCAAAAAAAACATGAGGGAAGAAATATCTCCTTAATCGACTGACATAATTTATGACATTAAGAGACTGGCAAACAGGAAAAGGTTGCTGTCAGGATAGTATTAGAGGGCAGCTCTCACTGCATGGGCCAGTGTTAAACAAAGTGCCAATCAATAGCCCTTTTATTAGTGACCGCAATCAATGTACCGGTGACTGAGTGAGCCAATTAACGCTATCGACCGCCGGGGCAGAAGAAAGAGAAGAAAAGGACGTAGGCGTAGGAAAGAGATAGCAAAGAAAATATGGTAGACGATAGCAGAGGATGAGCGGCAGTGTCTTCCTCAGGTCTTGTTTTCCTTCTCATCTGCAGGGAGGGGGGCATCAGTGGAGTGAGAAGACCAGATTCCCACCGAGCACGAGGCCCCAGGGGTCTGTGGCTGAGGACACCCTGACAGAAAGCAGAGGCCGCCTATCTCCCAGGAGGAAGTGAGTGTGCGTGTGTATGTGTAGTAGTGGTGGAAGGATTGGGGAGGGGGTGGTTCAGAGGAAGCCGCTGCCCGTCCCACAACCCCCCATCCGTGCACATCATCTAGTAGTGTTGGGGGTGAGCTGTACTGGGAACGCAGCACCACTCGTCTTCTCATCGCTGGTTCTGAATAGTAATGAGGTCACAGGGCTGTGAGGTCTCTGTGCACGCTCAGCTCCACCTTTCTCCCCAAAAGGGCTGACCGGTGTGTGTGTCTGTGTCTGTGTATGTGAGATAACCTAGGCTTGGGGACACACGTTACATATTTTCTATGGTCTCTCTGTAATACTAAAACCACACGTGACATTGAATGTAAGGGCTTGTGCTGGATTTGTCGATAAGTTGATAAGAAACTTCTTCAGACAATGTCCTTATGAGTGTAACTAATAATTAGTGTAGTGTTACTGTGTCCGGTGAAAACCATGTATCACCAAACCATCAGCTTGTCATGAGCTAAGAAAACAGATAAAGCTTTGTAACTGCATTTTTCACATACTCCAGTGGGTTATTTTTTTTCTTCTTTTTTTTTTTTTTTACTTATGAGGGAGGAGCATTTGCTCAACTCAAAAAGAAATACTTGTGGAGATACATGGTTTTCATCAATGGAGCTACAATTATTGTCTAAATGTATAGGTTGAAATGATGTTCAGATTTCACTATCCAGTGTCTTTTGTAATGTTTTCTTGTAGTTGTTGTTGCTGTTGTAGCTGTTGTTGTAGTAGTTGTTGTAGTAGTAGTTATTGTTGTTGTAGTTGTTGTTGTAGTTGTTGTTGTAGTAGTTGTTGTAGTAGTTGTAGTAGTAGTTGTTGTAGTAGTTGTTGTAGTAGCTGTTGTTGTAGTAGTTGTTGTAGTAGTAGTTATTGTTGTAGTAGTTGTTGTTGTAGTAGTTGTAGTAGTAGTAGTTGTTGTAGTAGTTGTAGTTGTTGTTTTGTTAAAGCTATACAAATGGACACACTGCAAACCATTAGTGCTTTAATTATAGGCTAACTGATTTAAATTCAGTTTTTATGTATTTTATTATTATATTAAAAAAATTGTAATGAGTAAGAGTTAGTATATAGTTGTAGTTTGTAGTATAAATATCAAAAGTCAATTATCAGCAGGGGCTAGCTCAAATAG
>NW_023339663.1:22330130-22343753 GCF_004916995.1 Morone saxatilis | reverse complement strand
AGTGGCATCGGCAGCTCGCCAGGCCGGCATTTCCCGGTGGCTGGTTAAGATGCCGCGGCATCCGTTCCTCCTTAGCATGCGGCATTCTCCAAGGTGGCAGGTTAGAGATGCCACGGCCATCTGCCTCCGTTAGCGCGCATTCCTCCGGTGGCAAGTTACAGATGCCACGGCATCTGCCTCCTGTTATCAGTGTTATTTCCGGTGGCAGGTTAAGATGCCAACGATTTTTCCTGAGCATGCTAGCTAACAAGACCATTATACAACCAAGAGCCAGTTGTACTGTAGCTAAAAAGATCCGACTGCAAACTTTTTTTTTTCCAAAAATAGAAAAGGAAGATAACGGGCAACACACGCAAGAGAAGACAATAACTGTCGTTTCCACAAATCGGAGCTGCTAACGGAGGCAGATGCCGCTGCGAGCTGCCGATGCCACTATTTGAGCTAGCTGTCTCTCTCAATTATTATATGCTGCCAGATCCTAAAAATGATAGAGTATATATATATACATATACATATATAAATACTTTAATAATCCCAGGTGGAAATTACTTATGAAGATAAAACAGAGATAAACAAAGAAACCGATATCATGCAAAGGAAAATACACACTCAGCAGTGAATAATACCACAGTAAACATTGAGTGTTTGCTACAATCCACATTGTTCTCTGATTAACTTCTTTCTTCTATTAAACAAACTTAATTAATGTTTCTTCTCTGTCACAAAAGTTGATGTCTACTGTATGCTTAAATAATATCTGATTGCTGTGCCACACCAAAGCTCAAATGTTATAATAATGTCTGCAGCTCATGAAGTCCGAAGAATCACATCACACCTTCTCAGTAGCTGACATTCAAGCCCCTAGTATTTGTGTTTGGATGTCCCGTTCCCAAAGAGAAAGGGGTCATGAGGACATCTGCTTCATGTCAGCTGGCAGTGTTGCACTTGGTTTAGAGGTTATCAGGCTCCCTCTATCAGCCTGTGGTCGGAACATGGACCTCTCCTTCCTGCAGGAAACCCTCTGAACCAGCGTGCCGACAGCTTGAGGAGGTGCTACGGAGAGAGAGGAGAGGAAGGGCTGGAGGGAGGTGGAAGGAAGAGGACGTGGAGAAGGATGAATAGAGGAGAAACTATAGGAAATGACAATGTGTGTGAACGGATAAGCCCCTGGCAAGGAGCCCCACACCCTGGGGGAGGACTGGGGGCTACAAGACTTCAGCCTCAGTACTCAGTCCTACCACTGTCCCTGATGACCCTGCCCAGCCATCTCATTCCCCAGTGTGTAGATAACACTTGCTTACAATATCTGACTTAAGTTTTTTCTTATATAGGCTACAAAGATGACTTCTTTTTCTAGAAAAAAAAAGTCTCAATTCCGGTACAATACTTTGAGACGTCCAGTAGATAAAAATGATGTTATTAAAGTTTAATTATGTATGTGGCTGCGTTAAAGCAGTGTGTTTGTTTAAATACAACATGCACACAAAATAGGATGTTGTTTGCTACCATATGTATTAATTATTCTGTGTTCATATGGGTTCTTGATATCTCCTAATAAAATATTATTTTAAAAAATCAAGTCTAATCAAATCTAATTAAACATATGTAAAAGTAAAATGACTTGCTTCTAAAAATATAAAAAAAAATGAGAAGGTAAAGTAAACGTCACATATAATTACTTCATTAAATGAGTAGATGTTACTTTATATAACCACAAATGTTTCTGGATATTGTTAACAAAGAAAAAAGAAAAAAAAGCTTTTTAATGCTGCTGTAATGAAAAGGAAACAAAAAAAATTAAGAGGAAACGTGTCCCCCCCCCCCCTTTTTTACCTTATTTATTATACCCCAGTACATCAGAATCAGTTCCATTAAACATGAAATTGAAAATTGTGTCGGTCAGTGCCATTGAGGCCTCACATCTCTCTCACATTTCTTTTTATTTATTTATTCTATTTTTATCATATTATCATTTTCATATAATAATGAAACAATTAACACCCACAGCTGTAAATGTAACCTTTGAGGATCTTTGATAGCCCATATCTCATATACTCTATCTGGATTATTCAGTGCTGACACAGGCAAATAAGACGGGTGAGCACAGGTGAGTGTGCGCACACACACAAACACACACAGAATATACTGTAGTCTACAAGTCTCCTGTATGGGAGTCAGGAAAAGTGCCCATCTCAGGATATACACTTCACCTGTAGTGCTTCTACAGGTTGTAAGTAAAGGTCAAGACGGGCTAAGCACAAAGAGCTGAGGGAGAGAGAGAAAGCTGGATGTAAATGCAGTCAGGCTCATCTCACACATATGCACTTCATCTAGAGTATAAAAGTTGGATGCTACAGTGCTTACAAAGATTAAACTTACACAAGATAGCAAGGTGAAACTGTGGGCCAAAAGACCAGAACATTAAAAAGAAAGAGAAAATAAATGTGGAGTGATAGAGAGAAAGAAGGAGAATGAAAAGGGACAGACTGGGCTGCAGTCTGTGAGAATACTGCCAGCAAACTGTGATGAGGGAGCTTCAGATGAAGCGGAGCGAAGTGAGCCCCAAAGCCAGGGCTAAGTGAGCAGATTAGAGGACTGCACAGTGGTATCACTCTTCCACTGCATTTGCTCTCCTATTGGCAAAGGTCAAGCACATACTACAACCACATAGTCTGCACTGTATACACAGACACACACAGATACAAAGCACACTCACCAGACATACAGACATACACAATAGAGACAAAGTTTATGAAGCTAAAACCAATTTGGTAGAAAAGCTCATGGTTTGATCTGATGGAACACAAGGTGACATGTCCAGACAGGATGAATGATCAGACTAAAAGCGGCTTTCTGTCCCTGTAGAAAAGGATAAAAAGAAGAAAGTGTATTTGCTCATGATATATATCTCATTATATGTGTATATATAGTAAGGGTACTATAATCTGACCTCTTTCAGAGTTTGACACTGGTCCCTTAAAAACATAAAATGTACACTTACTACAATCTCCTTGCACTCTCCCTGTTTCCATAAAATCACAGGCATGATCAATGCTATTAGCAATAATTGTTCATTGTTGAGTTAGCTAAACATATATATGTGTGTATGTATGTATGTATGTAGGTAGGTATGCCTGTATGTATGTATTGTTCTAAAGCAAAAAAAGCATGTTCAAATGGAGGAAGCACCAACAAAGTGAGTTCAGCCGAGTAGCAGCTTGTCCTAACATATGATTGACAAAATTATATGCCACTTTTGAATGTTATGATCACAATAATGAATAAGTTAGGTATCTCAGTAAGGTAGTTATCACTTAATGTGAACTACAGTAAATTAGTCTAGTTTTCTGTATGCAGATTAATTTTCAAGTTCTTTGAAGTTGGCTTTAAAATAATGATAAAATATCTGTCAGTTGCCTGGTTGAAGTCAGGTGAAAGGCATTACTTTATCACCCTATTTTTCATCCATATGATTTCATCAGTTTATTTAATTTTATGTTGTAGCACTCAGTAGGTTTCATAGTATTTATTATTATTATTATTATTATTATTCCCTATATAAAAAACTCTGATTTTTGCTTGTGCAAACTACAGTCACCCTCTTTACAATATTTGATTATGAAAATGTGAGCTTCTAAGTAAATTTTTACATTCTCCTGAGGTGCAAGTACATTGAGGTGCAAGTGTTTCCTTTTGTTGCATCCTAATGCACGTGTTTTATTATAAAAAGCACTAAAATAAATAGAAATGATCAGTGTTATTATTTGTTCTCATTTTTGCTGCTTCTAGGTAAACACTCGTTCTACTTTGTCACTGATGTGCACTTCAATCTCTGTGTGTTTTTTCCCCTATTTAGCCTAAAGGTAACACTGTATATTTACTCTCAACACCTTGGGGTGACACTGCTGTGCTTGCCGATGGAATTTAAGCCGTGCTCCGCACCAAAGAGCTGTTTTACAGCCCCCTCAGACGCAGCTTGTGTTGATTTGTTTTCCCACAAGCAAAGCAAACACAACACTTGTTGAAGGACCCTCATTCACCATATATTTAAAAGGAATGCTGTTAGCCCCCCATCCTCCCCCTTTGCACCACTTTTCTCTCCATATTTTACCCCTTATCGTTCTCAGGATAAATATCCTTGAGATAAATATAAGGGCCGTATACGTTCTAGATATCTAAACTTCAAATGGAAAACATCTTGAAGTGAGCAGAGAAAGATGATCCTAAAAGGAGCCAAGTTATAGTATTTCAAGGATACTGCCCCCTTATTTAGAGGCATCTGTGTTAAACCAGAGCAGGGGGCCTTGTAGAGATCTGATCCAGTCCTCTTGCTTTCTCCAAAGTAAGCTTGACAATCTGCAAATCAGAAATTAGCCTTAACAAGGCAAAGTTGAAAGAAAAGTGTGTGTTTTTTTCTGTAATCTGATGATGTATTTGCCGTGAGGCCAAGGTCAGGGTTCACTCAGCAACCATGTACTAAGCTTGTTTACATTAACCAGTGAAAAGGCTAATCAAAGGTATATGATTTCACCTTCTCTACAGTTAACAGGACATTTTGATGTTGGCAACCATGTAACATCTGCTTTTAAGCTGGATGGACTGAGGGCCCCATTCTTTCTTCTTTTTTTTTGCCCTAAGGTGGATGCACTCTAGGCAATGGGAAATGACAAAAAAGCTATGGAGTCTGAATTTGGTAAAAGGAGAATGAAAGGGAAATAAAATAACCAAATCCAACTGATGAGGCACAAATTTAAGAAGCAAATAGCATAATATCATGCTGATTGACACTGGATTTTATTGGTGGGCGTCTGTGCTCTCTGTTCAGAATGCAAAGGATTTTTTTCTCTCACAACCATAGGACTCAAACACACAAGGAATATTTCAAGATTTGCAGGATATAAGAGAAAAACAATAATTTAGTTATTATATTGTCATTTTTTAGATAACAGTCTTGATGTAAGGTCTTGTCATATTGTATCACTCCGGTTGCTCAGCACGTCAAACCTTTGTGTGTGTGTGTGTGTTGAGACCAATCCCATAAATAAGGATAAAGCAAAAAATGTCAGGTTTTAGTCCACAGACAAGAAAATATACTATCATTAGTTCTGCAGTCTGACACAATGTGGCTGCAGAGGAGCTGAAGACAAAGACAAATGTTGCAGCAAAAAATGTTTTTGCCCGCATCTGGATCTAGTTGGGAGTCGACCATGGACGGACCTCCACTGGCTAAGCAGCAAATGAGGAACAGAGGGCCCCAACGATTGAACTGTCATTGGTAGAATTGCGATTTCCATCCTATCTGGGGCTCTGGCTGGGACTCGGGGGGCCTGGGTATCTATACAGCTTACACAAAAATCTGTCTGGTACCAGTTAGCGCTGAGCTGGCACACTTACCTGGACATGAAATCAATCAGGTCAATTTTCTTATACCTGTAGCAAAAGCAAAGCTAAGTGATGATGACTACCAATTGGTCGCCATGTCTTTCTTTACAGGGATGTACAATCAAAACAAGAAGAAACATCCCTTCTGTAATGGAAGATACACTTTTCACTCAGTTTTTTTTAGGTGTAATACAAGCCTAATCACCATCACTACATAACTTGCTTTTCCTTCCTTTGCCTTGACCTATGTGAAATAAATCAAAGTGGATATGCAAGGGTTTTAGGAAGAGAGACATTTTCCCTCCATTTCATTGGGCCTCTGAACTTTCAACTGAACTTTTAGCATGTGTTAAACGCTACACTGATGTTATTGAAATTGACACTGCTATGCTACGAGAGAAGAGAGAGCAGCTCAGCATTCTCCATCATCATACACCCACGTTCTATGCACACGCACACACTTACACACGCAAGAACCACTGAAAAGTTCACAGTCCGCACTCACTGCCAGGAACCGAGAAGAAAAATCCAAAACAATCTTTTTTTTTTCATTTTTAAAGAAGAGCAAATCTAACTGTCAGCTCAGCGAGGATTATTCCACCACGGTTGGCTCCCCAACTTCCCCACCGTAATCCACCCAAAAAACTCTTGGTGAAGCCTTTCAAAACAATTTATGCAAACAAACATCAAGCACAGCTATTTGTATTGGCACCACTTTGCAGTAAACCAGACTGAACCAAGACCAGATGGAGCTGGGCCTTTTCTGTCTCCGTGTGGTGCAACACTAGAGGCAGCTCAGCAGACATACTCAACGCAGAGCGCTCTTCTGTAATGGAGAGTGTTTCAATATTTAGACCACTTCTCATCACATTCCCCACTTCTGGGTGTATATGTGTATATGTGTGGTGGATTGCCACAAGGACACATAAAACCACAAGGGAAATATTGCAACAATTTCTGCATTGTGTTGTCATTTTCTTCAAACATTTTTTACTTGTTTCCAGTGTTTATAAGCTGTACACTGGGTAGGTGTCCTCCGTGTCTCAGGATCTTTGAATATTTCCTACTCCACTCAACTCTTGACCCTGCTTAATGGCTCATTTATAAGAGTAGATTATATTAAATGTTGATAAACAGTTTCTTACAGCTCAAAGCTGTGCTGCATATTATACAAGTTCCCCCACCTAAGAAATATGGCTACACATGAGAGAAAAGATGCCGATACATACCATGACCTGTCTGGTGTTGACAGCGGTGGCTGTGCTGTGGCCGGTAATTGGACTGACAGTAATAGGAACTGTCTTTCTGCCTCTGCGGGCCCTAGAGATGGGCCACAATGCTGCCGTGGATTTAGCAGCTGCAGTCAGATGGAAACCATGTAACGGCAATTTTCCTCGTCTTCCCTTTTCTTCCTCCATTTGAACGCTGACATGATCATTTATGAGTTGAGTGAATTTCATGACCCTCGGGCCCTTGAAACCTGGTCAACCGCCAACACGCGATTTCAGAAATACATGGTTGTCAATGAGAAAATGAGCCCTCCATTCGTCATTCCAGAGGAACTTGTTTTTTTGCAGATACATGTATTTACCCGACAGCAGCGTTTTGCTGCTGCTGGCCCTCCGCCTTGAGGGAAAGTTCGGTTTGAAGTCGGCATCCATCTCTGCAAAGACCACACATACACAAACACAGGCATATAGTAGCAGAGAGGTAGCCTCCACAGACTCCTTACTGCTGGTGACTGAAAATACATATTTGATCATATTCAGGTCCAAATGTGAACGTTAATTCATGAGGAGACGCGGATCCACACAACGCCACCACGGCAGCTTTGACACACCCAGAATAGACATGTATACACACCACTTGCTGACAAGAACACACATAGACAAAGAGCCTAAGGCCCCGAGATGAAAGACGGTACATGGATCCACACATATGATCAACCCACAACCTACCCGTCCACACACACACACATCTCCAGACACCCCGGGGAGAAAAATAGACACACATTCCTCCCACTCGTTCTCCATCTCTCTGTCTCTCACACACACCTACACTCACACAAGCTGTGCAAGCCAGGCTCTCTCCATAAGCAGTTATTTCCCAGAGTCACTGCCAGTACTCTCTCGCTCTCTCGGTGACAAGCTACAAATCCCTGACACCACCACTGATGATAGCTTTACAGTAGAGCCTCAAGGGGACTCTGCCAGCCAGCACACACAAACAACACACACATGCCTCTTTCTCGCTCTGTCTTTCACCCCTCTGTCTCTCTCTCTCTCTCTCCCTCTCCCAGGAGCCCCAAGGGCCTCTGGGATATGCGGCTCCCAACACAAAATGCCCAGGGTTTGTTTGAGTTAAACAGCTGACTAAAAGCAATCAAAGTGACGAGGTTACAAATTAAACACCGATTATGCCTGTCCATTATTGTACAGATTCATGTTTAAACTGTGGAAAACAAAACCAGATGGATGTGTGCGTAATTATGTTCTTTCAAAATACACATTGTCTGCTAAAGTCAAGATACCAATCAAAGTATACCACAGCACAGTGGCACTACTTAAACAGCAATCAAACTTGTACCGTCATCACATGCAGTTACCGTCCTTTTTTACCCTACTCCAGATTGATTTATTGAGACAGTCGTCATGATGTCAGACTCACCCTCTCCCTTTTTTCTCTGTTTGATGAAGCTTTAATGACTCCCTCTGTGTGCTGTAATTATTCACCAGCCCTGGAGATGTTTGTTTTGGTGTTAACTGGCCACTGCTGTGACCATATCCGCCACTGCTCTATTATTTCTCATTACAATATTTATTACTGTTCTTTCCATTTTGGATAATTTTGCAGTACTAATAATGCTCCTCATGGGGGAAGTTTGTGTGTATGCTGTGTATGTGTGTGTGTGTGTGTGTGTGTGTGTGTGTGTGTGTGTGTAATAATTCCAGATCACAAGTGCCTTGGATTTATTGGCATATACCAATTTGGCTTTAATGAGATCACACACCTCCAGGTAGGTGCAGCTTCATCCCCTGCTCAGCTCAGGCTTCTCCCTCCATCTCTCCGTCTCTCTGCCCTTATTACCATTTCATACAGCCCCCCAACTCCCCCACCCCTCCACCTCCAGCACCACCGCCGCTACCCCCCATCTGATGAAAAACCAGGAAGGCTTTGTGTGGTTCATTAAGTCAGCATAGGAAATGTATTAAGTAGGAGAATAGGGCTGGGAGCTATTGAGTGTTGACTTAACCTTTCCAGGTTTTTTTTTTTTTTTTTTTCCACCCTGTGATGCTTCTAATGGAGGATGCGTGCATTACTCCATCTCATTAGTAACCACATGGATCTGTTAGAACAAGATATAATGGAGGTTTGGACTTGCTTATTCTTAAATAACGTGAGTGAATGTACTATAACGATGAATGCCTTTGTCTGCTAGTAGTTAAATGTTCTATTACATGAGCAGTCATGGGTCAAATGGTATGTCGACAAATTCCAACTGCCAAAGTTTGTTGCAGACTGTTTCAAGTAGAGGCACGGTTCATTTCTTTGTATCATGAGAATGCATGCATGCAGGATGCTAAGCGTTGGAAATGAGTTTACTAGCAATACTTTCTTGTGATTGACTGAACTTCTTGGTGCTCTTTCTGTCGTCACTTGTGACTGTCCCCACCCCAAAAGATTATATTATATTTTTTTCACCTTCTTTCCCAGTTTCATTTGACCACAGTCCAAAATTGACATAAATTATCCATGACTTAAACCAATGCTGGTGCACACAGAGAGGGACAGGGGTTTGAATTTGGACAGGGTCCGACAGCTTAAGCATGGCCTCATATCATCCTACTGCTACAGAAGCTCTCTGTGATTGGATGTTGTTGGGATTGTAGTGCTCTATAGTAGTCTATACCTCTAAATGGCAGACTTTGCCAAAAAAACTAGAAACAAACCTGTAAAAAAATCACTAATTGCCATTGTCAGCCACTTAGCTGCTAAAAAACAAAACCTTGTTCCAATGTGATTACTAAGTAATCCAGGCAAAACACTGTAAAAAAAAAAGTAGAGTGGAGTAGAGGGAAGGGCACAGTGGTCAGTCTGCCACTACAATTAGTGCTCATTTCGGCCTGATTCAGTGAGATCTACACTGACTGCTGGACATGCATTATGCATGAGTCTGTCCATATGCACCTGGGCCATCATGCATGCCCTTGTAGAAATGCATCGACCACCGGCATGCAATTACTTTTAGTTTGTTTCAACCCTCCCTCTGTGCACGTTCTCCTATGGAATAACGATTTAGGCATGAAAGTGTGCATTCTCCTTGGATAAGTTCTGATATCCACCATTAATGGCAAATGGAAAGCTAAGAGAGTTCAATTTTGCTTATTGTTGATATCTGTGTTCCCATTCCAACTCTTGTCACTGTCCAGTTAAGCCCATGTATCTCCAAATTGTGTGATTCTGAATATTTCAGATAAACTAAAGGATTAAGTGATCCCTTAGGGCTTGAGAAATTATTCTACATTTTAAGCTCAATAAACAGTTTAAAAACCCAGTGGATTATCTTAAAATTGCATTGTCACAAAGCCAAAAACAAGGCTGTTTTTCTTATCTTGTCAAAAGTAGACGTTTTAATACATTGTTTTGCTCATTCAGATATTTGATCCTGTACCAATATATATGTACAGTTCACTTTTTGTCTTCACACATATGTTTTCATTCATACCACAAGAATGCATTTGGACATACAGTTCAGTTCAGTTATAATAGAGTTGGCTTGTCTCTTTCATTTGTGGGAATAAGTGATATAAGTTATTTGCACTATGTGGATTTTTGGGTGAATTTAGGCACTGTAAAAAATATTGGGTGCAGAATGAGTCTGGTTCTCTGCTGAACAGTAAGTGAGATAGCAGGACAAATAAGAAGACAGTGGAAGAATCAACAAGTTGGAAGAAAATGAAATGGCACATTTTATTCAAAAGAAATGATTCTACCACATGAAAGGTTTTATACAGTTTGGTAACATGGAGTGCCATGCTTCCTGTTGAGGACCAGGGTGTGTTATCCAACAAGTTCCATGCTGTAGCTTAGTTGCCTGTCAGAAGCAATGAACACTTGTCAGAACCAGACGTGGGGTGTGTGTGTTACTTGCTGCTGCCTGTGGGTGTTTACTTCCCAGGCACTTCCCAGATCCCGGACCATGACCACTCTGTCCACTTTATCTCTGTGGAAAATCTCCTGACGGGAGATCTTCATCTCCTACACGCGGCTCTTTAGCGCCCCTCGGAGAGGAAGCCCATAATAGCAGATGAGTCTCCAAGGGAAGAAATGCCATACATCAGTTATGGAAAGGAAGGGGCACCGGGAAAATTTGGCACAATCCGACATTACAACGGAAACCTTACACAACCCTAGATAGTCAGAAACAAGCAGATCATATGACTCATAGGACTGATCATCGCTGTCACTGTCAATACAAATATAGTCTGTATAGGGGGAATAATAGACCCCTCCCTCCCTGTCCCAGCTCAACATCACGCGGGGAGGGGGCAACGCTTGTTTATGTTTATAGGAGAGAGCGAGAGAACTGGTGATGGTTGAGCTGCTGATCTAATAAGGCTTAAAATTATTTCTCGTTTCATTCACTGTGAGGCAGCATCATTCCTTACCCATCTTTCAAGTGAGCATCATTCAATTAAAATGCAATTCTCGTCGCCCCCATCCACGGATATTTAATTAGACTGGGGAGCAGGGCTTCCACTGTCTTTTTTTTTCCAAGCACAGCTCTTCGGATTTCACCTCTAAGGCATATTTTCACTCTGTTACTCGTTGGTTAAACAAGGGCATGTATCCATTTGTTAATTGATACAATTACGCATTACGCGTAATGGTCACGTAGGTCTCCAGGCGCGCATCAATCACTGGTCTATTGACCTGCCAAAAACCCCTCTAACCGTTCCTGCTGGGACTGCCCCTCTCTCTAATAGAGAAAGATAGAAACATCATCGTCATTAACTCCGGGATGGACCTCTGGCCAGAGAGCCAGAGGCGAACAGAGGTCGAGATTAAAAAAGAAAAAGAAAAAAAAGTCTTACATCACCTTATTCAGCCAGCTTTAATTGTGATAGATAGACTGTAAATAAAAGAAATCGTTTTAAACTACAGTCTTTTTAAAAAGACAATCTTCAGTCCTCTGTCTTTCTAGTTTACATATTTGATTCCTATTTGAGAGAAAAGAAAAAGTAATCTCTTCTGCTGAATGAGGACGTGTTTGTGATAAACTGACTGTCGAAAAGACTGTCGAAAATATCTTCACTGGTTGTTGGTTTTTTTCTAATTCATTTAACTTCACAAAGGGTTTCCATATGTTCCCATGCTATAAGTCAATCATGATGAACAATAATACAATTTCCAGAGACTTTTATCTCAGCAAATCGGGTGAAAAATTCTATTACAAAAGCGGGACAAGACTGTGTACAGTGCACCTTAAGAAAAGCCTGCGTTGGACGTGATTGGCAAAGACATTATTCTATCCTTGGTACCCTGCCGTTCCGGGATTACAGTGACGTCACGCTGATACCCTTGCATGGATGAATGCTAAAGAACTATAGAGCCACAAATAATAGCACAAGCAGAGTCCATATCTTGCAAGTCTTACGTTATCCTTTAAGCCTCCTTCAGCTAACACAACAACAAATTTTTTTTTGCACTTAATGACGCTTAATTTCATTTCTTATCGGGTCCTTGGGGGGGATTATTCATTCATATAAAACAATCTGCAGCTGGTGCCAGCCTAAAGTCTCCCTCCTATGAGTGAAGTCATCTATTATTGAGCGAAAGGCCGTGCGTGGAAATGTGTGTAAGACGGTGGATTTGAAGTAGAATTGGTTGCAATCGATCAAGGGTGAAGAATATTGCTGATGGTAACAAAAGAAGCAGCTATGTCTTTCTCGCAATTTGGATACCCTTACAATGCAACTTCACAGGTAAGCCACTTTGCTTTTTATTTATCCTAAGTTCTGTGTACACACTCTCTCACACACACACTCAATTGGCTTTTTTTTTTGTTTCACATTTTCTTTTATTTCGCTATAGCCGGAGCAAGTCTCTCTGTAAGAAACATTCATGAGTGAGTGACTGCTTTGACAGTATTGACAGCTTTTTTTTCGCGTGGCGCTTTTGTTGTTGAACCAAATATCGATATACACACACCCGTGTCCAATTACACTGAATTATGAATGAACTCACGTGTTTTTTCTGATGACAATAGAGATGAATGTCACCTATTGCTCACTGCGAGGTGTAATTGGGCTGGAGCGCATGCTGTACACATTTGGAAACTTTCTATTTAGATCACTGAGACGGGTGGGATGTTAGACAAATGTCATTGTCTTAAGAGCTTTTAAAACTCGATCAAAGTGGTTTATTTACATTTTCAGACACTATTATTGCGCCTAATGACAAGTTCGGGGAAGTTATGTTAAGTGATCAAGGGACAAAAGTTACTCTCATGGAAAAGTTGTCACCCAACTTTTATCTTCATAATATTTTGGAGCGTTCAGTAGATTATATTTAAAATTCTAATCTTTTAAATTTGAAATAAGGTGGTGATTTACTTGACATTACTTTAGATTTTTCTCTGAAGTAAAACATTTCTAATCGATGATAAACTGGAGCAGGTCACTTTTACGCACGGACTGCGTCTTTTTTCACCTTGATATCCAGTGGAAAAAATATCCTTCCGATTACATTGACTTTAATATAAATTATAGTTTTTATTTTAAAAAGATGACAATAAGGTGATATTGGTTATTATACTTCTTTACAATGTAAGCTACTTTCTCTCATTCCAGGAATTCTCTGAAAAGTGACTTACCTTGAATAAAAGCAGGTCACAAGTTAAGATAATGACGCCTGGGTTATGATAAGTGAACTGATGTGAACTAAAAACAAACGAAACCAGCTCACATTTCCACTCGTTTTAAAATGTCAAGACTCAACACTGGACTGAGCATCTTAACTCAGATCTCTTTTTGCAGTGCTTCACCCACAGTCAGATACAGGCAACAAGATAAGAGCTGAAACAGCCAATGACCATGTTTATCCACGATTCTCTTCATGCAGTTTTTCGTGTCGGCAAACCCCAGTACGACTTGCTGCGATTCGATTTCCAGGTCGGTCTCTGACGGGACAGGCGGCTCCCAGACCGCCGCTGCCGCCGCCGCCGCCGCCGCCTCCTTC
>NW_023339663.1:22322723-22330030 GCF_004916995.1 Morone saxatilis | reverse complement strand
ACAGGACGACACCGCTGAACCCTTGCATGGATGATCTACGAAGAACTATAGAGACAAGATAAACGGCACACAAGCAAGTCCCAACTGCAAGTCTACGTTACCTTTAGCCCCTTCAGCAACACCAACAACAAATGTTTGTTTGCACTATGACGCTAAATTCATTTCTTACGGGTCCTTCGGGCGATTTACTTTCACTGTCATATAAAAACAAGTTCTGCAGCGGCAGCCAGCCTAAAGTCCCCTCCTATAGTAAGCACATTATGAGCGAAAGGCCGATCGTGGAAAGGGGTAAGACGGTGGTTTAAGTAAATGGGCAATCGATCAAGGGGGAAAGAATAGTGCCGAGGGTAACAAAAGAAGCAGCATTCCTGTCGCGCAATTCCTGATACCCTTTACAATGCAACCACAGTAAGCCACTTCGCTTTTTATTTATACTAAGCGGTACACACGCACTCACACACAACACGCAATTGGCATATTTTTTGTTCACACTTTTCTTTTTATTTCGCTATACGCCGGACAAGTCTCGTAAGCAAACATCATGAGATGCAGTGCTGCTTTGACATATCGGGACACGTTTTTCGCGGGCGCTTTTTGCTGTTGAACACCAAAAACGATAAACACCGTGCCAAATTACACTGAGTAAATGAACCACGTTTTTCGACTGACAAATAACGAGATGAAGCACCTATGCACACGCGAGGCAATGGGCTGGACGCTACGTACACATTTGAAACTTCATTAGATCACTGAGACGGGGGATGTTAGACAAAATGTCCAGCTGAAGAAGCTTTAAAACTCCGAATCAATGGTATTACATTTCAACACTAAATAATTGCGCAAGACAATCGGAAGTTCAAGTACAAGACAAAGTTACTTCATACGGAAAAATGCCCACACTCTTATCTCATAATATTGGAGCGTTCAGTAATTATACTTTAAACATTCTAATCTTAAATTGAATAAGTGGGGATTTACTTGACATACTTAATCTTCTTCCTGAAAGTAAAACATCTAATCGAGGATAAACTGAGCAGGCACATTACAGCCACGGACGCGTCTTTTCACTGAAATCCGACGTGAAAAAAATCCTTACGAGAAATGACTAAAATCCAAATTAAGTCTTATTTAAAAAAGTACAAATAAGAGTGAATCTGGGATTATACTCTATACAATGTAAGCACTTTTCCCAGTCCAGGAATCTCGAAAAGAGAACTTACCTTGAATAAAAGCCAGGCACAAGTAAAGATAAGACGCCGGTATAAAGTGAACGATTGAACTAAAAACAAACGAAACCAGCTCACATTTCCACTCGTTTTAAAAAGTCAGACTCAACACTGACCTTCCGGAGCTCCTAACTCAGATCTAACTTTTGCAGTGCTCACCACAGTCAAACAAGGCACAAGAATAAGAGCATAACAGCCAATGACCCATGTGACACGATTCTCATCGCAGTTTTTCGTGTCGGCAAACCGCCAAGACGATGCGCGATACGATCCAGGTCGGTCTCTTGACCGGACAGGCGGCATCCAGAGCCGCTGCCGCCGCCGCCGCCGCCGCCTCCTTCTGCTGCCCGTCCTACGAGAACCGGCTCCTGGCGAGCAGCCGGACGGAGCTGAACGCAGCGCTGGGGATGTACAGCTCTCCATACGCCGCAGCGGCCGCCGCCAGCCAGAACTACGCCAACTACTTCCCCTACAGCACCGACCCATCCGCTATCTACTCAACTCTGGTGGGCTCACTTCAGCCTCATCCGATGCGCTAAAGGGGGAGGGGGGGCTCGGGCTGATCGATCAACCGGGTTTTGTTCATCAATTTATCTCACACTGCAAACATATCCGTCTGGACAAGCCGTTTAGTCCAGGATCCAGTCTTATGTTGCTTTCCAGTGAAAACAAGTTTAAAGAAAGATGAGCCTGTCTCTTACAGTAGGTGAGGGAAAGTTGTGTGGAGGCAATGCAGAGGAACTTGTCTCATTTGAATCCAATGTAATTTTATTATGATAAAGTAATCCTGCACATTCTGCCTTGTTTCAAAAATATTGGCACCTGTGTTGCTGAACTAGCATTTGGTGAAAAAAAAGTTGAATTACAGGCTATTACTTAGTTGTCAGAATTGTTTTGGAGTGAATACAGGACTGGATTGTTAAATGGATAATTTGCAGTGCAGCTGGAACTTTTACTTATTTATTTTCTATTTTGAAAAAAAGCTAGCCAGCTAAAATTTATATTACACATTGTACATAAAAACAGTAAAGAAATTAAAAAAAACAATAAAATTGTATAATAATAATAATTGCAATTCTAGGATAATGTATAGCATATTTTACTTTAAACCTGTTAAATACATTTAAAAAAGACATATTGATGGTGTGTGTGGGTGTTATTATCTAGCTTAAATCACTCTTGGTTAGTTATTAGTAGTTTGAAAGCATAAAAATATGAAATGTCTTCAATTTATAAATGAGATCATCAGCAAAATCATCAGCATGCTGAGAAATAATGAATGTTTTGACTTATACCAACTTCATTGTCTTTTACAGAATCCACAGTATGACATTAAGGACAGCACAAGCACTTTACACTCTGGCATCACTCAAACCGCTGCATACTATCCTTATGACCATTCACTGGGACAGTATCAATATGACAGGTAACTTCTACATTCTTTTTGTCCACTATATGTAGTATGAACATTAGCAGACCTGCCACTGATCTTTAAAAGCAGCCATTCACGGGGGCGACATGCTGCATTCAGATCAAAGGTCAGAGTGTAACGACATACTGATACCTGCATTGAGCAAAGCTGTATACATTTCAAACAGCAGGGAGTAGTAGTAGTAGTAGTAGGCACTAATGGCTGCTGTCTGTGTGTGTATGTGAATTTGTGTGTTTCTCCTTTCCAGATACGGGACAGTAGACTTTAATGGCACGGCCCGAAGAAAGAACGCAACTCGTGAAACCACCAGCACCCTGAAAACATGGTTGTATGAGCACCGCAAGAACCCCTACCCCACCAAGGGAGAGAAGATCATGCTGGCCATCATCACCAAAATGACCCTCACCCAAGTGTCCACCTGGTTCGCCAACGCCAGGAGGAGGCTAAAGAAGGAGAACAAGATGACCTGGTCACCAAAGAATAAGGCCAGCGATGACAGGAAGGACGACCTTAGCAAGAGCGACCAAGACTGTGCCACCAAAGGTAATCATGTGACTTTAAAAAAAAAAAGTTAAACTACTTACTTAATCATTGTTAAACTAAATATATAGTTACTTACACTAAATTTAGGCAAATATGTTGCAGACTAAAAAGGTAACAAAGTGGTTTCCAGGGTAAAAAGTGTATTTAAAGGTTTTCTGAACAAACTAAGTCTCTATATATATTTACAATAGGCAACTTTTCAAGCAGTGATACCTAAAAATCTCCTCTCTTTCATGCAGATTCCAGTAATTGCAAGGAGGAGAAGGATCTGCATCTAAGTGATCTGGAGGACATGGATGAGGACGACTGTGACAAGCTGGACAGTGACTGTGAAAAAGTGGCTGCAGATGAGCAAGACCTCCAGAGGGTCATGGCAGTATCCGGAGCCCCTCAGAAGAGAGATTGCAGCTCCGAGCTGCACCTGAGTTTAACTAACAGCTTCCACGCGTTTCCCTGCGCCATCAAAAGTGTTGCCACCCTCCCGCCTCTCCCGTCCGACTTCCTAGACCCTGTGGTGTCCAAGGGACCCTCCTCAACCAGCCTCACAGGGACAGTATCTCTGTCTCACTTTGAAGCATCAGATAAGCCTCGGATTTGGTCTCTGGCTCGTACGGCAGCTTCGGGGGTCATACTGAGCCCTCAGCAGCATGGCTCAGAGCTGAGGACAGGCAACTCAAGCGGGGACTGCCAGCTCCAGAGCACCAGGCTTACCGGGGCTCCTAGTGGACAGTGTGGGGGCATGAGAGGCCTTCATGAATCTAGCAGTGCCACCAATACAGAGAGCCCCTTCCCTGAGGGCTCATCCTTGCACTCAAAAGTCTATGGCACTGGCAGCTACAGTCACAAGGACCTCCAACTACACTGTTCATCTTATGCTGCACTCCCAGACACGTGTCAGTACTCCACTATTGAAGGTATGTCATCTTTTACCTATTACAAGAGATAAAATTGGTCTCAAATCTCTCATATGTATGGGTTTTCTAGACAAACAGGTATACTGTGATTTCCATTGTCTGGTACATTAAGGCACACAAGCACTGCCAGATACCTTTTTAAAAAATTTCCACACGTTGTCGGATATAGAAAATCTCATTTCTACGGTTATGAAGAGGCGAGACACTTTCTGCCAACTTGCATCTGAAGCAAGTTTCTTAGATTTGCTTTTATTTGGGTGTGTAGGATTCTCTGCCGGCAAAGCAGAGACACAGCCATCTGACCTCAGCGAAGCCTGTGGGACCGTGCAGGATGACAAGGTCACTGCGTTCAGACCGGTGATGAAGAGGTGAAGCAGGTGAGAGTCTGCACTGAACTGGAAGAAACCAGTGAAGTCACGACACACGCACCCACACACACACAACGTGCGCACAACAACACCATCAAACTCTCACAGGTGAACGAGGATACACTCGTTCACTCACTGCTTGTTAAATATCTGTTGCTAAATTGTATTTTTTCTTTATATAAATATAATGATTGCTTAAATCCTTAAAATCCATGATGTCAAAAGTAATTTGTAATAACCATCAAAATATGAGACAAAATATTAACATTTCTATAGCAAACAACTAATCTAACAAACCTTTTTTGAAATTAAATATTTTATAATAAAGACTGTTTATTCCTTCTCATTTTGGGAACTTATTTTAATTCCTGCTGTCTTTTTTCTCTCCTAGATTGCTGAAGGAAACTGAACCACAATAAATAATGGGACATTTATTATGCACTAAAGGACGCACTGGCCTCAGTATGACACATGGGAGCTACCTGGCGCTGCAGCAGTGAGAGCTGTCAAACTGTGGATGTGGCTATCATTTTGCACAACTTTGTTTTTATGGTGGTAAAGACTTTATGCAAAAATTCTAGATGCAAAGGAGCAAGAATGGCCAAATGAAACGGCCACAAATTTGTGTATGGCAATCGTGTAGTGTAGCAAACTTATTTATTTCTCTGTGTATTTATTATTTGGTTATGTTGTCTGTTGGTTTATTATTGAATGTGTCCATTGGTTCAATTCGTACACCCCCCCCCTTTAAGTATTTTGTTAAATGTTGCGTTTTACTGTGGCTTCGTGTCATTTTGCCTGATGTAAAAGAGAAAAGCTTGTCGAGCATAAAGTTGACTATAAAAAGGACTGGATCCCCCCACTCTTTCTCCCCCCTCCCTCCCCCCCTCCTGTTGCGCGTGGACCTGGAGGGTTTTGTCATTGTGTTCAAATGTGAGCTTCTTCTGTGTTTTTGCCATTCATGACATTTTTTTCTAAGAATACATTTTTTCCAAGAGCTTTGGTTTCCTGTGTGCTGGTTATTTATAGGCACTAACTAACGTCCGATCGGCCAATTAAAACATTTGCGGATGTGCATTTGATCAAAGTTGATCATCCTGACTCGACGCACGGAGCCGCAGCGCTGATGGAAGGTCATAATTCAGAGGAGGACGTGAGTGAAATCCACAAGTTGTGGAAGAAAGGGGGACATCATCTCTCCATTGTCAGCATCTAATCAGAAGTGGCATCAAACACTTTGTTACTGTTCGGGCCGAGCAATGAGGCAGGGACATAGGATGAATGCTGCTTTGTCCCCTGTGTAGCGAGCTGCTGCGCTAACTTAACATTGTGTTAATTAAAAGGTCATTTGTAGGATCAAACCCGGTGGAGAAATTCACATGGTCCATCAAAGTTCCTTTGATTTGCCTGTTTTGCCCATAGTCCCCCTCGTTATGGGCTATCTCTGTGACTCTCCTACAGACAGCGGTAATAAGATGATCACTGTTGTCCATGATGCTTGCTGACGCTCTGCAAAACTTTTTGATCCTCACATTTCAAACTTTTTAATAGAGCGAACGACACGAGGGTGCTGTGTAAACTAATTGCTGTTGGGATATTGATTTTGACGCACTATTCTACAGTCTACATATTCAGCTTGACAGGACAGTACAAGTAATGTAAAATATGCATAATGCATGTAAAATAACCAGAACTTTTGTCTGCATAAAACAAAGAGGATAAATCGGGTATATATATGTATGTATTCATATATCAATGGTTTCCTTGGTAATGAAGGTCTATTCTGTTTCCACTTCTGATTTGATCTACTTATTACATCAGCAGGCAAAGATTTAGGCTTTATGACTACATTTGATTCCAGACCACCACTGAAACAATACCTGCAAATCGTCCACAACCTCGCAAAAAACGTCATTTGAGGTCGTATTTGTGGGATTATGCTTGTAATAAAAGTCTTCCCCGTATTAGGGCAATTCAGGCTCAATTCAGAGGCGCTGTGGTCATCCTGTGTGTCCTTGGCTAGTGGCGGAGCTGTCAGTAATGCACGGAGCCTGGTAAATCCAGGAAAATCTACATGATGAGGATGAGGAAGGTCAGGAATAATAATTTAGGCCTATTTTAGATTTAATTTTTTTTTCCCAGTTCAAATTTTCCGTCTGTGTTAATCTGAGATCCAATGATCTGCGTGAGGCTGAAAACAAATATAATTTTTAATATAGCCTAAATAGATGAAATTTAAGGATATGGTCAATGAAAAGGTCTGAATCTCTCATTACTGATTTCCCGTCATAAGCAATAAAGAGGACACATGGAATTAACAGCTGGCATCCTTAACATATGATTATATATTTTCAACTAAAGGTCACCTGTAGGATATTTAATATGATAACTGAGGAGCTGAATGCCTTTCATTTACTAAAAGTAACTCTGGAGTGATGAAGAAAAAAAAGTGTGGAAGAAAAAAGGCACCAGTTGATGCGATACTGTAAGAGTCCTGTTAATGACAGGCTGCTAACAGGGAGCCTCCCTCCTCCTCCTCTTCCTCCTCCTGAGCAGTTATCAGTCATGACGCCTGATGCGTTGCTCTTTACGTTCAAATGTAGGGTAGGTGTGCATTAAATATTTACAACCAAATTTAATTAAATCGGTGGCTGTAAAGAAAAGCAGCCTTATGCTATTGAAGGTAATGATGCATGCGCAATGGGATTACCACCATGGCGATGTACCTGGGGGAAAGCATAATGGCCATGATGGGCTCATATAGCAGCGTTTGCCTGCAGCAGCTAACAGGTCAATTAGTCTGTCCTATACAGTGTTTTAAACG
>NW_023339663.1:22314712-22322623 GCF_004916995.1 Morone saxatilis | reverse complement strand
ACACACACACCACACACCCATACCCCACCCCACCCCTCCTGCTGTCATAGATCATTGATCTTTTCTGGAACAACTTGCTGCTTGCACCCTCTGCTCTTTTCAAGTCAATAGGACAGCTGATTATAAGACATGACAGGTGTCCCCTTAAAGTCATTTATGTGTGGGACAAGAAACACTTTTATAAATATAAAGTAATTTTGGCTATTTAGAAGGGCACTACCCCATAAAGGGCAAAAAAAACTTTAAGTTTTGTAGGTCACCTCAAAACTTTTTTGCTATGTACTATAAATGTTTTAAAATACAAAACGGTGGAAAAAATATTACTGATCTGTTTTTCCTCTTGATGGTCTGCTATTTTATCAGCCTCTCAGGAGTGCTAATCACTGCTCAGAATGTCACTGTTCCAAGTGTAGAAATTGAACAAAACATTTTAAATCAATATAAATGACAATGTGTTCTCACGTGCAATGTACCTACATGTGCCTTCAAGTGTTTTCAAAGCGCATTCATTTTCCAAGGCAGTGTTAAATGAGTTTCTAATAACTACAGGGACACTTTGAATTGTGTTTGTAACTTATGTTTGCAGTTTGTTGTAGTTTTCACTTGAGAAGAATATTGGATTAAAATATTCACTTTATAATAAAGTAATTTGCTCAACTTTTTTGGACTGAAGAAAACTTTATGAAACTTGTGAATTTTCAAGGCCATCTTTGGTCAAATCATTCCCATGAATATAAGTTTTGATAGCTGAAACATTTAGGAGCAATGAATGCAGTAACAGTAACAGTTATTTAGAGATTCACTTGTTAAATTGTTTTAATTTTTTTTCTGCTAGACAGGTGTCATCTTAATGCCTAAATGTAACTTAATGTAAAACATACTGCACACTTATAAAAATAATGGTCGGATAAAGAAATCCCATCCTTAATATGAGTCAGAGGTGGCATGGAAGTAAAGCAAACAAACATCACATGTCCTTGTTTTATGCATTTATCT
The DNA here is from genome assembly GCF_004916995.1 of Morone saxatilis. Classification (NCBI taxonomy): domain Eukaryota; kingdom Metazoa; phylum Chordata; class Actinopteri; family Moronidae; genus Morone; species Morone saxatilis. Next base: position 22,321,627 of record NW_023339663.1, on the reverse strand, counting down.
TTTTTATTGGTATTGCTCTTAACCCGGGTCTTAAAGGGGCTGAGACCATTTTAACAATGACTGTTACTGTGTGTATGTTGTACAATATAATACTATAGGTCAATGAGGTCAACCTTTGACAAAGCACTGTGAGGAACATCCATCACATGTTCACTTTACATTTAGGCCCCCCACTTAATGAGCCTTCAAAGTAAAAGAATATGAATTATTCTGACACGATAGCAATGGCCTCTCCGTATAAAAAGAGGCCATAATAACAACAACAACAACAACATCTCAAACAATAATTTGCCCTCTTGTCTGACAAAAGAGCCAGCATGAAGGTGCCATTTGATGTGTCCCACGCTGGGCAGCTAAGGCTCATAAAACAAAATCTTTGTACCAGTGGCTCAGAGTTCAGATGAGGGGGACAATATACACACTTGATTACATTTTGTCAAAAGGCGCAATGAAATGTGTGTGGGACATTGTTTCTGTGCATGTCTCCCTCCATGGAATTTCTGATTGCCGATGTTGCTACAAGGTCTCTGCTAATGAGTTTTGTCAAAGACAATTATGGACTTGGTGGAATGGCCAGAGAGGGGATGAAAAGCTGGCTTTGTGCGGTTTGGGTGGATGTTGCATTGCGACCCCTGCTTCCTTCTATACCCTGTGTTTGACCTGCACAGTTCATATCAGAAAGAATCCAGGCCTACGTTCCGTCGCTGGTGCTGTGCTCGAGGCAGAGTGATCTGCTCCAGCACCTTTGCCCTTTCCATATTAGTTCCCAACTAAGACCCAGATCTCAATGTGCCAGGCTGGAGCATGGCACGAAGTGATGTTAGTGTTGCCATTTCCCAGGGCCTTGTTACTCTTATTAGACCTCACTCTCTCCTTGGAGTCTTCTCTGGTCTGTTAAGTTTGGGAATAAAGAATTGAAACCAAATTCTGAGTTTCTTCTTTTTTGCCTCCCATGTCAGATCACTGACAATATGTTACTTCCTATTTGTGGATGGGGTGGCTAGCCCCTGGCTCAAGTGAAACTACAGTATGAAGAGTCACCCTGTATTAAAGCTTTAAATCTTTGCTTTCATGGCTTCTGCTGCATGCCCAGGGATTCTTCCCTGGTGTCAATTGCTAAATTCTAAAACAAAGGGCAAAGTAAATCTCACTCCTGGACCATCTGTAACTACTGAAAGGAGTGCAAATGGTACTCATGGGATAATATGAGGAAACAGTGTCATGTTTACTTTGAGCACATACAGAAATAAGCGGGTCAATAAAACCCAATCACACAATAAAAGGCTAACCCACAAGGAGACACAATGAAATAAATTCTTACTGAATGCCGGCATGAGAGGAGTTATCGTGTGTGGCCTGAATCTCTACATTGTACCCATTAAGTGCGCTAAACTGCATGCACTCTTGTTCCTGTTATTTTGTTTGTTTTTTTATGTTTGTTTGCTGGACTGGCAGCTTTCTGTTGCTGACCTCAGGTCGGCGTCACCAACATCAGAATAATCTTCTGTGTCATTTTAATGCCCTTTAATAATCCCCTGCATCTCATTTTTAATCTCGCTCTTTCCTTCTGTTTTTCTTCTCCTTAATGTTTGGCATCTGTTGGCCTTTAATGCCTGCTGTTGAGTCTCCATTTGACTTTTGAACAGGGTGTATGATGGCATAGCCTGACCAAAAAAACAGTTGTAAATCCTCAAATCTACAGTCTTTTGCCAAAATAACACACCATATATGAAATTCTATGAATGCATAAAATGTGACTGACAGAGGCAGTGTATCGACACCAAAATAACATGAAAACTAGGAGCGTTTTGGCTGAAGTGGTGCATGGGCATCCTCTGGATCATTTTACACCTTCTATTGCTAAAGTTTAATTTACATACCTGTAATTGAATAATTTTCTCATAAGTACACCACAACCCTATTTTAATCATTCACCATGAGAGAATATAATCCTACTTTTTTTTAACCTTCTTTTAGGTCATTATTTGGTCTCTGCCCCCAAACTCACAGCACTTCAATTTTGAGTCTGAGCTGCTGTAATTAATATATCTAGCCTTATAAACTTTACGTAGCCTTGTAAACACACTATACATAACCTGTAACGTAAACTGTAATGACCCAGATATTTCCTCAAAAGTTGGTAGAGACCAAATCAGAGCTAAAAGTAGAGTGAATATTACAATGTTCTTTTATATTCACTAGATGTGGGCAATTTAATGGTCCGGGGATATTAGGCTGGCTGTGTATTTTTCAGCTTATTGTGGTGTTTTTCTGCCCTTTGATAGTCAAAAATGGATCAGTTATGTTAACTAACTTTGATTTAGCTTGAACCTTTAATTGAAACTGAGCGGCTGCTCAATGTTATACACAGATGTAGGGTAAATACATTTTCTTGTAAAATATAATTTGAACTTTGTATAAAAACATAATGGCCATACACAATAGAGCTAAGTCTGCATATTGTGTATTCAGGGCTATATAAAGTAGCATGAATAGGATGGAATGATGTTCCACTGTTTTTCCTTTGGTTTTTTTAGAGGAACATTCAAAAATACAGTACATAATTGGAGTAGAGTTCCCTATGTTGAAACATAGTTCTCCCATAGAACCATAGTTCTATGGTGTTTATTTTTTTTACAGAAGGGATGACAATATTATAATTTTGCAGGCTTTCTGACACTGTGAATTGTTTAGTTTTATGATGTTTGTTAGCAATTGTTTAGAAAAATGTCCCATATGCATTAAACATGTGCTGACCCACATGCACAATTTAGTAACTTTACATTACATGGACACAAATCTCATTCAGGGTCGATCTTTTGGTTTAGGCTGATATACGATGATTTGGAGAAGAATTGTGTCACAGTAGGTTTATTTTTGTGAAGCTATATAGGTGACAGCCTCTGGAGCAGTTCATTTGGACTGCAGACAGCAACAATGTTCAGCAATAGTATTCTGCAAAGCAGCAGCAGCACTATCAATTCTCTTCAATTTATGTCTCCAATTTCCTGAGTTCAGCCTGTGCCAACACCACTGCAGATTTGACAGATGAAGTCCAGCATGTGAAGCCAGCAGCTTGTCTCTCCTGGAGACTCTGCACCTGACGGTTTTTTTCCCTTCTTCACAGATATGCAGCACAATGAGTAGCTGTAGCAGTAGCACCTATAATGAACAGCCTCCTCCTCTACCTGAACACAGAGTATTTCCACTACATTAGTTTCATTGGCATCATGCGGGCAGGAGGAAAACTCACAGCAGGGCTGTGTAACAGTATGGCGTCGACAGCACTCTTCTCCACTGGGCTCTGCTTGGGGGCCTGCCTCTCTGTGTGAAGCTCCTGTGTAGGATTAGACACTGGTGTGCAAGTCAAATGGTTGCTAGCTCTAATGGAGTCTCCACACCTGCCTGATGTCTACATCAGCTCTGCTTACTGTTACTCAAGGCCCCCATATATCACGCAGACACACCAAGGAATGTAGAGGCATTTCCAAGAACACTATCTCCATGATTACAGAACGTATCATTACTGTGACAATGCTGGCCACAAAAACCTATGCATGCAAACTGACTAAAAATTACAGAAGTGAACTTTGAAGCAATTATGTCATGTTGATAACCTACAGAAGGCTCAAAAACAAAAGTAATTTAAGACAGTGGATAGAGGCTTGTGGCCTGTAAATCAAATAGAATCCTTTAAATACATTGTATGGAGGTCATGAAATGTGAAAAATGGCCTTGTTTATCACAAACAAACCAAATAGGCTCACACCAAGCGGCATCAATGCATGGGCCATAAAGCACCCCACAACAAGCATGCAGGGCGGCTGACAACAAGGCGTTGTTGTTGTGGTGGCATGCCAGTCGTGACGTGGCTTTGATACAGCGGAGCAATAAGAGGCATCAAAGAGGGGCAGTCGAAACACGCCACACATTCTACAGCGGCAAGGTAAACAGCTGAGGGGTGAGGAGGCGGAGAAGGTGGTGGTGGAGAAAGACAGGGAGGAGGGAGCAGTGGAGGGAGGTGACACACAGACCACACATTTTCAAAGTTCACTCTTAAACACAGTACGCTCATAAAAGTACAGGTCCCATTATTCACGGGTGGGATTTCTCTCTCTCTCTCTATTATAGCATGCAGGCAAACAGCCCAAACCCCCGAGCTGTGTCAAATGATGGAGCATCATAATTACGCCCTTTTTATTGGCCATCTTATTCCAGCTATGACTGATGCAGCTCCCAACCCTAAGTGTTTCCATTTGCACTTTCATGTGGCAAACGAGCAGAGAAGCCACGGCTCGCCTGCCTTTCAAAGGTGGGCTGACAAATATTTATGGCCTGACGTGAAGTCACTTTTAATCAGGCCTGGTGACCTGTTCCTTAGGAATCTGGCCGCTGGAACATGCTTATCTCCTCCGTAATAAATGAGCCTTCAAGAGCCTTCAAGAGCCCACTGTGCTTGCATTATGCGGTTGTCCAAAAATAATAACTGACACACTTTTTTTTAGAATCACTCATAATCAAGAACCCAGAGGAGGCAAATGCAGATCCCTGCTGTAACATGGTAGAAATAAATCAATGACCTCCCTCTACTGGTCAGAGGCCAAACTACAGTAGAGTGAATTACCAGCCCTCTGACTCTGTCTGCTGTCATGACCAGGGGAGAAAAAAATCAGGTAAGGTGAGCCAGGGTTTGTCAAAGAAATATTCTTTTAGAATAAAATTCACTTCCTAATTTGAGTTTTAGGATAACTATATACTTAAAATATTAAATTAGTTTTATGTGTCCTTTTGAAGAAATTTAAGTCATGATAAATTACACGCACACGCAGAAAGAACAAGGATGAAAACTGATATATTACATTTAAAAGGACAAATTATCCACATCCTGTGAACCCAAATCCCTTTAAAACTCATGGATAACTTGTATTACCTAGCACCAGTCAAAAGTAAAGACAAGTCCTATCCATTTTAGAAATGTGTTGTAAATCCACTGTATATTACTGTGGGCAGCTGAGGATGTGATGGATGGCAAAGGAAGCCAGGAAGAGATCTGTTGATGAAGCACTATTAATAGAAATTACCTCAAACTTCCAGACTTCATATCCAAGCCAGTTAAGATGTACTGTAATCCTTTGCTTTGGTTTAACTTCTTCACTATTGTCCCTGTCTGTAATCCCGCACTATGTTTTATGCTGTCTAGTTTGAAATCTAGATTTATGACATCAATATGTTCTTTTCCATGCTTTAACAGCCTATAAGGCATTATGGGAGGGCTCCCTTAGTGAAAACAGATATTTTCCTCCATATTAGGAGTTATGGGGAGAGTTATCCTTAAAAATGAAAGCCATAAATCATGTCCCTCCACGATTATGCCATTAACAGGAGCATGGTTTTGTCGTTTAGGTCATGCTAATAGTCTGGGCTTGAGGTTGTGGCCATGGGGAAGGAGCATGGAGCAATGCTTGTTCCCCTTTGCCAGCGAGAGGGAGGTGATGTAAAAGCTGAGTTTGTCTTGGTGGTCCTGTGTTACTGCTTCAGCTTTCTTAGCCTGATCACTGTAGACGTTATCCGCATCTGCTCTGGATTTCGCCTTTCTTTTTCCCCCCGTCTTCCAATTGGAGTTTCTATATTGGGCCTGGTTGTGGTCTTCCAGATAGACCCCACGACAAACTATTGGAGCATTTTGCACTCTACAAAAGGCACCGGATGCCAGCAGAGTACATATTAAATTTGTTACTAATTTTAAACTTGGCATGGTGGACCACGGAGCTGCCACTAGCTCACTGGAAGCAGGCGGGTTCAGCCCCACTGCGACCACAACCACAATACAAACAAAGCATATGGAACAGCAGCTCCCAGTGTACTACTGACAGTAAATGTTTAGAAAAGGAACTTTTAAAAATAACTCAGTGTAATAGAATTAGTGGGAGAGAGGCGCCTGGCAGCATGTTTTCCCCTTTTTCGACTCCTGTACCAGATTAAAATAATAGTCTGAGAAACATAACCAAAACTAAAGAAAGGATGAGCCTGCTTTTGTGTTTTTAAGAGCTACCCGTGGCTGCGAAATCATTGGGCATCTTTTTTCTTTGTGTTCCAAACTTTCCCAAGAGAGCACTTAAAAATCTGAAAATCTAAATTTCATGATTTATTGAGCTATCTGCATGCCATGGTACAGAACTTAATGCCACTGAATTGGTGAAAGTCCTTGATGGAAGAAGTACTCACATTTCTTACTACAAAAGTATCAATACAGTGTAGAAATACTCTGCTACTATGGGTCGTGTCAAAATATAAGTACTCATTAAGCAGAATCATGACCCATTTCAGAATAATATAGTATTATTATTATTATATATATTATCGGATTAGATTTTATTGATACATTAATGTATGCATCACTTGTTGATGCTGGTTAAGGTAGGGCTAATTTTATACAACAGAATATGTAATAATATATCATGATTTTTAAACTGTACATTTTATCTTTTTTATATATATATTCTTAATATATGTTGTTTGTAATCTTGAGTTTTGTAACAATCGATTTCCCTGGATTATTAATAGGTAATTTTCTGATCTATCTGATTCCTGATTGTATTTGATAAATATTACTCTGGTGTTCAAATACTTCTGAAGCTTTAAAATAAATGTAGTGGAGTAAAAAGTGCAATATTTACCAACCAATGTATCAAGTGTATTTGTCACATGCACTCATATACAATACAATCACGGTGAAATTTATCTGATTTAACCCTGAAATGTAGCATAAAGGGTGAAGTAGCATAAAAGGGAAATAGTGATGTACAGTATTTGAGTAAATGTGCTTTTGTTCCTTTCCACCCCTGGTGAAAGTACACCAGCGGGAAGAGGACTTGGGTACATTTCATTTCCTAACTTGCCAAGCAGCAGACATGT
>NW_023339663.1:22264105-22314678 GCF_004916995.1 Morone saxatilis | reverse complement strand
CACCCAAAACAGCTTCATGTGGATTTGGATCTGCAGCTTTTGGTGACAAGGTTGCGAGGTTTGTTTTATAGGTGCATATCTGTCTGTGTGTGGCTATTTGACAGTGTGAAACTCACTGTGATATTATCTGGTTTGTTTCAGCTTTTGCCTCTTCCCTCCAGTTCATGCCTATTGTCTAAGTGGCCGTGTTAAACAGGATGTTGTTGCTGGCCCCAACTGCATCTGTCACCCATGGAACTGCAGTGACCTCTAGAGACAGTTCTCCCCACATACAGTGTGCAGGCAACCTGAGGTGTTTTGGTGCGTACCAGGTGAAGTGATTGCGCGTGTGTGTGTGTGTGTTATCACAGTTGAGACTGTGGACGCTTCCGAGGCCAAGCCTGTTTGTATAAATTTAATGTACGTGGACAGACACAAACATTAGAAGAGAATTGCAAACACATGCAAAACAGCACACTAACACACACTCACATCATTAAAAGCGCATACCAGCACTCACATGCACTTACACAGTTAAACAAACACAAACAAATGAGACCCTGGGCCACCCTGCAGATCACCCTGAGCAGTGTGAGAGCAGTGTCCTCTCTGATCTAATATGTTTAGCAAACATTCATTTATTCTCCCCAATCAATAACACAGAGCAGCATGTGTTTATGACTCTGCCTCTACTCGCTCAGTTCATCTGCAGTTCATGGAAGCTGAAACACTGGTGTACCCTCTGGCCTATATCTTCCAGTCAGTGACTATGTCTCTGTCACCCTCTCTTTATATTACCGCCTTTCTTTCGCACACACATGCACGCACCTTTAATTATTTGCATTGATTTGAACTTGCATTGAAACATTAAAGCCAGTACTAAGATGCCTGCAGGATCAAGGAACATTTTGGAGAAACACTATTTTATGTCATGTTTTTAGAACAAGAACTGGAGCTGCAAGTTAAAATCTTTGACATGCCACTGCAGTAGGAGGGAGGCCAAATAGTATATTTTGGTTCCTCTTAGCAAGTAGAAAATGTTTTGATAAGGAAGCAGATGGAGATATACACATTTCCAGCTCATTTTGATGTGCAAAACCACCACAGAGAGAGAGTATTACCTTCAGTTGCACTATGAAAGTAGAGGGACTCTAGCTTAAATAAACGATTATACGGCATCTTCAAACATGCTGAATGATTCGCTATGGAGCCTTTACACCCCAAAATTCCCAAGGTAGAAAATTATCCTGAATAAAACGTTCCAAAACATAGCCGTGAATCAATATCAGATGCAGGCTGAGTTTCATTTGAGGGTAACCAGTTCTTGCTTTAACTCTCCACTGAGGAACATAGAGTGTCTAGTAAAGAATAGAACTCATTCATACTCCCAAGTGCAGTAAAGGTATTTTATATGGGTAGTTATTATTGTTATCATAATTATCATTCTGCGTGTACCATAAAAGTGGATGATGGAGGATATATGGCTGGCTGAGGCTGTAAATAATGGTTGTGGTTGTGGGCTGTAAAGCTGTCCCCTCTTTTCTGTGGCAGAATAAATAACATGTGTGCACATGCTCAGTGCACATCTACACTCATCTAAAATATGCTTTGTTCTGTGAGGTCACTAGGTACTATGGTGCTATGTTATTGTATAGGACATTATTCTAGATTTGTAGCTCTAAGTGATTAAAGTCTTTCTGATTTTGTTGGGTAAACCTTTTTTATGTGAAGGGACAAGGTAGGTGTAATCTACTAAACCTGCCAGAAAGCAGCATGAATAGGGAATACACGTCGTAGGTGTGACTGGGGTCTGTACTGTAAATGCACACACACACACATACAGTATGTGCTTCCCATTAGCTATGTACAGTACAGGGGCCGATGCACAGATGCCCTGAGTGGTGCCATACGGCCGATGGCTCATTAGAGCTCAGATGGAAGACATGAATCAAAGGAGGAGAGGAGAGGAAACAATCAATCTGCCTAATGGGAATCCCCTGTGAGGAGCGTGGGCCAGCCGTCCCAGTGCAGCTGTAGCCATTTTAATATGTGACCTCCCAGCTTAAACGACCCACCAAAATGTCCCCACTGCTGCCGTAGCCACCGCCACCAGAGAGCATAGGACACACACCAAAAGACACCAAAGCCCCACAACAAGCTATTAGCCCAGGGGCCTCCCACTGCGTAGGTGGTGATGTGGTTTCTAAAGCGGAGACTGGGAGACCTGGCGTTCCCATGCGTCTCCGGCACTCCCCCGCACATGTGTCGTCCATATCCTTCGTACCAGAGAATGACACCCAGCTTAATTTGTGGGGCTATCAAAGAGGCAACGGGGACTGGATTTATAGCATGGAGGGTGCCTGTGTGCTGGGAGGCATGCAGAATTTGTGTGTTTACTGGCAGCGTGTGAGGTTGTGGCCAAGGTTAAGACATCACTGTTGTGGTAGGGTAACAAGCACTTCATGAGGTCAAGGTTACTGTAGGTTTCCTCCCATAGTTTACCTGAACTTTCTCCACTCCCACTTAAGTCTTCAGACAGCTTTCAAAAGCTTTGATCTGATACACTGCATGATCTCTGCCTGCAGAAGACTACTTATCTATTCAGTGTGGGGTTGCCAGCAACGCTTTAAGAATCGAGTTATGCTAAACAGAGGCTGATTTAAACCAGAGGTTGACCTCTGACCTGGGCTTAGAGGATAATGTCTCAGGCAAGGAGAGAAAAGTCCTGTTACCGTCCATGAATCAGGCCCCCACCGACATTATTTCAAAATTGCTTAGTTGCATGGAACTCCCTTTAGTGCTGAACGGACTTTCATAAAATTGATTTTCTGAGTACACCCTTTTAGCAGCTATAAGCTTGAAATATGAACCCTTCATTGCTGAAAGCATTTCATTTTTTTTTGCCCCTGTGACTAATGATCCAGGGAAGAAGTGTGTTTGAAATTCTCCTCGGCAGCCATTTCCATAATTAAACACTGCTAATTATAGAGCTTTGGCTGACTTTAAACAAACAGGCACAGTTGCCGAGCATGCTTTCACGCCTTCCATTTGGAAATTTATGCAAATTGTATCTGTATTGTGTGTTTTTATAGATGAAACTGACAACATTAAAACACATCGCTCATGCTCACAAAGATCAGACAGTAATGTCGAGAGTGATTCTGAGGAGAAACTGACAAGCCATTGGTGGTTTGGAGGAAATACCCTGAACAGGTATGATATTCTGTACAATGAGGATCAAAGCTTGCACTGCAAAAGTATCAGATGATTGAATGTGTTCACATACATGTGTGTATGTGCATTTTCGCATACATGAATATGCATTCATTCATTACCATGAGTGCCCTATGGTAGAAAAAAATCCCCTGTCTTGGCCAACAAACATTTATGCATTGTTGATTCTAGTGCTATGATACTGCTTGTCAATTTATCAGCCTTTGACAGCAAGCCACTAGAAGCCATTATATCAGACAAATGAAAATTATATATGAAGATAAACATCAAGTCATTTGTTAGGGAGAAAATAACACTGCTAGGAAATAAACAGGGCACAGGACTGAGAGCTATGCTGCCAGTAATTCACATATCAACAGCATTTAAATTATTAAAAAGATTGGAAATCATAATTGGCCATATATTTTTCCCATTCTTCTCCACACAAATGGCTCGCCTGGGGTACTTGACATTCACCAGTGGTTTGTAATGTAAATTACAGAACGTATTTTCTCCATATCTTAACAGTGGATGGAGTGATTGACTACTGAATATAAGCAAGCTACAGGTGGGGGTCAATTATCATTTGAATAATCGAGCATCAGTGGCTGCCTAGCTTGGCTGTGAAGTGTGACACATTTTTATCTCTATGCATTTCAATGAAGTCAGACTGGTACATAAAAGGTTATCACCTAGGAAACATATTTGCCTAGGCGCAAGTTAAACAGGCAAGTGAGATCAGCATAGATATTCAATTTAACCAGTCAACCCTGACCTATAAATATTTCAACAAAACCCAATGAGGACCCCTCCCTCCTCCCCAACCCCCTTCTTTCCTTCTTTGATCCAATTCCATTTCAGCAGCGGGAGATACGAGGGAAGAGAGGGAGGAAGGACGTGGGGGGAAAGAGGGGAGGGTATGAGAAAAGAAAGTCAAGCGTATTGTAGCTTATCTATTAAGTGAATTGTTTAATGCATCTGCCATCTTCTCACCCAAGGGACGGGCGCCGAGTGAGAGGGGAAAGAGGGGACAGATTTACACTACAGGGCACTGGTGGCTCCAAAGTTGAGGAGGAGACGTAGACTAATCTATAGTTGTGAGCTGACAAATCTGGCCTGACACGGTGCTCTGTAGCGGGTAGACTCAGGAGATGGGCATTAATCACAGCGTGTGCTCTGCACAGGCACAGGCACACTTGGGACACCTCAAAGTGAGCTGGAGGTTATACAGGCAAGGGGATTAATCAATACAGCCCCATAATAACAGCCAACCACCAGCACTTAAAGCCCCACCGGTACCATGGAACAACACACTCACCTCGCCAACTCATACGGACGCCCGCTCACAGATACATGGAGGCACACACCTGTATGTCTCCCACTCAAGACTGTGTGAACGACGCTCTGTAGTCAGGATTACGTAGACACCTCAGGCAATAAGGAGGCGCAGATTCAATACAAACACATTCATTTCCTATCTTTTGTCAGGAAGGGATCAGTATATGTTGTGAAAACAAAAGTAAACCGAACTGACTGGTGATAATTACAAGCATTGCCTTAATACCATTTGTCTGTGGTTTTCATAACTGGGAGTGAGCGATGGCTGGACAATAAAAATAATAATTTGTCTCAGGAAGGATGACATTCCTTTCTCAAGGGTGGGGCCATTTCAAGCGGAGAAAATGGAAATTTACCCTTTGTCAATAATTACAGTAAAAGAGGTCATTCAATTGATGCGCTTTTACATACAAACACCTCCATCTTGTGACCACACCTCATCTGAGAGCTGGGTGCACACTCTATAATGCCACGCTGTGCTGTGATTACACCACTGCCTCGCCAACAGCAAACTGACAAGCCCTCTCAGCTGGGAGTATACTGGGGAAGGGGTTAGGGTGTGTGTGTGAGAGAGTTGGAGTGGGGCACGGTGCGAGATAACTGTAGTCACCAGTTCGCAAAGAGCCGAAAAACTGGCTCAAATGCTCTGTCAATGGCCAGCACCACCCCGCCCCTCCCTCTTTGTAGGAGTCTGCCACCCACAGAGACCTCGATCAGCAGCCCCCGGCCTGACAGCAGATCTGTCAGCCCTCCCGCCCCCTCACTTCATACAGTCAGCGAGGGCTGGTTTAGCAGGAAGCAGACAGTGTAGCAGGAGGTGAAAACTCCAGCTATTTGTCAACGTGGCGCCCGTGTCAAAATGTCAGGCCCGGGGACATTCCCCGTGCAGCTGGGCTGTTAGCTAAGGAGACAGGCCGTATGGTCGGAGCAGGAGCATGCTGTCACCGACCAGTCAAACTGCCTGAGACCGGCAATCAAGAAGCTCTTTCCCTCTCCCACTCTCCCGCTTTATCTATCTATCACAACTCTCCTCCGTGCTCTCACTGACTGTTATCTATCGCCAGCTTTTTTTTCCTGACTCTCTCAATCTCCTGGCCCATTCACTCTCACTCTCATCCTCTGTTTCTCCATTTTTTATCTGAATCTTTCAGGCCTGCACATTCCCCTTCCTGTTCATAATTCATCAAATGATCAATCTATCCTTCTTTATCACTTTCCTTCTACCAAAATTGAAATGGAAATAGTTTTATACAATAGAAATTATTGTATCTCCCTCTTTTCCTCAGCATTGTATATTTTTGCACAATTTTTGAAAGACCATGGGAAATGGGGAAGCAAATTGGGGTGAGCAAAACAAGTGCAGAAGGACTTGGCATATTCTGGATAAACTAGAGACATGTATTAAGATTCAGCCAATCACTGACAGGAAGCTGTTATTTCAAAAATATGATCCTTCCATTGTGAAGTCTGTTGCTTGTGGCAGATTGATAGGTTGTCAAAAACAACTATTCCGGTTAAAATCTCATCAGAGAAATAGTAAACATCTTAGTGTTTGCTTGAAGTGCCAGGTCTGGTAGTAATTTCATTGTCTATCTGCCTGGCTAAGACACACTGGCCCTGTAGAGTTCCAATCCTAGAAGATTAAGAGCTGAAATAACAACAACAGAAAATCAAATCAAGTAACATATGAGACGTGAAAAAACAACATTAACTGTATTCATGAGCGACAAATTCATTGCTCTATCTTTTCTTAAGCTTCTTTGACTTGGCATTTACTACGAGAGGGTGGAGGATTTACTGTGGCAAAATGCAAACAGGGTATTTATGGGTCAAACACAGCCTAGCTGGCTTTATGGCAGATTATGCCATTTTTTCCAGAGGAGAACACAAATTCTGTTTGATAGTGGTTTGATAACATTTTACAGCATTTAATTCTGATTCTTATTAGGTCATATAGTCAGAATGCTACAGGAATGGTAGAGGGCGGGTGGGGGGTGGGGTGTTGGTTAGGGTTGGCTGATCTTTCATGACAATTTTGACAATGTTGTAATTGTCTGTGTGTGGGTGTGTATGTGTGTTTTGGTTGTCTATCGCTCCTTTTTTCCGTCCATTTTGTTTTTCTTATCTTAACACCCCTCCAAGAGTCCATCTGGTACCTTTGCTCCCCCTCAGAACGTGGGCCGATGGAATTCCCTGGCCTAATTAATGAGCAGACACTCACAGACGGCCAAAGGCTCACATGTCTGTCTCTGTGCACCACCTTGCCTCAGGAGGCCCTTTATTGAAAAAGGAAATAAATTAGATCAACCGGACAGACTGTACCAGCCAACAGCATGAAATGTCACACACAGTTTTTTTTTTTTTTTACCAATATGGGTTTTTGAAAGGTGATTAGATTATTTTAGACTGTTAAATTATATATTCACTATTTTGTGATAATAGTAAAAAAAATTACAAAAAATAAAAAAATAAACATTTTTATTTCAAAAGATCTAAGGTTTTTGTGTTTACTCCAGAATTCTATAATAATGTATACAGGTCAATGCATTGCATGATTCTGTCATCAAATACTGTTTGATAAAGGTGTAACACATTCAGAAGGTATAACTGGCAGGACAGTCAAGTTTGCTTAGATTTCCTCCAAGTTATCTGCTTTCCTTTTAGATGCAAAAGACAAATCCACATAACCTACAGATGTAAGTTTGACTGTATTTATCTGTCTTTGTGCATTATCCCTGTGATGGACCTTTCCATTGTGTTTTCACCTCTCCTTTTCCATACGATTATAGTCACCCACGATTCTGAATAGAATAAGTGCTTAAAAGATGAATGGGTAAGTACAGAAATGTTGAAAAAAAAAACACTTAATTCCTTAAATTTCATATATTTCATGCTTATACTGCACTATGAGAGTGGCAGAAAGGCAGCATGAGGCTACAGTAGCTGCCAGGCCACCCAGAGAGCAGCTCCGGGATCGAAAAATATTATCAATGATTTCATTGCTCTCTCTTTTCATCACTGCCAAACAAGTGCTGAAGAGCTCACAAGACAAGAGTGGAAGGAGTTGCAAAAGAGAGATGGGCAGAAAGCTTTCTTGCAGTCTGTCTCTGGCAGAGTGAAAATGAACAAGAAATGATGTGTTTGAAAATATTTGTCTTTTTCTTGTCTCCTTTTGAGTTGTGACATTATTAGTCATGTGGGACATCAATCATGCAGTGAGTTAATGACACATCCAGCCCATGAATCTTTCAGCTCCTTTCCCCAACCTCAACAAGGCATGCTGGGGCTGTTCCTGCTCAGCAGCTGCTGGAGCAAGGCTGTGCCGGAGCCCAGGCGGATTTGCCAGCACCAGCACTTTGATCTCAGCTTGTGGAACAGATAGCTGTGAGGCTGGGCCTGGATCTGGCTAGGCTGGAGTCTGGATACGGCGCTGCACGAGGCACACACACAGTAGCCCCACTCCCACAGGCCCTCCTTTCCCCTTCCTCACGCCTAAGACCCCTGTAGTATTTGACCAAAAAATGACCAAAAACTTGTATTTCAATATAGAGTATTTGCTCAATGCTGCAATAATGATGATGATCAGTTTTGATATGTGTGCTGAAAGCTTGCCTTGTGTTTTCCCTTTCCATGTTTAAAAATACAAAATACTCTATAATACTAAATAAAATGAAACATATCAAATATAACACAACCCGATTTTTGACATCCTACATCACATACACGTACCATGTGGCTAAAATAATGAATTAAGTGCAGTAGTCAGAATTCCCATGTTTTTGCAATTAACTGTACGGCCCTACTTCTTTTCTATTTCGTTCCTGAGGAGCCAGAATGCAGGAACAGCCTGCTCCATTCACACTCCCTGGGCAGCTCCACTGACATACTTTCCCTGCTAATGGGGCCACCTGCAGCTCTGTGCAGGGCCCCGTCCGGACAGTGTCAGAGGGGAATGCAGACAGAGCAGGCGGTGACGTGGGCGGGTGGTGGTGCTGGGCATCTGTGACTGGCACTAGCATAAGAGCTCTTTCATTTCCCCCTGTTCTGCTGAGTGCCACGGGCACACACACAGAGCCGGGCACGGGTACAGGGCCAGGGCACCAACACATGTCAGGAAATACTTTCTCTGTGATCTGAGTGAGCGGGACCCGAGTTTATGCTCCCCTGACATTTGGGCTGCAGCGAATGCAAAAGAGACAAGGATCATACAGAAATTCCAGAGGGAGGTCACTAATTTTACTCCTAAACATTTTTCGAACACCAGAAAACTGACATACATTATAAGGATGTAGATTCTATGTGCTAAAAGTGTTTTTGATGCAATTGGCACATTTGAGCTCTTGTGGTGATGTTAAACAGTGCTTTTTATGAGGTAAAATTTTGTGTTCTCATGATAGCTGCAGATTCAACTCCCTTATCCCTGTTTTATTCCCCTTAACTCTGATATACACAATATACAACACATTATACAACATAACAAAATATGATAAAACATGATACGATGCAATGCAATACGATATTATACGATGCAATACGAAATAACACAACTTGATGACACAATATGACAAAACACAATAAAACACAGTAGAATATGATACTATACAACACAACACAATGTGACACAATATGATACACAAAATTATATGATATGATACAAGCAACAAACTGAGCAAGCTGGTGAAGAAGGCTAGCTTGGTGGTGGGGATGCATCTGGACAGTGTGGAGGTAGTGACTGAGAAGAGGATGAATGGAAAGCTGAAAGTCATCATGGACAACCCCTCTCATCCTCTCTACGCTGAGCTAAGCTGAGCCTCCTCAGGAGCACTTTCAGCCACAGACTGATCCGACCCCGAGCCTCAAAGCGCTTTGGAGGCTTGTTTGTACCATCAGCCATTAGACTCCACCACTCCACAGCCCCCAGTACCTCCCACCCCCGCCGATTAAGACTGGTTTAACTTTAACCTACGATGCACAAACTCTTTGCACAAACTACACCTTGCAAATTGCACATGTACAGTTTAGTTTTTAGTTATACGCTGCTTTATTTATGTTGCGCTTGTTTTTCTGTGCCTTCCAAAATGGTTACACAGTTTTAAAATAAGTCTGCTTTATGATATGACTTTTTTGTAAAAACACAATAAGCTGAGACAAGAGAGACAGGAAAGCGAGATAGACAGGAGATGACATACAGTAAAGGCCCCAGGCTAGAATCAAACCTTCAGCGCTGCAGTAAGCACTTGACCTTAGTACATGATGCACACACTCTACCAGGTGAGCTACCATGAGCATGATTAGGTTTACATGGTTAGGGTTAATATAAGTCGTTTTTAGGTCCAGTGTGTAGGTTTGAGTGGCATTTAGCCTACCTACCTAGCACCAGGAGGAACTATGGATGCCTTGAAACAAATGCAAACACCCCAGTCTAGAGCCAGTGTTTGGTTTGCGTCTGCTGTGCTACTGTAGAAACATGGCGGTTCAACATGGCAGACTCTATGGAAAGCGATCCGCAGCATCTGTAGATATAAAAGGCTCATCAAGGTAACATAACCATTCCTATATTTAGGTCATGAAGGTAATAAAAAACATAGTTATGCATATAATATATTTCATTTCTGTCAATAAATCCTCCAAAATGTTACACACTGGCCCCTGTGGTCATGTTTTAAAAAAAATGTGGACTGTTGGTAAACGGTAAATAAACAATGGTCTCCCGTGTTAAAGTCCAATGTTTTGTTGACCCATCCATCCAGCCCGACCTCCTCCTCCCTACACAGACTTTGTCACTCTGTAACACTGTTATGTCTTTCCTCTAATGTTTATATGTAAACAATTTGATCTCATTCACACATTAATGATAGATACTTTTAATATTAACAAGTTGAAACAACAGCACAACTTCTGTGGTACTGAGTCATTCAACTGCCAATGGTATGAATGAAAGCTTCTTTAACATACACTGAGTCTCCTACCTGAGGGTAAAAGCTGAATTTCAATGAGGGGATAAGAGTAGGGTCAGACAGTATTATTTCAGCCTTTATGATTACAGACAGCTCATACAATAATTGTGTTTTAATTTGTGTATTTAAAGCAATAATTATGAAAACAAAGCTCACAGTAGGAACCTGTTGGACAACAGTGATGAAAAGGGCATTCAATTAACAAAGCCTGGGAGTGCCGGCAACCTGGGGTGTAATTTCCTTAAACGCCTTCCTCAGCAGTTAAAGAGGGGTGTTAAAGAGAAAACACCATGCAGTCCTGACACACTGGGTCCTGCCTTGAGGCAGCCGTGCAAATTTATGGGTGTACTTTGCTCATTACACCAGAGAATAATCAGCCTTTTAAAACAAACCTATAATTTTCTGGGGCTCAGAAGTCCACAGGTCTATTCATATCATTTTGCTGCTCACCCTACTGTAAATTTCATGCATACCTCTCTGTCTATAAGTATGTGTGCTATGAGCTATTTCTTATTTATTGCACCTTCTTGTATGTACTAAGTGTAAATTATATGTTGTTGCTAAGCGTTTGTAGTTGGTCCTTTGGAATAATAATGATGATCAAATCCTCACTCTAAGGCTTATTTGTACTAGGTTTTACTGTATAATCCTACTGATTCAAACGATCACACACAAGCATGCAAAAGCAATGCAGAAAACTGATCAAACATGTTTGTGACAGCTTACTCACACATAAAAGAATGTTGTTAAATGTAGAGTTCATTTAGAGCATCAAATTGATTTAATAATGGCATTGACGCAATTAATTATGAAATATATTTCCACATCCTCATACTGTACTTTTCCTCTCTCTTTTTTTAAGACTAAACTACGTTTTATTAACCGTCCAAAATATTATAACCAATCCTCTCAGCCTCTCTGTCCTACTGCGCTCCTCAAAGTTTTCAAACATTTTACATTGAAAAAGGCTCTGGAGTCGCAACTGTGACAGAAACTGCCAGAAACAGCAGAAAGGCCTCACACACCTCACTGAAGGAAGACATTCATAAGCAGTGTAGTAAACATAGAAAAAAACCGCTGGAGGATGCACCATGAGCATTGCAGCATTTAGCATTTAGCCATACCCTGCATGCAATTATTTATTATTATTAAATCAGATTAATTAAGGTAGTGTGACCTTTTTCCCTGAATAATATTGAGAAATATCTGTTTACTTTATATTACTTACGCTTTCCCAGATAATGGTTTCGGATGCGGACATTCAAATAGACTACGTTATTGCTATTTTTATAGGTTGTATTGTATTGTATTTCTTAATTGAACATTTCAAGTTTTTTTCCCCAGATAGGCATAATCTATCAGATTAGTGACAATTTAATATAGTATAGGTTACCCATCTATTCTTTCACCACTGCCGTTTTTCTCTCTCTCATATACAAACACACTAATCTAATGACAGAAGATTTATAAAGTCATGGGTCAAGTATGTAATTATCCAAATGGAAAAAATAATATAAAATATTGTTGCTATAAGAATGTATGACCAGTTGCACATAAGAATATCTGTCGTGTGATATCTTCACAGCAGTAACTTGCTTTTAACTATCTTGTCAATGAACTGTAATTCTTGTCGACAGACTACCAAAAACATGAACACAGCTATACACAGTTCACCAAACACTCCATCACTAAGAGTGGAAACCTGACCCGCCATTCAGAACAAAGTGGAAAAACACAGGCCGAGTTAAGAGGGAATCAAAAGGAGAACGATTTAGAAATTCAAGGGGATCAAATGGTAGCTTTATTAGGAGCTGAAGCCACAGGGCTGGGTGGAATGAAAGCCTGGTCTGTGCTGGGCCTAACTGGTCAGGTCAGGCGAGACACCCAGTGAGAGAGAGAGCACTCAGGCCTGGAGGAGCCTTCACACCGTCAACCAAACCCTCAGGGGTCATCCCACCCTCCTGCCTTAGCATACCGCTGCACTAATGTCTTTCTCAACAGGTACAGTGAGCAGGGGGGCAGCCAGGTAACCAGACGCTGATGGGATCACTCAGCCTCTCTGCAGGCAGGGCGGTCATTTTTTGTGATCATCGTGTTTGCACAGTCGCTTATGAGATGGCAGGCTTTTAAGTGAATGGGCTAAATGAATGGGAAAAGCAATGCTCTGAGCAGTGAATGCAGGTGACGACAATTCAGGTCAAAGATTATCTTGCTTCTTGCAGGGGTGTGTGGAACAAATCCAATTTTTGCAGCTGGGACATAAAGTAAATCAGGCCAAAGAGGATATCATTCATAATTACAAGGCTTAGCCAAAGCAAATGCTCCCCCACAGAGAAATGCAACAATGGCCTTAATTACATTTTTTCCTCCAACCCCACCTCAAAGTAAAAACATGGATGACAAATTTGGCATTGGGATTCCAGCTCATGGCTACTCTCTGTGCCAATTTCACTTTTTTGCTTGTTGCCAAGACAAATCATATTAACACATTACTAAAGAATACTAAAACCTTTTGGCTATATACCAGCCTACCGGTGCCAGTAAACTTCATTAAGGCAAAAAATGCTTTTAGGAAACCTTTCCTCAGTTGCAATTATAAATAAGTTCCTTCATGGAGCCCCCCGTCATGGGTGGGCTAGCTGCCCAGGGGCCACTGGCGTGCAGACAAATGATCACTAGCCTGAATGGAAAGCAAGCCCAGGGAGCCAGCTCAAGTAACTGCTTTGTTACTGAATAAATGTCACCAGCAACAAAGTTTACAAAGGACCATTTGTCAACATGTTTATGCAATAAAGGTTTATAACTATGGTGACGACAGCCCCCCCAAAAAAAGTGTCCGAGCCCATCAGGGAAAAGAAAATAGCCTGTTCTGACATAACACAAAATAGCCTTGGTGGGGACTGGCTAATAGTGCTTGGATTGAAGAGCACAAAAGACTCAGTGCTTGATCCAGTGTGAACGTGTAAGGTGAGATGCCTGGAGCTTCTGGGTACTACAATGAAGGAGACTCTTACATATTCCCGCCAAAGGCCTCTGTGTCTGCCTGCCGTCACTACTGATAAAAACAAAACTCTCCCTGAGTGGCTTTTCCTAATTAAATCCAACTTAAACGCACTGAATATGCAATTCATAAAAAGTGTTTCACAAATCTGGCAACGCTTACAGTTTTTCAGCCTCCTTATAGACCCCAGAGGCATGGGCAGGCACATAATAACATACTAATTTAGTCTTAAATTGCATTATTTATTACTTCATTTATTTGCTTAAGAAGCAACCCAAATCTGGGAAACCTGCATGTTCTACCTGCCTGCAAATGAGCAATCTGTTGAGACTGATATAGAGAAGAAAAAAGTTCTATTAGTTGAAGTTAAATTTCAATTAAACCAAATCGGGTAAAGGTCTGCATTACTACAACCCTAAAGCACTCAAAAGCTAAAACTAAAAATGAATTACTGGACATTTGATGGTTGAGTGTCACTGCAAAAACACAGGCAAAAGCACTTCCTTTATATCTCTCTCGTGGCCTTGATCCACCCTAATGTGGTAGTTAAATTACAATTAGAGATCATTATTAGACACGTCAAAGCAGTTATTGGATTAAAGAATACCAGTCTGAAGACTGAAAAGACATAGGTGCTGTCTTGTCTTGTGTGTCAACATGTTTCTACTTCACCTTTGCACAAATTGTTCAGTAAGGTACTTTTCAAAAAAGTAGCAGAACTGGGGTTTTGGTTGTGTTCAAACTGTTCTTTTCATATCGTCATTAGATAAGGGGAGCTGCTGAGTGTTGAGATCCACTGAGAGCCTATTAGGACCTTTTCATCTACAGCTTGCCTCCTGAGAAATGTTAGAGACAGGGCTATGAATGAGGGAGCTGTTCGAAGAGGCCGACCAAAGGTAGTCCGCTGTCTCCTCGCCACTCCATCACTCAGTGACCCCTCCACAGGACACGCCAAACCAATCAGTAGAGAGGCCTTTAAAAAATCACCCTACCTGTCCCAGGCGATCTACGGTCAGTTAGCGGACCCCTCCCTGATAGGCAGAGCAGTGGTAACTGGAAGAAGGCCCTCCTTTCAGAGAGGCCATTAATCTTTCTTTCCTTCTCTTTCTGACACCTGAACCAGACCCACCCAGCAGCCAGCCGCTTCGCAACCGCCCCCCCTCTCTGGACTAAATAAGATCTGATCAGAGCCACGCGGCAGGCCGCCCGCAGAGAACCAGCACCACTATACTACCTCCAAACACATGTATGAACACACACACATACCATTTAAAAAAAAAAACTATGCTGACGCACAAACATACACTTTTTGGAAGCTCACTAACAGGAAACCATCTGAGACTGACAGACAGCAAGCTGATCCCTTCCCCTCATCTCTCCCAAACTCACACACACACACACACACACACACACACATACATAAACACATCTCTACCTGACAATTTCTCTCATTGTAGTCAGACACCAAACGGAAGGGAGTTGAGGGGCTTTAGAGATGACTTCCGACACTCCCCGCAAAGGAGGCACCTTAAAGATGCTCTGAGGATGGGGGTTTGCCTAAATGCATGTTTGTTTGAACGCACACAGGTGCACTCACACCCAGATGTTATTGCTGTGTTACTGACACTAAAATGACGTTTCTCACTGAAACCCCTGATACTGATGCTTCCTCATGAACTGGGTGGATGATGAGATGACAGTAAGTTCAGAGGATGCCAATGATGCGCAGTGATACGACAGCTTACAGCTGTGATACCTGTTTAGACAAACCCTCTGACAACGAGATGTGTCACTAAGCAAGGCTTTAGCACAGCCGATTCCCTCATAACAAGATGCGGATTTGCTTGCTTTAGAAGTATGGAGACTAGTCTCGAAGCCTCTCTTATGACGGTTAGCACTAAGCCACAATGTTTACACAGCCCCTCGGGCCTATTTCACTTTCCAGCACCAAAATAGCAGTCATCTCCCAAATCTTCTTGTGAGGAGAGAAAGTCTCATTGGTGAGGATAAGAGGAGAAAGGGACAAGACAAGCTTGGGGATTAGTGGCCCCAAACTCCTGCACAGCACACTCCACCGTCTGGTACTGTGCATTGAGCCGTCTTGACAGGAGGGGGCCGTATGGCATTTGAGGAGGTTAGATGGGGTCATGGAGCGTTGCTCAGCAGGGATTAGGAGGCGTGTGGCCCCCTTCGCTTTTAATCAAACCCTTCCAATCAGGTCAGATTACAATGGGATAAGCAGCTTCAGCACATTGTGTGGTTAATACTCCTCTCTTGACGGGTCTCCCACAGTCCCTGCAACTAGAGGACTGCATTATGTCAAGAGAATGCAAATTATTTTCATAATTGCTTTTTATAAGCAAGTTAAGTTATCCAAAAGCGATGAAGCAACATTTAGAACTGTTGTTCGAGATTTTATAAAATGATTTTTGTGCACACCATTTTTTCCAAACACATTCTCCAGTCCCTTGCTCTTTTTTTTTTAATAGTGACCCTCGGGGCAAATGCTCTGTCCTTTAATGCCCTTGTGTTGCACATTTGATTACAACTCGGGCAGGTTAGTAAGGTCTAATTCTTGCTTGCTGATCATAAACAGGTTTGGATGTCATGTAGGAAAAGTTCTCCACAGGCTTTATTGGTAAAGAAAAGAAAATCAGTTAATGTCTTAGATGAGTTCAGCTGCTTGGTTTGATTCATGTGCACCTCTTTAGATCCACGTCAGCCAGATCACAGTGGGGTTTTGTCACAACTGACTGTTTTACTAGTTGTTTCAACTCTGCAGAGCTTTTCTGAAGAGTTAGGTAAACAGTGTTAACAAGGTAGAGGTTTTCATGGTCTGACTGAACAAAAGCCAGAGACGAGGCACTTTGCCTGCACTACCATCCAGCACGATCACTATCCTTAATCTGGGAGTCAGGCTGCATACCTTCTGATTTCTCTGTTAGAACATGGAAAGAAGAGCAGTCCGTGGAACTTCAAAGGGCCAGGGAGACACACATGGCTGCTAATTTTTCAGACTGGGCATATGTGGCGGAGAGCTTGGATTTGAGGCTCTCTTCTCACTTCAAAGCCAGGCGCCTTAAAAGGTCTGGCTGTGTTTTGACGTGGATCTGCAGAGGTGAATGAGAATCAAGCACCCGCTGCAGACCCTTCAGAAGTCAGGCTCACTCTGTTTAACCCCCCCTCCCCAATTCTCCCTCTGCACACACTCTCTCCTCCCTGCCTTGACAAAGAGAAGAAGAAAAACAAGAAAATTCAATAATGCCTTTGAGAGGCAGGATTACCTGAGGAGACGCCTGCGCTGCTATGCCGCGAGTGAAATCTCATGTGCCCTCCTCTCCGTCT
Source organism: Morone saxatilis (assembly GCF_004916995.1). Taxonomy (NCBI): domain Eukaryota; kingdom Metazoa; phylum Chordata; class Actinopteri; family Moronidae; genus Morone; species Morone saxatilis. The sequence goes on along the minus strand of NW_023339663.1, from coordinate 22,297,845 downwards.
GCTCTCACCACACCCCTCCCTCTTTTCACTTCTCTCTCCCTTCTACTCCCGAACTTGGCTAAAGACAGCCCTCAAAAAGCACATCAAAACTCTCCTTTGATGCCATGGCAGGCAATTAACCCCTTGAGTCCAAAATTACAGATTGCTGGGGATGTGACACATTTTGGTTGGGTTGGGTGGCAAGTGTGCATGTGCCTGCTCAGGGGGGTGTGGGTGGGTGTATTGTTTGTTTGTTTTAAAGCAGGCTACTTCTTTAATGAAGTGATGCCGTGGCAGATTTGAGACAACCCATTTCTGTCAGTTTGAAAAGTAAAGTAGGGTAAACCTCTAGAGAAAGGGCTAGCTTCACCGGAGGAAGTGTTTGCACTCGATTATTTGTACTCCTGCTCACTTCTGATGAACAATGCTGCAATACAGAGGGAACAAAGGAGCCAGGCTCCTTGCGAATTTTAATTAAGTCGTGGGCGCAGCCAAACAATGATGAGGTCTATCCCAATTTCAACTGTGTTTTCGTGTCACTCGCTCCTCTTGTGTTGCTTTGCATAAAAAATAATTAGGCTGGGTTGGAGCAGCAGTGGTGGATGGAGATGGCAGATAAAGCCCAGTGTTCCCTTGACTGATGTAGGTGATGAAGTACATTATATGTCACTGGGAATTAACACAGATTGAATGCCGTGTGTAGTTTTGGCACCGCAAAACGATTTACAAAATGACTATTTTGGAGACTCGTCCGTCGCAGGGCAGGTGTGTAACAAGCTTTGCCAAGTAATGCAATGACAACGTAAGGTGTGACAAGCGCTACACGATGTGACAAGAATGGCCTAGTGTGAGCCCAGACATCCTGTGTGCAGTGACTGGTGACCCCTGGCAACAGGGGCTGTCTGTCTGATAAAGTGCTATGGCTGTTGCTGTCCACGCCGCTGACATTAAACACATCAAAACACCTGAGACCTTCAGCGCAAGGCTTTCAGACCCAGCAGTCTGTGCGTGCCAGATAAAACACAGCGCAGGCCAAATAACACTGTTAAAGCTGAAAAAAAATACTGATGAAGATGTGTACACACACACACACACACACACACGTATATACACCTTTCTGTGTTTGCTTCTAGATTTTATTATTCATGCGAGCACGGACCTACCACAGCTTTCTCTCATGGTGAGTCCCGTTTGTGGCTTGCACCCATGGGTCTTTCACCTGCTAGCTTGAGAGTTAGTGATGCTGTCAGTCATGGCAGTGGGCGTCTTAAACTTTGTTTCACATATGAGGCCTCGGTGTGAGCTTCCAGGTACTCACACGCAGTTACCTAGGTTCCAACAAATGTGCATGCAGCACTGTGATCTAAACAATTAGCGCATATCACAGCAGTTTGGTACACAGCAGAAATCTGCCGTTTTTCTCTGCTGACGACCAACGAGTCATTTTTCCACCCTCGCTGCAGACTCCCTGACTTTTTATCCTGCCAGATACAGGCAAAGGCTTCTGATCTCCCCAAGACATTGTTTTTACGGAGGGCTTTCACGCCGCCCTCCCCTGGCAGACAGTGAGATTACACAGTGATTATAAGCAACTCAATATTGTATGACAGCCTCTTCCACTTGAGGGACTTACAATCATGTTTCATTAATTCAGCTTGAATGAAGCCTCATTTCAAGCATAGAGGAGCTTACGATTTATGTGAAATTAATAACATAACAGATGTCTTCAGAATATCCTAACTCTGGTATAAATAAGGGAAATCAGATTTTTTCAAAAATGCATTAATAAATAAACATTTTGGACCTGCATAAAACCAGGTTTACAGGGGTAGTACCTACAAGTTCAAGAGCTCTTCACTTACATCATACATTGTAAGGTACCAGAGGGGGTGTCAAGTGACAGATTTGTATCAAATATACTTATTTAACACTGTCTCTCGGCTTTAATGCTGGCAAGCCATAGCAATGATCGTGTTGGATATTTCAATAGGATGTAATCACCCGGGGATCTTGCTGAAACATGGTATGCATCAGAGCTTTCCTTTTTTTAATTTTCATGAGTTGCCATTACTTCTCATCTATTCTTTTCTTCTGTAACAAAATGCATCTGTGTTTCGAAAATGTCTCACGCACTTTGTTCAAGCTCAGGGAGCCCTACACAAGATAGCCTCAGGCCAGAACCGCTGTACTCCCTTTCCCTTTTGTATGCACTGTCTCTCTGCATAGACTAAATATGGGGACAAGAGCTTCACAGCCTACTGTCTTGCATGGTGCTGCCCTCCCCAGGTACTCCACCAGCGCAGCTCAGACAGAGGCAGTGGGGAGACAGCATTTCTCGCTTCAAAGAGGGGAAAAAGATAAATCATTCAGGTTGGGCTTTTGTTCCAATATGCCACAGAGCTGCGATCACAATCCCTTTTTCCACTCTCTTTGTTTTCAAACTAAAGCGTCTGGATGTGACAGTGAATCTGACTTCCTCTGCAGGTTGTTTATGCAGCTCAATCACTATAATTCTTCAAATTTGAAATGACACCATTGACGTGCTCACTTTTAGAAAAATTGAGCTGTGAGAACATCTTGTGCAAAGATTGGCCACTTGTCATTTAAGAAACAAGTATAAACACACACATGTGCACACATATATTACCAAATACTTAAATATACAGATATATACTGCGGATAAACTGCTATTTTAAACTGTACAATAAAGGCAATAGAGTGACAGAATAATAAGTGCAAGCTCTAAGATGAAATGTGATTAAAATATGATTAATAGAAGTTAAACTGACAAACTGACAATGATCACTGTTATTTTTGAAGCTACAGACATTGATTTACTCTGTAATTAATTTAATCACATTTATTCTGCTCCACTAAGTCAGCTGAACCATGAATTCAACTTTTTGTCATCCTTACTGAAGGGCCTGTATTTATTCCTGCTCTCAGTCACTGATGTGAGCCCTGTGTACGTCTTTGTCAGGCAAAGCTGCAGAACTCCTGTCTATGCCAGCCTGCCATCCAGCCTGGTTAAGTCGTTTAAAAGAATACAATGCAAACAGAAAAAACAATAAAGGAATATCTGAGTTATTAAATTGGATATTGCGGTAATGCATAATCTAACTTCATCTCAATGGATCTGATGGAAATTCTTTGTTTAGCCAGAGAGAGCTGAGGCACTCTAATAATTGAAAAACCAATTCAAATTTATATGAGAGCCGGGTCTATGCAAAAGTGGGCGGATGGAAGAATGAGGTGTACGGGTGCATTAATCTTTATAACATTATTATTTTTTCTTCATTTCTAGAATAACAATTGTCTGCTGCATAATAGGATCAAAGTGAGTTTGCTAATAATGTCTGAAGAAGAAGGGGCTTACAGTATGTCAGTCAAACACTTTCTAATGGTGTCTAATTCAGTCTGAACTCAGCAACCCTTTGCACTGCTCGCTCTGCTTTACACATCAATGGGCACAGTGGCCCTCCAGCTCCTGCCGAGAACACAGTGAGTCAGAATAAAACACAGCATTGTGCTAAACTGTCTTTAATCTATTCACTGTTAGGGCTCGGCTAATGTTCAGTGTTTCTGTTTTATGATTACATGCAGACAACAACTAGTACAACTCTTAACATTCACTGTACATCCGTGCTACATCGCACCATCATACCACGGAGGTTGTAAGGAGAAGGCACTTAAAAGAACCAAAGCCCTTTTGCATGCACAAATTAAAATTTTTATCCTTGATTGACATCCAGATTTTGCAGGTCATGGAGGTGAGAGAGAGGGAGGTTAGGAGATTTGGGGCAGGTGGTGGGGGGATGAAAGTGTATCAATGTGACATGATGTTAATTTACTAATAAATAGGGGAAGGAAGGTAACAGGGGTTCCAGAAGAGGGAAAGTGCTCCTGCTTATGGCCCCTGGGGTGATGTGTGGAGAGACATGGAGCCCAGAAGCTCTGGCCACTTGCCAGCGCTAACTGTACTTCTCCCACTCCTCCCTGCTGAGAGAACATCCATCTCCCTCCCCAACCTGACACTCCGTTTATTCCCACATTCATTTGTCATGTCCCCAATCAGCTGGATGAATAGAAAGACTGTGACCATGATGGATGGTCATTCTAATTAAGACCAAAAAAAAAATAAAAAAATCTACACTCAACTTGCTCAAGATGCTATTTTCTTTTTTTCACTCTTTCTGTTTATCTAATAAGAGGGTATCCCTATCTTTGTTTTCCCTGCTGGTGGTGAGTGATGGCCTTTACAGTCAGTGTCAGTCAGCTGTAGGTCATCTGACAGGAGAGAGAGAGAGACAGAGAGGCGAGATGGGGAGTGGGGGGCAGCTGAAGTAACTGTGGACCCAGGACGCTTTTGTTTGTTTGTTTGCTGTGTTTAAAACAAAGAGCGCATGGCATTGAGAATTCCATCTGAAGGAACTCCCCTCAGAGATTAGTTATTCAAAGGCATGCAAATGACATTGCCATGTGCTGGTTTACAAGGGGGTTGTGTTCATTTTGGATCTGCTTAATTGCTTCATTTCTAAAATAACTTCTCTGTTGTTTACCAGCACAATACAGATAAAGGCTGTGTACAGCAGAGCTGTAGCACATTTGATGCATCCTTTTTTTGCATTGTGTGTGCATTATTTTGCTTGTTGGTCTACAATACATTCATCAAAAATTCAGAGGCAGCTTTTTAAAATACAGTATGATGTGGGTGAGGTCCTTTTGACAGCAGTATTGCAAGCACAAAAAATGGAAACACTTAAATAAAAGAGCAGAAACACATCTTGAACCTCTAAACATTATACACAAATCACCTCAGCATTATCTTTTCTGAATAAAAGATAGAAAAGTTGTAATTACGTAATTTTAAGCCCATTTACTAAAATACCTAAAATATAGAACCTATATAATATCTTAAAGCGAGAATGCACTCTGCAAGGGGAAAGTGTTTCTAAAATCAGTTCTTTAAGCTTTCTTGTTTATTTTAAGCTTGTTTGAGAAAAAAATACATTAGTTTGATTATTTACAGTCTGGAGTTTACAGGGATTGAATACATATTACGTTTTTTGACAATAGATCCTCCTAAATGTTACACACTGGATCTTTAAATATGTGATTTACAGGTAGCTTAACCACACCAAAAACATTCCACGTTAAATTACTGCTACTCTGCTAGTTACCTTTAACAGGAGGTTAGTTTTTAATCTCTACAGTAAGTACACTGAGATTCAACTCCTGCCTCATTTGGTTATGTGGAATATCTCAGTGAATTACCGAGATGTCAGTTATCAAAAACCGAAAAATCTGATCTACTAAAACTAGCCTTAAACCTTTAGTTTTAGTTTTAAAGCCTTATATAGCCTGCTTATTTTAGCTGTGTTGTTGGCTGTTTCTTTGTGGCAGAGTGAAATAAATGCAACAGTAGGTTACAGATAGCCCAGAGATGACCAAACTGTAGTCACAGCAACTTTAGCTGCTTCTGCGTTTTGGTCTGGTTTTCAGCTCCACTTTGTACATTTTTAAAATGCTGTTGTCATGGAAATTATACATTTGGCAAAATATGTTTCATATAGTAAACATGGGAGAAAGACAGATTCAGGTCTTAACTCAATTTTGACCAAACTGCATCTTGCCTTTGTAGTGCTGTATTGTTGTCAGTTAACCACCAAAAAAATAAATAAAAAATATATAACATCCACATTTTCAAAGCCAAGTCAGATAAAAAATAAGGGGATGTGAATGTGTGTCATTATGCATGAGATTACATGGAGAAAATGATAGTCAATGGACATAATCCAGGGGAGGAAGTCCAGCAGCACTTGTGTCGTGGGGAGTTAATCACATTGGTTAGGTGCAGAAAGGCTGGATTGAATTACAAGAAAGCAACAAATCTGTGGAAGTAAGCCATGCGTGACATTCCTGCACTCCTTTTAAACATGCAATGCTGGCAGGGTCCTCAGCATTTTAAAATCATTGAAAAGAATCAATTATTGTAAATGCAACAGGGGCAGTCAAGCATGTAACACATGACATATCTTTGCATTTCAGTTTGGGGAGCCTAAAGCAGCATTTGGACTATCTATTGTGAGATTCTGTAGGGTAGCCAACATTATTCTGAACTGATATCTGTAATACGTAGCACATACATCCCCTCAGCGATGTTAGATACATTTCTAATGCATCTTTTGTGAAAGACTAATATCAGCCAACAAAGAGCACCAGATTTGTTATATCTGATACAAAATAACAAACGGCCACATAGTGATTTATTCAGCTGTCATAGCTGGTTAAATGGTTGCCAATTTAATAAAAAAAATGACTGATGCTACTGTAGTTTGTGACACCTACAGAAAGACATAGTTTACTTTGAGTAAGCAGTATTTTATTTTTTAACAATCAATGAATGGCACGTTGTAGCATGTCTTCAGACCAAAGTCTTTGAAAGTCTGTGAAAACTAGTGTGAAAACAGCGTATTCTGGATCACTGTCCTCAGCTAAGCCTTTCAAAATAACCCCAATATTGCCCAAATATTCTTATTATGTACATCACATAACCTGCTTTACTTCCAATCAGCCCAGAAGCCTTACTTCAGCTTTATATCAGCAGTAACATGCCTAATCCCATGTTAAACGTAATAACATATAATAAAAGTGAAAAATAAACATCATCTGGTGGTCAAGGCCTAAATCTCTTTTCCATGTCCGTCCTGAGTGGACAAGCAATGTTATTTATTGTGAAACAAGGCGGGGACAAGGATCAGAGCTCTTCTTTGGGCACCATCTGAGGACTGAACCACTGTTTTCGCATCATATCCCAGTGTATACAAGCTGTAAACCTACACTGGTATGGCCTTGGCCCTTTGTTAACACTTGTATATTGGTCCTTCTCTTGATCAGACATACTCACAAATATTGATCGCAACAAATTTTTTGACATTGTCCACATTGCCAGAACAGCAACCTTGAGAAAATAAGAGGTAATGCAGAAGAGGATTGCTTGTCTAGCTCTGTCTGTGTTTCGGAATGACATCCCCCCTCCTCAGTGCCTGTGTATGCTCATGCTGGCTGTTCTTGTTTGAGGGGCATTGCTTGATCATTCATTATTAGCTCACATCTGTCAAACCAAACAATGAATAGACTGCTCAAAATTGATGACTATATAGAAGTGCATATGAGCAAAAAGGCTTTCATTTAGTGCCCTTCTCTCCATGTAGGAGGTGACAGCCATGATGGATATGACACTATACACCAGATTTATCTTGGAAATGGAATAATTATGCACTTAATGCATGACTGGTGGTCTGCATTTATACTGATAGCTAACAGGCTAGGCAGCAGGATAAGCAGAGGGGGTTGGACAGTAAAATCCCTGAGGCTTTATTGCCTTGGGCCCCATTGGAAATCTTTAACTACTGGAAAATACATTTTCTTTGGTCAAGGTTAAGATACAAGTCTACATATGCCAAGTGACACTCTGACAGTGTCACCTCCACAGGGACGGCCAGCTCATTGCAAGGTGACCTTAGAACAGCTAATGGTGACTAATACTCCTGTAGAAGGAAGCTAAGGGTCATAACACGCCACACCACTTACAGAAAGAACGATACAGAGACACCAGCTAACACGATCAATATGCTGCATTACATATTCCTCCATCTTTCTTTGTTCCTCTCTACAAGATCAGACACGGAGACACATAATGTAGAAATAATGTAGATTTCATCCAATCTCCTGTGAAGGCAGAACACAAACACCTGGCATGTAAATGCTCACTGTTTCAAAAGAACGACTTTCCATTACAAGTTCTCAGTTTGGCTGTTGCTCAGGGAACTGAACAAACAGCTTTACATGCAGCGCTGCCTTTATAATTGAATGTGCATTTCCCAGACATCAAAATGATCTGAATGTTGCGGTGGAGGCCTCTCTCTTCATTTTACCTCAGCCTAACTTCAGACAGGGATTCTCTTCTTATACCATGGGGGGAGGATGGAATCCCTCAGTAGTGTCGCTGAGTGTTTTGTGTAACACTAGACAAATAATCCTTCCCTCTCAGAGGCGTGAATGTATTTTACAGGTATCCGTCATCCAAGTGTCAATCCTGCCGGCAGATTTCACACGCCACTGGCACCACCGCACCTCTGCCTGCTCGCTTCCTGATTGCATAAATACTCCCAGTGACACAGTGGACTGCATCCAATTCCACACCTGCTCAGACATCTCAGGCTGCACATGCACAAGTCATGAGGGAGAGGAATCAAAAAAATATTAACTAATAAACACAGAGCACCAGTTAAGGACAGGGTGAGGGGTGACTTCTCAACTGCTGAACTTGTGAGGTTCTTCTAGAATTGTTCTTTTTTTAGAAATATGTCATTTGCGAAAAGGGTCATCAGAGTGTCTAATAGCTCATATTAGCTAAATACTCTGTGTCTCCACACCTCAAAGACAGCTACTCTGTGATGAAAGTCATTGTGGTCATTAGCCTTGCATTTCTTTAATAATAAATTCCCAGAGGCTTAGTATGATTACACTGTTGTGCTGAGGCCCTTTGAAAAGCCACAAATCCACCCTGGCGCTAAGCTATGTACAACAAATGTTACAATGCCAAATTCTAGGTACAGGATGATGAACAGCAGCTGAATGGGAAAAGGGTTCAGATCCATCTGGCGGGGTCCTATTCATTCCTGTTCCTGTGGTTTTAGAAGTGTGCGGTGGTGGTGCGCTGCCGTGCCTTTGATCAGCTGATGGAGTCAATGCCGCTCTCCTCAGCCCTGTGGCACGGGGGTTTACCTGCTGCTAAGTCAGGTATCACAGCCGGGGACCGAGCACCTTAAAGAGGCTTTAACCCTCTTCTGGATCAGGCTGACATGATTCATGTGGGCTGGGTGTGGATTTGTGTCCCTGCTGTGGCACAGCGTCTTTCATGTCAGGCTGTTTATGAGAATATGGAGATGGGTTTTGCGTGCTTGCGGGTGTTCCTTAAAGCAGCGATACGACCTCAGGCTGGGCTTGATCCCTGACGAGTCAGAATCTACCTCTCGATGAATCTCTTGTAGCACACTTAATACCCATAAGAACATGGTGCACAAGGCCCCTCATCTTGGTAACAGAAAAGAATTTGAGAGCAGATTAATATTATGAACAGTAATATTCCCCCGGCGGCATCTGCATGCGCCAGGGATTACAGGGCTCTGGGGTGATTACCGGCAGGGGAAGAGGGGTTACAAGTCCAAAAAACTTTTCATCTTCACCCAGGGCACAAGAGCACACACATAGAAAGACATATAAACACACAATAATAGAGCGTCTGTAGGTGTGCATGTCTGCTTAAATCTGTGCCTTGTTATATTCATCACAGAAATATATTTCTTTAGATAGGCACTGTGTCATGATGCATGGATCACATTTTCTTATATACTCACTTTCTGCCCCATATCTTACTTTTACGTATCATTTCAAGATGAAAGCCAAAATTCTGCAAGTACACACATAAATTAATAAACATATCAGACTGCATTACATTAGGTCTAACCTGTGCTGTAAGTTAAAGTCTGTCTTTTTTTTTGTGCACATTATTAATCATATGAATTACCCCAGTATATCCAATCTTTACTTTGAGTATTTAATCTTTTTCTTTTCTCCCTGATGTGTGAGTGCACTATTAGTTTAGTGAATTAAGAAAGGAAGCATACAAGGCAAAGGGTAGCAAAGCTAATCTCCCATAGGACGGCATCAGACTTCCCTCAGGGTTTTATGTCCGGCCCACTGTAGATATCAGTTTTCTGTGAGGCATGAGGACCTGCCAGGCTTAAGGCCCTGCTCACTCTAAGCCTCATTATTCCCCTTGCCACCAGGCTGACGCCAGGTCACGCGTGCAAAGCAAGCCAAGGAAATCGCCTTCAGGACTTGTCTTATGACAGAAGACTCAGCAATTTCCTCAGCACCTTTTGCGTGAGGATAAACACAAAGTCCACTTTGGCCATGTGCAACCAATAAGTTGGCCTAATGAAGGCCAGGCCGTGCAGCCAAAGGGGGGCTAGAAAGGGCTGAAACGGGTCTCTCATGTCTGAAATTATCCAGCGGAAAGTGGTCTGACACGCTGTTCTGCTGCTAGGTGGTGGCGTGAAAGAAAAGAAACAACACTGTTTCCATTTAGAGTTAAGTCAGAATCACAGTGCGCCAGAGATTGCACACATTTGTGAGGGAAAAACAGCAGGATATTTCCCTTCTTTAGACTCTAATGTTGACTTTGTAGATTCCACAAGGTCTCAGGGATTGAGTAGAGGAAGGAAGGCAAGGGGCACTGCAGTATGCCGCCATGCAGCGTCTGAGTTTGTCAGCAGCTCATAAGCCTGAAGTTCAAAGAGCAATCTGATAGAAAAGCTGTCTTGGCAGTGGTTTCCTCCCGTGTGTTTGCCAGCAGACTGCTTCCGTCGGACTGCACCCAGTAGTCATCAATTAGAAAACTGAAGGGTGCCATCCACACACAAGCACAGCCACTCTTTGGGTGTGAGTTGAGCAGACAGCATTGCTGAAAAGATTTCAGGGCTACAATCATACGGGACCAATAAACAACAATGTTTCGTGATATGTGCTTTCAGTTTAAAACATTCCTGGCTGTTTTCAGTTTGAACTTACTCAGCAAAACAGTTCTACTAGTAAAATGTGATCAATGTGATCTGCTGCAAACTAAACAAAAAGCAGTTTTGACATCTGCAAATGGAAGGGAATAATTCTGCATACACACAAAAGTTGCAAATGAATACAGAAACAGAAGATGGGATACAGTTCATAATTGTCCAAAAGAAGCATGTATTAAAATAACTATTTGTCATTTTTCCCCCCCAAATTTATTCATTCTTAACACACAGCACATTGTTTTCGCAAAAACTAAATGATTTGATTTTGATTGATCACTGGCACAAGGGGGATATCCCACCAGGCATACTGTATATAATGTCAGGGTAGGGGCTCTAATGTAAGAAAACCAAATTCAAGATGTAAATATTTTTTCTTGTTTTAGAAGAATCAAAATGGTTATATCTGTAAACACTTGACAAATGTTTAAAGTGGATGGATCAACCAATGTGTGATTGGAAAAATGTCAGCTTCATTGATGTCTGAAGGCAAGATTGAGTCTACCAAATCTGCCAGGAAATAATACTGAAAATTATTATTTTTTAAAGTTCTATAGTAATGCCGGAAAATGCTAAGATTTTATGTTGCTATAGTAAATTGTCTTAGATTTACACACAGTATATATATATAGTGACAAATCCACTGTGAATTATCACCCAACTCTGCAGGTCCTATGGAGTATTTTAGCTTCTTTCACATTGTCTTGGGTTTTTAGCTGACAAATCAACTGAGTTTCTCTCACTGCTCTTATTGGCATCCTTTCCAGCTGCAGAAAGAAGCAGCCAAAAAGCTGGAAACCTATTGTACGCTACCTGCCCACCACCAAACAGCAGACAGGCAAAGCTAGCAACTAGCTAGTGAACATGGTGGAGTATATAGCAACTAAATAGCCAGATATTTCCCCCAGGAGTTGGCAGAAACCAAATCACCAAGTTTGCCATATCAACTTAAAAGGTGGTAATATGTCCTTGTGTTCACAGCTTTTTCCAAGATGGCGTGGGTCCAGATGCCACCTGTGTCTCTCTATCTCTTTTATTTTATTTGTTTATTTATTTTATTATATTTATTTACTGATTATATTGTTTTTTTAATTGATTAATTTTATATTCTTTCATAGTAACTGAGCATTCCCTTCATTTCACTGCATGTGAAAAAAAATAAAAACCCTGAACCTTGAACCTTGAACCTTGCTTGTCTCTGCTGCCCCCGAGTGGCAAAAGAAAATCAGTTATTGCAGGTACGAGGTGTCAAGTATATTTCAATTTCATTAGTGATGTTTAAACTGGTTGAAAATAAAGAAAGAAAGCCAACAATTCTAAAATAAAATAAATAGCACAAATGTTCTTATATGCCGTGATTTAAAAGACAAAGACCTTCACCGTGTTTCTCTGTCACAAATTGCTTTTGGAGATTCAGCAGAATCTCAAGCCTGCAACAGCAGCATGTAAGAAAAAAAACTGGCAAATGATCCTTAGACCTTTTACCTAAATATCATTTAAAATTTTGTGTAAGGAAACATCCCTATTCATAATGCTTGAAATTTATCATTATTGGGATAATGCGTTGGATGAATTACTTTGCAAATGGCAGACGCCTGGAGGGTGACCTGTGACAATTCCATACAACACCTCCTCAGAGCTGAAGGAATTCATTTTCATCTCCCACTGGCTGTCTTAATCACCATGTTTCATTGTGACAAAGAGTTCACTGTGGCTGCTCACATTTCAAGAATTGGACTTTAAATAGGTTTCACTGCTGTCCAGCAACATTCTTCATGAGTAGTAACAATGATTTTAAACAAATTCAGTCAGACTTCTCGATCAAAACAGCATCAGTGACGGTTCACTCTCTATATTATCCTGTTTTGGGGGGACAGCCTATTACTTGTGAAGACCGGGTTTTAGAGACTACAGAGGTGACAATCAACATCACAAAGACCATATAACCTTTACAATATGTCATAATGTATCAATCACAGCTGACTATGTGAAAGGTTGACAGGATTAGCAAACCATCTGTTTCAGATCTGGGGCTTATTTAATCCCCTGATCTTCAATTGACAAGTTTCATATCTGCAATGGAATATACAGATTTAAAAAAAAAAAAAAAAGGATTTTGCAAAAACATTGCATATTATAGACATTGTTAGCTGACTGTACTTAGGGAATAACATCAAATAAGATATCATCACTTGTATTTAGTTAAACATTATGCACAAACAGATTTCAGCATTAACTAAAACACAGAAAAGACCAGCTTTGTTGCTCCATGTTGCTTAAATGACAATAGTTCTGGGGTTAGAGATGGATGGAAACTGTGGGTAGCAGTAAAAGAAGTAATATAAGTGCAAGAGCACGGGTGCTGTAGAAATCAATACCCCATTGCATTTGCATTGCTTTGATCATGTACAGCAGGACCAGGAGATTAAGTAATACAGATTCTGCCTGACAGGCCGATCATTAACACTAGTTTGCAATCTGTCTGTGAATCCACTCGTCCTGCCTAACGCCTTGGGAAAGACAAGTATTCTACATAAGTGAATTTAGGAGGGCACATGTAAGACAGAGGCTATAACAGGCCGAACAGCGTGCTAGGTGAGTGTTGTCTCAGTAAATCATCGTCTGACTTCAATCACACCTAACCTAGAGCCACTTAAGTAAAGAAAGAGGTGTAGGTGAGATCAAATGCTGCAATTTCCTGGAAAAATAATCATCAGATCTTTGTAGCTGAGGATGGATGGAATTTGGGTCAACAGTGACGTTGTCAGAGGTCAACCTTTGCCCTTTGTCTCTCCAGCCAAACAGGTCTCCGTATCCCCCTGGTTCACCCTCCTCCCTTGAATCCAGTCAAGGGTCATTCTGCTTAAATGATTTAGCACACTGATCCAAGGACACAAAATACTATTTCATATGTCACTGATATTCACAAGGCTCTACATGTGACTTTCTGGTCACAGTCTGCCCCCTTTTGCTTAGTCTGAATGCACGCACGCACACACACACACAGACACACAGACACGCACACATGCAATGATAATATGGAATAAATCTGGTCTCAATGTGGCCCAGTTGTGGAAATCACTGTCCCTGATACATTACAAAGATCTGAAATATAATGTGGTGGATTATGCTTTGATATCAGCTCATACTTACTATTGTGTGTTAGGGAAAAACACCTGCCCTCTATCCCAATAGGATCAGCGGATTAATCTTGGTGAGACGTAAAACACACAGATGGTCAGACAGGAAAAATTAGAAAAATATGCAATATGAATACATTTGTCTTGCGTAATATCAAATATGATTCATCTATCACGGAGATAATGGCTTGATGCATTGGTGTACTTAGCAAAGAGACAAAGTTAATTTCTTTATAGGCCAAATATTCCTACCAAGATCTCCCACGTAATAAAAATGATTCAATGGGGAATATTATATAAATTAAATGTAAGCCATCTATCTGGTTTGCATAGTAATAGCAATACCTTGTGCACTGATTCATTTCTAGTCACATTTCAATACTGCAAACACAATGCACTCAGGAAGATATGTTACCGCCTGCCATGTGTTATATATTATTTTATACAGCAATAAATACACTCTGGTGGAAAATCAAACAGCGACCAGCAGATTACTCTCCTTTTGCTATTTCTTTTAAGGGTAAGGTAAAGCACAAGAGCCCGTTGCATGAGTGTCACCCATCAGACGTCTGACTTTGTTGTTTTTTAGGATGAAGAGAGAAAGGTGATATGGTAATTTGGAGCAGCACGATCGCTGCTCCCCAATGGCCAGTGGGCCTCAGCTTCCTGACAAAGGTCTTTTTCAATATCCTGCAAACAGGGACAGCGGCGGCGTGCATGCTATCCGGTACTTAAAACGCAGGGGGCCTATGGGCTGCAGACACGGCCCTACAAGACTCAGATCACAGGTAGCAGCAATAGGAGGAGGCATGGCTTCCATGGCCAGAACACAGGCTCATACATTGGCACACCTCTGCTGCTTGCTACATCTCACAACAAAGCTGTTTTCATGCAACACAGTCTAGACACTGGACTCATGGTTAAACAGGCCATTACTAATGCTAGGAGTGCATAGACAGTAATACAACTCCCATTTTAGTCAATACATTTTTTTTTTATTGACCTCTCCCCAGCTACCAAAGAATAACAGCAACATCAGCTAGTGTCACAGTGACTCACGCTATGGCAGATACAAGAAACTGAGCTTTGAAGGCTCACAATCTTAGTGCCTTATAATATGAATATGTTCCCAATCAATCCCTGCAAATATGTAATGGTTATTGTTTGCTAAAATGCATATTTCAACAGGAAAAAAACAACACACTGGTTGAGCTGTGCTATCAGAGGTTTATACTAGATAGAGAGTCTGGTGTGTTTCTAGGAAGCCTGTAGGGTACTTACTGGAGCAAAAAAATGTAATCCAACCCTTTCTCACCAACAGGGTGACTAGAGGTCAAACAGAAAAAAGAGAAAACTTTATTGAATCATGCTTCCTCGCCTTCAGAGGTGACATCGAGCTTGTTATTGACAGGGAATAGGAAATTCACTTTTGTCTGGAATTTGTGATGGTGGGCCCAAACCATAATAGTGAATGACCTATTGAGCTTTGAAGGCATTACTGTTATCCTCTAGGAAGCAGGTTCAGTAAGATGACTGTGGGGATTTGTTTGAGCCACTTCAAATGTGACTTGTGTTTGAATGTAGGGGGGGATGAAGTAAAAAAAAAAATGAAGTCCATCTGTTGAAATTTGTTGTTTTAAGTAAAGTAGGTATGCCAAAACATAAATCAAATCAAATCAAATTCACCCTGTTAGTCCGTTTGCATGCTGTAATCAGATTAAAGGTGCTTACCCGGGTATACACTTTCTCTGAAAGTTCTGTCCAAAGGGACATGATGTTCGAGACCTCACCTGACTGACTGTGCAGCATATTCCCAAAACTTTCGTATTTATTAAACTGAAATGATAACCTGAGTTTGAAACTGTTCTTGGCTGGCAAGAAAAGGAGGACACACTGCATGGCAATTGAATATGTCAAAAGGAGGCTAGGCAGTTTTAAAGCTGAAGGAGCCAGGCCTGGCTGCCTTTCTACTTTTAATGAGTGAAAGGAGATAATAGTGAATCGGATTTCCCGAAGGGTCTCTGTTGTTTTGGAAACACTATTCTCATTCTGTTTTAATTGATGATTACTTATCTGCTGATTGTTTTTTCATTCTTAATCAAACTCCAAGGGAGGGAGAAAAAAAAATCACCATTAGCATAAAAAACTGGTGTTAATGTATGACCTATGGCTGAGGTGGGACCCTCAGATTATAAAACAAACTATTTTCGGATGAATTGTGGAGGTAAAGTAATAATTATTGTTTTTTTGTGTAAAAGCAACTAGTAGACAGACAGAAGCTTCCGAAGCCGACATGTGCAAACAACATAATAGCTCATCTGCGGCACAGCTCTCAGGACTGTCAAGAGCAGCAGACAGACGGCAGCATTTCAACACTCCTTTCACTCACTTGCATCATGCAGTATTTCATTTTCATCCAACAATCCAGGTACCGATGTTCCTGACTTATCAAGGCTATCCATTTACGATGACGGCCAAATCAGATCACTGCTGAAAAATTCATCCCCAAGTGTCAGCCTGCATGCGCAAAACACGCAAGAGCCACGGCACTCCAAAAATACCACGGTGAATATTTCAGAGATACTAAAAGCAATCCGAGGCAGACATTTATATTTCATCTTCATGTACCTCAAGATATCTTTGAGGGTAATTTGTTTTTGATGTGAGAAAGGCATCAATATTTGAATTTCTTAAAAGATCAGACTAACAGGCCAATAATGTCTCCATCAGGAAACATAGCAAGCACAAACAAGCTGTTTCGCTGTCCTGAGTTGTGATAACTAAAACTCACGAGTCCTGAGGATATTTAGGAAATGTATTTAATTGCAGAGGTCCTGTAACTGGCACATACTCTGATCACAGAGACTTTCTTTGACTGCAAACTTAAATATAAGTGCACTTACAAGAAACAAGGCAGGGAAGATACAAAAGAAATCTCAGAATTAAGAAATTGAGAATCAAAAACAGAGATATACTGGGAGAGGAAAAAGAACGAAAAACATTGTGCTGAAAGAGAGTACAAACTGTGAAGTGCTGTAGTGGGGTCAGCCCTCCCCTGTCTTGCTTATTCCCATCTGCTGTTGCCAGCCTCTGCCACAGAGTGGTGCCGACACCGCTGTCTTGGAGTGAGGCAGGGCCAGCCCCGTGTCCTATAAACACACACAAATCATTTACATGCTGTACTCATCAAAGGCAACTCTTCCTCATCTCCACCGAGATTTGCTGCTGATCTGAGCTTCCAATATTGCATCTCAGAGCGTTGCGGCTAACCTTTGCAACTGCCAAGAATGTGATTAATTTTTTAAATACAGCTGTTGACCTATTATTGAGATGGAGAGGAGCCACGAGAGACACTCATCTCCTCTCCTCTGTATAATGGAATGCATTATTGCATCAGTGTTTACAAGGCGTGCTAAAAGAGAAACAGAATGTGGGAGAAAGCATTAAATAAAGCAATTCGGCTAATGTCGCTTTGGGCCTTGTGCACACACAAAATGTCAATCAAAACCCTACAATTCTTTGATTCATTGCAGTTTGCTCTGGCAGTTGCATCTGAGAGAATAGTGGTGACACAATGTGGAACAATAATTACCCTGCAGTGTTAAAGTCCTCCAGTGTCTTGGTGCATTCATAAATAAAATATGTTCAAGATAATGGATTTATGTTCAATAATTCATCATCGGAATGTTTCAAACCGAGTGATATAATATGTGTCACAGTATTCTGTAACACAGTGCTTAGCCAAATTAAGTTATCTTGAAACAGATTTATTGACAGGGCTGTTGCTGCATTCATTTACTCAGCAACCATTGCTTAATTACTCCTGCAAAGCACATAAAACAAACAATGCCAATAGACTGATTCTAAACCACTCAGTGTCAGTATTAACTACACACCCAGGCTAACTATGTATTCAAGCCTGGACCAAACAGCACTGAACATTACACACTCTATCCTCTCTGAGCAACTCTGAGTTGGAGTGAGAGGAGAGGAGCGGATGGAGCAGCAGTGGGACTGTGATATTTGTCATTCATGACCTTGGTGCTAGCCAGCTATACAGGCAGTTTGGTTTGATGACCCTTCAGAGAATCTGTTTGGGTCCTTGCAAGAGCCAGAGGACCAGGGTGAGGGAACAGGGTGACATCCAGGGCTGCGGTCTGTTCAGCTGGACTGGGGTCAATCAGTGGGTCTGAAGATCCAGAGCCAGCTGGAGAGCCATAATACGACTGGCCTTCATGTCCAGAATGTCCCATTCCCAGTCGCAAGAGGGGGCCATGCTGGCATGCTGGAGGTATCCGCTCATCCTCATAATTAATGACATGAGTTTGTATAGTGCAGGACCAGAGCAAGCATATTGCAGCCTCGCATTAAGTCGCATATGCATTACAATGTAGAAAACTCAGAAAGCTGTTCCCACTAAAACGAAATTGTCCGTAATGAAGCTGCCGTGTATAATTTATGTGTTGCAGTGTAAATGCTGAAGTACAAATCAGCTCTACGAGTGTAAAGCATTGCACGAAACCATGATTGTGTTTAAATCAGCCATCTCAGCAACAAACAAATACAAACGGATGAGATGCACTTGCAATCAACAGCAACAAGACACACATTTTCACACAAAAGCAAACCGTATTTCATCAAAACACACACGTACACACACACACACACACACACTGTGAGACGCTTCAATCTAGACGAAGCTTAAGCATTCAAGGGAGGCAAAAAAAGAAAACAATTTACATGCAAATCAAACCTTATCATCACAATCTCTTTATGCCACTTTCGCCTGCAAAATTGCATTCATATGCACAAAGGCATTCAATTACTGTAGCTGTGGCTCAACTTTTCACATCTCAGCATTTTCTATTTGGAGAGGCAAGCCCATGTACATTTAATAGGTAGCCATTCTGTTCCCTGGCTCTGCCAGAGATCACTGAGAGTGTGTCAGTTGGAGGAGATGGCAGCATGTATCAGTGCATGAAATAAAGCTCCTGCTCCAAAGTGACAGGCCCTGGATATTGTTGGCAAATGGATGTTAAATTCACTCTGCAACCACCAGCAGCAGCCCCGGCTATGAAAAATTAACTGTACTCTGGCTAAAGGGAAGGGAAATTGCTTTGCTAGATATACCACAAAATCCTGTTTGTGAGCTATCCATCTGTCAGATGTCTTTGCAAAAAAAGTCCTTCAGCTTTCTCTATTAAGGAGTCATACTGGATTACTGTGAACAGCACATGAGAGCGGAAACAAAGAGATGTCAAAGAGAGTTACAGTAAATCCTATATCTATGCGGTACACTACCAGACAGTAAAGAAGACTGGCTTCAAGGGCTTTAGAAGAGACTAGAGATGCTAGGCGTATGTCAGCCACCAGAGGGCAGTGATGCTGAAGGCTCTTTGCTGCAACCTCAACCAACTCACTCTGTACAGTTTGTCCTGAATTTGACTCTAGTTCAGAAGGTGAGAGTCACTGTATAGTGATCTGAATTTCTGGCAGTGAATTGTTTCATGGATCATGTGATGAGTCAGTGATCTGGTTTTATGCAACACATGGTGATGACTTCACAGCAACATCCAGTACCTCCCCAGAGTTAGGCAAGGTGGAGTGGAAAAAGCAATAAAAAATAAGTAAAACTTAAAACCTGAAAAATAACATAAGTAGTTCTAATTATCAAGAGAGCATCTTCACACAGGTGTCACAGCACAGAAACACCATAAAACAACAGTTACATTCAATAAAAATAAAAGGTGAGTGAGTTTTAGGTTACTTAATGAGCAAAGAATATATATTTAAATATATGTAAAGATTTAATCTGCAAATTTTTATGCCCCAACCTGCTTGGCCCTTTTTCTTTCTTTTTCGTGTACAGTGTGAGCTTTGATTTTTCCAAGCTGTGAAAATGTTGACAGAATCTTCACTTTAATAAAGTTGTTTGCACCAAAAAAGTGTAGGTGGAAGTGGACTCAATGTAAAAAATAAAACTAAGAAAGACATAAATTAGTGTTACCAGTGTGGTTTTGGTTACACGCGGTTCACTCTGCCCTCTTTAACCTGACACTGAGGTGAATTTTCACATCCCGCCACCAGATGTCAATATACCACTTTAAATAACTTTTGGCCCGTCTACAGCTGGGTGTCTGTGTAAGTAATATACTCACTGGTGTTTTATTTACACCAAAAAATAACAGCTTTGGGACTGTTACACTAAAGGAGTTCATTAGAATGACAGAATGATTCATTATTTCATTTGATCATGTAGAAAAGGCTATCCTAGAGAAAGGGGAGATTTCCAGTTTGAGCAGGAATAATAGTTTATTTACTGGGAGTCGGGATGCGTCATAACGCCTTTTATCATGAATGGATATCAAGTGAATCACTGCGCGCACCCCTCAGTGTGCATGTTGTAGTCTACCTGCAGGCTCTAGCCCTGCCACATATCCACAATATAAAGCCAGGCAGCAACTAAAACATGCCCTTTCATCAAAACACAGAGTGCGCAGTAACACAGCAAAATAGGCAGAAAGATTGGATTTCATTACAATTTCTTTATGGCAGATGGGACATAAGTGACTCTGAGTACGTTAACTAATGCCATAGGTTAACTTAACCCAGTTGTGCCACAGTGAGGCTGGCAGCAAAGGAGACAGTTCATCAGTCTGATACAACAACGCAGCATCATGCTGACCTAAGTGTGTTTATTTATTTGTTGTTTGGAAAGCACTTTGGATCTCTGTGTCAAAAAGGTGCTATATGAATAAAGTTTTACTTGCTTACTTACTTACTTACTTAGTAACATTAGCCAAAGGATATCTGGGAAAGAATAACCTAACTATTTAAAAACTACAACTGTTGCAACATTTAGTCCTATAGAATCCGGTGTATGATAATTGCCATAAACTGACCATCCAGCACCCACAGTTATTTCCATCCACACTGCATCAGCTGTAATTTCTGGACATATCATATTTAATTCTTTTCAGTCAGTCCAAAAAAACAAGGCTGACTGGGAAGTGAATAAATGAGTAAGAATGTGTGTTTGATTGTGGACTCCCCCGCTCCTATTTCTCAACCTGGAGACTGCGCAGAAAGCTGTCGGGGGGGAAAAAGTGCGTGTGCAAGCAGAACTGAAAAAGTTCATAGAGCCGAAGTGCAGGATGTCCCGTTAAGGAGAAAAAAAAATCCTGCAGAGGAGCAGAGGCAACACAAGCTGACGGGGTGGAAAGACTGCAACCGAGAGAGAACGGCATTTACCACAGCTAAGACACAGTAAAACAGAGGAAAATGGGCTTTCCGACGATATTTAGTTGTCGTCGGACGGTTCTCAAAGTATTTTTGGTTCAGTTCATCGCTTTTCAAGCAACATATGCTGCCCCATCGCCTATTATCAGGTTTCCTGGAGACGATACCCCCAGAACAGACAAAGAAGTTGCTCTGGTAAGTTTATTGGTTGTTTTTCATAAAACTATGTAAAAGTGGGTTAAACAGCTGGGAAGTAACATTTTGAATTCTTAAAGTATAAAAACTCAAATGTTGGGGAATAGTTTGCAAATCATTATTTTTTTTATTTTATTATTTATTGCAATTACTTCATAGAAATACTTAATCCTGGATGAGTCAACCCATTTGTATGTCTGTGTTTCTCTTTTAGCACTATCTGAATAAGTTTTATGGATGCCCACAAGACAGATGTAACCTTATGGTGCTTAAGGACACCCTGAAGAAAATGCAAAAGTTCTTTGCTCTGCAAGAAACTGGAGAGATTGATGCCAAAACTGTGGATATCATGAGAAAGCCCCGCTGTGGCGTCCCAGATGTGGCCAATTACAACTTCTTCCACAGGAAACCCATGTGGCAAAAGAAAGACGTCACTTACAGGTTAGGGAATTGCTTTACCTATACCTTTTCTGGAGTAGTTTTAGATTGTCCTGCACTGGAAGTACTGGATTTTATCCTGTAAAGTATTTTATAATGGGGGTGGGTCCCAGTTCACTGTGAAAATAATGACATCATGGAAGTTTTAAGCAGTATGCCCCATAAGAAAGGTACAAAGTTATTTTAGATGCCTTGCATGGACCACATTAGGGCATCATATGATGTGTGCCAACCACAGAAAGGTAAAATAACGGTAAAATAAGTTGACCCCACCCAATTTCAGCCCATAAATCAACCCATAAGTATTGGGAAACACAACTTGGAATATGCCCGAGTCACCCCATAATGCCACAATCTAACAGTTTGAATGTCATTCCCAAAGCAGAGTTTAGTGACTGCACAAAAGTATAAATACAAAGCCAGAGTCTGTTTGCTTTGAGAGATGGACCACAGCCTGACCCACCCACCCTTCCCTCCCCTCAACTTCCAGTCCACCCCACCCCCATCCAGACAGTCACTGCAGCTCTTGCATCTTGTGTCTTGCTAACACCAGCATTCCTACACAGTATGTGTCAGGTCTTTTGTTTTCGTTCTGTTTGAGGTTTACAACAATGTGGAACTGGTTTATTTATATCAGCGGTTTTGTGTGCCTTGATCATTCCAGCCCGTCTGCCTGTGTGTTTTTTAAGGAAGACTGCAAGCCAAAGACAATAACAACTAAGAGATCTTAGACTGCTTTTAGGAAAGGACTATAACAGGGTTTGTGGCTCAACAGTGTTTCAGAAGCATTTTCACCAGAGGATTCACAGACTGTTATTGGCATGGTGTAGACGGATTGTTTTCCATGATGTGGAGTAGAGAAAATTTGATCTTATGATATTTCTACATGCTTTTCCAAACATGACACCACCACTATTCTGATTACTTACTTATTGACTCTGTTAACTCTGCAGAATCCTCGGATACACTCCCGATCTGGATGAGGAGGTCATAAATGATGCTTTCTTCAGAGCCTTCAAAGTATGGAGTGACGTCACCCCGCTCTCATTTACCCGCCTCATGGACGGAGAGGCTGACATCATGATTAATTTTGGCCGCAATGGTAATGCATGTATATAGACAACAGACAGTATATACATACTGTATTTATAAATAACTATAGTAATAAGTGTAATGAGTTGAGCTATCGACAGGTTATCTCTATATTTTTGGGCAGTACAGTCAGTATCTATGAACAGGTGGCACTTTGTTGTGTGAGAAACCTGGCACCACTTCTTGGATTAATATTGTGTATGCCTGCCAGTCAAATTCCATCAACAAATTAGATTTATTTTATATTAAAATATCCCATTTGCCCTAAAAAAAACATGCTTACTGAAGCTATCATCTGTCATCGTTGTCTCAATTCTGATCTCCTGCCTTGGGATATGGTAAACAGTAGTGCATGTATGCTTACTTAATGAGGCACAGGAATGGTATTGTACGTTAAAATTCAAAGATTTTCTCCCCAAGGACTGTTTATGCACTCTAAGAACTAAGTCATGATTATATGAAGTTGCCTCCCACTACCAAGACGAGTTAGGAAAGAGTTGAACAGAAGTTCACTGCCTTGTTGACTAATGGTGAAGGAGCAATAACCCATGTTATTACAGTGACTCATGCGGCACATCGCCAACCTATATTTTAGAAACACTAAAATAATTAGAACTGTGGTGTTCACACGGGCAATTCTGTTCATTCCCACTAAAACAACCATTTGATATTTACTCACTGGATATTTATTCAGTGTCACAATATTGTTCTGTCTAGCCATAGCTGACCTTATGAGAAATTATGCTGGAACACAAACAAAAACCAACCACTTCAGAAGATGTGAAACTCTTGTTTTAGGGACATTAGAATAGAAGAAGAATATTTTGATGTTTTATTGTGTACAACTATTATTTTCTAGTTTTTTTTATTTTCTCTTGAAACTAGCTACCTAATAGCTTCACAGTTGTACCAGTTGTGCCTGTTTAAATAAAGAAAACGACTTCTTAATTTTTAATTAAAGATTATTAAAATAAAATAAAAAAATGTAATTGTTAATATTGAATGATGTCATCAACAGAGCATGGAGATGGTTACCCCTTCGACGGCAAAGATGGCCTCTTGGCTCATGCTTTCGCTCCAGGGCCAGGAATTGGGGGAGACTCCCATTTTGATGATGATGAGCAGTGGACGCTGGGAGACGGCCAAGGTAATGGGGAAACACTATTTCCTAAAACTAAAAGCATATTGCAGAAGCTCCACCATTCCCCACTACAACTGTGATTTGAGCAGTAATAGCATAAAATTTGTGTCAATTTGTCTTAACATGCATCACCAATTAGGTGGATTTTACATGTCTAGTGTTTTATTCAAAACAAATGGTAGGTACCACTACAGGTGACATTAAAAACATTGGTGAGATGACCTACACAGATTTTGACATTGATAATACATAATACATTTGACTTTTAGATACTTTGTTTCGATTTTCTTAACTTTATCTGAACTTTCTGGCACTCGATATGACGAACCTCAGCCATCTGGAAGCTGAATAGAAAAAAGAAACTCTCTATTGTACGCATTTGTATTTGCACGCATTGACCCAGATAGTTTTATGTTTCCTATTACTCAGATCCTCTTGTCTGAATTCATCATTTGTGCAGAACTTATTTCCCTCTCTCAAGTCTCACAAAAACCTAGATCGAGCTGTTTTCTTATTCTTTCTGTGCGTTTGCAAGTTATACCCCATTTACTATAATTCATCATATGTGCTTTACTTTTAAACTGTGCTGACTGTTTTTTGAGAGCCTACTTTTTAAATGTCTTCCCATAGTCTAGGTAGCCACTTTGGTTCCATTTAGTTTAAAACAGTATTAAAGTTTACTTGCAGGAACTTGCTTGCTTCAGATAGGCAGTCTATCACATTGAACAGCATGTCACTTTTAAAATTGTTTGGGGAAAAAATGGATGACAATAATATAATATTTAAAAGGTTTTTCCTTGTTAAAATGTGTCATATAATCATTGATCTTTTCAACAGTGGTGAAGGTGAAGTTTGGCAATGCTGATGGAGAGTTCTGTAAATTCCCCTTCCTGTTCATGGGCACCGAGTACAACAGCTGTACCTCTCAGGGCCGTGACGATGGCTTCCTGTGGTGCTCAACTACCTACAACTTTGATGAAGATGGCAAATATGGCTTCTGCCCCCATGAGTGTAAGTGTGCCCTGTGGTTCTTTTTTTGACATAACAATGTGGCACATTTCACTACAGTATCTGCACAGATTTGGCATCTCATGGCCCCACTTGACCTCAGCAACACTGGTGTCATGCCTTACTTGCATCTTGCTGAACTGAAACTGAAGCACTTATTTCTATACTGGCAACGTATTACTTTATATCAGATTACTGCTATATTCAAAGCTGTTCTGCTGATTTTGGACAGAAAGAAAGTAGGTTGAACAGTATGCCAGGAAAGTGTTGTTTTCTGTTTGGAGTGGATTATGGAATATTTCTTTTCCAACTCTCTGCCCCACTTTAGAACACTGGGCTTTGTTAAACATTTTGTTTATCTGTGTTATGTTGCTGTCCATGGTACTAACATGATCGCATGCTTGTTATATCGAAGTGCCAAAGTACACATGTACTAAGTTGTTTTAGATGATGAGAACACAAGGTTGGACTGAATCTGTCTGCTCTGTTAAGCTCTTGTATTATTGATATTCCACCTATTTTGCTTAATTCAGATTTCTATGTCTTACATCATCAATCAGGGGTCCAATGGTCTTAGTTGGTAGCAATGATAATGTAGGAATTGGAGTTTATACTTTGAAAGCATTAAAAAAAATGTGAATGTAATATGTATAATGCTACTTGTTTCTCTATAACACTAATTTGTATTTGTTGATATTTGCTTTACAGTACTATTCACCTTGGGTGGCAACGGAGATGGCGCTCCATGTAAATTTCCCTTCAACTTTCAGGGAGTGAAGTATGATGGATGCACCACTGAAGGCAGGGATGATGGTTACCGCTGGTGTGCCACCACTGAGGACTATGACCGCGACAAATCCTTCGGTTTCTGCCCTGAAACTGGTAAGTGGTGTCATCTACTGCCTGTTATGCTGATCACATAATAGAATATTGTCCCATTCTGTTGTGCATTGTTGTCGTACATTGCCCTCTGTTTAAGTGTGCTGTTTAAGGGTTATGTGCTTGCTTAGATGCATACAGTGCATTTTACTGGCTACGTTTATTTTGATGCGCAGTATATGGTGCCCTGCTGTGCTTTGGTCTACAGGAATGCTCCAGCTGGGGATTTCGGTCTTGCTCGTGGTCTGCTGAGTGGCTGTGAAAGTATTTTAATGTGCAGTGGCAGGGCTTATTTTCCATTTTGTCAGTGGGACTGGTTTTAAGGTTGAGGTAGTATGGTAGGGAGGGAGAGAGACAGATAGACAGAGAGAGGTACAACCACTTGAGCTTTCATCTGGTTCTAATTGATTAGGAATGTAGCTTTGTTGTAAAGCTGTGTGCGCTATCTTGTGCTGAATATGAAATTATATATAAAAAAAAAACAAAACAAATCCAGTCTTGCCAGATTGAAAATTATCTCTTTGAAAGAAAATCAATTTGGACGGGTGCTTTTTGGTTTTGTGCCCAGTGGATTAGTTATTGATGTCATGTGTGTTGTGCCAGTGCTTTCATGATGCTGTTTACAACATCATTTGCACTCCCTTCAAAATATAATACAAACCGAACTGTTCTGAAGCAACATTTCGGCATATGAATGTGTTCATTAGACAGTGCAGTGGATCAGTGATCCACATTTCACATTTACAGTTTTATCTTTTTCTGCTCCCTCCAGCCATGTCAACAGTGGGAGGAAATGCAGAGGGAAGCCCCTGTGTCTTTCCCTTCACCTTCTTGGGAGACACATATGAGTCCTGCACCACTTCTGGACGAAGCGATGGCAAAATGTGGTGCGCTAGCACCAAGAGCTATGATGATGACCGCAAATGGGGTTTCTGTCCTGACCAAGGTATGAATAGTTTACGTGACATTTCTTGTTGTAGTTCTGGGAAGTGGATTTGCCGCTAAATGAGGGACAACGAGTGCCAGATAGTTTAGACAATTACAGAAAACTATGAAGACTATACTATATATTAAATATTTTGTCGCCCTTACTTCAGGCACATTACTGATAAACAGGGAAATAGGTTTAGGTTGATCTGTCCTGATGAGATGAATGCAAGTCATTTGGCACTCCCAATAAACAATATGTATTATCTATGTGTCTCACCATCAGACGAATCAATACATGAAGTAAAACCACTGTAGCTAACAACTGAAAGACTGATCCATATTATCCAATTCCCATGTTCTACTTGTTATTAAGGGGTATTCACTGTCTATGTTTCCAGGATACAGTTTGTTCCTGGTGGCAGCCCATGAGTTTGGTCATGCCCTTGGCTTGGAGCACTCTCAGGACCCTGGAGCATTGATGGCCCCCATTTACACTTACACTAAGGACTTTAGACTTTCTCAGGATGACATCAAAGGCATCCAGGAGCTCTACGGTGAGATGAAATGTCATGTGCGGCTAGTTTCCTGGACAGGGATTAAGCCTAATACTGGAACAAAAAAAAGAAACGTTTTTTCTTATTAGAAGCCAGGAAAGATTAATGTACTGTGAGTGTAATTACTCCCTCCGAGGTGAAATATTCTGGGAAATCTCTTGTAAACAGGTGTGCCAACAGACAAGCCTTTGCCTCCAACCCAGGGCCCAGTCACTCCAATGGACATCTGTAAAGAGCCAGTTATCTTTGATGCTGTAGCACAGATCAGAGGGGAGACCTTCTTCTTCAAGGACAGGTAATCAAATCAAACAAGAAGTCCTAATGTTGTTCTGACATGAACTAGACTTTAGCAAGTGTACATATGCCACTCTGAGACACAAGGTGCAATGGGGACAATAGGTTGGAGCAGGAACAATGAATCCATCAAGAATCAAGGTTCCTGACCATGTTGTTTGGATATTCTAGCTGCAATGTTTTCATTAGCTCGCTGAGTCATAAATGCAACATGAAGTCCATGTTTGATTCTCTTGAAACTTGCAAGCACTGCCAAAGTCTGGTTGAATTTCCTGTCTGTGATCTATGGGAAGAACGACGAACAGAACCCAATAGCCTGCTTCTAGTTTAATGACTTGTGCAAGTGAAATAAGCCAGCATGGATTTCATAATCATTTCCCCACAAACAATGAGCAGTCTGACGTGAAGTTTCTTGTTAATTATAGTTTCTCTGTGCCACTTGAACATTGTGGTTTAGATGCCTGTTTGTTTCATGATGTGACAATTAGTAAGAGGGAAAAACAAACTATTCCTCTACTTATGCACTGACAACCAAAATAGTCATCAGTCCTAAACACAGTCCTTTCCTTCGCCGGCGCCAGTGAATCCAAAGTCTTGTAAGCTTACTGTGTCTACTGGCTGACCTTCTGTAGTAGAAGAGTTTCATCAAGTACTGTGGTTTTGTCAACCGTCTTTGTGAGTCAGAGTGTTTTCCCGTAGGAAGGTGAACACCGTCATCACAGCAGCTGAAGTTCGTTATAGACAAATTCTCCTGAGAGTCAGTAACAGTAATGTAACAGTAATGTGGTAGAAATGGAACTGATAAAAAAGACAAACAGAATCCTTGTTAGTTATGGTGTGTTAACACTTCTAGCTGTGCTGAAACATAGACTCCTTGCAATTTTAAGGTTAACAGAGCTGTATATCTGTCATGGCCATTTTGGAAATGTGTCCAAAGCAAACAGGCCAGCATACCTCTGTACCAAAGAGTGTAGTCTTTCAGTCAGCCTGGTTTTCCTCTCTGAAAACCTTAAGTTAGAAACTGTGAGAAACAGGCCACAATCCTTCTCATAAATCCTGGTTTAATACAGAATTACTTTGCTGTGGCTCTCTTCAGCACATTTGCAATGATCGTCAAAGCAGCACAGACAAACGTTGGCCTGTTTTGGAAATCAACCTGGGCTGATCTTTATTCTCTGCGGTTCACCAGACTCCTCAGATAATGCTTTAGTAGTCTGAAAATTAAAACTGATGAACTATACAACCAATAGATGAGTGCACCTGATAACCATCTGAACTGTTCATTGTATAATGCGTATCAATGTATAGCAAGGCTATGATCATTAATTGGAGCACACAGATGCCAAAATGCCATTTGGGTGCTTGTGGGGTATTGGTAGCTATGATATTCATTATGTTCTATTTGAGCCAAGGGACTACACCACTCTTTGGGTATTTGCAGCTGGGCTCATTTCAACAGATGTGTAAACTATCATAATCTAAAAGAAATAGTTTTCAGCCTGTGAGGAAAGGCACATTGGCCTGTGTACAGTAGCTGAAATATGCACGCAGATATTGCATTTGCTTAACTGAAAACTTATTTAAGACATTGATATCCAAAGGCCATTTTGCTTCATGTTCAGCCATGTTCTGCAGCTCACTGCGTTTGTTGGCTCTCTTGTGTTACCATACGAGACTATTTTTCTGATTTGATATTCCTTAAAGTTGCTATGTGAAAATGTGCTGAGAGCTGATGTGAAGGCAAGTGGGGGAAATTGAGGACATAGTAATCTCAAGGTACTGAGATGAACATTATATCTATCTGAAGGCTGAGATTAGTAAAGTTTCAGTATGGACCTGTTATGTTGACCTTCACAAAAACTTAATGAGTTGCCTAAAAGCCATGTCAGGTTTGTAAGCTGTACAGAGCTCGGGTACAAGCCAAGTTTTATAGCTTCAGAGAAAAAGCGCTGCCCTCTGTGTTCCAGGGCTAATTCTCACTTGACTCTCGCTATTGTAAATGTAGGATGCTCCTTTTTCTGGCTCAGCATATTTATGATGTAGGACAAATCTTGACATGATACAGTGAGTAATGCTTGTAGCACTCCCTGAGCTCAGCATAAAACTGTGTCTGTCTGTCTGGGGGATTAAGGAGAAGGCAATTATGAAGTCTGTCTCATAGAAACTGTTTGGCCAACCCGCTCATATGCTTGCGTCCTAGCATGTAGCCAACAGAAGCCATATACAGTATTGAGTTTGAGTGGCAATCCTTAAGATTTTAGTCTTGGATATCAATGACATCAAATCGCACTGGATTACATGCATGCCTTTTCCCGTGAATACCACAAATTGAATGGCTATTGCAGAGATAATAATAAAAACAATAAAAAGTATCAAAAATAGGCTAGTTCATAGAGTACTGAGAACACCCAGTTAACTGCCAGTTGGCCTTTCTATTGAATCTGTTGCCCAAACAGGTTTCCTCTGGACAGTAGCAAGACTGATACGCTCGCTACAGTGTGTTTGCGTGTTGTCATTTACATCAAATCACATATTTACATTACCTAAACTGTTAACTTAAAACTTGTGTGAAATATAAGTTTTTTACTACATTATTGTTGCATCGTAATGCATTACCACACAGTTTTGACATTACTTAGAGACTGGAGGAAAAGACAGAAAAGCCTCCTGGATATTGTTGGTACACCACATGAACTTAAATAGATCCACAAAAACACTGCTAAATTAATGCAATTTATAGATGGCTAGTTCAGATTGAAGTATGTCTCTTGTTTCATCCTGACAAATGTACACAACACTGAGGATATCTATGTATGTTAGTAAGGTTTTATTCTCATCTTCACTTTATCTTTATTGCAACTCATTTTTGCATTTGGCAGATTTTTTTCTCTTCAAAAAATAGGTCAGTGGAAAAGAGTTTGGGAAGCTGCCGTTGTTGTGCAGCTGTGTATTGGAAATCCGGGCAAGATAGGTCTTGTTCCGCTGGCGTCTGCAGCCTTAGTCCTAACGAGAACCAGATGCTCATGAATCAGGCCATTGTGGCTGGCTCGGCCAGTGAAGCACTTGCACTAAAACCTCCTCTTACACACACACACACACACTTCCCCCACCTCCTCATCACCCCCTCAGCCCCTCTTTCTCTCTCACTCTCATTTCATCCCCAGCTCATCAAGCTTACAATCACTCACCCGCTCATTCTCTTTGTGCCAGGTTCCTGTTCAGGTCAGTCAACTTCAGAAGCAAGCCCAATGGCCCAATGCTAGTGGCCACCTACTGGCCAGATCTGCCGTCCAAGATAGATGCTGCCTATGAAAATCCAGTGGAGGAAAAAACAGTGTTCTTCTCAGGTACGCTGGAGAAAACAAGACACTGCGAGGAAATGGCAGATTTAGACATTGCTCAATATTGATGTCAAATTGCATGAACTGTGCACCCTGTTCCTATCCTCCCTATACTTCTGTGGTAATCACAGAAACAGACAGTTCCACTTCAGTGAGTGACGAAAAGGTGTCTTCACTCTTTTACCATTTGGATGCTTTTCCCTTAACGGTCAGGCGTTTCTACGAACTGAAACATTAGGAGAAGCAGGAATGTTGGCTCAGCGTGTAAGAGTGCGGTGTGCACTCTTGGGACACTTAAGATATTCAAGCATAGTTATTAGTGGTTTATGATACATTCTTCACATTTTACCAATATGACAACCTTCCTGAATACAAATGAAATTTACATAATATATTTGCACGCTTTGAAGACATTAACAGCAGAGCTGGTTTGGGTATAGGGAAAATTTACTACCTTGATTGGTTAAGCCATGATCTCACACTGATGATATAATATAATTGGTTAATACATTTGGAGGAATATGGTATAATACCCTGATCAGATGGTTTTGTGTTAAAAGAATGTCTTCAGTGTTACTTAAGCCATGGTTCAACATTTTTTTTACCTCCCTCACAGGCAACGAGATGTGGGTCTACAAAGCAGATGCACTGGAGACAGGTTATCCAAAGAGGCTCTCCAGCCTTGACCTCCCCACTGACCTGCAGCAAATTGATGCTGCTTTCAACTTCAGGAAGAACAGGAAGACTTACTTGTTCGCTGAGGACAAATTCTGGAGGTGAGGAGCAGCAAAGCTACTGAACTATCTGTGAGCCTTAAACCCTTTTCTGATGGACCCTAGCTTGTTTTGTTGATGTCAGCACCTCTAATTGCAGTACTGGGCTACATCTGGAGCTGGTTAGTGTTCAGTGTGACCTAATCTGCACTGCAAACCACAACAGCTCTTTTAGCCCTTGCCCAACATGGAGATTCACAGTGTTGACGACTAACTGCTTTATCTCCATGGAAAAGTATGAGCAGTGTGTATGTGTGTGGAAACTGTGTAGCGCTCATTAAACCATGCACTTTTACTTTGTGTACAGATACGATGAAGATAGGAAGAGGATGGACCCTGGCTTCCCCAAACTTATTGCTGATTCCTGGAATGGCCTCCCAGATGGCATAGACTCTGCCTTCAGTCTGAATGGCATTGGTAAGAAAAAAAAAACAGCATCTTAGTAAAGCCATGCTGGCATTTGCTAATTAGCCCTAAACAAAAAAGTACAACTGAAGATGATGGGAAAGTGCAAACTACGTTTTGGACACTAGAATAAACTAAAAAATAGGAACACAGACGGTATTACAGGTTATCCTGAAAATAGCAAAACGTGTCCTCGGCCTACAATTTGTTTCTGAGTCTTAGGGGAAAAGGGATTTGTGGGGTTGTGGATTAGGGCTGGTGTTCTGTGCTCGTTTACCATATTCAGACTAGCATTCCTTCTGGTTAAATTACAGGCAAATCCAGTGAGCTTTATCAGCGAGTCGGGCACTGTGCCTCTTTCAATAAAACTCCTCATATCCCACAACCCAGCAAGCAATAAAATGCAATTTAGCGTCATAACCCAGAAATGAACAGTTTAGGGGAACTGACTGTTCGATGAAAGGAAGTAAAACAGGCCAAAGGGAGTACTGAAGTT
The DNA here is from genome assembly GCF_004916995.1 of Morone saxatilis. Classification (NCBI taxonomy): domain Eukaryota; kingdom Metazoa; phylum Chordata; class Actinopteri; family Moronidae; genus Morone; species Morone saxatilis. The sequence goes on along the minus strand of NW_023339663.1, from coordinate 22,265,304 downwards.
AGGGAGTCATCTGTGGTCTGATGTTGATGGAAGACAGAGGGGAGGCAGTTGCTTAATATTGCTAATTTTTTAATTTGCTGAGTGAATAGCCTACCACATGATGGCTTGTGTTCATTTTAAGAAGAAGAAGAATTCCTTTAATATGTATTTTACTCATTGGTGAGCAGTGCAGAGTGCAAGAAATATATGGTGGTGAATTTTCATTATAATACCATCGGTAAACTTCCTCTGAGGCTGTCACTGTCAGCCATGTACCCTTGAGGTTAGAGGTGGTATGTACATTTTTGTCTATGGCAAGCAACTGGGGATTTTTCCATTACTGCTCTCCTAACATACACACATTACCGTAAGCATCACCTAGCCCCTCCCCCACACAGTGAACAAACATATTACTATAAAGCAAGCCTGTGCCCCTCTACAGAGGTGCCTCTGTATGCTTCCTGATTAGTATGATTCTGAGAGAGAGGCTTAACATTTGCTTCAGCAGAGCCTGAGACTGATTATACAGTTAGTCTATGCTTTCGTTGAATCTTGATTATTTTACTGATATTACATGGTTGTGGTACATGGTTTTTTACTTGTTTTATACAAGCAATATAAAATATTTAAACACAGTGTGCGTTGTGCTTGTCTTTCACAGATTACAGCTACTTCTTCAAAGGTAACCACTATTTCAAACTGGAAGACAACAGCTTGAAGATTGTCAAGTTGGGTGAAATCACAAAGGACTGGCTCGGTTGTTGAGCATTTCCAAAATGTCTCACAACTGGCTAATTCCTGTATTGACATCTGGCCTCATGAGGACATTGCCATAGTGTGGCACACAACTTGCGATCACCGCAGTGCACACTGTTGTAAGTTTTTATCCCGGCAACTCTACACGCTTCTGTGGGAGACATGTCCCTTCCAGCCTGTATAACCAGCTTTGTAGAAAGGCACCTTGGGACCTTATACACAGGCTGAACATAGGCAACTGGATACTTGCTATATTACTGTGTGATATTGACTTTTCATTTGTAATGCTGATGCAGATTTATTACAATATGTACCCCCGTTTTATTGTTTTATAGTTTTTTTGTTTGTTTTTTAAAAACTCAGACATCAGGTATGTCCACACTGCATTGAACGCAGTGCTATACTGTGCTGTGAGATATTGCCGTTTTATGCAAATTTAATTTTGAAAGGCTGTTTTTGACCAT
>NW_023339663.1:22262948-22263931 GCF_004916995.1 Morone saxatilis | reverse complement strand
TATATATACATACACACATTTTATATTAATGTCCTCTGGATGTCAGAAAGTAGTATTCACAGGCACACATTATTCTTCATTTGGTTAGCACTTTGTATAGGACTAAACATGGGAACTGCTCAATATGGAGACCAAATTATTTTGATGGAAACTCCATGTTGCATTTCCCTTCACTTATGGTACAGAAAGATTAAAGGCACAGGTTGCCTCTAGAGGCTGTATTGGTTTGCTGCATGATGGAATCATGACAAAAGTACCGCAGTAGTATTGTTTTATAATCTTTTTTATAGTCTCTTTTCTCTCTTGGGTTTTAACAATACAGTCATTGTGTTTTCTGTTGTTTTTAATGCTTGTGCACTTTGTTACTGTCATCAATAAAGATGGTCAATATAATGTGGATCAGTGATACATGCTTATTGGCAGGAATGGAATATAATGTTCATAGTGTATAATCACCTGAGTATAGGAATCCTGTTTTCGCTGCCCTAGAGCGAGCCATTTTATCTACACACCATGGGTTGTCTTACATGCAGTCTGTCATGTTGAACCACCATGTCTCTACTGTAGCCCAGAATGGACAAACCAAACACACGTCCTATGTCCACCGTAGTTCCTCCTACACACCTTACAGCTCGTTCTCATTCCCAGGTTGTCAAATAAAGACGCCAGCGATGTTCACTTACTTGCAAACTGCAACTTCACTGCTAGATGCCACTAATTCCTACACACTGCTCCTTTAAGTAAACGTACATGCTGTAAGAATTATCAGCACAATGAACTTTTTTTTTGAAAGGCTGTTTTTGACCATATGAGGAATTCATGTTGGCTTAGAATTACTTCTATGTCCAGTGTACTAAGTGCAGTTTTATAAATGTTTCACTTTTAATTAAGTAATTGTCTCATTGTTATGCAATACATTTGAAAAAATGAATTTGCACAATGTGTTTGACCGAAAATGGTGCTTTAGAGATTGCTTTTTGCAT
>NW_023339663.1:22230334-22262848 GCF_004916995.1 Morone saxatilis | reverse complement strand
ACACATTTTATCACAGTTGAAATGGCCACCGTTAGTGTTTTTATAATATTTGTTTATGAAGTCTGATGCTATAATGTGTGGCTGGCAGTGGTGAAGCATGTTTGAACTCCTTTATACATTGAGGGGTGGTCAATGCATTATATTTACAAGCTCATCCTTAAGTTATTGGAAAATCTTATTGTAAAGTAGTACAGTGTTACAATAGAAGAATAATGAGTATGCCTCAGATTTGTACTGTAATGAGTAAATATTTACTTTCCACCACTCCTAAATAACACTTAGGAGAGCAGACAGGACTTCCTTTTTTTAGGGCAGGACCAGATGAGATTTTGTGAGGAAACTGCGCCATCTTGTGGACATTTATGAGAGCTCGTAAACATGTTTGTTCACGTATTAATCCATATATTAATACGTTATTATTCCCTTAAATCGTTGCCAATTCGCTACTTGTGTATCAGTTCGAGTGTCTTTGGGCTTATGTTGATAACAGATGGATCAACTCACGGCTGCATTAATCACCATGTTCACCAAGCACATTACAGCGGCCCCCGACAGCACCGTCTCCAGCCCTTTCTCCCACCTGATTGTTCCAATATGTAACAGAAATAACTCTAAATGAGTAATAGCATCGTGCAAACATCCGTAACGCGGGTTCTCGGAGTGTATAAACGGGTGCAGGCGTTAGGAACACACCGATTGGACTCCAACCGTGCAGCGGTACCCGCGTTGGAGGCGGAGCTTTAGAAAACGCTGGTCCGGTTCCGCTCTCGCTCGCTCGCAAGCTCGCGTCCGCGCTCACCCGTCTGATCCGATCGTCTGATACTGGCCTGGAGGGGGGTGGGGGTGAGAGAAACGAGAGAGCAGGGTCGCCCCCGTTGAGGAAGTGAGATGATAACATAACGGCGCCTCGACTCAACCATTTGGCCGTTTCTTCCTCCACTGGACTGCAATGCCGCCACAGCGAGTGTTCGCCCTGCCGAGGCAAAAATCCCTGCTGCTGCCCGCGGTCATCAACCCGTTCGTCCAAGACACCAAACTGACCACAGCCGCTATCGTTAAAGTGAGTATGGCGTTTAAGCTCAGTGGCCATGTACTGGCAAGCTTTTGAAGAATATAGCCATCGCTCTCACAGTGTTTCAGCTGATGTGTGAGATTACACACGTACTCTCTCTCACACACACACTCACACACTCACACACACACACAGGCTGCGGTGTAACCAGGGCCTGTAATCTTCTCCAACAATCGGCTTGTAAAGCCTCGTTATGTGCAGCACAAACAATGAGAGCCGTTGTGTGCTTCCTGCAAAGCTGCCCAGTGAGGTGGATTTTCATACTCATGCAGATTTCTGCTCCCAACACTGAAATGTTCTGTGGTTGTGTCTGACAGCAGTCCTTCCTTCATGATGTGTAGGGCCTGTGTGACTGTGTATGTCCTCCTCCATGCAGTGTGTCCTCCTGGGAATCTTCCTGGTCCCCGTTCGCGCCATCCTCCTGTCCCTGGTTCTCATGGTGACATGGCCCGTGGCTGTCATAATAACCTTCAAGCATCCCCTGAAAGGAGCCGTGGAACCCATGACAGGCTGGAGACGGTAATTAGGATACAAACACCATCCCACTGCAACACAAGTCTCCCACTGGAGCCACCCGCACCTCCCAGGCACCAGAGCTGCCTCAGACTGGCCTCAGAAAGCCATGGCCTTTCAGATATCAGACTCACTTCATCACTTATAACACTTAGCACTTAATTGCACAATACAGCTGCTTTATTCAGTTTATTATCAGTTTGGGTTAAATGTGCAGGAAATTCTTCTCACAATCCAGTAAATTGCACTTAATGCCTAATGCACGGCTTGCTTCACAGGCTCAGAAACCTGCTTGGACATTGTGTTTCACCCTCTTCTACCAGTACATTGTTGTACATTTTCTGTGCTTGCAAAGCAGCCGCATAGACACACATTGTGACTATTATTTTGCCCCCCATGTCTACAAAGAGGGAGTAGGCTATTAACACCTCGCTTTCACATCCTATTCAGTGCATATGAACACAGCTTTTGGTGAAGGAATACGTATAGTTGCACTAAAACAGTGAGTTGTGCTAAAGCAAGAAGTAGCAGAAGCAGTGTGTTTCCTGGGTTCATAAACTGGACAGTAAAACACAGTGAAGGCAGCATATTCTCAAAATAATAGTTCCTGACATTGCTTGAAGAATGTGCAGCTGCTTGCACTACTGCCGAATCATGCTTCTGCAGATGGTATCTGCACCACAAGCATTACTCAAGATAAGTTCCTCTCAGTTCTCAGAAAGGAGAGAGCCGAGTGGTATTAGTGGGGCTTAAATAAAAGGAACTGGAAAAAGTGATTTATCTCTTTTTAAATAGCCAAACCAATGTTTCATCATCTAATGGTTGTTATGCAAATGAATGAAAAGGGTCACCCAACTGGACAGTGTATATCCACACAGTGTGAATACAGTATGTAATGATCTTTTAGGATTGCAGTAGTTTACCTCTGAGTACCAAACAGGGTGTATTGCAGATAGTAGCTGCAGTTCTACAGCTAACAGGAACAACCGTGTGACCTTAGACCATAGCTTTTTATATGATTATGACCAAACATGGTATAGGTGACAAAGGAAGCTTATCTTACCTCATTCTATGTTCAGCTATTTATTGCTTTGCTAACAGGCTCAGACATTCTCAGAGTGGTTACAACACGGAAGCTTAGGTTCTACTATGAAACTATGAAAGATTGCTACATAGTCAAATTTCACAATTGGAATTAGTATTTGTTCATTAAGTATCTTAAAGCTCCAATAAATGGTGTCTGTGATGTTTAATTGAACCAAATAATGGGCAATAATGTGAAAAAAGACTTGTATTATGAATCCCACTGAAAATCAATGCCTCACTTTGAATAGCCATGTTGTTTTCAACCACTTTCAGGTCAATGATTTTTGTTTGCCCATCTGTCACCAGCCTCACTCAAAGTGTGTAAAAACACATTGCGCTACAAAATTGTATGCGCCCTGCCCTCTGCAAAAACGCAAGTGATATGTTGCTCTGTGCCGACTGCATATTTATAAGGCAATATCTTAGCCACAATAACTTGATCAGCCGATTGTATATCAAGGTGTTGTTGATGCTTTGGGTTTGTGTAGGAAGCTTTCTACTTATATTGCATTAAGCTTCCTGCCCCACTGAGCAGAAAGATTAATGCGGCTTTAAATATTCATAGCTTGTATATGAGACAAAAGTTTTTAAAGTTCCATATCGCCATGCATCATTTTGTCACAGTGTCTGTACAGTTTTCGATTTGAGACACAGCGCGGCCTCTGCTATGACTTCATACCCTTTTTCTAAATTAAAAGGAAGTAACTGGAACGTTAACTGGAACGTTAACAGGAAAGTACAACATGGTGAAACACGCTTACTAAACCACTGACAATTTCCCCCCAGTCAATAAAAGACAACAAAACATGCTGGAGACATATCTAAAATACTTAGACCACATTTTTAACATGGCTGGTGCCAGTGTGAAGCAAAGCGGTGCCCTTTTAGATACGCATGTATTTTTTAATTGAACAGAATTTTCCATAATCTCCTAAATTCAGTGATCTACAACATTCTGGTCATCTCCAGGTTCATGTGTCGGAAAGTTATGGCTGCCTTGGGGAGGACGTACTACTTCTGCATGGGCTTCAGAGTGGTGGTCAAGGGCAAGCAGGTCGGCAGCAGTGAGGCTCCCATCCTGGCTGTGGCTCCCCACTCCACCTTTTTTGATGGGATTGTGTGCATTGTTGCAGGCTTGCCTTCCACAGTCTCCCGTGTGGAGAACCTGGCTACGCCCATCTTTGGCAGTGAGACACCTTTCATTTGCTTTGTTGCTTCAGGAGAGAAAAGTAGGGGCGTGTGTGGTTGAAGGCGCCATCTTGTCCTCTCAACCTCCAGTAAAGTATGTGTGTGTGAAAACGTACAAAAGTGTGAAACGTTTGTGTGGTTTACTTTCATTTTTGTTTATCTTTAAATCTTACCGTACAAATCACACTTTTCGTGTCCAACGTGGCAATTTAATGAAATAGTACTGCCTTATTTAAAGATAATAAAGTCATGCAATTAAACAAGGCGTGTGCATGAAATATTCAGTGAAAAATATGATTAAAAAAACGATTATTTTACTTTTCTTAGTTTATATGTTAATGTGTGTGTGTGTGTGTGTGTGTTGCACTCTCTTTGCAGGGTTTGTGCGCTGCCTACAGCCAGTGCTGGTGTCCAGAAAGGACCCAGACTCCCGGAAGAATACAATCCAAGAGATTGAAAGCAGAGCCAAGTCCCGAGGCAAATGGCCACAGGTCTGTCTCAACACAAAAAAATGGCCCTAATATGAACTGCTAGTAGAATAGCTGCAGAGAAGTTCGTCAGCTTAGAAAACCCAAGAGCTCATCTCAAGATGTTGGTTTGGTTTTCACCGTTTCCTTTGTCACGTTTAGAGTACTTTTTTAACACTATCAGAGGATTAGCTAAAGTGCATCTAGTGTTGTCTCAAATATAAAAGCATACCTTGCGTAATTGCATAATTACATAATTGTACAGCATGTGATTTTACCATTTACTAATGATATTTTGTTCCTCAGGTTCTGATATTTCCAGAGGGAACATGTACAAATCGTTCATGTCTTATCACGTTCAAACAGGGTAAGATGCAAAATCAAAATTAATGTAAATATACTTTTTCTTTTGCAACAAAACATGTTAAATACAAGTAAAAATACAAAACAATTAACTTTTTACTGACCATTCCATCTATTCCTTATGGCACATTAGCATTTTCACAATTGAGTGCAAAGGCTACACGACAGAACACTTGATACTACACTGCTCTATTCATTCACTATGTGATGTTGTGTGCACTGACTCGCTGTCAACTGATGCTGACAAAACTGGTTGTGAGTGTATGGAATGGGATAACTATTCAGCTTCCATTCATTCATAATGAGAAATAACAGACTCCATGATTTCTTTCCTACTGTGTGTTCCCCATCTCTAGGTGCCTTTATCCCAGGGGTCCCTGTGCAGCCTGTGCTTATGAGATATCCCAACAAACTAGTGAGTGATTGTGATTATGGTACAGTATTAATATATTTCACCTCACATGGTGAGAGCCTTATTCATACAGGCCACACTGTACTACACTGTTGTTTGTGCAGAAGATAAATATATAGAGACAGAGCCAAAGATGAAATGTATCCTCTTGGGATATTTCCATCCAAGTAAAAGTACATGAATTTATCAGTGAGCTGAATCTTTGCTGAAACCCCTTCATGTTGTTTGCCTTTTCTGTTTTTATGAATGTGGCTGGCTGAACTGTCAGAGTCTGATACCAACACCTCATTTATAAAAACGACTTCAGATACATTTTGATCAAACCTGTGGTGAACTCTGCGTCAGCTTTATGAACAATGTGATAGGAACCGGGGGCCCCTATATAGTTAAAAGTGTGGGTGCAAGATTATGGTAGCTCTTCCACTACAAAGCTCAGTTTATTGGACTGTTATATATAAAAATATTAGTTTTTAATTCTGTTCTGTACTTTCAGCAGTGAGTGACAGATAAATACAGACAAAGGAAAAGCACTTACTGCATACTGCCGTTAGAAAGCGAGTACAATTAGATTATTAGCCTGATCAACCACCATTGGTAATCAATACACACACATTAACAAACCATTAATCAAACCAATAACTATACATAGCAGCTTCCCTGCACTCTCCGGAGAAAATATTACACCAAACCCCTTTAAGAAATATGACCTATTAACAATTCCAGTGTCCATAAAAACACATTCTAGAAACACAAGTGCGTCATTCTTGCCTAATTTGGCATCAAAATAATCCATCAAGATAAACAGTATTCTGTATAAACATTACATTTTGTCACCTCAACTCAGCAGCCTCCATTGGTTTGCTGTGCTTAGTGGGAGAAGACCATTAAGATTCAGATCTCTCACTAAAATAAGTGCTGGTTGGTGATGCGCCGAACTAAACACAAACTCATAACTCATAATTATCTGTCCGTCACGTGTGTCTTTTGGTCCATGGCTATTCCTGACTAACCCCTTTTCGTGCAAGCATTATATAAGAGGAAATCGTTAATGCAGGTGCCTTTTAAATGAATTTGAGATTTATAGATCACAGGTGGGAAAGTTACAAATGGGCTTCTTAGAACCTGCGTAAACAAGGTTTCTATGCTCAGTATCTTTTATGAATCAAACATAAGCACACCATCAGAAATTATCTTAAGACTAAGTTTAAGTGTAAATCTAAGAAGATTTTAATAAATGAGGCTCCTGAATACCATTACATCCCAGTTTTATGAAGCTTTACGCATTCCCCTCTATTTTCTTCTCCAGGATACAGTGTCTTGGACTTGGCAGGGTTTCAGCTCGTAAGTACGTTTTCTACATGTCTGTATCATGAGAGGTTTCTTATTTTTCACCCGGATGTTTGGTAAAGGTTGTGTCTGCTGCTACTTTTTCTGAAGACAGCGATCACAATTATAACACTGTAACAGTAACATTATTGCCTAACAACTGTTTGTACTATTGAATCAATATATGTGACGGACTGTCCTGCTTGTATTATGTGCAGGAAGACACTGCTGCTTCTGACTCTGTGCCAACTGTACACCACCGTAGAGATAGAGGTAACATTCATTTAGTGTGCATCCTAATATTGTGACAAAGATACTACAAACTGTTTTTGCTCTTTTAGACATTACATAATGCTTTCACAATATTATTAAAAAACTGTGACGATTCATAATTTTTCTCCAATGGAAAACCTTTTGTGAATCCCAGTAGTTGTACACAGCATCTTAGTTAAGAGATCATTTGATTTGATTTAGTATCAATGCCACCATTGAGTTCTTTTTAAGAAAGCTAAGTATGCAACCTTAATTTGCAGAAATACAGTTGGATTTTATGTTGTTATGTACTATATAAGCCTGAGCCCCAGATGTGTTTTCTGCATTACCAGGTTTGGTTTCCATGCAGAGGTTTAAGGGTATTTTTCTTTGATCTAGTTTATGACCTTTTTTTTGGACTGTTTGCTCTGTTTTTTAGTTTCTGCCACCACATATCCCCACAGAGGAAGAGAAGAAAACTCCGGCTCTATTTGCTAGCAGAGTGCGAGAAACTATGGCCCAGTAAGTGTTCATTGGTCTTAATGCAAGAGTAAACCTAAAGTATATGCGTGTACAGGTAGTGAATACAATATTAAACGCATATGGAGTACATTTAAGTTGGAGAGAAGTAGTGAAGAGTTTTTTGTGTAATATGATGGTCACAATTTAAATTCAACCCACCATTTTTACGGCATTAGAAGTGTACATTGAGTTTGGTGATTGCATTTATTGGAATTTGCCTATCTTCCTGGCCTGCTGCATCCACCTCTTTATAGGCAAGTATTTAAGCAGACCACTGTATAAGCAAACTGTCACTGTGCTTTCAGGGCTTTGGGAGTTCCAGTGACAGACCACACATATGAAGACTGTCGCCTGATGATCTCTGCTGGCGAGCTAACGCTGCCCATGGAGGCTGGCCTGGTTGAGTTCACCAAAATTAGCCGTAAACTCAAGTAAGAACATCTCACTTAAAGGTCAGGTGTGTAGGATTTAGTGGCATCCAGCTGTGTAGCTGCACATTGCAACTCTCAAACTCTCTCACTACACCCTCCCCTTCCAAACGCGAAGGAGAAACTATGGTGGCCGCAAAGCGTTCGAAAATCACGAACGGCCCTTCGTAGAGCCACTGTTGGTTTGTCCCTTCTGGGTTACTGTAGATACATGGCAGTTCAACATGATGGACTCCATGGAAGGCGATTCTAAGGTAACAAACACATAACTATTCCCTGTATCCAGGTGATTATACACTAATGAAAACATAGTTATAAATATTATGTTCCATTTCTGCCAATAGAGCCTCCTAAATGTTACACACTGGACCTTTAAGTACACTGTTGGCATCACCAAGTAGGGAGATTAACAATGACAAATTGTGCCCTGCTCTCTCAGTCTGAAGTGGGACAATGTGAAGAAGGAGCTGGAGGGCTTCGCAACCATGGCCAGCTCTTGTAAAGGAGGACGGATCACTATTGAAGAGTTTGCCAGATTCCTGAAGCTTCCTGTCAACCCAGCCCTCGCGGAGCTGTTTGCGCTGTTTGACAGAGTGAGAGACTTGTATATCAAATATTCAGATTTTATACAACCAGAGCATCTTGGACCACTGAATAGCACCCTAATGGATGACAGTTAAATACTGAAGTTCCTTTTTGTTGACACAGCCAGGGTGTGAAAGTAAGTAAGAAAAATGGCCCTGGCACATCCTGCCGGAAACACATATAATACATAATGGTTGACATCATAATGTGCAACAATCTTAATATTCAATTTACAAAATCATTATATGTATTACATCACTGCATATTCTATGTACCAATGAAAGTAAAATTTGGTCATTCTGCTGTGGGGATTTATACAGTCTGGAAGAGGAAACTATGATCAAAGTAGTTTGGCCTCTTTCCCTCCATCTAACAGAGACTTGAGTGGGAAGAGAGGACTTAAAGCATAAAACCATCCAGTTCAATGAGTATAATTTTTCCCCAGATAATGTATGCCTCATAATTTTCCTGTTTTATTATATTGCCCTTTAAATTCCTCATACTCCCCAATATTCAATACTGTTGATGTCTATATCAAAAAAAAAAAAAAAAGTCTATATTTCTAGACCATAAAAGGGTCAAGTGCTATTCATCAAAATAATATGTGCTTTGACCGTTGCAAGTATTTTTATTGCCGTCTCTTTGACCCCGTCTAGAACGGAGATGGCACCATTGACTTCAGAGAGTATGTTATTGGTGTGACCATCTTGTGTCGACCAGCTAACACCGAAGACGTTCTTCGAATGGCTTTCCAGGTATGTGTGCACCAACTCGGGCCTGAAGAATATTCTGAGCTGTATTTTAAGATATACTGAATGCAAATACACATACATGTGTATGGAATGCTTTGTAATATCCACTTTCTTGGGTCACCCAAGATAGTACTCCTTTGGACTTCTTGTGTGTGTGAAAACAGCCTGAATTCTTCAAGGTGTGTAATCAACACTGCGTCAGAAATGTTCCACATTTGTCATGCTGATTTGTTTGCACCATACATTTCCTGCTCACTTTTTTTGCAGTGGTTAATATTTTTCGATTGGATTTTATTGCTCTTTGCTTAGTAGACTTAAGCTGTAGTATCATGTGAAACAAAATTTTTTTTAGATGTATTAACGAGAACTTGTGACAATAATGCATGTATAACGTTTGCTTTTTTATACTAAATAAAAGTAAATATTACCATAAAGAAATGCAAGCCGCATGCAGACAAGTGCTAAATTTAAGCTAAATCACCCAGCCCTGCTTTTATTTGATTTTAGAGCACAGCAGACAGTAGCAGCAGTACTGTAGGAAGAACAGAGGCAGCATTCAGAGAGGCTTGGATAATGTCATGTTAACAATGTGTGTCTGTTGTGGAGAGCATGGAGTCATTTTGCTGGCCATAAGGTTAAATGTGGTTCTGAACAAACAGTCCTGGTGTTTGTGTAATGTGACTGAAAAAGTTATTTTTGTCAAACTAATTTAGCCAAAAAAAACATTTTTGCACCCTAAATAACTCAAAAGTGAAATAAATTTTGTCTGTTTCTGTCCTCTCTCGTGCAGCTGTTTGATACAGATGAGGATAAGAGAATCACCCGAGAGGAGTTTACTTCTCTGCTGCGCTCAGCTCTGGGTGTGTCGAATCTAAACATGACCAAGCTCTTCAAGGAGATCGATGCTGACGGCTCTGGTTTCATCACCTTCAGTGAGTAGACTCTGCCTTAAGACTAAGTCTAACACCAACATTTTGGTCTTTTAACCAGGACATTGTGGGAGTATGTGCAGTAAATAAATTTATATAGTATTTTATCATCATTATTTTTACTCTCCTTATCCCAAGCTACAGTGGTTCCTAATGCTTTTCTTTTTCCCTGTGATTCAGATGAATTTCAAGCCTTTGCCACGACCCACCCGGAGTATGCCAAGCTCTTCACCACCTACCTGGAGCTTCAGAGGTACCAAGCAATCCAGGAGGCGAGGCCGGGTGATCTGGAATTGTCCAGTCCGACCGATTCAGGGGAAAAACAGGAAGACAGTGTCTCTGACAAAAAAGATGACTGAGATCGGGGAAGAACCGATGAGCACTCCTTGCCTCCACCGAAGGACATACACTGTATCTACTGCACTGAGAAGGAATTAGCAAAAGTGTCATCTTCCCTCCAACGACTTTTAGCAAATTCGAGTCATTTGCCACAGCAGAGCCATATTATAGGTTATGTGCTTGCCTTTTTATAGATGATTTTTAGAGTGCTTCTGTTTTCAATTTTAGTGCCTTATAGACATTTTGAAGAACCACTTACCCAAGCCACTGCACAGGAAATGTCTTCTTTTCACCCCTAAAGTGTTTTGTGTGTGTACTTTGGTTATGTGCCCATCAGAAAAAATAAATAAATAAAAAAAGCTAGTTATAGGGCGGAAATATGGCAGAGAACTCATGGGCCCTCAGTGTTTTAACTGTCTAAACCCTTCAATATAATGTTAGTGACAGTGTTTTATGATGTACTTGAATATTTGTTTCAGATCGTTGACTGATATTTGACATAGATACAACATTCTCTAAAGCCTGAGTTTACCCCCTTGGACTTAGATGAAAGTAGCTTTGTGTACCTTCTCCTTTGTCTTTGTGGTCCTCTGTAAATGAGTGTAAAAATGCCAAAACAACACCTTTTTAAATATAAGCAAAGAGTCCTCATGCTTCTGTGTTGCAGTATAATTAGTGTACAGTAAGGTTTAATAAGATCTTTCCAATCTGGCAAAACCCACAGATGTTCTGTATTAAAGCTATGTCTATGAAGAGCATACATGCTGTGCATTACACTTTTTTCCAAGCGCTCAGGGACACAGACGTTGTAAGACGGCTGTATAATTAGCCAGAGGTTTGCTTTGCATGTGTATCCATTTGCATTTCTACTGAAGATTTTTGTTGCTGAGACAGCAGCGTGTCTACACAGCTTTAAGTTTACTAAAGCAAATCAAGCACTGAAAATAGGACAATTTGTGAGCAAAAAGGCAACAGTGCTTCTTCACAACAGCATATTCCAGCAGGGTATTCTTTCAGATTAACTAGCGGCACTGTTGTTCATGCAAGGTGCATCGCAATTATTTTTTTCTTTTTTGTTAACACTGCAAAGTTTGCTTTTTAAAATAAAACAAGAATACAATTATATCTCTGCCTGTGTCTTTATATTCACCACTGAGGGAACTTGTAATGACTTTTAGAGACTTTGTTTATTATGAGGCATAGGGGCGATGCAGGGTTCACGGCTGTACCTCTGGTTCTCCAAATAACCACCAGGTGGCAGCAGTAATCTATTATATTTCCACTCTGTGTCTGTTTTTGTTCTACTTGTCAGCTCCACTTTGTGTTTTAAATCTTCTGTCATTTTAAATCAACTTCAAGGCTATACAACAATGAGGTTTAAGTTAGAATCAGATTTACTGTGTGGAATGAATGCGTGTGCATGTGTGTAATAATACTTTACCCTTAAGATACTGTTTTTGAAAGCTATGGATATAGGTATTCTGCATATATTTTTTAGTATAGTTTTTTTTTATTTTCTGGCCAAACTTAGGGCCATGACTCCAAACATGAAATGCTTTGAACCGAATCATTAATTGTGCAAAGAAAATATTTAAGTCGCAGCAAATGTTACATTAAATCATGAGTGAACTCCCACACTAAAAAGAGTGGAGGCATAATATGAGTGATTTTGTTATAATCTTTATACTTTAATACCAGTAGGATGAACATAAACATTTAAATAAATCTATAGTTTTTCTCTTCAAAGCACAAAACATCTTAGCAATATCTTAAAATAAGTACAATATATGGCTTATGTGCTATAACGGCTTGATTTGTCTGCATTGCTGGATGGTGTGTGGTCTATTTGGCCTTTCTGTGAACCAATCTGTTTTCATCGTGAGATTTGACAAAAACTGGATCATTAACATTAGATACAGGACTTGTGTTCTAATAGAATATTTTATCATTTAAAGAAACAATACAGAAATAGCATATTTGTTGTCGTTGTTATATACTGTATGTGCTTTTCTGTCAATGCATTTATTGAACAGAGAATTTGTGTAAATCTCATGTAAATCAGTGCACATGAAATTAAACACCTTCTTCAGATAGTCCTTTCCTTTTATAACAAATGAGTTATCCAGCTGCTTATTGGTCAAAGCATTGCTTTGTGCTGAGGCCATCAATTAATTTTGGCTTAAACTAGCTGTTCGAAAAGTAGTCATCCGTGTAAGAGGCCATATGTCTGGGATGTATGACACTCAGCACACACAAAAAATGCACAGTCTTGCTCTATATGCACACAGGAGGCAGAAATGAGTGATGGAGAGCAGGTCGCTTCATTAAAAGCCTGCTGTTAGACAAACTGTGATTACCAGCTGTGATTTCCACCTTCAATTTGTTTTAACCTTTTCAAACGTACAGAGGCTCATTTCATTTTAATCAAAATTGATGAGATGGCATGGAATCAATTAAGTCACATTGTTGCCGCACGTACAACAGTGTGACTCCTTTGCCTACCCAGAGCTCCCGCTCTCCTCTTTGGTCCCACACCCTCCATCCTCCCCTCTTTCCTCTGCATGGCTCTTGTATATTGCTGTATCCATTTCAGCCCTGCCTGGGGGGTGATCCTGTCGCACCAGATTGTGGGAGATATGTGTTTGTAATCTGATTTGGTCTCCTCAGGACCTGAGTGAGTGAGCAGCCTCTGTTTGTGGACCCAAGCTGGACACAGGCCTCATACGGATGGGAGACTCACTGTGGAAGGAAAGGTCAGAACCGACAGGCCTCGCTGGTAAATGGATGTGACACTACTGTGTGCCTCAGTTTAACCAAGTAGCCTAGGCATCTTGGGGCAAAATGAGGATGAGTACTGGCTGGAGTTCCACTCCACAAGTTTAGACTCAGTATGCCATTTATTTCAAAAACTTAAAGGTTTTTTTTCTCCTATGGTATAACATTGATGGGTTCGACTTATAGAGAGTAAATATGTATTGTTCAAGTTTCTTAATACATTCTAACTTAAACTAATGCTCCCTCCCATCCACTGAGGGTATAAAAACATTTTTTACATCTCTATAAATACAGCAGACTTTACCCAAGGTGCAAGTTTTAGCTTTTACCATGACTACAAAAACACAATACTACAGACTGATTCAGTGCAATAGTACAACATAAAATGTAATTTATTAGACTTCGTTAATGCGAGGATATTTAGGGAACATTACGTAAAAGGAAGGCTTTATGTTCCTATAGAATAAACCTTCCTGCTAAAAACAACAGGATACCTGGGTGTGTATATACACTCCTGTGACCCCTCCTTTGTCCTGAATGACGAACATGGATGTGTATAGGTCTTCGAAACAATCAGCACAGTGCATTAACATTAGCCCACAGGTTAGAGAAGTATGAGTAAGTTGCTAGATAGAGCTACACTGGATCCTAATGCTTTTCTTTTTGCCCGTGATTCTTCAGGTGAACACTGGAGTGAGGAAATGTAAAGTACAGGTAACGTTATTCACTCCTAAACCATGGCTGAAACATTGACTCTTTATGGCTGTCACTATACAACGGATGGATAACATTTGAGTCTTGCACATCATTTCATACACATTTCCCTTTAATTCAGCATGCCCTACTGGGTGTTTTGGCAAACTTTAGGATGTCCAGTATAATATTTTTGCAATAAAATTCTGTGAATTTGAACAATGCTTGGCAGCATGACATACCTTTCTAAAGATGGACCCACTGGTTTGTCCGCTCACAGAGCAGACATGGCTTCTATCCAGCTGCTCAGTGCAAAGAGTTCACTTAACTCTGATGGGTGTATACTTCTACAGATGCTGGCATGGTGTGGATTTTTACACATTTTTGATGCGAGTCATGCACTCAAACATACACAGACAAACGCACATTTCTTGCACTACCATTGACTCCTGCAGGCTTGAGCCTGGCAAGCTGTCTCCTTCTGCTCTTCAGGGAGTTCCTCCAAACCTCATTGTTACGTTTCCTTATCGCACCAGATGACACCTTGTTGATTTTCTCTCTACTATTATTCTCTCAGGAAAATGATTGTTCCTCATTTCCTGTGTGATGGTTTATGGGAACAGTGAAGGTCCTGGTGAGGGCAAAGTTTGAGGAACCGTACGAAACATCAGTGGTCCAACACCGGTATCTGCAGCCCAAGTTTGTTTTCTCGTCTTCCTCAATGTTTTGGGTGTTTCACATCTCTGTGTTTGATTCTTCTCCAGATGGATTTTTGGATGACAGGCAACAACTTTTCCTGTGTAACATTTGAGGATGGGTCAGCGTAAGGTTGTGGAAAAAACATTTGTCTTTTACTTGTCAGTGAGACTGGCCAAATAAGGTGTGGAAGTGTTTATATGTGCCAATTAAACTCAAACCCATCCCTCTACACTCTGTGAGACAAAGAAAAAACATGTTAACTGTAACTCATTTTTTTTCATTGTAGAAACGAACAAAGTATGATGTGTTATAGTGTTTATGACTGTGGAACAATATGTCTTACGCAACATTTACATAAGAGAAAATCCAAAATGTCAGTAAGGAAATTTCAAGTGTCGCTCTTATGGGAGATTTAAGTTTAGTCTGAATATCTCTGTGAGACTTGTCAATCAGTCGCAGCCTTTTTTTCTTTTTTCAAGCACTCTCACAGTTCAAACAGCAATCATGCCAATCCTCCTGCCGTCAAGCCTCCCTTTTTGTGCCCCCTAATTACTACCCACCATTCTCAACTCAACTTGTGTGTAGCCCCCCATTGTGCTCTCTATTCACCAGTTGCTTGGGGATTGAAGGGGTGTGACCTACTGAAAGATAAAACTCTTTGATACATAGATGAAGGAGACTGCCAGAAAACCTGGTTATTATTTTAAGCATTTTGAGGACAATGGCACTGCATTCTCACAGATTGGTTCTGGAGCGTAGGTGTTGGCTGAAGCATGAGATGAGGTGCTGCAGAGAAGCTCACTTTAGTGGCATGCACCTATTGGTGTTAAATATACATCACATTTTCCAGATGTGCTGTGTGCTGCCGAGAAATGTTACTCTCTGACCTGACTCATACTGCTGTTTCTTCTCACTGAATGTATACAGCATGCAGCGAATAAGACTTAACATTGCTGAAGTGCTTAAATCTTTGCAGATACTAGTAAAGCCCGGAGAGAAAAGCTTAATGACACTCCTCCTATCGTGAGGCCTGCAGAGATTGAGACCAGAGATTTTTAATGGGCGCAGAACAAAAAAAAAGCCCCCAAAAACCCACTCTTTGCTAATACCATGACCATAATTACCATGTGGTAATTACCTGGTACTTAAAGTCCATGGAATGACATAACAAGAAATGGTCCTAATGTGGGAATGTCACTTTTCTAATGTTTCAACACAGTCAAATTTAAGAATCATGGCTCACACATACAACACAATCTGGATAGTCTCAGTAAAGTTGTGTTATAATGTCAATAAATGGTCATTCTTATTTGTACTATGGAGTAAGACCATTATGGTGTAGGGTTGACACTAATGGCACAGTTAGTAGGTATTACTGAGACTGAAACTGTGAGGTCACCTTAACACTTGGAGAAGGTAGGTGAAAGGTCGTGATGGTGTGTGTGTATGTGTGTGGTGGTTATTATCCATTCAAATGGCTATGGTTTATTAGGTAGTGTAAAGAAGTATCAGTGGATGTTTTCACAAGTAAGGACAGAGGTAAAAGGACAGAAAGGAACAGCAGTAGCATCTTTACTGTGACCCTAACCAAATGCATGGGTTAAATCCAGAGGGTCATACTGTGGCTGCTGAGAGGCTGCGTCTTGTTTCATTAGCTTTCTCATCCTCAGGTCAACATGGGAAAGCCTGGGGGAACCTTAAGAACGAGAAAGCAGGTCTCAAGAGTTGTACGCAGCCAGATGCAGGATGATTGAGGTAAAGGGTGATGGATGATATCATTTTGCCTTGAGCAGTCCCGTACACTTCTATGGGTGCAACAAGATGGTCAATGTTACAGGTTCAGTTCCTACTTGTTACTGTCTATTTTCAATATGGCACCTACAATGTGCAGCTGCTTTACACCTGTATGCCTCTTCAGAAGGACGGTTTCAGACTATGCTACTTTGAAATCTTGCCTTGAAATATTAAGAAACCCTGTTGTTGAATGTACATAATCACACAAGTGGATATTTAGAAATGCACTCATCATCATACACTATCATGATGTTAACACAAAACATTTGGTCATTCTTGGCTGGACAATACCAAACAAAGTGCAAAAGAATAGAACTAATTCAAGAGAAAACAACAGTAATAACAAATTATTGTTCCTTGTTACCTGTTCCTTTGCTTTACTATCGCTGCAATCATTCAATCTTCACAAACAAAATGCCCAAAACCAGCTCTATCAGGGTTTTGTAAAACAAGCACTGGCGAGCAAAGAGGACATCCATTGTCTTTAATGGGATGAACTGATCAACCATATCTAATAGAAATCATTGCCACTGGCAAAAACTGCTGTAGAATTGAATTACTCATGGAACACAATGCTTTTATGGCTTCTTAGAAAACTGTAATTCAATCTGTTTAGTACAGAGAAGAAACAGATAAAGTCCAAATTAAAACATTAAAAAAAGTTTTGGTGTATGTTAAAGTCAAGTACTAATATGAAGCTGAAGGTAAGGTGATCTTATTCCTCTTGTAAAATGTTAATTCCAAGCTCGAGTCTGACCGGCCAAGACCTGATCTGTCTTTTCACCTTGCTCTTGACATGGAAATCACATAAATAAACATGCCCATAGCTTATAAAGTTCACATCAAGTTTTTCTCAATAGAATATTTTATTTATAGAAATGGTAAACCGTTCCATTAAGTCCCACTCAACATGGATTCATCTTAAAAACCACTCTGCTCCCGACTGATTGGTGCACCTACAAGTCAGGAGCAGATGCACAAGTTTATGGGAACTTGAGCTCCGACAAAAAGCGATCATGCCAAGTCGACATCAAACTGGAGAGAAAGTGTTCAATTATAAAATATCACGTGGAAGAGAGAGAGGAAAGCGATTTAAAAGCTCGCATTTTATATCGTCTCTGCTGGAGAAGGCGAGTCTTATAGTTCCTTCAGAATGGGCAGTCTTCCCTCAGATGCATCTGGACAACAGCAGCATCGGGTCATGGAGAGGTGTCCCTAGTTTTACCAAGTAAGGAGGAAAGCCTTTCAGCTGCTCAACTTTAAATTGCTTTAGTAACGGTGACATATTCAAATAACTATTTATCTTTCTCATTATCCTTAAAAGTAATGTTTTAAGTAATT
Organism: Morone saxatilis; assembly: GCF_004916995.1. NCBI lineage: Eukaryota > Metazoa > Chordata > Actinopteri > Moronidae > Morone > Morone saxatilis. Next base: position 22,245,312 of record NW_023339663.1, on the reverse strand, counting down.
GTGTGATTGAGTAGACTGTTTCGCGCACACTGCGCTCAGTGCGCGCAGTGACGTAGAGACGCCTGCTATTGCTTCTGCATCACACTGCAGACACAATGTTTTATCTTAATGCTGTACTGGTAGTTGCAGCACACATGCATTGGGTCTGTCTGCTATAGGAGAAATAATGTCACTTATTCATCCCTGGTAGTCGTAGCCTTTATTTCTCACTGTGCGTAACTGTGCTGCAACTTTACGCACAGACACCAGACCTGTCCAAACTCTCTGTTTCTCTTCCCTTCTCTCCAGCCCATGTACGCGGAGGTGTCAGCTGTAGTTTCGGTGGAGAAAGCAACCTTATCCGTTTTTTGCCAGCGAGATTGCTGTCCTTATCCAAGCGCACCGACTCAGACCATCTGCCCCGCCAGAACCCGCAGGGGGCCGTGAGAGCACCGGGCCAGCGTTGGCTTCGTACGCACCGCAGAGAAGATGAATATCCAGGTTCTGCCAGAACACAAGCTCTCGTCGGTGGCCCCGCTGAAACAGTGCAATGTGGAGAAAAAAGAGGTAGAACTGATACTGGTGAAGGACCAGAATGGCGTCCAGTACACCAGTTCTTCCATCATTCCCACCCCTACCCCTGGCCACCGCGCAGGTCCTCCCGGACCCGAGGACGACCGCGAAACTTGGGGCAAGAAAATAGACTTTCTCCTGTCGGTCATTGGCTTCGCGGTGGACCTGGCCAACGTTTGGAGATTCCCTTACTTGTGCTACAAAAATGGAGGAGGTGAGTAAACCGTGTCTTTTTAATCGATCAATGAGCGTCCACAGCTGCTTGACAATTTAGAACAGGTCCCAAAACTTAAGGCGCGCCGCAAGTTCTGGCACCAAATGCTTGAAGGAAAATAAGAATACAATAATATTAGGCGTGACTGAGTCTGCAAGTTAAAGTAAATCCACACAGTAAAATTATCGTAGTTTGTTCTTCACTGATGTCTTGTGTCTTTTGTTTGGGGGTCAGGTGACAAAAAGGGTTTCTCGTTTTACTTTCGAATGTCTCAAAAATGCGTTCAACCCGTCTAACCAAGCAAACACTACAGCAATGTTATTTTAGATTAGATTAGATTGATTTTGCCATGTTGTTGTTCTAATTGTGGTTGCTTTAATCTTCTTTAACTGACGTTTTAATAGTCCCAGGTGTATTAATGGGGAAGGGCATTTAGCTTTCATGATGAAGGAAATACCTCATTTCATCAAGGAATTCACATGGAAAGGGAAATCTACAACTTAATTGAGACCGTCAGATCACCAAAAGTGACAACATCTCCAACCAAATTCGTGATTCATCTTATCAGAAGTAGTTTTATCTGGAAATAGAAACACTGGAAAAACAAGTGTCCGGGCTTGTGGTTGCTCAGCGTGTCTTGATGCAAACTAACCAGCGTTAGAATGACTGAAAGCTGAAGGCGCACTGAAGTGGGTGGGGTAATAATGGAGATTGTGTCGTTGAATCACCAACAACAGGTTGTTTTAAACAGCATTTTAACTTCAATATATTTGACTTTTCCTTTCAATTGCTTGCAAAAGTGCAAAAACTGTATTAATAAACAAACCACACTGGTATATTAAAATAGCTTTAAGGTTGTGCCACTTTGAGCTCTTTAAATACATTAATAATGAATGCGTGCTTACATGATGAATAATGTCTACTTTCATAAAGGCAGGTACATGTGCTTCTGTAAATCATAAATGAACTATTTTGACTATTTATTTGTCTGGCCTATATAAAAATTGGAAAGCAAGCGTTTGAGCTTATTGCTAATGATTTTCAAAAGTACTGAACACTGAAGCTGAACTGTTTGTGAAGAATTTTACAGTGTGAGTAGTCTAATCAACAAAAGGACACAGTGTTGTTTCACATTCGACACTCATGACAACAGAGTTCTCACTAGAAGGTGCACTCTGTCCTCTGTTTGCCTCCGTGTCCATTCACATGGTTAAAATCAACATGTTGTGCTCAGTGCCCCAAAGGGTCAGCTCCACCGCTGGCCTGTCAATCATATTGGCCCTCAGCAAAATGTATTCATTACTGTAGATAATGTGTCATTTGTGATGGACAATGTCAAGAACAATTCAATTACGAGGAGTCATTTCCTTGTTGGTGGATGTGCTACTGAGGCACAGCATGAAAATAGCTGCAAGCCTTCCTGCATGTATGTTATGGTGTGTTGTTTTTCCCAACAGTGCCAAAGACCCCCAACTGACACTTTTTATTCCTTTAAAAAAAATGTATTGTGTATACATGTGTATTTTTTATGTCCAGCATTTCCACAATGAGCACCAATCCTACAATATTTTTAATTGTTAATTTTTAATGTAAGAAAAATATAAGTTACACTAGTGGGGAATTATCTGAAAAAATACCATGAAAATTTTATTATTTTACTTTACAGGTGCTTTTTTGATCCCCTACATTCTTTTCTTGGTCATTGCGGGGATGCCATTGTTCTATATGGAACTTGCCTTGGGCCAGTACAACAGGGAAGGGGCAGCTACAGTTTGGAAAATATGCCCTGTCTTTAAAGGTGAGCTTTAACACAAACACACACGCACAAGTACGCACACATGTGACCCAGCATGTCCGTTTACTTCAGCCTTTCTCTGACCTCTTAAACTGTGCTACTTACAGCTCAGTCATGCTCTTTTTTTTCTCTTTCTTCAGTGTCTTGCCCTTTCATTTCATCCCTTTGTTCTTTTCTCCCCCCCCCTTAGGTTCATAAGTGTCACTTGTAACTAATCTCTCTGTCACATTGTCTCTTTCTCTGTTACACTTTGTATTTTTGATCCCTCTCCACTTGCAACGTTCTACCCCATCGAATGTAGATTTGAAATAAGTGAAGCAAAACCAAACCAGGCTAGTGTCCATGGCATGCTGAGAAACACAGTTGGGGTCAATTTAATTGCAAGTCAGTTAATTAAATGAATCAGAAATACAACTAAAAATCTCAAGTCAGGATTTATTATGCACTATTGTAGAGAAGGTTGATAGCACAAGACAATTGGGGGAAGATTCCTACATACCATTTTATAAATCAGCTGCTCTCCTTGTTTTAAAATTACAATACTGGTATATACTACTTATCTTGGAGGGGTACAGGTGATAACACAATGAGGATAGTTCCTAAATAACTGCAGGACACATTTGTGTTTTTACTTTGGAACAAATAGAGGTCCGGGGAAAAGAGGATGCTGTAGGCCTAAGCCCCATATGTTATGACAGTTTTGTAATTTGTAAAGTAGGCCTACTAGTATGGCGTACAATATGGAACTAACAGGTGTCTTCAGAAGCTTGAGCTGAGTCCTGTTCATTATTGTTATGGAGTACAGTAAGTAGAAAAGAGCAGAAAATTGACTTCATGAGGACTGTTCTAGATGAACAACTTCATGTTCTTTCACATTGCAACTGTCATGAACAGTAAAGGACATGATCACTACAGTACATGAAAAAAACTACAGTATAAATAATTTATAAATTAATTTGTTTTTACTCCCATATTCCCTGTAAGTACTGTACCGGTAATTAAGTATTGTCTAAAGCGTTATCCATGCATCTGGAAAACAATAGCAGCACTTAAGACCTGACTTCATTTTACTTTTAAGTCTCTTATTCAACAGATTATTATTTAATGCAGGATGTTTCAAATGTCAGATAAGTACCTCCATCTGCACTACTGAATCAGCACCGGCCACTGCTTTTGTTGGCTTCGACACTGAGGAGGGTTTTTTTTTTTTCCTGCCTACAACGAATGGGTGATGGGTTTATGGCTTCTCTGTTTTCATGTAACGATCACATTCCAGTGGAGACAAAATAACTCATCCCGTAATTTAACCCCCCAGAAAAGTGCAAAATGATGGAAAGTAAGCATTAACACATAGTTAAACTTTCTTTACACACAGCCACTAACGGCAATGTGAATGTACCCTCCACTGCACCGCTGAGGGAAAGATATGGGTACCTCATGGTGATAAGATGGTGAAAGGGACCGAAAATATTTGGCGAGGTGAATAAGGTCTCAGATATGAGGCAGAAATGGCAACTTTTTATCGAATCAATGATTTATAAAACAGAACTGCACAGAACTTTAGTAAAACATTTTTTTATCAGAAAAGGTATACAACACAGCTGACGGTTCTTAGAGATGTGGTGTCTGATAATAACTGTTGATGTGATGGTTATCATTATTGCTTGGACCCGGCAATCTTTATCTGCCGTCCATTTGTTTGTTTGGTGTTATGACAGTTCCTAAAACAAATATATTTATTCAATATTATCACACATAATAAAGCAAACATCATCTGCTTTTTAAAGTGTCTCTCCAACTGTCACCAATATTGGGATGTATTGATACAAATTATAAAAAAAGACACATTATGAGACCTATATTAACAGCAGGAAATAAAGAAAATATGGTCTATACGTGTATTAAATGAATTTACACCAGGCGCGTGTTCCTCTGCAACAGAGAATGTCACATACAAAAACAACAATGTCTAGCACAGCAGTTTGTTCTTCCTCTCTAATAGCTCTGTGTTCCTCAGGTGTGGGCTACACAGTGATCCTCATTGCCCTGTATGTTGGCTTCTACTACAATGTCATCATTGCCTGGTCCCTCTACTACCTGTTCTCCTCCATGACCAGAGAGCTGCCATGGCTCAAATGTGGCAACAGCTGGAACAGTCCGAACTGCACCGACCCCAAATCCATTAACGGATCCATCCTCGGCAATGGGACATCTTACGCCAAATACAAGATCACCCCTGCAGCAGAGTACTATGAGTGAGTAATTTCTGAAAATCAGAGGAATTTATTCATCAGATAGTGACCTGTGTAGATCATTGCATAATTTACATTACATGCAACATTAGAAAAAATTGTAGCACAACCACCTAAAAATGATCAGACTTTTTTTCAGTTTTAACAGGAACATAATGTCCTGTACACCACAACTATTCAAGCGTCCAATTAATCTCCTTTACAATACATTTTGACAATCCATTAGCAACAAAACACATTAGATCAAATAATCCACAGTCACACTGCTGTGATGTTTGTTGCTCTAAGGAAAACTCTCTGGCAACGCTGTTATTAAGACATGAAGGCTGAATCTTTACTGAGATCATTTAAAAATCAATCAAAATGGTAGATGTCAAAATGTAGTGATCTTAATTACATTACGGTATTTTCACTGTCTTCATAAGACCATCTATGTTCGCATGTTTTGTTCATTGACCATTTAGGGAAGTTTGTTTCTTTTGGACATAACTGATACAATTCGGCTGAGTCAGTATATTGAGTAAATCCAACCAACAATAAAAAGCATCACATGGAAGTGATGCTTTTTTATTTTAAGAGTGTGGTCTGAATAATACTAGTCGCATATACACCCCAATGATACAAGTGAACCTCTGTCCATGTGAAGAGCGTGACTCACTGAAACGTGAGTGTAGTGACTCCAAAATGATCCAGCCGTAAATGTTTGCACTATAAAAAGGTGTATACATAAAAAGTTCAAATGCACTCTTTGAAGTGCAAGAAAAAAGCTCCATCTGTTTATACTTCAAAGACAGCCAGTTCTTCCCCAGCTTCTGTGAAGACTGACTGTGCAGCCCAGAGGAAGTCTGTGAAGTGACTTGGACAGTACAAGGGACACATGCTAAGCATGACGCACAGAATACATTGAGCATGCATCCCAAATAGAGCTTAAGCTTGTAAAAGTTCGGCTTCCATTCTGCTGCGCTGCACTGTCTCATACAGTATGTTTATTTAATCAGTATCCCTGGACATCTTTCAACTTCCAGGAACCCTCAAACCTAATATATTCATTTATTTCATTTATTTAAATCCTTGGAAAAACATTGAGGGAGACTAAAAAAAAAAAAAAAAAAACTAAAATCATCAAAGAAAGCTAGGAGTTAGCAATAAATGAAGAATACATGGCTAAAACAGCAAAAGTACTATCAGCAAACACTTGACATGAGGAGGTCAGCATTCACATGAAAGCTCCAAGCCTGTGTATTACTACAGACAAAAAAGTGATGCAATAGCGCTCATGGTCCATAAAATGAGAAGTTCGACCATACATTCCAGGGGGACTATTACACTACAAACACACACACCAAAAAAAAAAAAAATATCAGGAGATGTGCGCAGACAGACTGACAACAATGGGGTACTTCAAGACAGATCTTGCATGGGGTTAGGCTCTGTAGGGGACAATAAATCCTCCTGCTTACAGCTAGCTTTGAGCACAGGAGCAATGCCAAGGCACAGCATGAGAGAGGGAGGCCAACTGAGTCAACAGTTCTCTTACTTCACCTCTTGCAATCTTCTACATCCACAAACCCTCTTGAGCCTACTGTCTTCATCTATCAGGAACGTAGTCTGCAGCAAAATTCAACAGTAAAACAAACATACTGGAAAAACAGAACATTTTTTAATATTTAGTTTGCACCTGAGCTGTGTGTTTTGCTAGTTAGTGGAGTTAGGCTCCCCAACCAAGAGCTTAATATAGTGTACAGTATTACAATTAAGCTCATATTCTAGCTGATTTATTACCTAACACTTGCAACACTAGGTTATTCTTGATCTTACATAACTGTACTGTTTATGATCATAAAGTGTATGTCATTTAGCTAATTTAAAGTACATCCAATTTCATTGATTTGCTAACACTAGATAATGGCATTATGCAACAAGACAAGATTGCATAACAAACAGTTTCCTATTTACACATCAACAAACAATGAACTGAAAGATACTGAAATGCTCTGTAGAGCTAAGGGGAAAGGCAGAGGCAGGCATCATATCTCTGCAGGTTCTTCACTACAAGGGCGTCTTTCACATACATGCAGTCATTTGATCCCTTTTTGGAAAGATGAACATAACCATGCATTTTTAAACAAACACAAAAAATAGTGAACTTTCTTTTCAATCTTCTTTCTTTTCTTTATGTCTTTAGGATAACCATATTCCTGATTTGAGAATTGTTGTCCCAACAAGTAGAGAGCACACAAAAATAACATCATTCAAACTTGTAAATAGCATCTACAGTAATATTACGTTGTTTTTTTATTTTGTCCTGTAATTCATATACTGTAACGCAATATTATCATATTTCATCAAAGGCTGTCCTCTTGAGTAACTCTTGGGTTGCTCATCTACTGTGGCAGCTGTGGCTGATGTGGCAGAGCAGGATTAGTCAGGTCGCCAGGTAATATGAGGGTTACTGTTTTGGTTCCTGGCTCCCCGAGTCTAGTCGAAGTGCACTTGGGCAATACACCAAACCTCAAATTGCTCCCAATGTCTGTGACGTGGATATGTGAATGTGTCTGTATGAGTGAGCTTAGTATCACTGTGAGCACTTTGGATAGAAAGCGATGTAATGCCTCCTGATGAGCAGTTGACAGCCTCTGCCATCAGTGTATGAATGTGTATGTGTGAATGGGTGAATGTGCCAACTGTTGTAAGGCACTTTGAGTGGTTAGTAGACCAGAAAAGCATGTATAAATACATGTCCATTTACCATCCAAGTAGAATATGAGCTATTAACTAAATGGTATTACATATAAACAACATTAGAATGTATCCAAACTGTCTCACAAACATTTTAAAACATGGGGAACTATGAGTAGGGTATTTAAAAAGAGGCTACTTCATCACCATATATCATATGATGAACGGCTAACTAGTGAAATTTACAATTATTAATACGGATTGCAGTCTATCAGTTTAGCTGAACAAAAAACTCCACCTGGCACATATCACATGGAATCAGATTTTTTACAATTCTGATTTAAGCGTGTCATTTGTGGTCAAATGACACACAGGTCTGTTTTGTGGCAATGCGACCTCATTGTGAACAGTCATATCAGAATTCACATGACTTTTATGTCACTCTAGATCTACATTCGTCATGTGGGTCACCTCAGGACCGTGACCTGTTCAAACAGGCATCTGATGTGAGCCACATTTAACTAATGATGTGAACAGCCAGAAATCAAATCAAAGAAAGAAGCAATGAGTCAGAAGCTGAGGCTTGGAGTGTGAATGCAGCATTACTGTAACTTCCTCAAAAAGGTTTAATTAAACTTAGAACCAATCAATATGTAGCTGACTTTAACATGTAAGAATTTAACAATAATACACTGTACACCACCTTATGACTTGACTCAATGTTGATGATATGAAAGTCAATTGTAAATCATATGATACGGCTTGTTTGGAAGAGGGCTATGTGAGGTCAGCTTCTGCCAAAAGACTGACCTGAAAACAAGAGATCTGGGCATTTATCTGTGATTAATTTGATAACTTGTGCAGCCTCAAGAGATCAAAGAAAACCTCTCAGATGTTCAACTCCCAAATCACAGCATCATGTTGATTAACTCTACAGAATAAGGCTGTCTCGCTGCTTAAAGACATACAAATCATGAAGCAGCTGGGCTTTCACAGTGTTCTTACGCTATGCTTCTTTAGAGTTGCTTGTGGCCCTACCCCTACACCATTCCAACTTAAGAATTGGGAGGGTTGAATCCAACAATTTCTGTAGCTTTCCAAAAACATTCAACGCTGCCTTCCATTGTCATTCTACAATGTCGTACAAACTAGTTCTTTTAAAGCATAACCTTACCTTGAGGTCGCGGGTGAAGTCAAAAATTAAGAATCTATGACAAATTTGGCTAATTTCTAAAGTTCTCCCACTTGACACGAGATGTCTCCTACTTCACAGTAAAGTCCATTATCCATGTATATGCACTGGTGGCTTCGAGCTTCAACATCTAAGTTGCAAATTAGACCAGGATTGACTTCCAAACTGTTTGTGATGTCACATATTATGCTCATAGGCCCGTCTCTTAAAATTAGGTTTTCAATTAGCACAGAGAAACCTTCCAGTTTCAGAAAAAGTAAGTGAAAACATCCTTCTAGTGTCAGATTCTGCAAAGTGAAGCTCAAACATCCAGCTGTAGGAACAAGGAGAATAACATATAGTCCCACCTTTGATTTTAAAAAAATTAAGTGAAAATATTTAATGTTTAATCTACTTGATTTTTGAGTGTGGTGTTCATGGACGGTGTTGTTCCTGCAATGCAAAGTAAAGGGTTCCACCTTATGACAAACACTGGGCCTGCTGCTTAAGTCCTCCTGCTTGCAGGTGTAATCAGTCAAGTAGACATAAAATATGTCAAATTCTGTTACAAAAAGTCTTCATTTAAGCTTTTAAATACTTGGAGTATTTAAAAAAAATACATTTGTAGAAAATGACAACAACAGCAACACCAACTTCCTTCGTTAGCACGCACACAAATCCTATTCCTTTAGATCTGATTTCATGTCAAGGATAACTAGACTTGATAAATAGCACTCATTCAAACAAAATGAACAAATTACATAGACACTTGAGAAGATTGCTTTCACTTCAATCTCACACACAATTTAACATAGTTGTTGAAAGAATTACTTTTAAAATAACAGTGACAATCATTTGCAATTAATTCAATACATAAATAAGGTTGAAATTAGAAGCCCTCAGCTGTGTTTAGATATTTGGGTCTGTAGTCCTTATTTTTTGCAGGCCATATGCAATAGTGTGCCAGCCTCAAGTATACAGAGACTTGCTAATGGCAACATTGAGTGTTAGGATAGCAGCATAACCAGCTCGCTAAGTGAAGATAAGAGTAAATGTGTTTAGAGTAACTGGGCCAAAGGGACCTGGCTCGATATTATAGCGACTAAGTGAGAATTTACTGGAAGTGCGCTATCAATGCTATCAGAAGAACAATGAGGCCTTGGGGCATTACAACACCAACACGATGCCTCCAGGTCAGAGCACAGACTCTAAATTTCCCAAATAAACTGATGTCTTTACGCCGCTATCTGCTTCCCCAAAGGCCATATAGCTTTGAAATTTAGCAGCCAAAGATAAGTAAAGGAAAAACAAGAAGAGTTTCACAGATCCTTTGGCCCCGTAGGATTGTATGTCTGGACTTCAATTTGCGTGTTCCTGAGGTTTTGTGTGTCTGGCTGTTGTGTAAGCAACCTGAGAATCAGATCCAAATCTAGTTCCGCTGTTTATCAACCCATAACATCACATGCCAGCTTAATTGAATCTTTCTTCAGGAAAGTTTTAAGACAAATGTGAAAGGAACAAAATGGCTTTTCAATGTTTTACTGCAGGATTTTGATACACAAATAAAATACAACCTGTTCCTGGTTGGAAAGGACAAAGTGTATGCTCTATCACTGGCGCAGCCAGATATTCTAGCCTTCTCTTAAAAAGTGCAGGCAACCAACTATGATGATGCAATGACTGTCCACAGTCTATTCCAACAACACAGTCCAGGGGGCCTCATTTATAAAAATGTTCTTTAATTTATACTTGAACTCTTAGATAAACTTAGATCATTTCTGACAGTGTGCCTATGGTCAATCCACAAGAGATAATGAGCGTAGCTTATGCAGGTTACAAGAAGCCCGTTTCTGTAACTTAGGAACCTGTGATCTATAAATCTCAAATGAACTCAAATTGGTGGCATCTGCTTAAGCAATTTCCCCTTATATAATGCTTACACAAAAGGGTTTAGTCAGAAGAAGCCATGGACCATAAGACACACACGTGGTTGCCCTTTGTCTGTGTTTGTTACTCACTGCTGAAAGTGCACAGCACAATGAAGAACAAATATTTTTATCCCATATATTAGTCCAATAAATTTAGCTTATAGTGAAAGCTGCCATAATCTTGCGCCCCCACTTTTAACTATAACTAGGTGCCCATGATCCCAATCACATTGTTAAATAAAGCGAATGCAAAGTTCAACAGTCTTGGCCGCATGTGTCCCAAACTGCAATACCCCTACATAACCAGCAGGAAGCTCACTTAAGTCAAGTCCCAAGACTTTGCTTAAAGATAATTTCCACAGCAAAGTATGGTATTATAAATAAATACTATATTGCTACTTATTCCCGCTTCAGCAAGATCATGTGTAGCTGTTTCTGGTAAAATATTAATACATTAATATTATGTAATGAAAGAATATTAAACTAGTAAGTCTGGTGCCTCCACACCAAAATACTGTAGATAGAGTAGGTAGAGTAGGTAGAGTGGTGAATAAATTTAGCATTAGCTGGCTTATGCTGCCCTCTGTTGGCTACACATAGATAAAATGATAAAATGCTGATACAATAACCACAATTTGGTGCAAAAAGCAACCTTGAACAAATAATAACCTGGATATGAAATACTGAATATTTAGAGACCAAAATTGTCCAGTACTTCAAAGGGACCACACACAGACTGAGAAATGCGTTGCCTCATGTTCTTCAGTGCTAGCTTAAAATACTGATAATGGTTAGCAGGATTAACCCTATTAAGCGCTAATAATTGCATGTTTTAGACACAACCCTACAACCATTTAACCACATTAACAACAATGATAATTGCTAACTTAGAGTTTAATGGCAGCATACACATGTCCACAAAAGAACCACCACCCAGTCCATAATTGGTTAAATACTGTAAATCTGACTGGTCTAGTTCTGGTCTTACAGACCAAGAGCACATTCAGCCCCAACAACACGTAACAAAACTTTTATTTAAACAGAAGCAGTGGTGCGTTGAACACTGCTGCGTTATGAAAGCGCTGCAACTATGGCAGCTAAGGCAGACATTCTTTGCGTACTTTTTGAATAATTTTTGGGGCCTGATGAAATTGGTATAAATATGTGTTTAATATTATAAAAAAAATACGACAAACATGTCTTTTAATGTCATCAATTGTTGCATACACCAAGCTGCAGTGGGCGCATTTGTGAAGGCCCTTAGTTGGATCCATTGTGCACACGGTCTATTTAATAAGGCAGGGTATACATGTGTCGCTTGCGCACCCACCAAACAAGAGAAAACATACCTCAAAGCCCATTGCACACCGTTTAAAAAAGAAACGTTTTCAACATGGAAACCGTACCCAAATAGTGCACACCATTTTTAGATTTAACATGCCCCAGGCATAGGAGGGTTCAGTCCACTACTGCCACTGCTAAGTGTGATGTGGAATAGTCCAAGTTGCAGCAGAAACGGGGTTTTATACACTGATGCTTCTGAGCTTTGGAGAGACTTAAAATGTAAGACATCACATAGTCTGTCTTAGTTGTTAGTGGATTCATGTTTGCCCATCATATGTCCTCATCTGGACACATATTTCTATATGTTGAGGCCTTATGAATACAGTGTTTTACAGTGCCATTTCACAAAGCATTTATTATGCCTTGGAACAGCCTTAGGGGCCGATCAGACAGATGCATCACTACAGGTGCAGCTGCTTCAAAAACGCCTTGGCAAAGCGCGTTGGGAAAAACTGATCAAGTATGATTAACCAGTCCCTCCAGGNNGGGGGGGGGGGGGGGGGGCTGTGTGAACAATCAGGCAATCAAATGTGATAGATGGAAAAAAATTGATTCAAGAAGACCTCAAGCTCTTCTTGTCGCTTTCACTCACTCAATCACAAACTACCATGACATGAGCGATAAATCCCCCCTTTACCTCTCACATCTACCGGCATCAAAACCATATAACTGTTTGATAATTGTATTGAGAAAGAAAAAACAAACTGAACAAAACACTTGTCTTTCATTTCTAAAACAAAGCTGTTGTTTTTTATTGTGGTAATTTGTATAATCTCAAGGATTATTCAGATACAGTGGAAACAAAGTTGTAGTAACTTAATTTCACCAGTTTGGTTTCTGGGACTATCATTAGGCCAGAGTAAGGGGAAGAGACTGATTCAATTTCAAGTATGGAGCTCGAGTCAGGATGTGTTTAACCTTGCTTAACATAAAGACTGAATGTACAGGGAAACTACAAGCCTGGCCCATTCTAGCCCCAGCTGTTGTTCACCAAGAAGTTGTTCTATCACCCTAAAACCTCAAATTTGTATGGGTTAAACTAATAAGATACATGCTTTAGAGCTATGGGTATGCATTCCTTTCACTTTGGAGAGAGCAAGGCTAGCCCCCCCCCCCCCCCCCCCCTCTTTATGCTAAGCTAAGCTAAACACAGCCTCACTCCAGCTCTGTACCTTATGCACAGACACAAGATGGATCATAATGGTTCCCAACTATTCTTTTAAGCGTATTCTCATGTATTAAGTCCATTTCCTGTTTTGGTCCTCTTTAAAAGGCTAAGCTGATGAGCTGAACATTTTGAAAGGATGTAATGCTGATGGCATGACATAATGACAGCAACTTCTGACTAAAGAGACCACACCAATTTAACACATTTACTTAATATTGTAAACCTAAGTTGTACGCTTCCTTCTCTCTACTCTGACAGTCAAAGATTGAGCTCGCAGCTGGAAACAATATTAGATAGGGATGGAAGAGGTACCATTTGTCTCCCTTGGTTTCATTATGTCATGATAAAACACTTGAACCTTTGTACGTTCACCTTGATCTGACAGTAAGTGTTTGGCTCAAGGGGAATGGCTGATAATAGCGAAACAATACCAGAGGTCATTATTGACAGTTTCAAAGCAGTGTGTGTGTAGTTGGAAGAAAGAGAGAGAAAGGGAAACACAATTATTTCACTTTCAGTCAACAGATGGCTGTATGATCCAGCTTCACTAAGCTTTCACCGAGATGGATACCTTTACTTTAGGTAAAAGATATTTAATCTACATTAGTGTTGAAAACAATTGTATTTCATTTCTTCGAAGTCATTAAACTGAATACTTTGGCCAATGATATACTGGGGTGATAGTATAGTTTGGAAGTACTGGTTGAAGGTGGAGTGCGTGCTGTAATACATGTCCTGATAGAGCCTCTGTCTCATACTTCATCTCCCATCTTCACCCCAGGCACTTACAGTGTGGGCTGTTTCCTTATGACTCCCCCAGCTGCAGTAAAATCAGGGTGGGCTTGTTTGACAGAATCATCTGTTAAGATGTAGCCAAAAACAAAACAACATGCCATACCATGAAAAAATTACAGCACATTATGTGTTCCAAGTAGTGTTTAAAGCTGTGAAATACAGTACAATATATCAGAATAAAAAGAATGTCTTCTGGATGATACAGTATATATTTTTCTGTTGTGTGTGTGCGTCGTTCTGCAGACGGGGTGTGCTACATCTCCATGAGAGTAGGGGTATCCAGGATTTGGGCCTACCTCGCTGGGAGCTGACCTTATGTCTGGTTGTGGTGGTCTTCATACTCTACTTCAGCCTGTGGAAAGGTGTCAAGTCCTCAGGGAAGGTACAGACCTAGACCACCAAACAACAAAAACAATTGTTGCTTTCTCAGTTTTTACTTTTTTTTTCTTCAATTCAAAAATGTTTTACCCATATTGTTTAATGCCAACTACAATATCTGTACAAGAATGTGGAGCTGTGATTCTGTGACACTTTGCAGATATCTTGTAAAACCGCTCAGTATAAACTGTTGGTACAAGGTCAAAAAAGTCTAGTCAAGAGGCAGTGATAAACATTGTGAGGATTGGATGCTACTATTTTACCATTTAGTCTTTATATTCAGTGCTATATAATATACTGTAGTCACTTGCATTCAAGCAACCAACTTTATCAAACACTTTTTTTTGAGTTTTTAAGTTATCATACCGACTACATATTGAACTTGTATATTATCAGACACCTTCTGTCTGTTCATTGATAGAATGGTTAAATGAAAAACAGTCTGTCTGGTGTATTTCTTTCCTCTTTTACTGATTTATCCTGTGTATTTCAGGTAGTGTACATCACAGCTACCATGCCCTATGTCGTCCTTTTTGTTTTGCTCATTCGAGGCATAACTCTACCAGGGGCCATGAAGGGCATCAGGGCCTACCTCCATATTGACTTCAAGCGGCTCAACAATCTAGAGGTTAGTGACAGTGTATGTTTTTCACAACACAAGTTTCAATATTTGACAGTCCTTGTGTTTACACGTGGGAATTT
>NW_023339663.1:22218026-22230322 GCF_004916995.1 Morone saxatilis | reverse complement strand
TTTAGGAACAACATTTACGTCAGAGTCCATGTGGATTTAAAGAACCTTGTTTCAGTATTCCTGTAATTCGTTGGGTGGAGTAACTTTTGCTCTGAGGGTTAAAGGCTAGATTCCCATTGGTGCCTCCCTCACTGAATGTGTATATGAATGAACGTAGTCTATGCACGCATACTTTAGATACAATCTTCCACTAGCTGAGCTGATGTATGTGTGTAAGGGTTGAGAAAAAGTTCAGTTTTGCAGAGCATTTGTGGCACTCATGTATATACGTAATTCACATGTTTTGCAAAGAGCCAGACATTCCTAGCTGATAAAAAGTGTAAAGATAAACATGCGTGTTTTCCAAAGATAATAAATAATGGAATTAAGCCTTTACATTCAATCTTTCTTTTTTTTTTGAGGAATTCAAAAGCTTTCTTGTTTCTCTTTTTTACTGTAGGTGTGGATTGATGCTGCCACCCAGATATTCTACTCACTAGGAGCAGGATTTGGGGTGCTCATTGCATTTGCCAGTTATAATAAATTTGACAATAACTGCTACAGGTAAGAGCTTGCACTGTATTTGTGAATTTTGATAGTCCAGGAGAAGCCGACAGCAATATAACATCCTGCTGTTTTTGAGCGGTCGGCCTTTTCCAGCATGTAACTGGATCACGAAGCAGCAGAGGTGATGCTAATCAGTTCAGCTGACCCCAATGGCCAGGTGTTAGCAGGATAGATAAAGTACAGGCCAGGAAGAGTTGCCAGATAATAGCCAAAGGCTGTATGTTGACTGGTTTGTGACAGTGCTGCACTTCTTCAGAAAAAGCAGACCTCAGGTTGTGGGCTTTGGCTAATCTTTTTCCACATTAATAGGTTGCAGTAGTGCTATTGGAGGCAGATGCTGTTGGCAAAACAGCAGTTTAACCTATCATAGTTGTAAATATACACCCAGCATACAAAACATAATTTGCTGGAGTTTGCTGGAGAAAATCTCTACAAGAGTTAAGGCTAAAATGAATTTGCTGCTGCCACCAAAAAATAAAAAAGGATTCTTATCAAATAATGATTATTCATTAAAAAATCTCCCAAAAGGGTGAAATAAAAAAAACGGGGCCTTATGCATTCCCTCTTTTTCATGTCCCGTTTAGAGATGTGTGGGGACTGCTGGCAAGTGGGATTTGCATTATGCCCTAGTGGAAAATGAACAAATCTGAACTAGGTGAAAGGCAGCTTTGTGAGAGCTAGTGATGTTAGAAATACAATTACATTAACTTTAGTTTGAATACCCACACAGATGGAGGAAGAAATCTGTTTAATAGTGAAGTGAATGAGTAGCAGTGTGTCCTCCATCGTGTGTGTGTGTGTGTGTGTGTGTGTGTGTGTAATGACCTGGTCCACCAGAGTAAAGCGTAAGACTGAATAAATTCTGTAAAGGTTCTATCACAGACTGCATGCAATACAACCCCAAGATCAACCCATGAAAACTTATTTTCACATATGGCCCCATTTTGACTTAATATGGTTGAAACATATTGGCTTACTTTCCCTGTTAAAACAAAGTTAGTGAATATTAAGCCAAGCTACAAAACACAATGTCGAAAATTAGATCAAGAAACCTAGCTTTCTTTTTAACTTGTTTTTGTTGTGTGTTTTCTGTCTTTAGGGATGCTCTCCTGACCAGCACTGTGAACTGTGTCACCAGTTTCTTCTCAGGGTTTGCCATCTTCTCTGTTCTTGGTTACATGGCTTACAAACATGGGGTGGATATACAAGATGTAGCCACAGAAGGTAAGTGCTGATAGTCCGGATACGACCACTATGCTAAAAAAAATACACCACACGATCACTGACTGCCTGTTGCTGTATGTTGCTGTTATTCTGTACATTGCATTAGCATATTTTGTATATTTTTTCCCTCACTTGCTTTGGTGGGTGTACAGGGGCAGGATTGGTGTTTATCATCTACCCTGAGGCAATTTCTACACTACCAGGCTCAACATTTTGGGCCATTGTGTTCTTCATCATGTTGCTGACTCTGGGCATTGACAGCTCGGTGAGTCCAAACAACCACTCCGACCGCTATATAGAACACAATCACATTCTTAGAAGTAGAAATCTTTTTATCTGGATGGAATGAACAGAGGACAGCTCTTTTACAACCATGGGTAGATACTAACAAGATGTTCAAGTGGCAATTAAATAAACATTTAAAAACTTACAGGTTGGGGCGCCCGGTTAGCTCAGTGGGTAGAGCTGGCGACCCATGTACCAAGGCTGAGTCCTTGCTGCAGTTCGAATCCGACCTGTGGCCCTTTGTTGCGTGTCATCCCCTCTCTCTGCCCCTCTTTCCTGTCTGCCTATAGCTGTCCTATCAAATAAAGGCATACAAAAAGCCGAAAAAATATACTTTAAAAAAAAAACAAAACGTACAGGTAGTACATGTATAAAAGCGCAAATACAAATATAACTCAGGTTGAGTGGTCAATATTACTGATGAAATGCATGCATACGGTGCTTGCAAAATGCTGGATATAGGTTTACATAGTTCTGAATCTAAAGATAAAGATAGATAAAGTTCTTCATCTCAAATGAGGAGTGACTTTTCCTGTTTTTGATCCAGTGCCACCTTTACTGTGCACATGGAGAACAGAGTAGACAGTGCACATCGAGGCATCCTCAGGATGGTAATGATACCATGTATCATGTTGGATAGCTTTGTTGAGTTTCCCATTAAACCTGACATTCGTTGTAAACTAATGGGCATTGAATACTCACTGTGCAAGTTAATCTCTGAGCAACTGCCATTTTCCCCCCTAAGCACCAATTTACTTTAATTGATGTGATGTTCCCATGACCTGTCATGTTAACAATTACTCTGCTATGTCATGGAAATAACACAGTAGAATGTAATCTAAATCAAGTTGACTAAATAAATGTCAAGTGTAATGTACTCCCAATTTTCTTTTTTTTCTCCTTTTCTCTTTTATGGTTGCACACTTTACAGCTCAGGTTCTGAGTGCTGTTGACTTTGCCAACTGTTAAATAAGCAGGGCAAATAATAAAGTGGATGAGAGTGGGCATCCACACCCCTTTGGTGTGTAAAACTGTAAACCAGTATGATTCTTGACAACTGATGGTATGGGTAAGTTGCTGAATTTGAGTAATAAGAGTAAAGTTGCGTGCAGTAAACTATGTCTCGGGTTCAGCTTAAGTGACTGTAAATGGTCTGCACCAACAAAAGCTTCCTTCTTTGACATTTCAAAAGCCAGCAGTAATTTAACAAAAACATCTTCCCTATGACTCACTCAGGCTCTAAATAAACATGGTTTAGTTATATCGCCTCCTATCTGTCAACAAAGTAACCAAGTAATTAACTCTTCATCATTCGTCATTTATCAAGTAGATCAGATGAAGACCATTTCAGTATTATACTGAAATATCATTATTATTATAATAATGTAAGATCTATAAGTCAGGAAGTCAGAACACCCCAATTTTCACAACTTCAACTGACCAGCCTGGAGACTGCAGGTCTTAACTTAATGAACATTTACTCACCTCAAGTGAGCAAAACCAGCAAAAAATGCTACATCTGCCTCCAGCCTCAGGGGACAGAAGACTTGAGTGGTTAAAGATGATTTTTGATGGCAACGTTTGTCTTTACTACTGACTGCTTTCTTAATGAGGGCTAACTGTTCAAGTTCAAAGATGGTTTGATAAGATTACCGGCTGTCCGTGACCCAAATTCAAACTTGGAAGCTGTACGTTTTATCTTTTTTTTCGTTTATGTTTTTTTTAGCCTTCTGAACTTTGCTTTAGCATGTTGCTAAGTGGCCACTGCCTCAGTCTGGGGGACTTTGGACTAATGTAGTCATATTGAGGGACAGTCAAGAGAAACTGAACAGCCTCATTTGAAGCCAACTAAATAACAAGAGTTAGGTCATATGCCCTTTTCTTCATGTGACTGCTCTATACTGTGTTAATTTTGTGTATGTTTCTGCTGTATGTAAATTTACCTGATAGACGTTCAATAAAGGTTAGGGTTGACGCGATATAGCCACGTGTCATAAAGAAATAGTCAAACTGCAGGGATTCATCTAATCTTACCTCATTAAAAATTACAGAATCTCTGAATGTGCAAATTATGTATGTAAAGTTTTCCTGCCAGACACAAGATGTCTCCTACCTAACTGTAAGTCCATTCTCACTGTATGTGCACTGGTGGCTTCCAGTTTTAGGTCCAGTTAGGGTGCATACTGGACCAGGAATGACTTCCAAACTATTTGTGATGTCAAATCGAGTTCATAGGCCTGATACTTCAAAATACGATTTTCAATGAGCACAGAGAAACTTTCCACTTACAGCAGATGAATGTGAAAACATCCTCCTAGTGTCAAACTCTGCACATACATCATTCTGCAGAGTCAAGAGTCCAGTTTTTCAATTTTTGTTCTTAAGAGAAAACTGTTCAGTTTAATATATATCAGCATACTAGTGATTATTGTAAATGTTTTTGTCAAGTGGAAGTTCTGAAAGGATCTCACCTGTAGCATACAAAACTGACTGAAATGCTCAAGTCAAAGTCTAGGAAAATGAGTGTCATGTCTCTCTCTGTTTGTGTCCACCAGATGGGTGGCATGGAGGCAGTCATCACAGGCCTGACAGATGACTTCAAGATCCTCAAGAGGAACAGGAAGCTCTTCACCTTCGCCACAGCCTTTGGAACCTTCCTGATTGCCCTGCTCTGCATTACTAATGTCAGTATCAGGTTTCAATACTTGATTGAAGTACTTGTCAAAGTCACACTTTCAGCATAATGCTTGCTGATGTATTGCTTAATTTTGTTTTTAACTCCTGAGTGGTAATTATTTAGTAAAATCTAGCTTTGCATTCATTTCAGTCATGTACAAATACTGTATAAAGAACTACCTACACTACAATTGTCTGTCTCACAGGACTGTCCTGTAGTGTCAAAACATGATGAATGAGATGAATGAATGAGATTTAAACTGTACGTCACCAATGCCTGGAAATAAGTATTCCAAGTCTCATGATGATATGTCGTCACCGAAAATAGCTTTTAAAAAAATGCAGAACTATTTCAAAGAAATGATCAAGAACGCTATTGCATCACACTCTGTTAACAAATTAGAAATAAAGCAGTGCCCAGGAAGCAAATGATTAATTTTCTCTGTTCATTCACATAGTATCAGCACCAAGGAGACATGCTTACTGGTTACATAAATACACACTTTTGAGCCAGAAAAAGTATTATGTTAGTGACTCACATGGTTTCTTCGCTTAATCAAATCAATAAAGTTATTGAGAAAGTGAATGATGCCTTTCCCATGCTAGTTCCCTGGCACAAGATACAAATTTGTACCATTCAGGATACAAATCAAAGATTTATAGTACAAAAGCTCCAATACAGAATCCCCTCTTCCACCATGAGAGGCATGTGTATGCTCAGAGGCCATTGGTTCGCTGACTGCACACAAAGATGCACTTCTTTTCAAGGATGAAGATTTATACACCTCACAGACACACAAACGCTGTATTTTCTCTCTTTCTCTTTCCCTCTCTGTAGGGTGGCATCTACGTGCTGACCCTGTTAGATAAGTATGCAGCAGGGACTTCTATACTTTTTGCCGTGTTGATCGAGGCCATTGGAGTGTCGTGGTTTTATGGTATGAAATTATACAGTACACTGGCATTAAATCATTTTTGTAAAATAACTACATTTATATTATGAACACTTGCCATTATCTATATATGACAAGAATCATCAGTGACATAAATGATCAGAAATATAAGATCAATGTAATAACCAGTCTACTTATCTCTGTGTACTTTCACATATGCAGTACTCCCTGTACTGCATAGGACAAAACATTGCCAAAAAAAACCTAAAAAGTCAAAAGATTGCATGCTGGAAGACACAGCAGGCCTATCTAACCGAGCTTACCTAGTGTATCTCTTCACCATATGTGACCCTTCAAAGGGGAAGAGGAATTTACAGAAAAACAAATGTAGAAACAAAAAATGGAGGAAACTCAGAAGGGCCCACATCAAGAGGTTTTCCATAGCAGGAAAATTGTGCAACTGGAGCAAAAAACACAACAATAAATATTGATAACAGCATGGCAGAATCTTGATGGGATAATGAAATAAATAAGTCAGAGACACATGATAAGTTATGTCAGCTCAAGGTCAGACCAGGAAAAAATAAATAAAGAAATCAGTAGACTACAAGAGTGTGTAGACCATCATGTGTTGCATTCCCTCCTACTGTCCAGAGAGACTGCATACTTTGCTCAAATATCTCGCTGTAGCCTACATTGATTTAATGTTGG
Source organism: Morone saxatilis (assembly GCF_004916995.1). Taxonomy (NCBI): domain Eukaryota; kingdom Metazoa; phylum Chordata; class Actinopteri; family Moronidae; genus Morone; species Morone saxatilis. The sequence goes on along the minus strand of NW_023339663.1, from coordinate 22,223,987 downwards.
ACGTGTATAACATTGCTGTGTAACTTTTCATGCTCACTCCAGGTGTGGACCGCTTCAGCGAAGACATTGAGAAAATGATGGGCTTTAAGCCAGGACTCTACTGGAGACTATGCTGGAAATTTGTCAGCCCAGCTTTTCTGCTGGTAAGAGGAATAAAAAACATTTAAGTAGTTACATTGTGCTGTTATCCTAGACAGGGAAATGGATCAAAATTCAGCACATAAATCAACTAAAATGTATAAAAGAACTGACATTTAAAACTATAATGGTTGATGTCTTCTAGTAACTGTCATTCACAATTTTCTAAAAGCTGTACAAAAGGTATCATTCATTGCAGCAGGCAGTAAATATATGTTAGTTGTGTCAGTAATACAGTGCTGGCCAGCTCAGTTGTAAGATTTAACACAGAATTTTAAATGCATTCCTATTAGAATCAATAGCTAAAGTAATGTAATAACGTGGGTGGCACACAGGAAAAAGTTGTCACCCACCACCACAGAGACCCAGATTCAGTTATCACGTGTATGGGGCTTCTGGCTTGCACCCGGAGAGGAGGTGGGATCAGGGAGGATAGTTTGAAACTCAGTGCGCCTCCTGGTAAGTTCCTCTGCTGCAAGTAATACAGCTTGTGACTCATGTGCAGAGGAAGCACGTGGCTGTGTGCACTTTTGTCCAGGAGTTGGTGTAGACAGCCATTTGTATCAGAGGAAGCTCATGACTGTTTACACCCTCCCCTGGACAACAGTGTACGTTTGCAGTAACAAGGTCTACAATGCAGGAGAATTGGTCATTTCATATTGCGAGAAAAAGGGACAAATGCAAAAATAAATTACCATTGTTTACAGATATATTTTGGTGCTGCCCCAATGACAGGCCTTTGTACTCTAAAAGAGTACACACCCTTGGTCAAAAATTGCCAACTTGAAGTGCAACAATTAGATGTCCTTTTCTGTTAACATTTTCATCATGTACCATTGTGCTAGTAACACAGGAGATGATTAACGTGATTGAGAAAATAATGACACACCACCACACCCTAGAAAATTAGATTCCACTTCATCTGACCCTTGCATCTAATGATGTGCACTGCACGTATGAAAAGATTGCAAACATTACAAACAGCACCAATACAAATACATGTAACAATATATGTAACTACTTATGTGACAGTTTCTCTTTGTTCCTTTCTCTTTCTTCTCTCTATCACAGTTTGTGGTGATAGCCAGTACTGTAACATCGTCAGGCCTAAAATATGACGAGTACGTCTTCCCTCACTGGTCTAACGTATTGGGCTGGGGTGTGGCCATGTCCTCCATGCTGTTTGTTCCCTTCTACGCCATATATAAATTCTTCAGTGTGTCAGGAACATTCAAAGAGGTCAGTATACAAGGTGATAAAGCCAGTGTAAGATTGTGTGTAAGCACAATTGTGACTAAAGGGAATACAGTGTGCTCTTCTTTCAAACAAAACTTGAAAACAGCAATCTGATTTCTGAGCAAACTTTACTCTCTCAACCTGATGACACTGGCACCGTGAGAACACTTTCAAATTAAATGATAACTTCAAAGCATTGAGAGTTTATGACCATAATCATCCAAGCACCAGAGAGATATTTTCATCCCTCATCAGTCAGCCAGTGTCAGCTTCACTCTACTGTAACAATTCCCACATCCCATTGGCATTTCCCGTTGGTACTCAAGGTTGAAGATTCTTCTCAGGTTCTCAGTACACACAGTCTTTCTGAAAATTCCTGTCACCACCTATCAGGGTTTTGGCTATCTCTTCCTTAGAATGACCAAAATAAACATCGCTGAAGTTCTTGATGAGGATTCCTCACGGTTTCCCAAAGGCATTGGCATTTTTGTCAGAGATTTCTAATAATAATAATTTTTACTAATGTCTTGTGTTAGATTTGATTACATTCCTTGTTACATCTGCAAGTATTACGGCTCCTCTGACAATATGCAGATGTGAAGAATCAAGAAGGCAAGAATTTTACAATCAATTAAGACAAATATTTTTTAAGAAGATATATTGAGATATATTAAGAGGCAAGTGTGGGTTACTGTATGTCTCAAAGATGTAAAGAAGTGTTGCGAATTATGTGTGCTAATTATTTGTTTTGCAGAGAATAGCCTACTGCATCACTCCAGAACATGAACATCATTTGGTTGCTGAAGGAAATGTACGACAGTTCAAAGTAAGGATACATTTTTGTGCTTTCTAACAGTTTCTATTTGAACATGAAATGACTGCAATTAATCTAGATTTTAATACAATAATTATTTGTGAATTGATCTGTGCATCAACTATTACTATTATATCAAAATGAACAATATGAAGAGTAGAACTAAGAGATAATACTATGTGTAGGCCTTTTAAAGAGTGGCTTATAAAAACAACTACAGTAAATTGCATTTTTACCAAGGAAAAAAAACAGGCATCAGTGAGTAAGCGAGGAAAAAAACATCAACCAAGGCAGGTAAACTAAAATACAGTTAACATTAAGTCACAAAACAGACCCAGGACATTCTTTTGTTTTCCAGCTCAGACACTGGTTGGCCATCTGATGACAAATACCCAGAATTCCCTCATCCATCCTCACATCTGGTGTCTGGAGTTCCTGTGTGCCGCCAGTGGTCGGACAGACAAGGAGAGCGACAGGCTCCAACCTCTCAGCAGCCTCCCCTCTTCTCCCTGTGCATTTACTACCCAAGGCCTTTGTTGTCAACAGGAGCTTCAAGCACTTTGATTTCAGAGCTATGCCTGTTACAGTAACATTTCAATACCATTCTAAAGCATCAGCTCATAAGGGAGGGGTATCCCATGCGGAAAATGTACGTGTTATTTGCCTGTGGACTATTATTTTAATTATCATAACTTTAGTTATGATTTTGTATAGTTTGTAATGTGACTATTATCTCCTGGAAAGGAAACTATAATTAAAACCAAAACAATCCTATCTTCCTGTGTATAACTATACAGGGCACCCAAATATTTCTTTTTTTTAAAAACTTTTTTTAGGCCTATAATTATTTATTATTATGTTGATAATGAAAGAAATTCTCTGCCCTTGCCATTCTGTTGGCAGAGTTGCTTATCTGTGTCAGTGCCTTATCAAGCGAGACACTCCATGTTTCTTACAGTCCGTACAGGAAGAAAAAAAAAACTGTGTTGACTCAGGAACTGACTAAATCAAACCACAGTTTGTGGATGGCAATCTCTCAATTTGACCCAGTCCTTTGATATTCAAGCCAAAGAGCTGGGGGACAACAGTGCATCAAGGTCAAGCTCCTTAGCAAAGAGAAAAAAGGCCTGATATAATGCTTTTGTGTCACATTTTGTTACAGAAAAGGGAATAATGCATGCATCACTCCAAAGCTGTAAAAGAACAGGCAGGCTTAATTCACCCCGTATGCTTTGAAAGGCCAGGCTCACAACCAGGCCTTTATCTCTAGAGACTAAGGCTGTGCCTGGTCATTGTCTGCTTACTGAAGGTTCAGCAAAACAAATGGCATAACTGTTACAAAATGTTTTGAATTATTATTGGGTGACTTTTACTTTACAAATGTTTGTCTGTTCAGTGCTTCTGAGGAATATCTGTGGCTTTAGCAAGAGAAAGAGTTAGTGTGAATGTGTGTGTGTGTGTATCAGGATTTTGTTGCCAACCACACATTATGCAGTTAATGTACAGTACATGGGAGAGTGAATGCCTCTCTCATTGCTCTGTATATTAACTACTATGTTAAATGCATGATAACAACTCTTATTTTCATTTTAAACATATCTTGTGATGTTCCACTTTTTCATCACCATAGAAGTGCCGATATGTTCCTTTAGGAATGTTTTTGATGATCTTATTCTGTTTCTTATTTATTGAAATAGAGTTTAATTTTAACTTTGAATCATAACAGACCCTTGCTGAAAGGAATAAAGCCACAAAGAAAAAAAACAAATATATGTGGAATATAAGAAGATATAAAAATATATAAATATATTCTTTTGTTATATCTAATCTTGTATTTATCAAATTGTTTATAACAAAACGTGAATGTAAAGTATTTTAAACGTAAACGTCCACAGTCATAACATGGTGTTCGATGTATAGCTAAGATAAAATATTTAGAAAAAATATTCTTCAGTGTAACCTGGGCTACTTTGTCACATATGAATGTGAACAAATACACCCTGACTTTCCTGGACTATGTTTACAAAAATACTGTGTACAATACCAATGTCCTGTTAAACGTGAGTGACAACTATCTATGAAGAAGTCTGAAGTATATACACTGTGATAATAAAAAAATTCTTCTACACACACTTAAAGACCATGTGTTCTGATTGAATGTCAGTTTTGAGGTACTTTAGATATGGGTTCCTCCTGACTAATGGTTTAGTTTTACTGCTGACTGAGGGCTTCTCATAGCTGACTGTGCCTCTCCACTGTCTCACCCTTTGTTAGCCTGCTGCAACACTGGCACACAGGCCTTCACGGTACATTCTTTGCACCTTTGCTGGCTAATCTACTATTGTTCACAATTCTATGCTGCAAACATGATAGGTTTCCATGTTTGTCAATTACTCTTGAAGACATCATTTACAAAACACTATATACATCTGCAATGCTTGTGTTTTTACATAATACTGTATTTTAAACACTGGTTCTGGGTAGGTATTTACTGGAAGAATTTACTTTGGCATACAGAAAGTGATACGGTTTCTAGTATAAACTGCATGTTTTGGCACTTAGTGTATACAAATAAATGTAAGCGTTCCATTTTCAGCAAATAATAAAGACACGTTTTACCAAAGATTCAAGACTTTACATTGTATGTCATATAAGATGTTGTCTGAGCTCTATCGCCACAGACCAATATACCTTTTTAACTTTTCAACCATTATGGGGCAATAACATACATTGCCATCATACCCATAAAAGTTAAATAACTGACATCTTTTATTACTTATTTTTGTACCTTTTCACTGTGAACACACTACTAAAAAATACAGTTTAAGCAGTTATGGATAGCACAGCTCATATATAATAAATAGGAAACTAGGTAAACAAGAAAGACTGCAGAAACAAACAAAAGGGAAAAGCAACAATCTTTCAAAATATAGTGAACACTGATATTGCCTTTTCAGGATAAAAAGCAAGATAAGCAGGAACTGAGGATTTATGAAAATATAAACTTTTTATGTACTTGTAATTGTGACTTTTGATAACACTTATCTGGTAAAAAGTAATAAATCATAAAGTTCACTCCCTATGATAGGGAGTGAACTTTATTACTTTTTACAACTAGGACACTCAAAATGTCTTCATGTAAAACTCCTTCAAGAAATGCAAAAGGGTACAGTGTGTTGACCAGCTGTAAAGCTATCTGAAGGCAGTGAATTTATAGCAACTTATTGGTAGATATGACCTGGCTTTTTTGGGAGTACAACCTGGATCCTATCCAACACACAACTTAAGGAAAAAGAGTATGTTAATATGTTAAGCCAGTGGAATGCCTGCGTAGAAGGCACCCAACAAGCATCACCTGCAGGCAGGGATGGGTGCCAGCAGGGAGGGTGCTGGCAGTGTTTAGCCTTGTTGCTTCACAGCAAGAATGTCTTGGATTCGAACCACATACATGGTTGTCTGTATATGAGCCCTGTGACTGGTGACCTGTCCAGGTTGTTCCCAACCTCTACATGTTAGAGCGGGAGTCTGACCTGAAATCACTCAAACATCCAACCATCAGGACCTCCAGCTTTCTGTGACGTTTTCCTCAGGTAAACCTACCGGCTAACGACTATTAATCTCTCTCTGTCACCATAATATTTTACAGCGTGTGTTACTACCTTCAACTATCAAGAACCACCCACTGGACAAGAGACAAGCCTGCAATTCATGTGTTCTAACCCCACTTAAAAACTAACTGAAAGTAGTATGTCGTAGCGCTTTGCCGTAGGTCA
>NW_023339663.1:22217806-22218001 GCF_004916995.1 Morone saxatilis | reverse complement strand
TTAACTATCAAAACCAACACTGTGAAAAAAAAGCTGCAATTATGTTTTAACCCCATTAAAAATACTGTATATATACTGAATATTCTATCATTTATATTATATATTATGATGTCATTTATCTTCCAACATAATAAAGTTTGAATGTGAGACAGTAATGTATTGTGTTGCTTACAGTCATTTACTACAGGTTTAAAT
>NW_023339663.1:22201687-22217706 GCF_004916995.1 Morone saxatilis | reverse complement strand
CAAATGTACATAATCAAATGATTAAAAAGTTGGTTTTGCATAATATGTCCCCTTTAAAGTCCACGTGAAACAGAAATCAGTACGGACAGAGGGTGAACAGAGATGCTGCAGCAAAGGCCAGTATAAGGCATATGAGGCATGTAAACCCATTGTAGTAGAGCCCCCCGAAATACAACTATAACTACCTTAAAATTAGTATAATATGGCCTCTTTAATGAATCCAAAGTTCCGTTTCTGGTTTCAATTGAAGCGCTTTAGCAAAAGTAGCAATTTAGCGAAGAATCTTCAATTTACCAGATGTTAGTAAAACATCTGCTTACAACTTATTTCTGGAACAGTTATTGTTGAAATGTAGGACCTCTTACATTAGGGACTGGGTCCACAGTTTAACAACATTCACACTGGCTCTGCTGCAGAATGTTTAGGGACCAGAACAGTTTTTATTGGGACAAGGTCTTTGCAAACTGGAAATAACATAATTTCACTGGGAAAGAAGATGGTGTTTTCTCCTTTAGAACCACCTAATTTGATTATGGACGGTTCCATAGAGGATTATCGCACTTTTGATCTGTTGTTTTAAAGTAGGGCTTGAATAGGCTGCCATTTTCATCTCATCTCTGCTCTGCTTCTCAATGCCTCCAGTTCTACCTTAATGCAGCAAAAAGGTCAAAACCACATACTTTCATCAAATTTGTTTAGCCAATAAAAGTCAGCCGGACCACCATAGACTGCTTCTTAATTGGCAGCTCTGTGCAGCACTAATGTGATTGGGGCAAAGGAGAGCCTTTTTCTAATGCGCCTCTTTAGACTGAGGACTTGTTCTATACTCACAATCCAATTGCCAGGGCATAGTCCAACCTTTTGTGCTTGGTAAGAACACTTTGTGGATCCTGATACAAGGACAGCAGTGAACGTTTGGTTATGGAAAGACTAATTATAAGATCCCCTGTGGGAAGATGATTCTACCTGAAGTTTTGCTATTTCAGTAAAAGTAAACCGTTTTTATCAAATGCTCAGAGTTCTGAAATGCAATCGTTATGAGTAGTACATATCCAGTAGTGTGTCAGATTATAGATCGTTATAAAGGATCAGGTGTTAGTGTCAAAGCTCTAAATGTGCCCCATGCGATCTGTCTACTGTACACAGTACTGTAATGTGAGCGCTCTCCTTGGTTCGCACATCTATGATGTATACAGCTGGAAGTAAACATCACAGATGTATACTTTATTGCTGATTCACTGCTGACTGATTGTGTTAGGGGAAGGGTTACTGTGGGGATTACATCCAAAGAAGGGTTTAACAGAGAATGTCAGACATCACTGCGTCTCTTTGGTACAGAAAATATTCCCTTGTTTTTCTTGGAAATATGAAGAAAACTCAGTGAGCGATGAGCTTTTCCACTGTGATGTCCAACTATGACAAAAACAATCTTTTAATGCTTGAAGTTTAACAAAAATATTTGCTGGTACTTTAGCATGTGATTGTTTTTCTATTTTGGCCCATTAGGTATTTTCCATTTCTTAATGCCAAAAAAATGCTGCTGTTTTGTTCTATTCAGCACTTAATAATAATAATAACTTAATATCTTTTACACTCAAAGGTGAGAAGTAACATTCCACTCATTTTTGATTGTGGTGTAACCGCATGGCTAACATGGACACTGAGCAACCACAGAGCAGCTGTGGGCATGGCATGATGGCCCGCATTCCTGGCTGGCAGGAAACTCCTCTCCTCCCATGGGCATACTCTGTGGATGATGTATTTCCTGTTTATCTTTTGGGCCACCCCTTCAACTGTGAATACCACAAAGAATCTGGACTAATTCCAAAGAGTCTATACAAAATCAAAGAACTGCAAAGACTATGTGACCCTTTGCTCCAGGTTACAGTCCATCCTTATTTATCCATGGTAGCAAAGGTTTCCATAAAAAGCAGTCCCTGTTTCCTGTCTCCCAAGTGAAAACAGGCATGAATCTAATAAACGCCAAATTCTGATTCCCACATAAGATATGGTTACATAGGGCCACAGTTTCTAAGAACTCCTGGTAAGCATTTCGGACCTCAGATCATTCAACCTGGACACTGGTTAATTATATATATTTTACCTTACTGTAAAACAATATTATTGCAGGGAGGAATTTGCTGTAGTTCTTTGAGCCATAAATCTGTGCCCCTTCCACTGTGTGATAAATCACATTTTAAGTTAAAGACATTCAGAAAGGGGCTGCCAACAGTTAATACAAGTATTGTTTTGCATATGAATAAGCTAAACGTCAAAATAAAATCTTGTTTGAGTCACGCTGTGAAATAGCATTTATTTAAAATTGAAATTACGTTCACAATGTAGTTTCAGTTTAGCAGCTTTTAAGCCCATTACCATAGTACTCTTAATGCTCCATAGTTTTTATACATTAGGAAGTACACACATTCGTAAATGCATCTGTGCTTATACATGCTTATACTTACATACTAAAAACACACACACACACAGAACATAATTCCATTGCAGACCACAAAATCTGATAGAAATCCTTCTGGGAGGGTTACTATGAGGTTCACATTTAAAAATAGACACGGTGTGGCTCTTAAAAAAAAAAAAAGTTTAGATATTAAGCTAGAAAAACACTTAAAGGGGTAATTCTGGTACTTTTAAACCTGGGCCATATTTTTACATACATAAGGGTCTAAATGATACAAAACGTTTTGGAATTGGTCCAGGAGTAGCTGGTCTTGCTGCCTCGAGTTTGTTTGTGTTATTGTGTGTCACCCAATAACACAAACAAATTAACCGACTGAGGCAGCAGTACACCAGGACTCCTTTGTTCTGTTTTTCAGTATGGTGGCTCTCAGAGAGCAATATAATGGCTTTAGTTCCACGTTCCATCTTAAAGGTATATCGCTGTAGGAAACCTTGACATAATGTTGTCAGACACTTAAAGAAGAACAATATGAGCCTGTCAGTGGCAACAACAAGTACTTTTAGTAGACGTATTTTGACAGGTGCATTGGCCCCCATGGATGACATAGCAGCCACTGTCACAATGATTTGATGATTTGAATACAGTTTACCTTTTGTTCTTGCTTTGTTCTTCTAATCTCTCATGGTGCAGCTACTATGATCCGTTGCTAAACAGACTTCCAAATGTTCACACTGAGCGCTAACAGTGCAGTGAGGATAAGGCCTCTGGGCTTCTGTGGTCTGCACTTGTAATCATGATGTATATCTCAGTCTGAACAAAATGTTTACTATTGACACTGAGGACATTTGTGTTTATTCAATCATTAAAAAATGTAATAAAAACAAGAACAGATCAGTGAGATTAAGTTATGCTGACCCCTAATTTCAGTTCACATCCATGTTTATCTTGAAAACATCAGTATCAACAGGAACAGTTCTGTAGTTTTCTGTCTTGCCTTGAAATATAAATGAAAATGAATCAAATCAGAGCAAGAGCCAACTGAACTTGGAGAGAAATTTGCAGAGAGGAAGCATGCTTGAAAATAAAATGCCATGAGTTTTTTTTCCATTTTGTGAATAAGTATTGAGTGAAAATAAAATGCTTGGAAGGTTGCCTCCTATGGTATATGGGGTCTCAACAGGGGGCTCAGAGTGCTGCTACATGACTTCCTGTGCATGTAGGCACTGTTTGTCGTACACCAGGAGTGTACAAACATGCATTCATTTAAGCATGTGAACTTGTATTGTATGTGTGCGTGCATGTGTACATGCCAAACAACAATCTCCTCTTTATATAGAGTTAGAGTAATATAGTTTACAGTTGGTAGTTCTTTGTACAGGTTTTTACACCAGTGATAATCAGTGGCGGTTCTGGCCCATTAAAACTACACAGGTCAGACTGGGTCTAGTTGTTCCATTAGAGGCGCTAGTTAAATTAACCTATAGTCATAAACATACTGCAGTGGAATGGCATGACAGAAAAATAGTAAAAGCTTAAATAACTATCACAAATGATACACAGCCCAGCAAGCAACTTGATTCCTTACACATGCAAATTTCTGGAAATTCAGAAAACTTCCTTTTCCATGGTGCTTTACTGTGTGTGTGTGTGTGTCCACAGCACACAGCATCAAACAGCTTCAGTCAGCCTTACTGATTTCAGACAAACACAATCTTCACAGGCTTGCTTTTTACTCATGCTTTACATGAATAAACACAACCCAGAGCTTATGCTTTATGTCTATTTTCTTCCATTGTGCATGCATTACTAGTGATTGGATACTGGACTGGGTGGGTGCTGACAAAACGTGGCTGACCGAGGTAGCCATACTGTGTCTGTACTAGGGATGGAACAGTTCAAGTAAAAATCCAATTCAATTCAATTGAAAAAAAGTGAGCTCAAAAAGGCTTTCGCCGACAACTCACTGAGACTTCACAGTTGGCATCTGAAGTAAGGAATGCAGCTGTCAGTCAGTAAATGGAAATGGCAAGGGGACAAGACAGAGTAGCCTACTGTTTGAGGATCCGCCAGCATCGTTTCAGCATGCTTTATGGGAGCATCACACATTTATATGACAATGACAGAAAAAAGTGCTGGACAAAACGGCAACAGACTAGCACTGTCTGTGAGTCACGTGTGTATGCAGATTCAGACTGGACAAAATCCATCACTAACATTGCTGCTCTGCTAAATGCTAACGTGCAGGTTTCACCACACAGTTTCAAGCTATAGAACTGACATTAACGGCACATTTTAACCCCCAACCAATGTTCCATCAAATCAAGACAGAAAGAGAGGGAGAGAGAGAGTAGCCAGTGTAGTTTATCTAGTTTGGCTCTCTGGGACTTTAGGTCAGTTAGATCAAATAATTATTGGTTTTAGTATCTGACCTCTGTAACGCTATGAGACAGTTTTTTTTTAAGAATGGGTCCTGTGTTGTTTGTCCTGTGCACTTGCACGCGGGTGATGCTATACACATTCCTGCCAATGGTTTCACACTGTTCCACTAATCTACACGTGGCAGTAATGTGCCAAGAAACGAAGCAACGCTCCGGCAAAGACACGTTATGTAATTTGGCAATAAGTTGAACTCTATGAACCAGAACAAAGCATTACACTTTGTTCCTATTTGAAAAGGGGAGGTGGTAGGAAGAGCGTGAAGGAGATGGAAGCAGATGATGGACGTAACTGTTCCCAAGTCGCTGCATGCTAGCCGCTTAACTTTGTGTTTCACTTCCCATCCATCTTCATGGGAAGTGTTTTGAAAAGCGAAGTGCTAGGAGAAGAATTCCATCTAGTTGGAGATTAGAGTTTTCTTTTACAGTGCACTGATTTGTTTCTTCCGTAGTCAGAGCGAGAATAATTTGCAGTGACTTTCTGTCACTGAATTGTATTGAACTCCTCACATATACTGTAGGTTCCATAAAATGATGCCTGCTTTCTAAAGGTTGATCAAACAAATCAGCATCTGAATGAGCCCGGTGCATACAATCCATATATGGAGGTGTACACTATATACCTACTTACTAGTGCATATGCATCCTGTTCCTCTTGTGAATGAATACTCTAGTCGATAAAGCTCCAACATTATCAATGAATTCAGACCGCTAACCAACAGCACTTGTTGCTTTGCAGGCAAACCAAGAGGTTGCGCTGGAGAAGCCTCGTGTTTATAACTACCGTACACATCATTGGCCAATTGTTTTTGTTTACCATTACGCAATGCTGAAAAGTACAGAGGTTAGATGACGTGCAATGGCTATCTACAAAGAGAAAGCGGAGCAGGATGGGGAAAACACAAACCCGTCCTGTGGTGAGTGAGGAGAGAGTGTTTGTTTTCACCTAACCCCGGGTTAATGTCTCTACCTCTTCGGATGTCTGGTTCGCTCTCAGTTTTCTTCCTCTCTCTTCCACACTCTCGTTTTGTCTGTTTTTACCTTCCTCCCCTCTCTGTATCTCTTTTACTCTGGCATTTCTAATCCAGTCTGAGCTGGTTCCTAGTCTGCAATCTGTCACAGAAGGAGTATGGTCCTGATGTTATCATGTCCATCAGCAGTAGATTTCCTGAGAGGATGGTGTGTGTGTGTTTGTGTGTTTGTGTGTGTGTGTGTCTCCTTGTGGGAAAAAAGAAATACACAGTATGCTATAATAAGAAATATTGGAATAAGATATTGGGATAATAAACTGCCATGTCTAAAACAAAATAAAGAATGACTCAGAAGCAAAGGTAATAAGTCGTACTATAAGACTGTACTTTCACAACAGATGTTATTTGACTGTTCTTTTGGATTTAATTCATTCATTCATTAGAGTTATCTTGCTTTGTCACCATGTCTCTGTGATAGGACAAAGCATGTGCATTAAGTGTGTGAGAAGAGACATAGGGCTGAGTTATCTGAGAGGTTTTCTTATCAGACAGATTTACAGTCTCAGCCAAGGCATCTGGTGTGAGTTCCACAGACGTTATAAAGGAATTGAGTGGCATACAGGGGGAATTACAGATAACCAGGAGGATATATAAATGTGTTTTTTCACAAGATGGTTCAAGAGTGGAAAATATATACGACTATGGAGGTCTAACTAGATTGGGCTCATTTGTCAAGTCTTTCCGACTCTTGATCATATCTGATTAATGTTCTACAGAAATCCATCCGCTAAAGACGATCTCATGTAGGCCTAACTGGAAGATTCATTTTCTGGAGAAAAGATCCGATTATTTCAAGTGGTTTCTGCTCGAAGTCTGCAAGTTGGCCTGGAGGCTAGAAAATGTGGCATTACATCTGATTGTTTTGAATGCCTGACGTTTGAAACGTAATTGCCGGACTTTGTGCAAGGATGGACCGTGATGGAATGAAGCTGGAAAATACATATGGCCAACAAAACAGCTAATAGCACAATTTATTTGTTCAAGACCTACAGTTCAACTAAATTCATTTCATTATTTCATTATATGATTCCTGCTTGGCTGAACATATCCAAAATAGGAGCAGAGTTGATGGTCATATTACTTCAAAAGGAAAATAGGAATGGAAGTGTAAGAAGGAAAAGGGAATGGTGTTGTGTTTTCTTCAGTGACTATTCTGCATTAGCAATTTCCACCATGTTCATACATTTAGTGCCAATGGAGGAGGCAATGTCAAGTTGTGGTGGTGGACTGCCATATAAAGCATTTATTTATGTACCAGTGTCTAATACTAATCAAATAAACATTTTTATTATTTATTCAACACCACAGTATTCCCATGACATTAACCAACTCGCTAAACAAACCAGATCTTAATTTAACCACCTGCAGATGTGTGTTTGGAATGCACACCTTGTTGTGCTGAAGATCACAAACCTTGATAATTGATTGCTGATGCTGTAAATTTGCCAGATTGAATACGCGTTAAAAACAAACCGGAATACATTGGAGTCTAACGCCCTGCCAGATAACTTACATTCAACCTTCACATCTGGTCCAAAGTCCCCAGTTTCGAGTGATCTGGGAAGTGGTTTGAGCAGCCTTTGTATATACAGAGTGGACACTAAATCCTTAATGATTCCACCACTCACTAACGTGTCCTGTAGTCAGTCGCAGGTTCATATACTATAATAATCAATGCCAAACATCCTTCAAAAATAAATCTCCACTACTGTCTCTCTTTGTCGTAGTGTTTCTTATTCCATTGCGAGGTGCACTGGTATTTAGTTTCCCAGTACTGTCACACACAAACTACAGTTTTCAACCAAAACACAAATCAACTGAGTTAATGAATCGTAGAAACGCACGCTTCAAATTCACTTACACACCCCTCCAATCTACTGGTACAAAATCCTTCCTGCAGTAATCCATAGTGAGTTACTTATTAAAATGAACAACTACTATGTCACAGCTTAAAACCAAAGCAAGAATGAAACATTCTAAACAAGAAACCATCAGACCTCTGCAGCACAGGCTACACACTGACAATGTCAAAAAAAAAATTACATAGCGACTAATGGTGTCTTAGTAAGCAACAACAGTGTGACAGTAAGCCAACATGCACCTATACCAGGAGCCTGAAACCAAAGCAGCTAAATGTAATTCAACCATCACTAATTTCATTATTTACAGCTGTGCTTTCTCCTCCTGTGACGTGAAAATGTCTTCTCTAAAAAAGGCCTAATGTACAGTTCTGTTCGCAGGCTGGCACGGCGGCCATTTTATTTGAGGAAAGATAAACTCCAGAGAGGAGGAGGAGGAGGGAATGTCTCACTTACCAGAAGAAGACCACTGTCCTTCATGGTGGCAGCATCTTCAATAACCACATAAAATCATTTCCCACTGGACTTGAGTCCTCCCAGAATGGACTCCATTGATATTTTGGCCAACTGTCTCCTGTCACAAGTTTTCCAACCATGTCCTCTTTTTTTCCAGTGGGGTGCAGGTCCAGTTTCAGTGCATGGGTTGCCTACCATCAGTTTCTCCTCAGTCAGTCATTGTGTACGGTTCAAGAAACCCATACACCCTCCAGTGTTGCTAGCTAAGTAGGCTACTATGGCTTTAAAAAAGTGCTAATATTACTGTCAATACTGAAAAACATGCTAACCTTTCTCTTTTCTTGTGAGTGATGTAGGTTATCTAACTAAGCCACGGTGGACTGGTTTCCCGCTGCATTCCCAGTACACTGAGCGGTCACAGTTCCCAGTAGCATAAGGTTATTTATCAAAGGGAACCCGGCTTCACCTGGGGCCTGTCTCCCTGGCATCGTCCCCCTGTAGCTGCAGTACTATCTTTTACCACACAAGCTGACTGCCGTTTACTGCGACTGGAAAGCCAGAGAGGTGCTGTTTCACTCTTTTAAAGACTTCGACATTGAAGTCCGCGACAGCACGAGTCAAACACAATTACTTATTTTGTTAGAATGACGGCAGCATTACAAACAGTCTGTCTGACTTTACCTTCAGGGTGGACACGCCACTCCTGGCCGATCTCTGTCATTTTGTTAGACTGAACGACACGACCAGATTATCAGTTTGCCTATGTGTCTTTTAAGTTAAGGAAATGTTAGTATTTTCAGCAGTTTTATTATCTTTCCAAGAATATTCACAGAGCAAACACATTTTTGGTAGGCCTACAAATCAGGCCTTAGTTGCATGCACGTTTGCGCCTCGAATGGCCAATTAATTACTGGCATGCGTCCTGAGTACAATAAATAAATACATGTCTACCAGAGTAGATACACACCTCTCTTAATAAATGCCACCAATTTGTTGTCAAATGCTGTAAGATGTATACATTAAAAATTAAAAATAAGTAATATGAAAATAACATCATAAAAACTATAATTAAACTCCTCATCTCCCCTAATTAAAATAATTGAGCTGTTATGGCCATATTTTAGACTAAGTGATAAAGTTCAATGAAAAAAGATACTGTATGTATTTGGAAAAATGTTTGAAGATTTGAAAATGGAACAATTTGGTTTACTAATCAATGCTTTACTGAAGTTCCACAATAATGTAATGTTTGTTTGAATATCTTTGTGGGCTTTCCAAGCAGATATTTATATAAGTTCTTGTTTGCAATTAAATCAGCATATTTCTGCCAGTCTCCATACCACCTTCTTGCCTTCCCATGAATATTTCTCTAGAGCCACCCCTGCACATGAGATACAGCTTCTACACTGCCCCATCCAATCAAATGAATGTAATATTCTGTATCTGAGTTTTGAGGAGGTAAATGAGGAGGAAAGGCTCTTGCTATGAAATACTGTGACCTCATCAATCAGGTTAAAGATCCATACCTTTCAAATTTACAGATTGGATATGTACAGCAGATGATGTAATGGGACACAAAAGTAAGTATAACTATAAGTATAAAGGCAGTTTATTAAGCCATCATTAGAGAGCCCAATTATACCCCATTGGCAAACTGAATATCTCTTTGTAATAGCGAGAATGGTAGTTATCACCATTGTCCGACAGAAACCCATGGAAGGACAGAGGCTGAAGCCACCAAAGGTTGTTCTCAGTCTAGTTGTATGGACTGGCAAAGCTACTTTGGAGGCAATGTAATAGCATGGGCAACATTTCAGTCACCAAAGCCTGCATGGCATTCATTGTCCGCAGTGGCAGATCTTCAGTCCTAGAGACAAAGTGAAAGGGCCCCTTGGGCCATGTCAAGCTAACGATGGCAGCCAAAGGTAATTGGATCGACTTAAGTCCCCTCGGGCACAGTATTAGAAAATCCTAATCAATGTCACTGGTAGAAAGACAAGGGGTGCTTAGCTTTCACAAGCAATTAGGTTTAGCCATGCAGTTAAGTACCATTCATTCAAAATGCAGAGAAATCCCCTCTTTCAGACAATAGTCTTTAAAGTTGTTCTTTATCTCATGACATTTTTAGAAGGTAGGGCGACTGTGGGAAAAGATGGTTGAAATAAAATCTGAGAGATGCACAAAAAGGTGATTATTTTACATCACAGTTTTCCCTAGTCTTTGACAATGACAACGATGTCTCCATGTCCTTGAGTATGCTTTGACTTAAGACCAACTATATACTTATATAGGCTTATTCAATTCTGTTAGAGAATATTCTGTCATTTATTTAGTGCCTTTAAGGGAATTCTTTTCAGGATTAAATGTCCTCTGTCATCTCTTGTGAGATTGGCTATTATAAAATGTTATTAATCTAATTAAATATTGGACGGTTGTCTGGGAATAATAAGTAACTGCTATATTTTTGTTAGCTATTAAAAGTCTGACACCTAGAGGTAGATCAATTACATTTTCATATAACGACTGAGAAGACTAAATGTTTGAGGTATAAGGCTGCCATCTAGTGGGAGATAATCATAATCACAAGTCAGAGAAGTATGAACTGTAACAGTAGCACCAAGAGAAAACACAGCACCCGTGTTTGGTGTCTGGTGGGAAACAGGTTGCTTACATACTTTAACATAAGCTAATCAATTGCTGTTTTGCTCTTTAAGTTGCTAAAAGAAATGTACAGGGTCATAACTACAGTACAGCAACTCCATCTTGGCACGGAGTGACAGGCATGACCTGACCAGAACTGGAACCGCTGACCATACCAGGTAGGCTCAGACATGATGAAGGGCCGGCCCAGAACAAATGTCCCCTCAGTACCTCTACCACCAGAAGTCTCTTTCTATCCTGTAAACAAGCTGACCCTCTTGGGCCTCATGTTTCCTGGGACATGCCCCTCCTGCTTACATGTCTTTCCACAAGACTGAGTAATTGTGGTGGAAGAAAAGAGTGTGTCAGGCCCTGCCTCCCTGCCTGCTGCTCACTGACCCTCACTTGTACACAGCTGCATGGGTTAGTCAATCTAGGCAATAACCTTATATGGTTGATGGCCTCTTGTGTATTACTTTGCCAAGCCAGGAAGTCAGTCAGGAAAAGAAATGACTTATTTCTATGTCAAAGACTGTCTGGGGAAAGGAGAGAGAAGATGGCAATATGCTGTATTGTGGGACATGGCTATAGAAGTTCAAACGTACCAATTATTGAAGAATCCTGATATTTACAAAGGGCTACATTTGAGAAAAAAAAAGGGGAGAAAACTTGTAGAAATAGTTCTATAGTCTAAAAATGTATTTCTAAAGAAGTTTTACTGCCCTAAGACAAATAAAGGCTATTTCTAGATTTACATACCAACATTGAGCAGCTGACAGATTTACAGATGTTACAGAGACCATTCTATAGGAATTAATCATCTTTTAAGTCTCTTTTTTTAAATTTAATTAACTTTCAAAATAGAGTTTTAGGTTGCTACAATTTCCTGTGAGATGATGACGTGTTATTGCAACTATGTAAAGCAGTGGTGTAGTGGTGCCTGGTAAGTGGGTATACTGTTAATTTATGCCCCAATTTTGTTTGTTTTTTAGGCGACCTGTCCAGCAAGGGATACACTGTGATTTTAAATTGTTGATTGTTTTTACCACTATTGTTTTTGTGTCAACCTCAAAAAGACTAGCGATCACTTTATGGAAGCTAATGGGGATCCAATTTAAGAATAAAGAATATAAAGAATGTGAGTGTCCTTACAGCACCTCAGCCAAGTGAGGAAATTTTGCATGAGCTCTTTCGTAGATTATTCCCCAAGGTTTTTTTCTTCTTCGAATAGAACATAGTTGTTTCTAAAACAGCAAAAAAAAATCACCCAAGACACACTAACAAAGCCTCTGCAATCCAAACACAATCCAAGTACCAAGATCTCAAACTGTCTTTAACAGGACCTCTAATAACAGCCTTACTAGTCTTTGATCTGCTGCTTTTATGGTTTGAGAGGAGCTACCATTCTTGGAAAGAGGGGGGTAAACTTTACCTTCTGTTAGGGATGTTACTGCAATTCACTGCTGAGCCTTTCCTCATAGCTTAACATAGCCTAACAGCTGTTGACCATCACAATTCATTATATATTGTAATTAACATTCATTTATTGTCATTTAATGAATAATTTAGCAAAAGTTGGCAAAATAAAATCCATTTTGATTGACCTTAGGTTCAAAGGTTGAAATGACAGCTGTCTGAACGGTTGGAATGGGGGCTGGGATCATTTACTGTTTCTTCTCTTTTGACACTGTCTTTTTTTCTGTCTTCCCTTCCCTCTCTTTTCCATTCTGTACTTCCCCAGTCACCAATGAAGTTTGATTATTTTCCAAACTGCCACGTCGCTGTGTGTGTGTGTGTGTGTGCGTTTTGGGATAGGCCCACATACACAGAGGACTGTCTGTCTGAACCTTGAACAGACAAGGTTCACTCTGTTAGCTGTCATTATGACACAGACAGCAGAAAGGGGCTTACACTCTCACCATCTCACTCTACATGACTCAGGGATGACAGCGCTCACTCCTCAATCAAAGCTGTGCCCCAACAGGTCACTGCTTCCCCTTGGGGGAGCTGTGATTGTCTTTCCAAATGCATCCCCGAGACCTCCATACCCTTTCTGTTCACACAAAAAGCCCAGGAGGGGTTGGCTTGTGGGCGGGGAGTATGATAATACCCTCCAGAGGAAGTGAGCGCAGTGTAGTGGAATGTAGTTGCCATTAGTGGGAGTTGAACTGAGGCTGGCTAACAGCTAGCCTGCTATGTGAAGTCTGAGCTAGAGACGCAGAGGAGAGTGATGAAAACATGCCTCACTTCACAGTGGTACCGGTGAAGGATCAAGCTCAGTCCAGCTACGACAGTCTAGAGGGGGTTAACTGGGTGGATTACAGGGACACTGGACAGGACTACCCTGATCATCAAGATACTGTCAGCTCTGATGGTAAGACTCACAACTTTTACTAAGCTCTTTATCTCTCAGCTTAAACACAGCAGGATCACTTTGGACCACGATGGAGTTGTAAAATGTTTCCTAAAAGTGATACTTCATGGGTAGGACCCAGCGCAGCATGGGGAAGCTTTGTCCTGAGAGCCTTCAGAACAGCTGGTTGTATGGTTACCATGGCAATTCTCCAGGGCCAGAAAGCGGTTTTGCTATAGCAGGCAGGTCTGTTTTGACAGCTCACTTTGGGTAAAGTTGTAGAACCACTTCTTTTATAATTTTAAAGTATTTTTTGCTGGCTGTGGAAGCCTTTTAGAAAAAATTCAGGGACAGATGAGTAACAAAGCAAAGGGGGAAAACAATGAAAGGGGTGAGAACCGTGGGGAAAGGCACAACGGGGGAGGGATTGTGTGAGGGGGGCCGGTACCACCGCAACAAGAAAAGGCCTCAAGTGCTTCCTTGCACAAAAGATGGAGCTCTCTTTGTGCCAGGGGAGGATTTCCTTTCACAGAGATTTGCTGCTCAACAACACAGGAGCAGATTTCTCCCTCCTCGCTTCTCTGCCTCAGCTTGTCTCTCCCTGTCACTCACTTGTTTCTGCACTGTATCAGCATGGAACATGGAAAGGGGGGGAATCTCTCCCGACAGAAGAGAAAAGGAGGACAAGGAGAGGAGAGAGGAGTTTGTGGGATTAGCTGAAAGCAGCACTGATTTGTGCTGGCTGAGGGAGTGAACCAACCGGGGGAACAAAGTTTTTTAATAAAAGACGCACATGGGTGTGGCCTTCAAATGCAGCACCCACGCTTTACCAAGGGCCCAGAAGGCTGGGCTGGGCACAAAAACCACACACTGACTGGCCATATATTTATATTACATTTCTGTATAACAGTGAATGTTTTGCTGACTGTGAGGTCCTTACAACTGAATAACGGATAAAGGATCAGAGGTAAAGGCTGAAGACTAACCTAACTAGTTGATGCTTTGTTAAGGAGCTAAGGATGGAATGCTTGAGTGCATATGTATGAATAACAGTGCCATGCAGATGAGATGATCTATGCTTCAGTCAGCCACACAGCTCAAGTGAACTGATATATGAAGCGTAACAAGGAACGTAAGGAATTTCAGCACATGTTGACCTAGCTGTCTGCTTGAATACTTTTGGAATGCACGGAAGTCTTTAGACCAAATGAGCCAAATGCTATTCTCGGACAGCAGAAATGCATGTTAATACCCTAAGGCACTATACATAACAGTGCTTCATGCTTAAATGTAGTGGCTTGAATGTTGTCTAAGCAGAACTTTGTACCATGCTCCTACCAGAGGTTACGATAGAGCAGATGTCCTGATATAACCCTGTGTGAGTTTCACACAAGCTTGCTTGGTTCCTGCTGTCATAATTCTCTCGAACTCATCTTAGGAGAGCTTCCTGAAGACTCAGAGCAACAACAGCCATTAACTTAGTTTAAACTTAGCTGCAAGAATGACTTCATGCTGGGGTGTACATGGTGAGGACGAGATGAAAGAGGAAGTGAGACTATGATGAATGATGAGATGGAGCAAAGGGCACACAGTATGTTACCATTAAGTTTCAAACACATGTGGCAACCCATGTGGGAACTGAACAACAGCTGCTCAAGTCAATGTAGTTGACTGCATTTGTTATAGGGATTCTAGTGTGTGTTGTTTTTTTAACATAAATTCAAAAAGAAAGACATTTGAAACATGTATGCCATACGTATATATATATATGTATTCAATATTTCTCCAACTTTAGTTTTACATGCAGCATTAAGACACATTTAAGCAGTAAAAAGTTAGGTGGGAAAGAAAGAAGGGTTTGCATGTACTGGATGATTTCATCATGGGAGTGGTGGGCTTGGGTATGGTACATGCTTTACAGTGTGACGTCTGCAGCATGGAGGAAATGACACAGTGCTGAGTCTGTTTCAGCCTGTGAACTCAGCTCTGTTCAGCACAGGACAAGACCAACACTGTGGTCATTGTAACAGTGCCATACTCCTGAGCAAGAGTAACTACCCTGAAACAGCCTTTACATTTCAGGAAGGAAAGTTTGTGGCAGCGTCTTGCCCTTCTTAGTTTCTCGCTGCTCTAATAGGAAAATGAGGAAATATGTGTTTGTTTTGAACATGGCTATTATGTCACCAATAGCTGGTTAACATCTTGTATCCCTCATTTTCTTGCTTGTGAAAGTCAGAAGGTAACAAAAGATAGAATTTTTTAAGGTCTGTATAAAGGTTCTGTTTTAATAAAAAATGAGTTGTGTCCAGTTGTGATTCAAATTTTTGCTTAATTGAAAAAAAAAGGACATTTGTGGAAGTGGCAACCTTAAAATGTTCTCTTATTCATCTTTTGTCTGTGTACTTGCATTCTTTTAGTTTTTTCTTATGATGTCTTATGTACTATCAATTTATTGTGGCATCACAACCCTAATGCCACAGGTAAAAAATCACTGATACTCTCGGATATCTAGGAGGAAATGTGGGCCATAGACACTATTTGGAAAGGCATGATTCCAACTGTATAAGAGTTTGTGTAAGCATTAGATCATTTTGGCCACAAACTGTAATCACAACATTTACATTTTATCACCATATAAAGTTATAACAGCAAACGTGATAGCAAACTTTTTGCGTAACACATCCAGCAAGGAGGACAAAGAGTAACACTAGAGTTCATTTGTACTCTGGTTTCTGGTTTCTGGTTTCCAATATTTGTTCTCTACCAACACTTTTTGCTTTTTTGCTGCATGCTTTAGTGCTCCACTATGTTCACCAGCTAGTCTGT
>NW_023339663.1:22193306-22201587 GCF_004916995.1 Morone saxatilis | reverse complement strand
AGCAGGAAGTGCAACACTGAAATCAAATTCATATTCAAAATATGTGTCTATAATGGAGCCATTATGTATTTTGCTTTTCTTGGCCTCAAACTGAACAGGTCCTAAGAAACTTATGTGGATAATTTTGAGAATGATGCTGTGTGTTCTCTCTTTAATTCAGGAGAACAGGGTGACCTGTCATGCTGCCTACCATGGCACTCAGATAGCCCTTTGAAAGATAAACAAACTGTGGTGGAGAAGAAATGTGTATCTGATGACAGAGTTAGAACAAATTCAGACAGCCACACACACACACAACCCTCAGCAGCTCTAAGTTTAAGTATTTGTAATACTCTTTAAAGATCGTCATAGATGATAAATAAGGCCATGCTTTAAATAAGTTATTTGTCACACATGATTTCCTATGATGCAACTGTCTTGCCATCCAATCATCTGCCATCTTTGTTCTATCTGCTCATTCGCATAAAAGTGACAACAGTGCTTGCAGAGCAGCTCAGATCCAATTTTTCCAATGTGTACCTCCAGCTTTCCCTGAGGATCTACTTGCAATTGAATGCATTTATTGTGTCCTGGGTCTACTGGGGTCACTTTAGACACTAAACAGACTATCAGTACATACAGTACTAGAACATAAATACTTTAGTGCCCATGTATAAATGATTGTTACTGGTTTTCTTGGGTGCATGATGAATGTAAGACTTGTTATAGTCACAGCTATGGCATTTTCAGATTGTGATACATGAGAAATTCTACAGTCAGTGCTCTTGACTAAGACACTGGCTCAAATCTGGAGTTGGTCCCCAGGCACTGCACAGTGGCTGGCCACTGCCCATAGTAATTAGGATGGGTCCGAGAATGATTTTCCCTTCGAGGATTAATACATTTTAATAAAGCATAATTTAACTTAATCTGTGCATGTAACATTCACTTAAAGCATTTCTGAGTATGGGTTGTCTGTGCAGCTAATTTACAGCTTAAACTTCATGTGCATGAAACCATTTTACTAAGACAGACAGACAATTTTCCTGCAGACCGCACTTTGGGTTTGTTCAGTCATTAGTTCTGCACCCATTGACATACACATTTAGTTAATTTTTGTCTTTTTTTTTGTCTTTTTCGTTGTACGATGCACCTCTTCCCGCCCACCTTTACCCCCTGAGGTAATCAGGCTGAGCTGCCGTCCTTTTCTCATCATTAGCACACATCAAAGCTAATATGTTTTGCTGTACGACTCAGCAGGTTAGCATTCCTTCTTTCTATTCAGATGCAGCTCCGCATGAAACACAGCCATTACAGCTAACATTGCCTATTGCTACAGCAGAATCACATTGTTTCTTGCCACAGGCTAGAGAAGAGAAAAAAGAACAATGAAACAAAAGAACTTTATATAAAGCTAGTAGCGATTTGTGAAAAGAAAACCCAAGACCCATGTGTGTATATGCTGAAATATTCTGTGTAGGCCTATCAAATGTTATATGTTTATCAGTACATGCTAATAAGTACATTTGTGAGCGACAGACATGTACAGATTAAGATTTGCACAACAAAAGTTTATTAATGTTACTTTTGTGAGTGAGCATAGTTGCTCATTGGATTTTACAATGCATTGTGGTAAGTTGGAGCTGTCACTGGAATAATTTTAGGATTGCCACAGTACAGAAAGTGTGTGTGCCCCTGGGCAGCTCATTATTAACTACAGACATACATTTTCATGAACATATCAGTGTTTATTCAGATATGGTATTTTAGCCCTCGGCTTGGAGCAAAAGGCAGGATAATGCACTCAGCATGTCCCAGTTATATATGAGATACAATTATGACAAATTTCATGCCACATGTATATGTATATGCACTGCTGCTATGCAACAGTTGTATCATATTTTGCTTATGCTTTGAAGGCATACAGTGTACAAAAGCAGAGGGAGCGAATAATATGCACATACACTTTCTTTTACTGTCACTCTCTCATTTACTGTACGCATACACACACTTACACAAACACACCCACATACACACAACACACACAATTTTTTTGTCAACTAACACAAAGCAGAATGGGCTAAGCTGTACAACTTATCTGCCTCTCGGTGTTAAGTCTTAAATGTTTATTAAAGAGGAAGTTAAGCAAAGAGGCTTTTTCAAACCCTAAGAAGCTAATGGGCATCGATATTGTTTTCCACATCTAATCGGATTTCAAAAGTGCAGTGATGTTTTTTTTCTCTCTTCAACATTAGTGGTTTTGGAAAATGTCCATTTGAAAGATGAAAGATTACTGTCAAAACTCTTGTTGATCCATCCAGGTACACTGTGGAGTCTAAAGTAAACTAATGACCTGTTTGGTTAAAGGTCTTAAAGAAGCTTTGCAGTAGCCTCTTTCTGGAAGTTGTTTGGCCGATAACAAATAATAAATCATGCTGATTTCTTCTTCGTATATTTGCCCTGAGATGGATTGTTTTTGTTGGGAAGTCATGTACTTTGCACTTTGAAAAGAGTTGACAATGTAGCATCTTCTCTGGGAATTGATCTGGTTGTAAATAGACAGAAAATGATGCAGACAGCCCTGACACATGGCAGTCTGTCAAAACATTTGCTTTGGACTTTTGTTACATTTAATGTTGGACTGTCTGGAGCTACAATTGAAAGGTTGTAGACAAAAGTATTTATCTGTTGCCTCGGAAACCTATAAAAAAGCTGCTGCCAGTTACAGCAGTTATAAATACAGCAGCTATTTATTTCTTACACAGTTGTAAGTGCAATATCCAGTGGCCCCCAACATCAACACTTTATACATTTTTGCTGAGAAACCTCGACAAAGCAAATGATCTCAATAAAATGAGAAGTAGATACAGATACAATATCTTGAATGCTTGTCTCTAGTTAGTCAATAGAAAGTAAAAGTCATGTACGCCACTGCTTAAGTTCTCTAACTTGATATAGCCTTCTTTAAATGCGTCAGTCCTACGGCACAGAGAGTCTTTGATCTTCTGGCAGAAGTTGGGAGCTGTTCTGGTGGGGGCACCCGGGTGACATGTTGGTACACGTTGTTGGAAAGCCTCTGTGCTGTTCTGTGCACACAGCACGGCTCTTGTGTGCCTTCATAACAAGCCAGTTAATCTTTAATCTTTTTAATTAGACATTTAATGTCAAGTTATTAACAAGAGACCCCCCACTGTCTCCTCAGCCCTAAGATGAACTATTTCAGGTTTTAGCATTAGGACAGTTATGTGGACTGCAGTGTTTGTTTCCTGCCAGGAAACATCTGACTATAAGTCACTTTATGGCTAATTTTGGAGCAGCATCCATCTGCATTGCTCCAAAAAAACACTAGATGTCTCTTTAGGTTCATCAGTGCCTCTATCTCATCTGCAGTGGTCTCCCTTCACTGTTGCTTCAAGCACAGTGTTTCAACCTGTGCCACTGACAGCAAGATGACACTAGAGGACAGTGTCGGCTTCGTTTTTTCCGTTTCGTTTCCTAGGCATCACTACAAACCAGCTGTGTAGGTTGGTTTTGAAAGACAGACCAATAGGAATTTGGCTTTCATGTTTAAATGATCACCATGTTTTTGCTTCCTTTAGACATTTTAACACAACTATTGCTTTAATTAAGAAATGGAACATCATGCCATGTTTCTTAACATCATAAAATGCATAGTTATTGTTTTTCTTATTGCTACATTCTTGGAATAATGATTTCAAAGAGAATGTGTGACTGATGATACATCCATATTTATCCAGACTGAACATCAGTACAATGTAGGAATACATATACTGTAATATGGCACTTCTTTGACATACGCTCAACCGAACCCAAGGCTCTATACCCTTATGAGCAAACATGTGCCATGCATGTGAATGTGTGTGTGTGCGGGGGAGTGAGTTACCACTGTATCCTCCACTAGCCACCTCTCACCCCCCTCAACATGCACCATGTGTTAGATCAGGCCCCTGAATGAGTA
Organism: Morone saxatilis; assembly: GCF_004916995.1. NCBI lineage: Eukaryota > Metazoa > Chordata > Actinopteri > Moronidae > Morone > Morone saxatilis. The sequence continues at coordinate 22,197,629 of NW_023339663.1, read as the reverse complement.
TTCATCCCGGGTGACCGGGTGTCCTGGATAGTAATCGGCAATTCCCCAAGCTAGAGCACACAGTACTCTGTTGCAGTCTGCACACAGCGCATAACTATGCTAACCCACAGTGATACTAGCAGCAGTGGGACACAGAACACAGGTGAGTGAAGACCAGCAATGGAGTTCAACCAACTCACTTGGAACAAAGTTGGTATATTTTCAGTGTAGTTTTCTATTTCATGCCCACTTGGTAAGTTGGCAGACTTTTTGTTGCAGGATTAATTTGGGTTCCGAGATTCCGCTGTTAAAGTTTACATGCTCTAATAACCCAAGGTTAGGTAATTTCTAGGTAATGAGGTGTGTGCATGCCTGTGAGTGTGAATGTGTGTGATAAACTTTGCAGTGCTACTTTGCGTGCAATTAATGCTCCAGGCACTGTGCTCATCTCTGCTTGATTCTTTTCTTCAAAAGCAGAAGTTAATGAGAGTAAAATCTAATTATATGCCTGTTTATCACCTGGACACTGCTTTGTCGGTCTGTGCTGCTTTTGGCCTTTCACAGCAGCTTCACTGCATGAATTGGGTTTCTAAAAATTACTGCTACATGGGGATTATTAAGATCCTTGAATTTTAATTAATAGTGACAATTACAAAGGTGACTGATTATTGAAAAGGAATGGCATGGAAAAACTGGAATTGTTACAGAAAAATGTTCTTGTTTTCTTGTTTGTTTTATACCAAATTTTCTTTGTTTTATTAATTGTTGTACAGGCAATGGTGCTCGCCACATTTTACAATCATTGACATGTGAAATATTTTTAATTTGACCAAATGAAATGTTTTCTTTTTGTTCCAAATCTAGACATATTACAAATCGTTGGTTTCCAACACGTATTCATTTTTCCAATGCAAATTTGTGACATTGATTAAAACCATGTCTGTTTTATTGTATATGCATCAATGGCTGTTAATCTCTATTGACACCTTACATACATCCAGTGCCATCTGTGACACTATTTTACAAAGTAACACCAAGGTAACTGTGGCTGTAATTCTGACCCTTTTATCCAAATTATCATAGGTCCAGAGTTGTTTATATTAATTGAACTCATCTTCAATGTAACTGTGAATTATACTTTTTTAATTCTAAAAATAGTTGACTGGATTATTAATAGTGTCTTTGATAAATTTAAGTGAGCATTTTTTTTGTGTTGTTAGAGAAGCTTCTGAATCAGTACTGACACCTCTGTATACTTTATACTGTCCATTATTAAACCTGCTTTTTACAGTAAATAAGTGTATTCTTAACTTTACTTTACTTTACACACTTTCATAGAAATCTGTGATGATATATTATATAATGTTTGCCTGATTTATTGGCTGGACTATCATCTGTTTAGCCCCACAGCTTAAATTGTTGGTTTGCCAAAAACAAAGTTGTTCTCATTGTTAAACTTAAGTATTTTTTCCTTTCTCTAATAGGACATGGGAATCATAAAGAAGACAGCCCATTTCTCAGCAGTACAGATGCTGCTAGCAAGAAGAATGACTTCTATGACAAGAACCTGGCTTTGTTTGAGGTCTGTTATTCATACTGTCCAATATTTCTTTCAGACAATAGACTCAAACCACACTCATTAACCTCTTCCCAATTCCTTCCACCAGGAAGAGCTGGACATCCGGCCGAAGGTCTCCTCTCTGCTCAGCCGCTTGGTCAGCTACACCAACATTACCCAGGGAGCCAAGGAGCATGAGGAGGAGGAAAGCGCTCAGGCCTCACGTAGGAAGACACCCAAGGTCAGGAGTTGGGGCCACAACGGTGGAACACTATGTCTCACTGTTTTTATCACAAGTACACTCAGTCTTTTGAGGTCTAGAAACATTATCCTCTACCTCTGGCTTTCTCCCTGCCACACTATCCAAATTCTAGTTTTGTATTAAGACTTGCTGATTGATTGCTATTACCTTTTGCACGCTCTGCAGTCAGACAGTGACTGTGTAAGACCTGCATACATGGAAAGAGCTGATAACATGATTGGATGACCTTTAAAAAGTACATCAGTCAATACTAATGATCAATATGCTTGTTTCCTGAAATGTCATGGTCAATATACTCCCCTCTTTCTCTCTTTGCCCCGCCCTTCCTCTAATCCCTCTTTCTCTCTATCAGTCTCCCAACATGGGCACTCTGATGGGAGTCTACTTGCCGTGTCTCCAGAACATTTTTGGTGTCATTCTTTTCCTCCGACTGACATGGATTGTTGGGATGGCTGGCATCATGCAGTCCCTTCTGATTGTCCTCATGTGCTGCTCATGTGTTAGTATGCGCACACACACGCACATACTGTACACAGACACGCACACTATTATGCTGGGTTGATTCCACCAACAGTGTGGGCCAGCTTTTATTGCAAAACCAGTCTATCGAATCCACATGGTTGCATAAGCAGCAGCAATTACTTAAGGCAAAGAATGTTGCTTTTGACATTACTTAACATGCTGCCATTACTTTTCTGACACAACAAATACTGTGGTCTTATTAACTTCCAGGCCGCATATGCTAAATGTTTAGGAATATGCTGTCCTAGATGGGAGCTGTGCTTCCTTTCAGCTGTCAATTTTATTAGAGGATATTTATTTAACACTATGTGGGCCCTTCTCCATATCAATCATATCATTTCCACTTTCCTCTGCAGACAATGCTCACAGCCATATCAATGAGTGCCATTGCTACTAATGGTGTTGTTCCAGGTAATACTTTGAATCGTGTTCGTCCATTGTATTCACTGAAAAAGTCCCTCAGCATACATTTATCCAGCATATATCTACTACTTAGTACTATAAATACTTTTGTAGCCTGTTTTTAAAGTTCTTTAAAAAATAGTTCTTAATATTTAGACATAAACTGCTTTGACCTAGATATCTCTAGACTACTGTAGAAGTAAAAGTTTCCTTTACATACTCTTCCACTTGGGGGCAGCAGAAATTTACTGTTGTGTCGACTGCATGCAGTACAAATGATGTGCTCTGTGTGGGTAACAGTTTGTGTTACTGTTGTAGCTGGAGGGGCATACTTCATGATCTCACGCTCCCTTGGCCCTGAGTTTGGAGGAGCTGTGGGACTGTGCTTCTACTTGGGCACCACTTTTGCTTCTGCCATGTACATACTGGGGGCCATCGAAATCTTCTTGGTCAGTTTGCTAAAACATTATTCTGTGGTTATATTCCAGCTCAAATTGTATTAGATATTCTTCCTGAACACTGTCCTGTTTTAAAATATATCAATCATTACATACATTTTATATATACTGAATACTGTCCTGTTTAATATTCTGTCCTCAGAAATATCTGGTCCCCCAGGCGGCCATCTTTCACGCCACAGACTCTCCTGGGAGTGACAGTGCCATGTTGAACAATATGCGTGTCTATGGCTCTATCTGCCTCAGCCTGATGGCTGTGGTGGTTTTTGTAGGAGTGAAATATGTCAACAAGCTGGCCTCTCTTTTCCTCGCCTGTGTCATTATCTCTATTGTCTCTATTTATGCTGGGGCAATAAAGTCCATGACTCATCCGCCAGAATTCCCGTAAGTCTGCAGTGCAGGTTTGTTTGAATAAAAAATACTTCTTAACATGTCAAATTAGTGGTTTTTATGGGGCGAGAGAGTGCACATTTTGAATTCATTCCACATATAGAAATAATACATGATTTCCCACTATTATTTAGTTTTTTTTAGTTTTGTTATGATTCTGTCTTCCATCTGACACCAATTACTTGCAGTGTGATTTTTCCAGTCAAATAGTTAGATATTTCCTTTTAAAGCCACAGTCTATTCTATCACCATGAATGTGTTAAAAACACACTGGACTAACTTTTGGTTATGATTATGAAGAAGGGGTGTATGATGATAATGATGATTAACAAATAATAATTACGTTTTTATCCGTATTATTGTTGTAGGATCTGCATGCTGGGAAACAGGACTTTGGTGAGAGATCGTTTTGATGTGTGTGCTAAGACTGTGATAAAAGGAAACATCACAGTGCCCAGTCAGCTGTGGGACAGGTTCTGTCTCCCGGGAAACATGAGCAGCGCTCAGTGTGATGAATACTTCATCCAGAACAATGTGACAGAGATACCGGGCATCCCTGGACTGGGCAGTGGGATTATTAGAGGTAAATGTATCATTAAATGACCAGGGATTAAAGTATACAGAAATTATTTTTGTTAGATAATAAAGGTAACAACTCTTAATGCTTTATTATTATTATAGACATATAGATTAAAGGGTAAAACAGGGTTAATATATGATAAGCATATGGGTCCCTTTGTATTTTGCACATT
>NW_023339663.1:22182994-22193275 GCF_004916995.1 Morone saxatilis | reverse complement strand
CATTTTGTTGTTGTTTTTTTCCACAAAATCAAACTATTTTTTTAAATGTCCTGCTTCATACACATAGGCTTGATAGAATGCCACTCTCTTCTAAGGTTAGCTTGTTGCCAATGATTTCAATGTATGTTCTCTGTTGTTAGAAAACATGTGGGGCGACTACCTGCAGAAAGGGGATATCTTAGAGAAACCGGGGCTACAGTCAGTGGATGCCCATGGTGCCATGGAGAACTTTGGCATGTATGTGTCCGCAGACATCGCTACATCATTCACACTCCTGGTGGGGATCTTCTTCCCATCTGCCACAGGTAACAGCTTCATAAAGTGCTGTCATGGCACAAACCTCACTCTACAGTTTGTGTTAAACTATAACTACTTTTTCCACCTTGTTTTACCTTAAATCTTAAATTATTAGCTATTATTATTATACTATAGTATTAGAAAAAGTTTTGTAACTTTAGCTATGTTAGCTGTGTTGTCATTTTTACACACAGTGAAACTGCTCTGTGCTGCTTCCTCTAATTCAGCCATTGGGATGGCATAGTTACAGTTCTTACATGCGCTTTGTGTTTTGCCCTGTAGGTATCATGGCAGGCTCCAACAGATCTGGGGATCTCCGTGATGCACAAAGGTCCATTCCTGTGGGAACTATCTTAGCTATTACTACTACTTCACTTGTGTGTATCCTTATTTTGATGACTACACACAATAAAACTAACAATCGTGCTCCTTTGAATAGTATAGGAAAGCAGATTTACATCTCCGTGTCAGTTCCTTAACCTCTTGTATTCAGATTTCAGTTCTGTGGTCCTGTTTGGCGCTTGTATTGAAGGAGTAGTCCTTAGAGACAAGTAAGTTAATTTGTGTCTTACTATTATCAAAACACTTTTTGTAAAGTATAATTTAACAATGGAAAAAGATACTTTCATCATAAAAGTTTCATATAGTCACCATGTACTTGCAGGTTTGGTGATGCTGTTCGAAAAAACTTGGTGGTGGGAACGCTGTCCTGGCCGTCCCCGTGGGTTATCGTCATTGGCTCCTTCTTCTCTACAGTTGGGGCAGGCCTGCAGTCCCTCACTGGGGCTCCTCGACTTTTACAGGCCATTGCCAAGGATAATATCATTCCTTTCCTCAGGGTGGGACAGTATACATTGTTGCTAGATTGTGTAACCACTTCACATTCTCTGAAAAAAATGCCATTTTATGCTAACTCAAGACAGAAATGACGACTTCAGACTTTAAACTCAGACAATAAAGTCACCCCATAATTTGTTTAAAATTATTTCCAAACCATATGACAACATTCAGCCCGTGGTGCAGGAAATGTTTGCATTTGATTTGCAAACTTATTTGAATAGCTTACAGTTCCAAATGACAGGTGATTTGCATTGCTGCATGTGACGTTTCAAATTTTTTGTTTCAGGTGTTTGGTCATGGAAAGACAAATGGAGAGCCTACATGGGCACTTCTACTGACCGGCCTCATAGCTGAGCTGGGCATCCTTATTGCCTCACTGGACATGGTAGCACCAATCCTTTCCATGTAAGTCCACAACACACAAGACAAACAATATGACCAGTATATACTGCACACACCGCACACATTCATTTTTCTTAGTTATCTGCATGTCTTTCTTAATTTCCCTGTTTGGCTAAGGCCAACTACAACACTGATGATATGACATTATCTATGTCAAATGTGTTAAAAATTCTCTTTGTATTTATGCGACAGGTTCTTCCTGATGTGCTATCTCTTTGTGAACTTAGCTTGTGCAGTTCAGACTCTTTTACGCACACCCAACTGGAGGCCACGGTTTAAATATTACCACTGGTGAGTACAGGTGTATCTCCACCATACTTCTAACAAGGGGTGGAAGTTTTTCCCTGTCAGCATTAAAATGACCAACAAGACCACCTCTGTGAGATTTGTGCTACAGTTCCCTGCATGAAAGACTAATGCATTATGCATACTTGTAAATACTGTCCTTGGTATGCAAAAAAAACATAACTTCAGGCTTTATGTGTCACGCCCACAGGGCTCTGTCCTTCCTTGGCATGAGTATGTGTCTGGCTCTAATGTTCATCTCGTCTTGGTACTACGCTATTGTCGCCATGGGCATTGCTGGAATGATCTACAAGTACATTGAGTACCAGGGGTATGTCTGGAATCCCATTACAGTGCATTCTTGTATATTATGGGATGATATCAATGTTTCTGTTTGATCTCTGCATATCTGTAGTGGATGCTGGTGGATGGCTGCTCACTTGAATTGTCTGTCGTCCCTCATGTTTGTGTCTAAACAGAGCAGAGAAAGAGTGGGGAGACGGAATAAGAGGACTGTCCCTTAGCGGCGCACGATATGCACTGTTAAGACTAGAGGTTGGACCCCCGCACACCAAAAACTGGAGGTACAGTCAGCTACATCTATGGGAGATGCTGAGATTATCTCCACATAAACACTGCATGTTTGATTATCGAAGTTGTGTTCACATCTGTGTTCAGTTATGAGAAGAATGCATGCACTCTAAATGAAATAGCATGAAACAGATGAGGAGTTTGTGGCCTGTTTTTCCAATTAGAAGCATCTTTGCTGGGCATTTCCAGTAAGTTACTGTGTCAGATTTTACTGTATAATATAACCACTCTGATGCAGCATTTTCTCTTTTGCCACTCACTCCAAATACAATGACAGTGACAAAATAATAGTTTCTCTTGATAGTTTTGATTGCGGAGCGAAGAATGGAATGAGAGGGATATAGCAAACAAATTGTCTACGTGGCTGGGATAAATTGGAAGACAAGTCAGAGCTATGTTAGATGTTTAGGTCACATATGTATAATTCCCTTTCAACATTGTAATGAGGATGATTGATTCACAGTTTAAAATGTAATTTAGATTTTGTAGAAGCAACAGTAATGTCTAAATAACTTCCACACTTCAGCCAAAGACACACCTGTGATCCGAGCCTTTGCCTCATTTTGACTGTCTTTGACTCAGGCCTCAGCTGCTGGTGCTGTTGAAGCTGGATGAGGACCTTCATGTGAAATATCCTCGACTGCTCACCTTTGCCTCACAGCTGAAGGCAGGAAAGGGTCTGACCATCGTGGGCTCTGTCATCCAGGGCAACTTCCTGGACAGCTATGGGGAAATGCAAGCAGCTGAACAGGTAAATACGGAAAGGGATGTCTGCTGTACATGCTCTATACAATTTTCTATTGCACCGTGTTGCAACTAATTGTTACAAATGAACACCTTTTGTAAATTGAAAAGCACAATGAACCATAAACGTGCTTTAATGTGAAATTACATTTTTTGTTACATTTCTTCCTCAGCAACTGTTTTTTTTTGCATTCTTCACTTTAATCAAAGGGCATAACTGGAAACAGCTTGTTGTTGTCTGTACAATGTGGTGCCAATGAGCCATTTCACATAAAATAAGGGACTGGTGGAAGAAGATTTTTCCCTATGATGTGTTTGCTAAAGAATTAAACAAGTGAAGCAACGTTTACTCTTGTTTATTTCACAATAACTGAGAAATTAATCTCTCATCCTCAACTCACAATTCAAGTGCTAAGACAATATTCATGCATTATGTACAATATAAGAAGTTATAATTAGAGCCTGTGCTATACAGGGAAGTAGTGAGGGTAAAACCTGCATTGATTTTATTTATTGTTTTGCAATAAAAATCTTTATGGCATGCACTTAACTCCATTCAGACATATGAACCTACATTTTTCTTTTAAAGCTTTACATAGGCGGTTTTTAACTGTTCATATATGGTTTATCTGCTTACTGCTTGTTGTGGTCATGGACTAAAGTTCTGTTTGCCCAAATTGATTCTGCCAGGCCATTAAGAATATGATGGAGATCGAGCGAGTTAAGGGTTTCTGCCAGGTCGTGGTGGCATCCAAGGTGCGGGAGGGCGTTGTCCATCTGATCCAGTCCTGTGGTCTGGGGGGCATGAAGCACAACACTGTGGTAATGGGCTGGCCATACGGCTGGAGACAGAGTGAAGACCCTCGTGCCTGGAAGACTTTTATCAGTAAGAGTCTCACTAAAATACTGCTCATACCACAAGACACTTAAAAGGCCCAGTCTTGGTAGTGATATAGTTTTCACACAAATCAATATGTACTAAACAAACAACTAACCTGAAAAAGCTTTGTAAAGCTTCTGTAACTTTGAATGTTGACATACATTCTGTATTAGTTTTCAACTGGCTTGTACAGTATACAGAATGTAAGGTTCATGGGATATTCACTTAAACAGTACAGTTAATATCCATGACTCCATGTTTTCATCTCTACTCAGACACAGTCCGCTGCACCACAGCTGCCCACCTGGCTCTGATGGTGCCCAAAAATGTGTCCTTCTACCCAAGCAACCATGAACGCTTCACAGATGGCAACATTGATGTGTGGTGGATCGTTCATGATGGGGGGATGCTAATGCTGCTGCCTTTCCTGCTCAAACAACATAAAGTGAGATGACAGATATTTGTCTTTTATTCCAATAAGCTATTTTGGAAGTTGTAGAAGTAATGTAAATTTATGTCTCGGTTACTTGAGGCTTTCCCCTTTGAAGAATGTTGCCTTTGGCAACTTTTTTGAAGTATGTTTTTTGTAAGTTATTATATTCACATCCTTGAAACTTGTGGCAATAACGAATGGTTTTATTTGCATTTTAGGTTTGGAGGAAATGCAAGATGCGCATCTTCACTGTGGCTCAGATGGATGACAACAGCATCCAGATGAAGAAAGATCTGGCCACGTTCCTTTATCAGCTGAGAATAGAGGCTGAGGTGGAGGTGGTGGAGATGGTGAGATTACCTCTTAAACAATTACTAATCTGAACAAAAGAGAAGACTGTAGGGCTTTTATGGCAAGATCAGTAATAAAAACAGCAACTGAAACCAGATGTCCATTATGGTATTAAGAACAAAACAATGATGCTGTCAATGTGTTTGTTAGAAAGAGATTTAGAGTGTTAAGAAAAAACAAAAATCACTGCTTAACTTGAACATGAACTAATTTACTTTTATGGTCACTCTGTTCATGTTCAACAGACAAATATGTTTCAGCCAGATAAACTTTTAAAATGACTTCCTTGTACTTTAGCATGATAGTGACATCTCAGCATACACCTACGAGCGGACGTTAATGATGGAGCAGAGGTCCCAGATGTTGAGGCAAATGAGGCTGTCAAGTGCAGAAAGACAAAGAGAGGTATGTTTTTTGTGTGAAATATTTTGTAGATAAAAAAAAAAAACTAATACAAAATATAATGCATGATATATACTAAAGATACCTGGGTTTTCATGTTTCAAATCTTCACTACTGGTTGTCTGTAGTGATGCAATTTGGGAAATTTAACCTTCTCAACCTTACCTCATAAATCATATAGAGCCTACCATTTCACTCACAGGCCCAGCTGGTTAAGGACAGACACTCTTTGGTGCGAATGGGAAGTCTATACTCAGATGAGGAGGAGGAGGTGGTGGAGGCTCCTCCAGAGAAGGTTCAGATGACGTGGACAAGAGAGAAGGTTGAGGCTGAGAGGCGGAACAGGAACAATGCGCCTGAGAACTTCCGAGAACTCATGAGCCTCAAACCGTGAGTGACATTCAGTTATCTTCAGCATCTTTATCGTGTCTCATTTAAACAATAAAACCTGTAGCATTAAACGCGAAGAGCCTTCACCTGATTTTACCCTAGACTTTTTGTATATTTTTCTGTTCGGCAAAGTTTCTTTTTTGCACAAATCCATTTTACTCTGTGTCTTCCCGTCCTGCTGCACTCCAGGGATCAGTCCAATGTGCGGCGAATGCATACGGCTGTGAAACTGAACGAGGTAATAGTCAACAGGTCCCATGATGCTCGATTAGTGTTGCTCAACATGCCAGGTCCACCTCGAAACACAGATGGTGATGAGAACTGTATCCTTTGCCAATATAGCACTTGGGTTAAAGTACATGTGTATGCATATTGACATCAAGATGTTGCCACAGATGTCGGTTGTTTTCTGACTCTTTACTACTCTCGCTGTTGTTTGGTTCATTTCTTTAACCTGTAACTCAGATATGGAGTTTCTGGAGGTGTTGACTGAAGGCCTGGAAAGAGTGCTGCTGGTCCGAGGCGGAGGTCGGGAGGTTATCACTATCTACTCATGACCAATTATAGCACATTGCTACACAGGAGCATCGGCCTCAACAGAATACATTCCACCTCTGGACACAAGGCAGCACCTGCTCTGCTGTCAGACGGTTCTGGGTAGATGCATGAATTTGATGCTTTTAGTGTGAAGTATGGACTTTTGAGTACAAAAGAGGTTTATTCTATTCTTGTAGAATATTGGGACACATTAGTGTACAAATCCACCTGTATGTTCACGGCTCTGCCATTCTTGCAAATGAAAGCCTTTTTCATTTTATACATTTTTTAGCCTCAGAAATCAATACCTGTGTGTCAAACTGAGAAACACACACTTTAGTATTTTCTTATTTATAGGTCTTCATATGTGCTAATAAACCTGTATTTGACGAGTTGGCTCTTCTGAGTTGTACACGTTGTTACAACTGTTTTAATGATATGCCAGATTTTTATTCTGAAACAGCTCTTTATTTTGGAAGCACATCTCTATTTATTTATTTATTTTTTCGACATTTCCCCACTGAGGTAAAAAAAAAAGTGACTGTAGATAATGAACACAGTGCTTGATTGTTGTTTGTCCTGTATTCAGTAGGTGGCACACAATCCCATTAGTATATGTGGATACCAGAGATCATAAAGTTTTTAAGAGTTATAATTTATGATTTTTATGGACAGATTTTGTGTTATTGGTGTATATGAATAACTTTTGAACTGTAACATTTGTATTTCTTCTGCAAACCTGAAAAGATTTTCTGCACACAAAAAACAGGGCTTGATTTAATGTTATAATCACAATCTTCAGACTTTCAGTTTTTGTCAGTTTTCAGCGTAAATGGTGTCCACCACTCCCGCCCTAGATCCAAATTGCCTTTTTTGGTTGTACTGTAAACGGATACACCAGTTGCTATTGCTGACAAAGTAGATGCTCAAGGAGTGTTTACTGTAGTATTAAACCACACTTACTGTTACCATGGAAACCGGACTACAAATATTATGACTTTCAGCCCGTTTTGTGTCTTTTCAGGTCTTTTTCTAAAAAGCTAAGTATGATCAGTATTTCAGGCTAGCATACAGTGTAGAGAACAACTGCTTATTTTTATGTAGACTAAACATTCTGTACAAGCCAACAGTGTTTTATATGTAAGGGATAAACCATGATAAGGTGTGCAGTTATTAAAAAACAAACAATGCTAAAAATGCTCTTGGTCTTCCCTTCACTTTAGCTTTAATAAAAAAATGTTTTCCCTTTCTTTTCAGAAAAGCATAGGAATGGATTATCCCACTTAATATTAATAATAATAATAATCATCATCATAATAATACATTTTATTTATAGAGCAAGTTTCAAGGAACTCAAAGACACTTCACATAGGTTAAAATTGAACTTGAACATAGTCACTTGCCAGCAATCAAAATATACATTTTGTCAGAATACACGCTTTAAGAGGCAACTTGCCAATACAGTGTTGAATGGGAATCTTAACAAGGAAGGTTTTTGTTTCAGTTATTTCTATGTGAAAATACTGAAATGAGAAGAAACAAAGGCAGTTTTCTCTTTGGCCAAAGCTCACAATAAAATAAAAACTTCAACAACATCTTACAAATCTAATCAATAAATTCCAAAATAAATGCCAAAGTGCCTTTCATAGAACTGGTGTTCTGTGTATTCCAATTTATATGTATAGCATATAGGCCTACAGTATATACAGAGGTTGGCATTTAAATTACCTTTTTAAATATTCATTCAATCATAAATATGCTGGAAAGCAGCAGAACTATAGCCAGGATTAGCAGACCTTTTGGTCCATGTTGGGCTCTGGAGGAGGAATTCCGGTCAGAGGGCAGCTGTCTTTGGTCAGGAGGTCTGAGGACCAGCCTGCATGGGTTCTGCACATCCTTTAAGGGGATTTGGACCTCACTGGGCAGGTTGGAATGCAACTGATCACGGACCTGGGGTAAATACAGTGAGAGGGAGGCGATATATAGGAAACAACTTCTGAACCATGCATTTGTGAATACTATTTCATGAAATAAGATGGTTAGTGTGCATTTGTATCAGGACAGAAAATTTATTTTATTTTAGGAGAAATACAATATATAGAATCAAATATTTGACTCTTGCTAATGAAATAATACATGCTGAGGATGTTTTTCTAGCCAATTCATTCCTTTGGCCAAGACATGATGTGCAAATATGCCTTTCAATTACCTATCTACACCTCATTTATCAGAGAAGTTGTTGACATAAAATATAATAATCTTATAGCTCACCCTCTCAACCTCCTGGAACACTCGCAGGAAGTTCCCTCGAAGGACATAAGCCAAGTCATTCTCTGTCCAGTTCCTATGCAGGAGTTCCTGTATTAGGGCAGGATACTTTGACACATCCTCTAACCCCTGCGGGAATCTGCAGAGGAAAAACACATTCCAATTCCCAAAAGAAACCACTCATTCGGACTGTTTTACTGTCACTTCATACACTCGTTATCAATAAGTAATAATAATAATTTACACTGGGAAATTTGGTCCTTTAATATTATTTTACTTTTTACATTCCTATTTGGACTAGATTGTGTCTGCATGCAGGGAACACACCGATTCAATGCCTACCATTCTCTCTTTATGCCTGTTAGAAGTAAAAAGTTATTGATTTTTTTTAATTTACAATTTTTCAGCTTGTTGACAGCTGAGACAGCCAAATTGCTGATATCATGACAGGCTAACAAAAGCACAAAATTGAATGAACAACAACCTCTTGAACATGTTGTCTGGAAAGTGCCAGAGATAAGTGTGGCATGAGCTTTGTTTTATTTTAGTCTGTGTGTGTGTAAGTTGTGTCTCTGAAGATTACCACTCATCCTGATCATAGCCCATTGCATACTGAATAGTGAATATTTCTCACCTCACAGCACCTTCAAAGTCCCCTCCAATTCCTATCGACTCAGCTCCAATCACCTTCTTAATGTGATCAAAATGGTCTGTAAAACCCAGGTTGAATAATAAATGATCTGAGATGTAAGAATTAAATACTATGAATTCAATCGATGACTTAAAAAAAAACATTCAACATGGATGCCTCACCAGCCACATGAGATATGTTGGCTTCTTCCCTGCAGGAAATAAAATGGCTGTGGAGATTCACCATGATCAATCCGTGGTTCTTTTTCTGAAACACAACACAGGAGTGTCACTGCCAAGTGTAGTGAGTCAGACAAGCAGCCTGTATTTCTGTCTTATTTACATTCACCAGTTGTAATGATAGCTGTTGAAAATATCGGGTTTATATTTGTCTTATCTCAAACATCCTGTAACCCTGTGCTGCAGTAAACTGAAAGCCTGTTTTGAGCACGCACACACAGAAATCTGTGGTATAATGAGAAACATGCCTGCTAAAGTGGGATATGAGGGGGCCAGAGTTGGGTTGAGGTTAAATGAGAGAAATATATCTATGTTATTTATTTTGTTTACCTTCATTGATATTCAGTCTTCATCTACTGTGACACCAGGTTGATATATTAAACATGGCAAATTCACATGTTGATAATACTATATTATAATCAGCCATAACATTATGAGCACTGACAGGTGAAGTGAAAAACCCTAGTAAAAAGTTAATGCTGGTTCTGATAGAAAGGTGTCAGAACACACAGTACATCACAGTTTGTGGGTATGGGGCTGCATAACATTATGACCAGGTGGTGTTAGGGCTGATCATACATTACTACAAAAAATACAAAAAATACTTCAAGCAAAATGCAACTCCAACACTTTTGATATTAACATTTGAAAAGTAAGGCAAGATGTAATTATATCTTTTAACAAACATTACTGGTAGTTGGGTTAGGCAGAAACAAAGAGAAATTGATAAAAAAAAGAAAAGAAAATACTAGTATTGAAGGAGATTGATGTTCTATTGTAAGCAAAGTACAGCCTATATAAGCAGACCTTCTAGATTCAAGTAGGGAACAAGTTAGTAATGAGTTAGTGTTAAGCTGAATAAGGACACAGGCTAATGGGAGGTATATGAGCAGTGTTGGGAGTAACGGCGTTTAAGTATAACGGCGTTACTAACGGCGTTATTTTTTCAGTAACGGAGTAATCTAATGAATTACTTTTCCCATCGTTGCAA
>NW_023339663.1:22163250-22182894 GCF_004916995.1 Morone saxatilis | reverse complement strand
GTTACTAACTCAATTACTTTTTGGGAGAAGTAATTTGTAACTATAACTAATTACTTTTTTAAAGTAAGATGCCCAACACTGTATATGAGATACTGAGAGAAAAGAGTCTGGGGTTGTTGTTTGGGGTAAGACAGGGGGAGACTACACAAGTAGAGAATACAAATGTGATATTGATACTGTAAGGAGTTAACTGATAATTAACCACACCCACAGCACCACGATTAAAGTACAATAAAATTCGACTAAAGAATAATGGGATGTACACTTTGGAGCTTCGGCTAGACTGTGAATCATCATTTTATGTTGGAAACCCCGTGCCACACAGTCAGCTGACTGCCAAGTACAACATAAAGTGCAGTAGATGATATAGAAGATTAGTGTGAATAATAAAAGTTATACATTAGATCATATGCTACAACTATACCCTTAGGATTTAGAGTCAATTATAATGACCGTTAATGGACTGAAATAGAATAATCGTTAATGGTGAAAATCAGCTCATACATTTTTTATCCTGTCGATACACAAAAAAGTTAAAAATAAAAGCATATTACATGTTCTTTGTCAGAGGTATATATAAAACTTATAATTAAAATTATTCAGTGACTTGATTAATAAGATAGTCATTTAGTCAAACAACTAAGCAAGTAATTAATCACTCAGTGAATTGGTTCTCTCACCAGCTGGTGCAGCATCCAGTCAGGTACATTGCGGTGGTGGTTACAGATGGAGTAGGAAGATGAATGGCTAAAAATTACAGGAGCCTTAGAATGCTTCAGCACTGCCGAGGCCGTGTCCCAAGAAGTGTGGGAAAGGTCCACTATCATTCCCAGTCTGTTCATTTCCTCCACCACGGCCTAGAAAACACATTAAAAAACCCTTTAAGTGGCCATTTACAGTGTCCTTGGAAGGAAGACAATTCAGCAGGGGATGGTTACATGTACGTGCAAATAACACACTCATGCAGATGGCAATTGAGAGGGCCAACTGAATAGGAAAAGCATTACAATTGTTTTAATAAAAGTTGTTGCTGTAATAATCAAATGGCAAGGGTTATGTTCTAATACCTTCTCAAATAAGGGATAGCCAAAATCTGCAAACGTGCTGACATGTTGCCTTGTGGAATGCAATAAATGCTAATAAAAGCTTACCTTCCCAAAGTGTGTGAGGCTGTTGTTCTGTCTTTGATAGAAATTATAAAGTTTTGAGGATGATTCAGCCCTGTATTGAAAAGGGATACTGTCAAAACCACCAATCATGCATCGTGTCCCTCACTACCAGAAAATGTAAAATATATCCCAATAGTGCTTCATTTATGGGCTTTGAAATGGATGTTTAAAGAGAGAACAAATACAGGCTTGTTTGCATAGAAGGAAAAAAAACACATTTGACATTTCCCCTCAGTCAACCCTGTAAACAAATCCTTAATCCAGAATTCTATTATCTTTAAAAATAGCAACAAAAGCTTACGGTAAAGGCTAAGTTCTACGCAGGTCTGAGCCAATGAACAGTGTAAGAGAAAATCAATACAAAATTATTAAAAAAACATTATATTTTACACAGTAATATGAAATACAGCAGCCTTGGCTTTATAGGAAGTTTAAATTCCAAATATCTGTATCGGACCTAGAGATGCTTTTTTATTAGATCACTAGTACTCTAAAACTGATACTCTGTTGGGTTATGTGGCTGTCATTGATGCCCACCTACCTCCCTTGTGTGTGCAAGGTGTGTGTGTAGATATATTTTAACAGCAATAAAGTAAAAAAGAATATTTGCAATATAGGAATCATCTATAATATTTTAAGTAATATAATGCATTCAGAACAAATCTCCTCATTACCAGGGTGTGTTGCAGTTATGTGTGAGGGCCATGGAGCGGACCCCAAGCTGGTAAAACATCCGCAGGGCTGGCAGGCTGCTGTCAATAGAGTGGCCCCCCTCAATACTTATTAGGCAGCCTATCTTATGCCTCATCTCAGTATTCGTTAGTTCTGCATTGATCGACATACATGTATGACACACACAGTACACACATTATCCAAAATGAATGCATCCTGCCAAGCCAATAGCTGCTACCTGCTTCAAGGTTGTATAATCATTCAAAAAAAAACGTGTAAAAAAAATAAATACAAAATGTCCTGGGAAACATACATAGAAAATATACATCAAATCACAACAACTTATACTTACATGTTAGCGAATGTGTTCTTCACATAAAGTACTAAACTTCTCGTGATGATCATTATACATTAAATTTGACTGTAAATAATACATACTTAAGAGGATGGATTCATAAATAAGAGGATTCTGGATGTGTTTTACTTACATTCATACTATAAGCAAAAAATGCACTGAATCATAATTGTAGATAACCAAATAGATCTAAAAAATAAATAAAAATCAATCATCTGTTTCATTTGTTTTTTTCCCATTACGAGGGGTACTATACCCTGGACAGATGTGACCAGCTCAAAGTCCTGGTACTCAGTGCACATGCGTCTGACTACATCTATTTGTTCCAGAGTCAGCCTCACAGCATCCTTCTCCTGGGCCCCACACATCACATAGACTGCAAACATCTGACAAAGGGACGGGGATGTGACACAAGAGAACAGCAGAGACATTATGTTACTGAGTTGACTGTCATTATAGGTCTGATCTTTCCACAACACGGTCCTTTCAGGTCCAAAATATCAAAGTTCGACAGTTGAAATAAAGTCAATGTGTGCGTTCATTTTGCTACAGCAATGAAAGTTTGATTAAATTACAATACCTGTGCCTGCACATGGCCTGCATGGAGACGGGTGATGTCGGTGGCCACTTTGCTAACATTATGAAGGTCAATTTGGCTCAGCTGATTGTTGTGTAATATCCTCAGCTGGAGAGCTAGGTCATTATGACTGACAGATGGAGGGAGAGGGTGTAAGGAAAAAAAAGAAAAGATGAAGAGGTATCCTAATTTGATTCCATTCACTTGTTTCCATAAATCTAACCCCTGTGTAGGCAAGACAATAAACATCCTTTACCCATCAATTAGAGGATATCTGGTCATCAAGTCACGCACTCTATCACTCTCAGAGTATCCAGATATAAGACTACACAGAGAGGAGAGTACCACTAGGTGTTTTAGGGACATCCAGAAGCAGCTTGAAGCACTTGTTACAGGTTTCCTAGAAGGCATTCTGAAGAGAGAACACACAACAGTAGCAATTATCTGATAACAAAATAATCACAGCTGCATTGCTAAGACACACACACACACACACACACACACACACCTACATAACATAAGCCCAGAGCTGGTCAGCCTTATAGGCACACTATTACAACTCTGTAACAAGGTAGAAAGCAATGCATTGACATTGACTACTGAATACATACTGAATTTAAAATATGGATTAGATTGCCATACTGGGCAAAAAAATCTCTCAGTAAATATTAACCATCAGGTATGCAGTAAAGCCTCAGTATAAATAGTATTTTATATTTGAAAATGTATAAAGAGGAAATCTGGGGGAGCCACTCTGAATAGGTGATGCAGATATTTTGAGACTTAAAACTGCAGCCATTATTTTCTACATTTATATTTTCTACAATGTTAATATTCTCTTAATAAAATATTCTATTGGATGAATATAATTTGTTTATACACAATAAAGTATAGATCTAATTCTAAGACCAACAGATTTAAAGGAAGAAGTAATGTAGTGGGAGCACTGGGATGTCTGGTGTGACTGTGTGGCAATGGCAAATGGTTTCCATGGTTTACAGGGTCAGGTAGGAGGGCCCCCTAACAGGATTTTGCTTAGGGCCCCAGGGAGGTCAGGACCAGCTCTGCATAAGCCACATTCACTATTTTGGATTTATAATTACTTTTGGAAGGAAAACAAATATCACAGCACAGATAGGTCTCTTTTCTACTATTACAGAAACATCAAAGAAATATTACAGTGACAACAGGAAATAACTGTCAGCATTGACAGCAATGACAGCATCATTATAAACTTGCTGCTAATCTCATACATATATTTGAAAGTACTTGGAATACATTACACTTAACTCTGATGACATTAAAATGCCCAAAGGTATGATGATTCTCACAATTCATTAAGTACAGAAGCACAGGAAGTCCACACAGAAAGACTAGGAATTCTGATAAATGATGAAAATGCCCCCCCTGTGGAAATTGTGGGAAAAAAACATATTTAGGCAATAATAGGCTTACCTGCCAGGTCGATAAAAAGTTACTTGTCGACCACCTAGTTGAACAACTGCACACAAACAATAGGAACTCTCCAGCTCTCCGCCCCAAACAAATGTGAAGCAAACGACCATGTAGAACTACCACGGGCTGGGTGCTGCATTCAGGTCCTGTTGGAAAAGATTACCTAAACATATAGAATAGAATTAATTCCGCCGTGTTTAGTCAACAGAGATGACTTGATGCTTTAATGGCAGCAGCAATTTTGTTTCACTGTTCAACTCTACTTGGACTTAATGCAATGCTTCTCTTCTTCACTTTAAAACCTTAAGTTATGTCTTACTTACTATTATTTAACCACACTGTCTCTCACGGTGGCAGGACTTACGAGGAGCATTTTAAAGCACCGTTGAGACCCTTGGATTAGGAATTGAGCCACCTGTTGGCCAAATAGTGTAATGGCTACTATAAATGGCCGATGGTCCAGACCACGCTTGTCTCTCATGCGTTTTTACATTTGACACGTTTATACTGATGATAGCATTTAGGTAACAGAGCGGCCATGTTTGTATTTTGTAAGATTAATTATTCGTTAAAAAAAACAAAAACAAAAAAAACGTAAGTTAAGAAAAAAAAAACACTCCAGAAATACAGAGTCTAGACAACCAGCTTCCGCTAATGTTCTATTAAACTAACGTTACTTCACAAACATGGCAGACCACTAATGGAAGCAATGGACAGTGACAAAAGTAAGTCGAAAGAAAATGATAAACACGCAAATATGAAAATTTATAATGGAACAGGCAAATAAAGCAGGTAAAACAAACCTGATACAGGTAAATAAACCAGGTAAATAAGCCTGATACAGGTAAATAAACCTAATACAAATAAGTTTTGCTGCCTCCCACAAGCTAGCTAACTGGCTGCCATGTTTAAGCTGAATGTTTTCATTACAGCTGAATTGAAGACAGTTTGAAGAGTCTGAAAGTTCCCCAAACAGGGACAGGTCATGTTAAAGTTTGGCTTAAAATTTCGATGCTTAGCTTAGTAACTGGAACATATCATCAGTATGTAGCCAGGTTGGGGACAGGCAGTGTATATTGTGTTGAACATGCCAGTAATGAGAGAAACCTGATTTTAGCAGTAAGGTATCTTGCTTGTGATAATGTGGTGGCTGTCTTGGAAATTACTGAGGAAATTAAATAAATAAATTTGTTGTCGTTAATGATGTCTTTTAGTTGTGCACACTTGAGAGTGGAAACAAAAAGAGAGTGTAAAGACAGGCATTCATTGGCAAACCTATTACAGTATATGGATCTTGTTCTTTAGGGTTTATACCAGCGAATAAGTTAGAAGAAATACAGTAATGATACCACGTCTATACGGATTAGGTCAAATTGATGCTGCATGTATTTTCTGTAAACCCATGTGAGTATGCTGTAGGATGTACTGTATTGCTATATCGCTGTTAAGCCACTTTTTAAACAGCAGAGGTTGTAGATTTTTGTCTGAGAAGTTAAGGAATCTTCATAATTTGTCTGCAATCTCGTCCCAATCGTATCGAATTGTGAGTTGAGTGTGTTGTTACATTCCTACTTTATAGTAAAACTTTGACTTTTCTATTTTCAGATTGCCTCAGATGCCTCAAGCAGCTTGCCGCCTAGCTTGCAGCCTTGCAGGTCAGTAACACTTATTTAATTAGATTGTTGAATTTTATTATTTTCTATATGAATTGCTAGAACTGTTATATAAACCCTAAATATTGTGTATAGGCCTGGGAGCGGATTGTGTTGTAGGATATGATTGTGGCGCAAACCATTGAGGACGTGCCCAGGTTATATGGAAGCCACACCGAATGATATAATGTCAGGGGACCAGTGCTAGCCCCCAGCACGCTTCCACATGCTGCTTGATTTTTCCATGGCCGCTTTGGCAAGTCAACAGCAGGAAGACCTGGTAGGGACATCTTTCCTAACATACTGGCTGAGGGGTGTAAAGCCCCTCAGCCAGTATGTTCTGCAAGGCGGTTGAACACAGATAGGTGCTTACTAACATGCATTCAAGATTTTGAAAGGACATTCAAGTTGGTTCCAGTCTTTGCTATTAGCGGTGAAAAGGATTTCGAGCCTTTTTTTAAGGTTTGTAGAACAGGATCTCACGGTAGAAGTGGATTTGTTATCAAATATTCACTAGTTTGGGGCGTCCTGGTAGCTCACCTTGTTGACTTCAACCTATGGCACTTTGCTGTGTGTCATCCCCATTTGTGTTCCCTCCTTCCCTGTCCCCCTGCAGCTGTCACTATCAATTGAAGGCAATAAAGGCCCACCCAAAAAAGGTTATTTTGAAATTCCTGGAATGTTGTTCATAAAATGGCCCATTTAGACTGGGATAAACAGCTACAGATATATCAGTATTTGCTTGAGTTTGATCCTCTAGCGTTCAGCGGCACAGAGTAGTGATGAGAATGGTGAATGCATTAGCTGTTAATGTGTTTGTGATAATTGTTTTTTTTTTTTTTGCTTGAGTACTTTGGTTTGCTTTGGAGAGAGGAAAGCTTTTGCATGTGATGTGTAAATAGTCTGTGTTCTATGAATTATGAAAACCGTTTATGCAGAGTTTAAGGACTGCATCTGATGGAAAACAAGGGCGGCAACCATGTGGTATATCAGTTCTCATCAGAAAGGTGTGCTAGTCATCACATCTGTTGTGGTTTTTGTAGCATGCACTAATTGCTGCCCGAGACCCTAGTCCCCCCGATGTTCGTGCAAGAGTAAATAAATAAATAATACAGCACTCCACTGGAGCAATACCTGGTCAGATTACTTTGCTTTCCCTGAACAAGAATCCTTCCCGGCATGATGCATCTGCAGTTTAAAATCTGGCCTGAAAGCCGAGGTCCACACCACAGAACATACCTGTGCTTTCACGTGTTTTAAAACTTGAAATGTGCTTGTGCTTAATGGATCCGGGGTGGATTGCACAGATGTGAATGAGTCCGGTGTTGATGGGGAGCATCGGGGTGCCACAAATGAATTTCAATTAATTTCAGTGGGAAGATACAAAGCCTGATTCTGTGGTCCACCCACTGAGATTTGGCCTTGTAGTCTGTAATGAGGAGAGTGATTCAGCACTGATTGGAGCACCCTACTGCTTCAATGGAGTAATCACAACTGTGTTGATATTACTCTACCAATCCTCCCACTGCGCGGAGTGGACCCCCAGCTGACACTGTTTGAATTCAAATTAACCAAATCATTTAGTCATATTGTCGACCTTGGTGTGCAATGTGACTGGCAATACAAGAGATAAAAATCCCTCACGTTAAACAGAGTTTTAATAGTTGGACGGGGGAACTGGAACCAGATTCTTGTCATTAGTGCAGCTGGCTGCTGTTTTTGTTTAAAATAATGAGGTGGAAAGGTGTGCAGGGGTTAGTTCACTATCAGGTGAATCACTTGAGAAAATAGATTTTCTAAATAATGGTGTTTTTCTTTAAACTCTTAATGAAATGGAGATAGCTTCACAGATAAGCGCTTTGAATGACCACGAGGACAAAAGGACTGCTCAAGTAGGAAATGCCACTTGCCCCAGGTGTTTTTTTAACCATGAATTCCAGTGATATAAATATAGAAACTTTAAGTGTGCTACTTTGAATAATAGTTTCTAAAAGGTGGATGACTGCAGAATTCCATGTCAACAAACTGCCTTAAAATCAAATTCAGAAAGTTATGTGAGAAGCATTAATTTAATGCTACCATGTTCAGTATGTATACAGCATTGTATTGAACATTGTAATTGTGAAGGGTTAGGTGCTTAATTGTGAATTTATAATTGCAGCATCTATGATTTTACAGTCTCTATAAAATACTCCACTTCACATGTAGTTAGGTATATTTGTGATTTGTGAACCCCTAGGATAGACTGTATTACAGCAATATATTATTCTATTTTTTAGTTATACAATAGCTATAATAATAGCTATTGTATACTAACTAAAAGTTATTAGAACTAAAATAGATTAAATGGTATTTTAGAAAATTCAATATGATACAATAAAACATTGAAGACACTTAAGATAGGACTATAACATTAACTCTAATATGTGTATTATGTACAGTGATAATAATATATTCTAGCTAAGCAAAGCTAGTGCAAGTTAAACAGTTGTCGAAGAAATCTCAGCTTGGTTGCTACACAAGGTTTCACGGTGAACTTGTATTTGTAGTTATGAATACTCTCTGTTAAAAAAGTGCACTTTTAATAACTGTAAAAAACAAAACTATTATACCTGCAGTTTTACAGTGCATTCTTCAAAGTTGCATGACTGTCTGTAGTAATATGTTGAGTCCCTTGCTGTTCCAAGGGTAAGACGCTAAAGAAAACCATGATGCCTTCTTTTTAATGGTTATATTGATCACACTGGAATGGGGCATCCAATTACACCGATAACACCGCGAGGCAGCAGCTGTTCATCCCTCTGTTCATCAGTACTGGGTGGGAGAATGTTAATATGCAACCCAAGAGCACTGAACATTATACTTATACATTATACTATTTTTTTTTGTTTTTTTTATTCGATTTTTACATCTGAACGCAGCCAGTATTTTGAAGCAGTGCGGTCCCCATATTAATCACAGTAGAATTACATTTCCCCCATACTGTACAGTGCACATTTTTACCTGAGGGTCAGAGGGTAAAGGCTGGACAAAACGGAGGGGCTCCTCATTTCCAGCTCACCATTATTTATCTGGCTTTTCCCTCAAGTCTGAAGTGTCCCGCCTCCACCTTTTAGTAGGCATTACTGAAACAGAACAAAGCTAATCTTTGCTGGTGCAGACATAAGCTTTAGCTCTGTGTGTGTGTGTGTGTGTGCGCCGTGGGTACTTTTCCGTTCTTTATTTATTTCACAAATATCAGTCCGTAAGCCTCTCCTGTTTCTCACACCTTTTAGAAGAGACGATGCAGTATTATGAGTCATTTTCATAATATAGCCGACCTCTTTGATACTGCAAATTCTTAAATCTAATTGAGTCTGAAGTCCTCTCGTTATTGTGAGGGGGAGGGAATTAATATACAGTGGTAAAAAGTAGTCTTTATACTTGTTGAAATTATAAAAGGAGAAAAACCAACAATTAAATTGTTATAGCATTGAACAATTAAAAAAATACCATTGCCCATAGCTCCCATTTGCTTGTTGTAAATGCGAAGTAAAATGATTAAACCTGCTACCAGATCATAATCTGTTCAGTGACCATTTAGCTTTGTTGTGCAAAACTTGTACTGCACAGGACCAGAGATGTCTGTCAGATATACCAATAATAGTGCCCGTGAGCAAAGAGATGTCTTTTTATGCATTTCACTTTGAACTTATTTCTCCACCAGAGGGCAGCAACAGTCAGAACAAACTCCTGTTGGTTTTCCCATCCCTCCTGAAAGACAATTAGTCAAATATCTAATATCATACGCATAATTTACAGATGCATGAATATTACTGAATCCATAAAAACATGCATAAATAATATCTAAAGTGCTTGAGAAAGTCCTTAAAGTTAATGTAAGTTTGCCTCAATTTGCTTTGAAATTCTAACAGCACAATGCAGCTCTTCATGTTAGTGACTACTAAGTCATAGGTGATGTTTTTCAGTCTTTTATTTAGTGTAAATACAGCGTGCCTTCATTTTCTGTGATGGCATTTTGAAAGACTGGTGAAGACATTTTGGTCCCTGAACTTCTCATTTCTTTTGCCCTGGATTCTGGCAGCCCTGTAGTCAGTGTTCATTATCTGCTCTTACAGCTTTGACTTCAGCACAGCAATTACATCCTCAGCTGCACTGATTAATCCAACATGGAGGCATTTCACAAAATGGTTTTGAAAAGACGTTTCCAGACACTTACCAGGGAGTAGCTGTGGCACGGCTTGTTTATGCAGATAGACCACAGCCAGTCATATTGCAATAAGATGTTTTCAATGGCTGCTTAAGTGTTCTCTTAACCTCTAGTGTACACTGTGTAGGAAACAATAGACTGCTCAGAAAGTGATTAATTTAATCATTTTTACTCCTGACATAAAATGGAGGTCTGTCTGATATCATGTTTGGGTAATGTACGTTTTTGTATTGTTGAACACATTCCCTCTATGACCATTTGTTATATATTTCTCCACTGCTCTCTGCTTAACTGCTTAACCTCCATTCTCTCCTGACAATCACATAATCAATCACTGTCCCATTACTTGACAAGGCAGACAAAGAGAGTGTATGAGTGAGAAAAACCTTTGGCCTGTCTCGACAAGCAGGAGGAATGTCGACTTCAGAGGGCTAACACAGGCAGAAAACATAGGCCCAGTAAATATTCAATTTAAAGGATTCCAAGATAAGGCGAGTTGAAAAATTGAGGCAGCACCCATTCTTCTAGATAAGAGAAGACGGAGCCATCTGGAGGCTGGGAGATAGCGAACTCCCACACCATCCCAGAGACCTCACTCTCATCTGCTGCAGCGGCAGAGGCAGGGAAATGGAGTGCCAACACTTTCATTATGTTAACTTCAAAATGAATTTATTCACATTCAGTGCATGTAGTTATTGGCTTCGGTAAACAGAAGGTTACTGTTCTGTCTGCCGTAAAAGATTACTATAATTGGACAGTCTTAACCTAATGTTGTTCTTTATTAATGATTAAATAACTTAATTATTACACGCACACACACACACCCACATATAAAGACATATCTTTAAACCTGCTGCATTAACAGTTACCACTGAAATTGTCTAAGCAGGGGAAAAGATGGTCAAGATTTTAGCTTTTTTTCTTTTAACTAATAACTGTTTGTCATTTGTAATGTGTATATATATATATAATATGGGGCAAGGTAAACCCAACACAAATGGGGCATTTTAGGCCTAGGCCTGTATCGCCTCCAAATCCACCTCGACTACATTTAAAAAAAAAAAGAAAAAAAAAAAAATTGGCAAAATGGACTCTCAGCTTGTGAATAACCTTGTCCACATTCTTATAATGCACTTTGTTGACTCCTCCACCATGCTGTTTTGTGCCAGCCACATTGGATTTAGCTTTGGGATAATGCTTTTGTCAGTATGTTTTATCTGTTCTCTCACTCAGGTACGCTACGCTGTTATCCCTAATTACCCCCACTGCATTTTACACTTGGCCCAGAATTCTTAATGCTTGATAACAGATGCAGGTCGATTTGAAATTTACTTATAGCGGCATTATCTTTTTGACCTGCATTGCAGACCGACTGTCCCATAGGCTCTTGGGTGAAAGCTGTTAACTCTGTGATAACGCCATGAAGTGATAACCTTCCAACAGTCTTGAGGACACACAGTTTGCTACATATGTGCTATATTGCTGTCGCAGCATTTCTTATTCAACCTTGGGTGCTTTGCTGTGCTCTGATTCATTTAATGGGATCGAGAGGGAGGTTAATCACTATGTCCACCATAGACAGTTAAAGTTCTGGCTGACCACTATATGTAAACTGATTTGTATTCATTGAAAGGCGAATTTGAACGCTAATGCCATAAGTGTGAACTCTTCCTTTTTCTCCATTTTAAGCTGCAACAGAATGGTCTCCCCAGTTAGGAGTCACTTTGATTAATTTAGTTTAAGATGCCGACATCTGCGTTTGCAGATTTTCATTAAGATCAACAGTAAAAGCTTTAGACAATGTTCCACTTGTCTAAGTTATTATCCCCAGAAGACATGGTTGATTAAGCGCAAAAAGTTTCTTCTCTTTTTTCTGAAGTATTTGGATAAAATAATTCTCAGGAAGGTTTATTTTGTTTGTCTTGTTTAGGACAATGTACAATATATGTAGAAATCTTTAATCCATGAAATTCTATGCATACGCTCCCAGCTGTTTTTTTTTCTTCCACTGTGCATTCTGCATGGAGTTGAATTTTGATCCAATTGCCATAGATGTCTGCAGCATCCAGTTAAGACTTAGCAATTATTCAGAGGTACCTTTTTTATTTTATTTTTTTACAACTAAAATGTTATCTAAATGGTATAAAAATGCAGAGAGGCAATGCACAAAAAATGTCAACTGCAGAAAGTCGGCAGCCATTTCATTTATTATATCAGTCAACAAGAAGTGCTCAGTGTTACTCTGAAAACTTGTCTCTTATTAGATCACATTGTTCAGTGTATTATTTTGGTTGAGAAATGGTAGAATAAAGTAAAAGAGGTGCCATACAATAGCTATGGTTGTTGGGTAGGCTTATTGGCTGAAAGGGAAGGAGTATAGCATGTTTCTTTGGTTTCATATTTTGCAGGAACAGTGTAGTGTGAAGCTCTGTCAAGCCTAGTTTTAATCCTTTTCTCCACTGTGTTATGTGATGTTATGTTGTTATCTTAATGATAATCTGTGCCTGTATTTCTGCCCTAGGCATATCTGTCAGGCTGGGTTGGTTTAGGAGCTGTGCCTTATCAACAGCTTTGTCATTAAATCAGCTTTTTCTGCAGACAAATTTCACTGCAGTTATTCTTATCAAAAGATCAGCACACTGTGATTTTCTGTTCAATCAGAGCTTTGCAAATTCAATGGTGTATGAGTAAGAAAGATGAAATACAGAACAAAAATTCCATTGGGGAAAAAAAACAATTTATTTAATTTTGTTTTCATGAGAGTTAATAATCAGACAAATAAAATTGGTATGTTTTGCATTTGTCATACCATCAATGGCTTTAAGCTGTTTTTATTTTTTGTTCTTACGTTGTGTATTATTAAAGGCTACACTTCAGAACATGGAGGAATAGAGATGATTGTAACATGATGCTAATAAATGATTTTGCCCACAGGCTGTAGCTAGTTTACTGCAAGCAGGAATCTGGAACCTGTGCTCTTCATGGCTTTTTCTCTCTCAGTGTGAAATGGCATGTGAATCTGGTAAAGATTTTATAACACGGCAGCACACACCGTCACAGTTTTGTGGATGTGAGAGAGCATGTTGGACGTGCCGAGAAACACATCCCTTAAATGCTGTATGTACAGAGGCAAGCTTTTAGGTCCCAGTCAAACTGACCTCTGGAGGCTGGAATTGGTACTCAGTTCTTCTGAGAAAGCACTGTTCTGTCTGAGTGAATGTTCTGATTGTCTCAGCATTGTGCTTGAGTGGAGGGCAGCGCCAAATGAACTCCTCTGATTCAATCCTCTCCACTGTTCGACACCGGTTCAGCCAGTCAGTGAGGAGGGTGGACTGAGACTCCCTCTCCCAAACACACTCTCTTACAGTGAGGGAAACTGCTGTATGGCAAAGGTCCAAGAGGTCTCTTGCATGCTGTCTGCGAGGAAGATTCAAGACCCTCTCTCTCCTCCCACAATGCACTGAGAATCTCTGGAGGCTGATAGCCTGGTTCCTGGGGATCTAGTGGGTCTTTGGAAAGAAGGATGCTGATGGAGGGCACAGTCCTGTGCACCGTCATCTCAGATGTCCCCCCTTCAGTATTCTCCCACACCTCTTTCACCACCTTGTAGCGCAGTTTGGTCAGCTGGTGCAGAGAGCCCACTTTTCGTTTCATGATTTCAGCACAGGTGATGGTCTTTGTGACCGCACGGCCTGACCCGGTGAAGACCACCTGCCTGAGCCCACCACTCACACCTCCCCCACTTACACCCTTCTCTCCCTGCATCCGTGCCATGGCAAATCCCATTAAGTTGCGGATCTTACTTCCCTCCTTCACGCGCATCTCCAGCACTCCAGAGGCCAGTCCTGGAAAGGGACAGGGGCTGTCCTCCTCAGTTCGGCAGACTTTCTTGAACCCTTCCTGCCCTAGTTTGAGTGCAGGGGGAGGGACTGGTAGCGGCGTTGGCTTCAGTGGGCTGGAAACATTGTTCACCACTACTGGCTGGCCAACATTGCTGTAAGTTTGATCTTGGTAGACAGAGCAGGTCCCTGGGGTTACCCCATTCTCCATTTGTATCGGTCTGTTCACCTCTAGTCCTGGGTGGGGCCTGACAGCGGCTCTGGTAAGGTACTGGTTCTGGCCGCTGACCACTCCACACCCTGTGAACATTTCTTCTGTCCTGAATGCTCCACTGCAATGTCAGTCCAGACACACTCTTTCCCCACATGGAAAACCGCTAAACATAATTTTCCTATGTATGTGGCACTTTTCTCTCCCTCCAGTCAACAGCTGTAAAGTTTCAAGACTCCATATAAGAAATATTACCCGCTCCCCAAGAGCAATATCAATGAAGTCTTTAATGCTCCCTCTCCGAAAGAGCTGGAGAAATAAGATAAACGCTTGGCTGGTGAATTAAGAGCACTGTCGGGACCATTCAAGATGTTCTTTAAAGAGCATCTCAATTTCATACCACAAATGACTGTTTGGAAAGTGCTCTGGAGATGGATAATAATAATAATAATAATAATTAGAAAAAAAGAATTACCTAAATTATCCTCTTTTCTTCACTTGTATGTATTTCATATGGTGCTTTTATCCTTAATAGCTGCAAAAGATATAGAGGACTTAGTTGATTCTTCTTTAACCAAACTTTTCTAAACGGAAACTAAAAGCTCATATTAAGACTCCACCTTTTTCTCAGCGATCCAGTCCAGCGTTGTTGATTTTGATCTGCTGATCATGCTGCTTCAACTCAAAATTGACCTCTTGGGTTGTCCAGCTGCTCCACCTTCTGTATTGGAACTCTGGATGTTTTACTCCAGCTTGAGTGGGTCTGCGTCTCCTCTCCTTGTGCTCATCTAGGCATCCACAGTAGTTGAGGCCAGGGTTGCATGGAGGTCTGCACCTGGGGTGTTCTCCCCAGAGCTCTGTCTTGTCTCCAGTGATGCTCTGGGAAGTCTATTCTGTTCCCCACAAAGAGACATAAGGGACAGAAGCTGCCTCACAAATGCTCACAGGAGGAGTGTCTGTGTGGTTGAGGGAGAGCATGAGGGAAAGGGGAGACAGCCCTCTTAAAGGCGCAGGTCTTTTCATCTTTTAGATGAACACCCTCCCCTCCACAACTGAAGCCTGCCATCTGAGGAAAAAGAGAAGGGCAGGGCTACAGTGTCCCTTTAAAACCTAGAACGCAGATCCCCGGCAACTTTGTCAATCTCTTTAGAGGACGTTCCAGTGTTCAATGTACATGACTGATTAAACCTGAGTTCTGAAATGGAGACTCAGTCAACCTTTAAAAATGCATTTTCAGCTCCGAAACAATGAATTAAATTAGCTCTGTTATAATTGAAAACATCCTTCAAAGAGCCACTGAAAGTCAGCAGCATTAAATTGCACTGTACTTAGCCTTTATCCTATTAGATGTTTGTGACCATTACCATTTACATAATGCAGCATTAATAGCTTCATTGTTGAGGCAATCAAGTGGCGCGGTAAGAATGCCTGTCTCTTAACGCTTGGATTGTTATATTGTTACAAGGCTGGAGAGCCCTTGTGATCAAGGACACAAGGACCACAAAAAGCATGGAGGCATGACTTCTATGTTCAAGGTGCTGTATTAATAGTGACTGTCTTCATTAGTCGGCCGTATCTGTGCAGGTGAGGAGATGGGGCTGACAGGTGGGGTAATGAGCATCTTAATGGGCTTTCCATCACCAGTGGAGGGCGCTGGCTCGCTCTGTTCTGCACCGAGTCAGGCCCAGACAGCTGTAGCATCGTCCTGTTCAGCCCAGTCTCCCGGCCGACAGGTGGATTTGTTTTTGTGTGTGACTGACAGATGGGAGAATAGGTAAAGACAACCCACTGAGGCTGAACCTATGAGGCCAAGAGAGAGAGGCAGATAAGTCCTAACTACTCTCTTCTCAGTACATCCCACGGTGCACAATAGTACAGGCAGTATAAACTCACCGTGGCTCAGGCCAGTCCTTACTGTGAGGCTAATTCACAGTGGCATGTGTATTATATTGGATCCCTATGGTAATCAAAGACAAAATAAGGAAAAGCCCCCGCACTTCCAGCTCCAACTGGGAGAGTAGAAACTGGATTTGAATGTCTTTTATTAGCAGAGTTTTAATGGCAATCGGCATTGAAGAATCAATGGATTGATTTGGATCCATGGAGTGATTAACTTTTATTTTTTTTTTTTGTTCGTATGCATGAGGTGGGAGAGCTATTTATCTCCACTGGAACCATTCCAGTCACTGCAGGAGACATAGTAACAAATATCTTTCTTTTTCCTGCCTTTCTTATAAGCTAAAAAGAAAACGGGAGAGGGAGAAGACAGGGGAGGAGGGAGAGTCTGTGGCTCTCACCACCAAAGTGATCATTCTGTTGTTTGGGAGAAATTACCCTCATCAGTCATACAGAGATGCACAGCTGCCTAAGGGGATCTGGTAATGTTACTGCATAATAAACTGTGTTTGTGTGTGTGCACGCATATGTGTGTGTTCAGAGTTAGAGCAAGAGGAGGCAAGAAAGCAATGCAGGAGGGCAGGGGGTAAAAGAAGTCTGATTTAACCACAGAGAGGTTAAAACTGATGATAAAAGCATGCGTAATCATCCCTCCTTACTACATGGTGTTGGTACATAATTTATTGCTTCTCAGTTTAACTTTAGAAACCTGTTTGCTGGTGGGGATGTGATAGATTAGGATAGATTAAGCAATTCTTCTTCTTCTTCAGACACATATTCACAACTTTTTGTGTCGCCATCAAAGACAAAACTGTTCTCCAGATGGCTAAATAATACCATCAGGGTTTTGCAGAAGTGCTGTGTATTGACCTTTTTGAGCGAGCAGTTTTTTCCTTTAAGTGGCTTCATTTAATGATGGGTAGAGGCGGCGGCGCTCACGCTTGGTCACTCACTCCTTCACACCTCCTCCACAGAGCTGGCCTCTGCTCCTGTAGCTCTCTAAGCACTTACTCCTCACTTTATCTGACCTTGGCTGGCATCTGTGACAGTCTAGGCATTCTGTCCTGCACGCTCACTTCCCTGTCTTCGTTCAACAACCACCCTCAGCTTTCACTCCTGCCCACCACATTTCAAGTAAAGAAAAAGCATTTATTCCCAAACACTTTGACAAATAGTAGTGCTTGTGTCTTGCTCCTCTCCCTCTTTGCTATGTACTTCAGATGTCTGAAGTGGTTATGAATTGTGGGGCTGTCCCTTTGTTGTTTGTTGCAGCACTGCAGTCTAGTTGTAGAGGGGCTTGTTGTGCTGTTGTCAGGGCTGCACATAAGCGCGGTGCCTCACTGTGACAGCCGGTCGCTCACTTTACGTTAACCGCAAGTGTTTTCACGGTCATCAACCAATGGTGGCCTGGAGGCTGTCATTTCGCTCCGTGTGGAGCATGCCCGCGGCTTGGTTCTGCCCCACAAACTCACAGCCGGCCCCGGTGGGGGGACAGAGCAACACACACACACACACACACACACACACACACACACATGCATATGCACTCACTTATAGACGCACACGCCCACTGGATGGGCACACACATACACAAAAAAACTATATGCTCAGCATAAGGCAGGCTGTTGGAGCAATTACAGAAACATGGCAGAACACGATGAAGCAGGCCCCGCTATCAGAAGGGAAATAGAGTGAGCAGAGGAAAAATGATGACGCCATTAATAACAGGGAGGCTCAGAGGCTCGGAGGGAGGTGGGGGTGGATGACCCTCTCTGTGATTTCCCTGTGACAGCACTTTGAGGTGCAAATGGTTGTGTTTGTATTAGATTTTTGGACGTTTAAATGGGCATGTTTTTCTGTCAAAGGGAAAAAAATAAATATAAAACAACGCTGGTATAATATACCAAATGATGTGTGAAGTGATGTTTTTCTGTCACTCATACATCCATTATTTTGGTAAATGACAGGTCAGACTTCCTTATTCTCATTCTCTCTTTTTGCATCTCTGTCTCAAGCTATTCATACAAATCTCTTCTCCTCCAGCCACTGCTTTCCCCTTGGCACTGCAATGCAGATGTGTCTCACACAGTGGCAAAAAACTTTTTATTGAAGATGCTTTTGAAAGTGGAACATGAGAGTGGAGGGAAGGGCATGAAAAAGATGGAGCCAAAGGTAGAAGAGGACAGAAGTGGTGGGAATATATGCAACACTACCAGAAGTGATAAAGGAAAAAAAAAAGTTTCTGCACTCGAAAACCCTGAGCATTAGAATGTGAAAAAGTGAAAGCATATGGTAGACAAAAAAACAACAGACATGGCAACTCTTGATTTATGAGGGCTGTCAGTGAAAGGGATGTCTTTAGCTTCATCAACTGAACAGCTTTACAAAGCTATCACACCACCCAACAAATGTTTTGATGTTTTTGAAGAACCACCATGATGCAATGGGGTGGCATTTTTTGGTTCAACTTAAATTGAATTGGGCGGAGCTCAACCCTATTGATCTATGCTTTTAGGTGTATTGTTGCACACACAATTTGATTAACGGCACTGTCTCTCATTTAAATTGGCAGCTGTAGTTGATAATCACATTTGTGTTTGATGCTTCTGTTTCGTTTGGCCTGGGGCTAGAAGTTAATGGACTTGATAGAAAAAATGTGATCAATTATATCAAGAATTAATTTGCCATGTTGAAACAAATGCAAAAAGTAAATGAATGCCTCAGAGCGAGTACTCACTAACTCTGTAGCTTTCAATTTGGGAACGTAATGCTACTTACTGTATATTCATAGACAAATCAACAGACGTTTGACGAGAAGATACTCGATCTGAATAGTAAACATCAAACATCAGCGACAACAAATTGGCAGAGCTGATGTTGATGCTCTAAGGCAGTGGGTTATTGCCCCACAGTGAGTGCATTTTATAAAACCTGCTACAAATACCATAATAGTGATTTTTTTTAATGTATTACCCCATTTACTACAAATCACTTTTAGATTGTTGAATATATATTTGTCAGACCTTCTGGATAGCTATGGCTTCCATCTTTGTCTGTCTACTGTCTTGGAACATGCCTGTGATGTGTCATCCTTCACATCTGGTCTGTATTTACAGTATGTCTTTCAGAACCTCTGAATTTTAGGGAAGGTAATTTAAGATTTTTTCATCATATTAAACCCCATATTTGATTCTATTTATTTTATT
This sequence comes from Morone saxatilis, assembly GCF_004916995.1. Taxonomy (NCBI): domain Eukaryota; kingdom Metazoa; phylum Chordata; class Actinopteri; family Moronidae; genus Morone; species Morone saxatilis. The sequence continues at coordinate 22,163,652 of NW_023339663.1, read as the reverse complement.
AGATGTCATTTATTCAGCAATAGCCATTCAATGTTTAGTAACTATGTTTTTATATAGTAATCTTTATTCTTTCTGGCAGAGTCAGCTTTTCCTGCATGGTATTCAAATTGCCTGCACACAAAGGATTCAGAGTAAACAATGCATGCATGCACGCCAATAAAACTTATTTTACTAATTTTATGAACAGCTGTGTTGTATTTACACTGCTTATGCAGTAGCAGGGGAACTCGTGACGCAACAGCAGGAAATGCAATGTATTTGTCAGGTTAGAGGCTCTTTGTTAGCGTTGCTGTTGTTTACTTACAGTGCTTTTACACAACAATACATGGACATTTTTGGACTTTTTGTCAATGAATGAGATTTTTAAAAAATGGTACCAGAGGAAACATCCACAGTAAGCTG
>NW_023339663.1:22147409-22163226 GCF_004916995.1 Morone saxatilis | reverse complement strand
GACAGGCTTTTACTGCAGATTGTGCGAACCAGCACACCTCCTACATGTCATAAAGTGAAACAGTCTGTCCCGTGCATGAAAAACCATTCCCAGTGTGCGCACAAAAAGAGATCTGATCGCAGGTCCTCGTGGCAGGCTTGCCATGGGTATCCTGGCTGATTGACGATTTTCTTTGTTAAAACAATGTGACGCAATGAATCCTCTCCACAGTTTGCTGTTAACACAATCACCAGTTGCTTTTCTTTTGTTGCATTTTTGACATACTGCTGCTCAAGCTGAGTTTGCAGCCACCAGTGGTAAATCCATGTCCTTTCAAATTAAACTCTGGGGCCTGCATTATTAAAACACACTTTATCATTCTCACATTGTCAACTAGGAGTGGAATCTCAATATATTTTGTTGGCCACTTGGGGGCAACTCAACAAAACGTGATAATGACATATAATCACATTATTAAGTTGATATGTTAACATGTTAACAAACAGTTGTTTATTTACTAATCTATCAGACACGGGGTAACATCAGCATTTATTTGGAGATATGTTACTGTATCCTCCAGGGTTTTTATGTTGGGTGGCTAATTGTTACCAATAATGAGCAAAGTGCAAATACTGACCAACCAGTACATCACTGACCAACTAGAAGTCTGTATAGAGGTGCACATGCCCAAAGCCCTCTATTGCAGATGATACATTAAAAAATAATGTAGATGGATTTTCTTTACAGTAATAAATCAATCTTAATGCAAAAGACTATGGGGAGCTAAAAGCTAACATCAGGTAATTTATGTTGCTCCTCTAGAACAGGGTTTGAACTTACAGTATTTATTTTGCTGTATTATATTTTATTATATCCCAGAACAGATTTTCTGTAGCCTAATCTGGCAAAACTACTGTGAAACAAATAGTGTTTCTGACTATTCACCTCCACTATCTATACTCATTTTCTACTCTTCCCTTTCAGCTTTGGATATTACTTTTCCTCAGTTCAATTTATTGACTAATTTATATCTTCCTCCTTTGGGTCCCAGACCAGCCTTTTAGCAACAGTGCACTGGATCAGTGGCTTCTGTACAACAAAATGAGACAAAGTAGGTTGTGGCTCTTTGTTCCCCCCAGTTTCTCATAAACACCTTCCTGTCACTGAGTTTCCAGATGGCCACGCTCCTCTGTATCCCACTGTTCATAGCTCTAAACTTCCTAGCACACACATTTGCATCGGGTCACTGCTCACTCCGACACGCTAGAGGAAGAGGAGCACTAATCCTACCCAGCATGCCTCCCTGGAAATGCTCTCTATGCAAATAGTTGGGTTTTTTTGTTTTTTGTTTTTTGGATCCACGTTGAGAGTGGTTTTGGTTGCAAGCATGTGTATCCAGTAGGGATGCTGTAACACACGTGTGACTGCGGCTCAGTAGGTGTGGTTCTTTTGGCAAGTGACCTCCTTTAGAGACTTGGTTCAGGTTTCCTGGCTGGTGACTGGTTGTTAGAAAACACAGCAGTGAACTTTAAAAGATCTGTTCACAGGTCCACACCAGATTTATCCTGTATTTAATTGCATCGGAGAGCAATCACTCTCTGCCCTACAAATCCTTGGTAAAGCTGAGCTTTACAATAGAGCCATAATTGCAGGAGTTTAATTGCCTGCCAATGCTCTGCTCCCACTGCCTGCTTGCATTGAAGAGCCCAATAATTAGAAACAGGGAGAAATTAGGTGGCAATTTTGTCTTGGCAATTATCATAATGCAAAAGAAGTGCCATTAGTATTGTTAGCCCCACAGTACATAATCCTTTGACACTGTCAAGTTCCTCTCTTGGCTGCTGGGTACAACAACTCTTGATTTCCCTGTAGCCTTTGCACTCCCTCAGTCACTACTTAAGTCATCAGCTATCCAGGCCAGCCAGCACACTGAGTCAAACTAGCAGACTGAACACATGCATGCCCCGAGTGCTGGGAGGATTAGAAGCTACAGCATTAGCAGTCTGTGTTTCCTTTAAAGGTATATGAATTGGGTGTTAATCCTCTTCCACCATGTCAACCATGAAATTGTGTTTGATATAACAGAAATATTAATGCAGTCGACAGATATTGTATTTGTACCGTACCGGCATTTCATTTTGTTTAACCGGATTTTCTTTGTTTTGACACCCAAGTTGTATATGTTCCTGTTTTTGAAAGTATACTGAGTAGTTTTAGTATATGGACAATGACAAAGAAAGCTTATAGGCAGACCTTATCTCCTGGTAAGTCATTGTAACTATGACCTGCATAAGAAATACGTGGTACTGCATGTTTAGTGTAAATTTGGACAGCTAAATATGTTTTCTGAAATTTAAAACAAGTTTTCACTATCTCTAATTTCTGCATAAAACCAAAATGTGTTTGTTTGGTAGACCTTCCAGATGGCCTTAAACAAACGAAAATGTTTTTCATACAGTGTATATATATATATTTTAGTAAGCATCAAGCTGCATATTGCCACCAAAGCAAGAAAAGAGGTAGTGAAAAGAGTTGGTTATGCATCATAATAACTTGTCATTAGATTTGCTGTCTAAAGCGAGTTTCTCACATTTCTTCATTACTTCAAACAATGTTTGTTGCTCTGGGACATTTTTCTTTTTGCACTTGTTTTGTACAGTTTTGTCATATTTATCAATACCTTGATATAGAGGGTATTGACTTCACAAGTGAGATAGTAAACTCACTACAGCTGCTATGAATGGATGGAAGTGCAATACAAGGAAAAAAGCACAGTCGTCATGGGCTCTGAAATGTAGCCAGAAGACTACAGCTGGTCTATGTCTATGTCTATAGGGCTGGGTATCAGACTTTGTTACTTTTACGACACCGACCGAATTGTGTCGATTCTATAGAGTATCAGAAAACGCTGTCAGCGGCGCCAGTGTGCCCACATAGCAAGCAACAGGCTGTTAACACTCTTCTCATGAATAGACAGTGGCTTATTTTTTAACCCCGAGCTGCCTATATACACAGACAACTACTGAACTTAGTCCTGCTTGTTAGCAGTGCAGCTAACCTGTATCTGCTTGTCCCTGAGTCTGCCTACCACATCGTCCACTGGGATGGAAACCGTGGCGCATCCTCTCATCGCCAAAGTGGGTGCAGAGTGCGTTTCAGATGGCATGGTGCTGTTTACAGACCGCCAGCTAAAAGTACAGAAACAGACTGAAGCCGATGGTGGATTGCTGTGAGACCAGAGGGAGCTAGTCTCTAGCACAGAGACAGTAAGGGGTCTCACTCTGCCCCTGTTTCCCAGTAGTGTGGGGGGACCGATCATTCCCTTCCTCTTCTTGTTCTTCTTCTTCTTTGGATTAGACTAGACATATTGCTCCCATTCTGTTTGTTATTAATGTTTCTTTGATAGTAATTTATAGTTTTTAGATAGTGTACAGATATTTAGTTTTATTTCATCATTTTAGTCCCGTTACCCTGGTTGAGTAAAGTGCACAGAGTCAAAACACTTATTCAATAACCTAGCCCCCTAGGTTATTGAATAACTTCCTTTTGAGATTAGTAATTGTACCGTAATGTATAAAAATTATACATAATGTTAAAATTGATTTTATAAATTGGTTGTAAAATAGAGTATTGTTCTGGAAATGGTGTTGAAGTCACGGTATCTGTACGGTATTGAACATTTTTGAATGATACCCAGCTCTAAGCATCAACCCCATTTATATCAAAGAGGTACAGGCTACATATCAGAAGCACCTCTCTGTATAATGCAATACAGCTCCATGGCACCACAAACTACATCCTCCAAACCTATCATGTAGTTGAATCAACACCTCTCTAAAACAATTTCAGCAGAAACTGAACATTATAACCTACATGAAGGGAAGATTTACTGCATAATCAAAATCACAATAACTTCAAAGAACACTGGACAATTTTCTAAAAAAACATATGGATTTTATTATGTTTCGTCCCAAAAACCATTCTGGGTTACACAGTCCCAAGTACCACTTCACACGGCTTCTCTTCTCTTTAGCCTTCAGCTGTAAAACCTTCTACCTGAATGCTTTCAGGAACTCTTTATGCAGTCCATTGCAAAATGCCTTTTTACCATATTAGCAATTTTCTTTATGTGCATGCATGATAGCTGACTGTTGTGTTTGCCACCCACAGGGGAAGTGACTCTGGTAACTACGCATACAGTGACATTCAAGGATTCATTGACAATGCAAGGTTTTAGAATGACATTTAGATAAAGTTCACTTTATGCTATTTTTAAAAACAAAATAGAAATGAATTAATGACTCATTTGGATGATGAATTGTTGAGGAATAACAGTCTCACAGCCGGAGGGAAGTTTTTAAGGGATGTCTTTAAGTCTGGTGGTGGGGCAGCGGAGTCTTCTGTACCCCTTCTGAGATGGCAGCAGGGTGAACAGGCTGCGGCTGGGGTGGATGCTGTCTGTTAGTATGCATTTGGTTCTGTGGAGGAACCTCATGTCACCAATATCACTGATGCTGAGTAGCTGACTACCAATAATCTTCTGGCAGTTTTAATAACATGCTGCGGAGTCCTCCTGTACTGGACTGTGCACATCTCATGCCAGTTTGTGATTCCAGTCAGGATGCTTTTTATCACTCCACTGTAAAGGTTAACAAAAGAATGGCATGGGAATTGTCTTTTCTCAGGTTTCCTTACAAATAAATGTAAAGAAATACAGTTGTTTCTGTGCTTTCTTAACCTGGGAGGAGATGTGACATGACCAGCTCCACTGATATAGACAGGGGAAGCTTCTCTTTTTTTCCTAAAATCAACAATCATCTTTGTTTTTGCTGAGGTTGAGCAGTAGGTTGCTTTCTGTGCACCACTCTGCAAGATTCCAAGTCTTATTGCTGTTTGAAATTCGGCCAGTGATGCAGGTGTCATCTGCAAACTCATGGGAGGTTGCCTCCATTCGGGGGATTGCATCATGGGCTACCAGCGGTTGAACAGGAGGCCGTGAACAGGAGGGGGGCTGAGCACACAGCTGAGTGGCTCTGGTGTTGAGCACTAGAGTGGAGGAGGTGTGATCACCAATCTGAACTGTTGGGGGTCTGCTCGGATTGGTCCAATATCCAGTTGCAAAGTATGGTACTCAGGCCCTGAGTGCTGAGTTTACCCGTTAGTTTCATGTGCATACCCTCTATTGCACATTTTTATTGAAATTTTTTCTTCCTTTGGCATGTAATATCTTCACGCAGCTGACTTTATGACAGCAGGCAGCTGGTGTGGCTGTTGTAGATATAAGTTGACATGCAGGTGGCTAAAGTTGTTGTATGTACATGACCTCTCAATGTATGGCAATAGTTTATGTTGGATTATAACTTTTATTTTGTCCAATATCTGATCCAGGAGTTTTGGTTCTTATCACCAATATCTTCAGACTGGTGCTGCCTATCCTCCAGTCTTTGTAAGAAGCAGTAGAACATAAACATAAGGAATTTATAAATAAGGAAAATCAACAACAATTGGTTATGATATTAAAAAGACATGATAATAGCTAGGAAGTTGCATTCAATTTGATGCAAACGTATAAAGGGTATATTTGAACCCAACAATGGGGACAGTGATGCAGATAGGAGGAAGCGCATGACCTGTTTGTCTCCTGAGTTAACTGTGTTGTATGAGGCAGTTTAGTAGGAGGGTATTATCTCTGTGGAAAACAAGAGGTGCTAATACACGCCTGAATAATGAAGGGAAAATGACTTTGGGAATCAGGAAGTCCTTCACCATTAATGTTGAACAACTCTCCGTGGCTCTCAAGCAATCAAGCAATGGGATTTACAAAAGATTTTAATTTGGATGCATTATCCAAACTCCTCACAGACCAAAAGGCAGGCAATTGCTCTGACAAAAGATATGCACTGATAAGTTTGAAGGTCAACAAGCTGCTGCAGTGGAGATATCAGCAGCTGGTCTGTACCACACACAGTCAGATGCAGTAAAATACAGACACACATAATGTATACGTACACATTAGAGGTTGACCAGGTGGCAGAAACACTATCAAACACTAAAACTGAGTGTACAGTTAGCCTTTTTCACTCCTCATCAAAGTTTACGATCAGTAAAACGCTTCTGTTTCATCACACGTTTGAAAGTCACATGGAGCACAGCTCACAATTTCCAAACGCTGTAACGGAGAACGGCTAATGAAGCCCTATATGGAGAATAAAAGGGGGATTAATGAACAACACGGTTTGAAGAGGCTAGGCAGCCCTCGCCCAAACCCTTTACAGTGTATGCATATACTAGGTGAGAATATTCGGAGGCTTTCACACATTGCCACAGTATTGAATGGTCTGTGCCGCGCTTGGAGGAGCATTCTGCTGATGGAATCAAAACCCCTTTCACAGATTCAAATGAGGTGCACTCAGCTGTGATTGGTATTGGAAAAGCATTTGTCGGAACAGAGGCTCACAGAAGGCTTCTTAAATACAAGGCAATCACAGTGTCTAACGCAGAGACGAGGCGAGAGGTGTGCCCGGACTGCAGAGTGGAAAACAGGACAAAGGATTATGATGGTAATAAGCAGTAAACCAAAACAAAGTCATCCCCTGATCCCTCATTCTCTCTCTCTTTCTGTCTCTGTCTCTCCCTATCTCTCTCACCCCTAAATCCTCTAACACGCTCTCTCACTCCTTCCCCCCTCTCTCTGCATCACACGCACCACATATTGACAGGGCCCATTTTTTCACTGTGCCAGAGCTACAATTTAAAACTCATTTCTCATTATTTGCGGTGGATCCTTACACACACAATTTCTAATCTGTCGAGGCCATGATGGCTGCTGGCAGAAGCAGAGGCTCTTTATGCAGATGCCCGGCTGTACACCTATATGCAATGTCAACTCTTGCACACCCGGCTGGCCTTATTTTATTACAGGCGTCAGCAAATCTGCATGCCGTCAACTGTGAACCTTTGTGCTAATGTCTTTTTTCCCCCAGCCTTTAGCTGAGCTTGTGGTGTACAGACTGGAAGCATTTTTTACATCCCAGTGATAATGCGCGAGATCAGAAACAGTTTCTAGCTCACAAGCTTCAAGAGGTACTCTGACAGACCTGAGGTACAGAAGCAGCAGGCTGGGGCCACAAAGGATAAGGTGGAGGTGGATGAGCTTGGCTGGCTGTGGTGGGAGAGGGTTTACAAACCTCTAATTTGGCCTGTTTAATGAAAGGTTGTCAGGGCTTCACTACATCCCAAAGTGGCTCTCCTCCTACTTTTCCCCACATCTCTGACAGACACTGGAACATATAGTGTGTGTGTGTGTGAGAGAGAAACAGAGAAAGTGTGAGAAAGCGAGAGAGGGGCAGGGGATAGAAACAGCCATTATTATGCCTGCAAGAACAGGGTTTGGCAGGAGAGGAAAGAAAAGAAAAGAGGGGAGAAGATTGTGTCTGGAATTGTCCAAGTGTGGCAGTAGTGGTCCTCAGTCACTTTATCAGTGCCACAGCAGCATTTTTTCCTCCCATCCATCTGCCCAGTGACTATTCTTCCCCGCTCTCAGAGCAGGAAAAACACTCGCTCTTTCACCATGGATGGCTCAACACAATCACCAACCCTTTTTTCCCCACCACCTATCGTGCTCACGCTATCTCTTCACTCAACATCGCTCTTTGTCTAAATGCTATTCTTTTTTTTTTCTTTCCATCGCTCAATCCCATCATATTTGTAGAAGTGCAGAGCACTGAAAAATTACCACACTTCACCTCCTCTGCACATGCTATTTCTATCTGTTCACTTTACATCGGGGTTGTGTGTAAATGCCACACCAGGTCTGCTTACTTACAGGATTTGTTAGCAAGGTTTTTGAGTTTGTACACACAAGATAACTGAATTCGCTGAAAATGTATCTGGAAAACCGCTAAAGCTTGTGGGGAACAGCAATTGTCAATAAACTGAAACCTTTGACTTAAGACTTTCTGTCTATAAAGGATGGGCCGTCATTTCAATCAGATGATACTTCCTCCTTTCTGACTAAAATAATTACAATAATTAATGATTACAATCATTTCAACTTGACTATTTACTCTTCCCTAAAATTTGGATTAAAGTTGGGTTTTGAATGCTCAATAAGTTTCATATGATGCAGTCTTTTTCTACCTAGATGTATCTGCAAACAAACAAGGCAGTATCAAGCCATCTACATAATGTATGCTACATTGTTTCTAATAGTTCTTGATTGACTCATTACTTCTTACGTCTTCGATTAATGAGCATTTAAACCGGTATTAGCAAGCTCCAACGTTTGTAATGAATTCAGCAAGCTTCCCAACAACCCTAGACTTTGTATAGGTGAGACAGTTAAGTCAGTTAAGAATCAAATGCTACTTTCTGTAGTGTGAAAGAAATGGTTGACTTGACTACAAATAGGACAGAAGCATATGCACATTATTAGGGAAAAAAGGCTCTGTGATTATTCTCCTTTCAGTTCCTGCTATCACTTTTTTTTTTTTAAGCTATAGCAGTACCAGACTGCTTGTGTCTCTAATGGAATTGGAAAGAAAACACGATTTGAAATACTGCAGGGAATTTTACTCTACACAGAAACACAGATTTAGATTTAGAAAACTCTCCAGGAAGCACTTCTAACACTAATGTCTTATCACAGCGGCTAAAAATGTCACTGACATAGAATAAACAATGCGGCATACATTTCCAGGGGGAACAACATTAATTTATCTGAACGAGTTATTAACATTGGTGCCTCCAGTCCATTGCAATCTCTCACCAATATGGAGTCAATCAGTAAGGAGCTTTCACTGTACTCTGTCAACCCATTCAGACGTCTGGTAATCAGTTCAAATTAACAGCCGTGTTTATAGTCGATGGTTACGATGAGGATGAGGCCGTTCAGCTGATTCTAATGCATGTACCTTCACATTCTACAGGCACTATAGATTTGTATGCCAAGTACGGCTGCAAGTCATTACTCAGAATGTTTGGTCTACTAAATGTCAGAAAAATGAATGAGGAAAAAAATGCAGATTCATGATTTCCAAAAGCCTAAAGTCATCAAATCACACTCCAAAATCGAGATATTCAGTGAACTATTGAAGAAAATCAGCAAAATTCTGTATCTGAACATTGCACTTGGAGAACTTACTGACCCTGTTTGTCATCTTTCTCTGTCTAAAGGCTTGTCTATCCTCTTTCTCAACATCTTGTCCAAATCATATATGCTTCAGATTTGAATGTAGTCAGACAGAAATGAAATAAATCAGTAATCCGTGGAACACAGATGAGGAGATGAGTGCCTGTTGTGTCTCCTTAAGACTGAAATAGCTGAGCCCCATGAAAGTTCGGAGTCTGGAGAATGACTGTGTCTGCCATAGTAAGAGCAAAGAGGCCAAAACTAAAAGATGGGTCAGCATACCAAACAAGCCGATGTGCTCACTCAGTGTGAAAAGGGGGACATCGAAGACGTAGCTGTAAACGGTAAACAGAACAAGATTGAAGGATTTGTGTGTTACTTGTAGTACTGCAACCACAGTCAGCTGTCAGTAGATAGCATTTATAAGCAGAAGCTGCAGTTACCATCAGTTATATAGTTAAAAAGTAGGTGCTAGGTGTTTTTTTAATACAATGCAGAAGTTACCAATGAACAGCAATTAGATCCACTTATCTTAACAGAAAGGTCTATTCCAGAGGTTTTCAGACTGAGGAGCACCTCGTCAGGGGGCGCACGAGAGTTTAAGGGGGCGGACACGGAAGGAGAGACAGAAAATGCAAAGTTAGTTATTATACTTTGACCTGTTGATTTTGCCCGTTCACCAACATGGTCAACATGGAACTCATGAAGGCAATTATGGTAAAAACCCTTTGTTTGATTAAATTTAAGTTTTCTACAGCATTGAAGTAATCTAGTAGTGATAGTTGTCTCCACATCCATGGGTTCATGCAAAGAGGAAAGAACTTCTAATAGCTAATTGGCATGCATATTTGTAATAGTTTGCCAAAATGTAAACAAATGTAGGCCAAACAGTATGCTTCCTGTTTACTCCCCCAAAGGCATCATGGAAACTGTAGTTCCAGAGGTTGGCGCATGCTTATTCCCTCAAATATAAGACATAGAAGTTACTAAATCCATTAATATGGACTATTTTTTGTCTTCTACTGTAAATATTTTGTCTCAGGGTTTCCCACAGTGTCAGAATTTGAGAATCCCTGGTCTATTTAAATGTGCAGCTGCATACATCAGCTCTAAATGTGAGCTCATACAGCAAATAGTGTCTCTTACAATATAGATAATATTAAAGGCATATTCTTAGGCACTCCTTTTTTTAATGATTACTTCTCAACTCAGTGGTTATAGTTGCAATGGATGTGCAGGAAAGACTGGACGTCTACAAAATTAGTCGTAAATATTCCCTTTGATACTTTGTTCTAAATTGGATTGACAGGCTAATTTGGTATAGGTGAAACGGCTTAATGGATCATTATAAACCAGAAAAGATCTGTTCAGTTATCTCTTAGAGGCTTGTGTCCGCACAATTTCACCATCAGTTATGGCAGGTACTGAATTAATGTTTAAATGTGAATTCTATTTCTTGAAATTAACCTGATGCATGAGTAGGGCCTAACAGCTTCAAACAACTTAATAGCACAGACTTTTAAAAATAGTGTAGTTTCTCTGGAAATATATTCAAATACCGTTACTAGTTTGTCATTGTTGCACACAGCAGCACATCAAAACAAGCTAAACTGAGGATGTGATGAGCTTGAGTGGATAATTGATCAGGCTAAAATTACCAATGGATTTCTGCAGAGCTTACGCCTGAAAATCTATTGTGCTTCAGGTCATCTATTGGGAATCATAGAGGTATGTAATACAGTGAAATGGGCACAGAACACTGTTAATAATCTGTTTACACTTCAACCCCCTTTCCATTGATTTCCATTCTCACTATGCACCACCTCCCCCAAAGGACTTGGTTTTAGGAGGAGCGCCGATATTTCAAATGAAACAGTGAAACAAAATGTATTACACATGATGTTATTAAATACTGTATTTATGTATTATGTGTTTGTTGGTGGTGAGCAATTATCAGTATTTAGTAAAATACTTATTGATAAGCCTTCAACTCTTGAATATTTTGCAGGACATACCGGTGGAAGCATGTATTGCATTGCGTTTGCTCGTTTGTGTGCATACATTATGCTTGTGTTTGTGTATCTGTGTGATATGTTAGTGTGTATGTGTGTGTACAGCACGTTTCTGTGGGTAAGTTTCGGATGAGTTTTAATATATAGTCTCTATAAAGAAAGGTCAAACCTTTGGTTGACAGCTCTGATGTGCATTGTGTGTATGAATGTGTGTTATAGTAATTAATGGCTTACTTTATCTTAAGGTTAAATGATTTGAGAAAAATATCTCAAATATCTTTTGCAATCAATTGTGATTGTTTTCTATTAACTGTCACACGCCTGTATTTGTGGTATACATAGGATTGAGCAAGATATGTTTTTATACCGGTGTACCAGTCATTATCAAAAATTGTATCTTGCTACTTGAGCTAACGTTAGCTTCACAGCCCGACAGGACAAACTGCTTCACATTCTGAGCTGCCGGGGGTTACGATTTATAGCTTTTAATATGATGAGCTTAAAAGCATAATATGATGTACGAGTGACAGGAAATGGACAGCAGATACCATGAACTCTGTTTACAAGCTGTCTGTGTGACATTTATGTGATGTATTTTGGATCATTCATGTTGAAAAAGACTCGCTACAGTTTTTTGAACAATGAAAAGACGCAGCCTTCTGCTTACTTACTTTAACACATCAGAACTATACAGAGCGGGGTACTGTATCTTCTTCGACAACCAAGCCTAACTAGAGCAGACACTGTTATGAACCAGGTACAAATTACATTTGTGTTGTTTGGCTAACACACAAAATAAACCGCAATTAACTACAGCTAAGTAAATTCAGTTAGTTATGATTAAATCATGGCTTATTATAGGAATTGAAAATGTCACTCAATGTCAAATCGTAATTTTTATATGAAAATGATTAGCCTAATCATGTCACTATTAATTGTTCAGTCCCACTTCATATATATATTATACATCACTGGTGATATTTGACACACTATTTTTCTGCATACTTTTACATACATACAAATCCTTAAATCGAGTATCCACTCCACTCTTCCATGCTTGTTGTGGGTGTTTGTGTATGCACACTTTACCTTCTGTCATTCATGTGCATGCCGGTGTGTCTGTGTGTGTGTGTGTCTCACTGCAGCTCTGTCTGTCTGCCTTTAAAGAGGCTGTGAATGATCTTATTTAGTGTGCGCTGATTGCTGCTTTAACCTGGCGGCCACGCTGGCTGCTGCTGCATTAATAATCGCAAGGAGGCAGGAGAGCTGGCGAGGCCCGCACCTTGTTCACCGCTCGCTCGCTTGCTATCTCCACGGCACCAAGGAGAGAGCCAGCAAACAGCAGGGGAAGTGTGGCGGAAAATTACAGTCTTCACATGCCAGCCAGGAAGGCTGCTGCTGCTGCTGCTCGGTGGGGGCCAATGCTGTGTGAAGAAGACAGAGGAATTGGGAGGACGTTTTAGTGTATAATGCCTGTGTGGGGGCTGAGGGGTGGTGTGTGTGCGAGTGTGTGTGTGTGTTTTCTTCTACTTGTGTCCATGTTTAAACTGGTTTGAATTGGAAGTCTTACATTTAGGGCCTCTCTTCTTGAAAGGGCTATAATTTGAGATCAGGCTTTGGGTTTGAATCAGGATATAATTTAGAAGTTTATTGTCAAGCTTAGGTTTAAGGTTATCTTTACAATTGAGAAAGGGAATGAGAATACGTGCAGACTCTGTGTGTGTGCGTGTACACTGGTGTTCATGTTGGTGTGCCATATTTGTATAAACTGATTTGGTATGTTTCGGTTCCCTCCCACAGTCCTAAGTCATGCAGGTGAGCTGAACTGGAAACTCTAAATTGGTCATAGCTGTGTGTGAATGTGGCTGTCTGCCTATGCATGTTAATGATAGACCGTTGACTATCTAGGGTGTACCCTGCCTTTCACCCAGTGCATACTGGAATTAGCTCCAGTAGGTATAGAAAATATATGGATGGATTTTGTATGTTAGTGAGTGGGTGTGCATGTGTGGCATGTGTAGGGGGGAGAGGAAACGAATCATGGAAAAGCAAAACACGGCAACAAAGCAGTCCACCAACAGACGTTCTTTGTGTCAATATTAACTAGACGGGTTGAAACTGCTGCCCTTTTTAAGCGTGGCCAACAATTCCCTCTTTCAGTCCAGTCCAGACGACATTTTGATTGGTTGTGTGAAGATTAAAGCTTCGCACTCGCTGCCAGGGAGAACAGTATAATTGATATTTCAGCTCTGGGCAAACTTGCTCTCGCAGGCCAGTGGCTGTTTCAGCAGAAAATTAATGTTAGCACAGCTTGGCGGCAGAACGGTCGGCATGTTTCAGGAAATATACTTTGAGTTGGGTCTCTCTGGTCCACTGGCTTCTGCTGCAACTCTCTGCGTGTGAAATGAACATCCTGTGTCAGGAAAATACATGTACTTGCACTCACACTGTGTTTTTTAAAGATCTGCGGTAATGGCAGCAAAGCTCAGGGAGGTTCAGTGCTACGTGATACTGTAGAAATGCTCCTTTTATGGAACTTTTGATGCCAAAATGTTGCCATACAATTTAAGATGTCAAGAGCACTCGGAAAACGAATACAACGAGAGTCTGAGCAGGATTTGATCAGTCCCAGTGCTCCTCAGTAATATCAAGTTGCTCACCAATGAGGAGCATCTCTTGTCTACTTGATTAACACATGTATCATTCAGCCAGTCTGAAGAACATAAAAATCGACCTAGCATGAAACAACGGCGGAGTCCTCGTTCCGATAGCACCCTCATGGTGCACTTGTCCTGAATGGGCCATTTAAGTGGACACAGGGGATTAGGCAGATGATGGCAGCCTAGGTCCTCGTATTGGTGCAGTGTGACTCGGACCACATTAACAGGACATTAGTCTCATTTCTATTCCGACGGCGTGCGCTTCCACACAACACTGGAGAGCGCGACCAGAATCATTGTGACCCTCACGCTCCAGCCTTTCATTTCCTGTCGACTTCAAACCTTCCTTATCTCTCTCTCTCTGTACTCCCATTTTCCTCCTTGCCCTTTCTCTGCTGTCTTTTTTCTTTTACCCCCGTCCTTGCCCCCCGCACACCCCATCTTCTCCCCTTCGTCTCCTCTTTTTTTTTTCTTTCTTTCCTTCTTGTTCCACATCAGCGGCTGGGTGAAGCCTCTCCCCGTCACGCTTGGCCGCACTCCCCTTAATTACCATGTATTCTTCTTTGGCTAATAAAAAACGCTGATGAAACCGATTACATGGCAGTGGGGCTTTGTATGGAGTTGGATTTAGGCACGAATGGGGAGTGAGAGAAGAAAAGAGAAAGAGAGGGGCATTGAAAAAAGAGAGAGAAAAGGAGAGAGAGAGAGACAGTAGCGGAGTAGCGACAAAAAAAGCTGCAGACAAAGGGGTTGAGAGAGATGGAAAGAGAAGGAAGAGAGGAAGGGAGGAGGCGGAAGGAGAGACAGAAGCAGAAACGATGGATGGAAATGAGAAAAAAAAAAAAAGAATGGTTTGGGCAGTAACCCGTTTGTTGTCTTTGTTGTTGTTTGGGTCAGAGATGCTTTAGGCCCTGAGGGAACTTCCTCATCTTATCACAGTGAGCAGACGGCTGGCACATCTTTCTCATTACTAGCCTCTCAGTTATAGATTACTCCTGCCTTACTCCTCTCCCCAGCCACAGGCAGTCTCTGTTACAGTCTACAGAGCTACGCTTGCACCAAACGCAGTTTGAACTCCTGAATATAGTGTTTGCCTTTTTCTTTCCCTTTCATGAGCATTAAGTCACTCTGTCTGTCCATGTAATTGTGGTTTCAACTGCAACCAACTGTGGCTTGGAGGAGAAAATGAATTAAGGCTTCTTGCTTGATTGAAAAGCCTTCTGAGAGGAGCTGCTAGCTGGTTCATGATACACTCTTTCTCTTTGCATTATATTTTGTCCCCGCTCAGCTTGATGGAATAGTGCTTGTTTAGTTTCAAAAAGTGTTCTTTTACTTTCAGCACATGCAAAAAAAAAAAAAAAAAGCCAGCGGAGAATGCTGTCATTGTTACAGCAACTTGTCTGTTACTGCAGTTGAGATACCAAGAACTTGGTAAATGTGATTTAACACAAGTGTGAAAAGTCTTCCTCATTTTGCACTCTTGGATTGTGCTGCTACAACAAAGTGACCCTTAATGTTAGAAAATGGTTTCTGCCAAAGTATAGATACCATTTCTGGGAAAAAACATACTGAGTAGACAATTTCTGATGAATTATATGTGTGTGTGTGTGTGTGCGTATATATATGCATTTATATGTATGTGTATGGGGAAAAATATCTCTCACACATATTTCTAATCAACGAGTTAGAACATAAACTAAAGACCTTTGTGCCCACTGCAAGTGCAATTTTCTGTAGACCCATTAGCAGCAGAATAGTGCTACACAACAAATGCTTTGGAACAAGCTGTGCCATTACTGATTTGTTGTCCTATTTCATGACCCCTTTTCAATGAATACGGAAGCCCTGTGAGGCATCCTCCACATTTACATGTTAATGTTTGCAATTTGTAAACATAAATTGAAAATGTCAGAAGCTCAATAGCTAAATGGAGATAAGTAAACACATTATTGAAACGCTGTGGCCACTTAAAGTCGGACACCCATTCCATACAAAAGCCGAAAATTATTAGGAGGAGGAGAAGGATGAGGAGGAGG
>NW_023339663.1:22146824-22147375 GCF_004916995.1 Morone saxatilis | reverse complement strand
TGTGATGAGAGGCAGCAGTGTGACGGAGAGGGCATGGGGGGTGTCAGGATGAGCGAGGATGAAGGAGATGAGAAAGAGAGAAGTATTATCTCGCCTTGCTTTTAGAATGCTGCACATGCATGTGCACAAGCACACATTTGTGTGTAGGTACATACACATGCACTTGTGCATGGTTATGCCCACATGCGCACACTTATAATTTACACATTTGCACATCTTTCTCTCTCTCTTGTGCGCACACACACACACACACACACCACACACACAGACATGCACACCAGTCAAGTTGGAGAAGTCAATTGCAGTTACACCTGGTTCCCCTCTCTGCACACACATTCATCACTCAGTCGTGGGCCTGACAGAATCCTCTGCCCCACAGGCCATAGGTCCACACATACACACAAGCATACACACTAATAGACTGGAGAGGTAGAATTAGGACACATCAGAAGTACCATCAGGCAGTAAAACTGCCAACAGGCCGGAGACCTTTATACAAACACACTCATGATGTTGCACTGTCAATATGTCTGCCCTTTAGTTAACTAGAC
>NW_023339663.1:22137078-22146724 GCF_004916995.1 Morone saxatilis | reverse complement strand
CTATCTATCTATCTATCTAAAACATTTTTCAAGTTGTGGTAGCATCTGGAGGTTTATGGTATACTATTGTAACTATTGAATAGGTATACAGAAAGGTGTGTGACCTGTGGTACTTTTCTTTGCACCAAGTGCATGAAAAAATATCAAGAAAAGCCAATAACCATATATGACAGCACATATTATAACATCAAACATAAACATTGTACAAATATCATAAAAAGCCTAATTTTGGGGAATGGATAAAGGATATCAAGTGCAAGTTCAAGAAAGTGAAAAAGGCGAGAGTCAGCTGAGCACATTGCAGTACCTGGACGATGTACACTTGAATTAACTTGCAGTTCATCTTAAAAAAAGGCAAGAGTTTGGCCTCATTTTGAATTTAATACCTTGATAATTAGCTTTGCAAGACGAAGGGGAAGTATTTTGTTAGTGCTTTGTACCATTGTATCTTCCAGACAGTAACCGCAGAGCGGAGCACTAAACTCCAGAAGTACGAGCCAAAACTGGCTGACCAACACACACTGCAACACAAAACTCAACCGTGAACACACACAGCACGCTGCTGCTTTTGTGGAGAAAAAACAACCTTTAAATAGTGATGTTAATCAGGGGATTTGCTTTGCACAAAGAGTATAAAAAAAACATCAAAAAGTTTACATACATGACAGCACATACTATAACATAAAACATAAGCATTGTAAACACATCATCATTTTGGAAATCGATAAAGGACAGCAAGTACACGTTCAAGAAAGTGCCAAATGCCTTTCAGAGACTAACCGCAGAGCAGTGTCAAACTCCTGCAGTAACAAACAAGACCATCTGACCAACTCGCACTGTAACACAAAACTCATTACCGAACATGCACATCAAATTGTGTTTTAAAAAAATAAAAAACATTTAACCAGTGATGTCAAAATACTGCTACTGAACAAATTAAATCAAATTAATCCAGATAACTTTTTTATTAAAAAGAAAGTAGAAAGCATGAACACACAATCTGGGCAACTGCAACTGACAAAACATGTATTTGTGTATTTACATCTATCTGTGTATTCATCTTGTTTTTACAATGTACCCTGACTTTAACTGGTTAACCAGTATGCACACCTGTCTCTAATGAAGCACCAATTAAGGATCTGACAACTTGCTCAGTAATATTTAGTAAGGTCTAACTGCTCTGAAACTAAAACCACAGCACAAACGGTCTTGAGTTGCGCTTCTGTCTTTCAATGTCGCACTACCAGCTAAATATACACACACATACTCGCATGCACAAACATCAATTGTAGAGTTTTACCTGTAATGTTTTGCCAGTGCACCAGTTGTTGTGTAAGAGCTGTAGCATGCTAGTCAGCCAAGCTGATGAAGTTCCTTGTGGGAGTGTTTCCTGGTAAGTTACAGTGAAAACCAAGATCAGAGCTCTGTTCTGACATGCCTTCTTCGCATTTGCATGATATCCATTTTGCAGCTCTGTAAATGAGCACCAGTTTTTTAAATTTGTTTTATTTTGGTTTACTTAGTTTATATAGTTCTCAGCAATGTTTATTTAGTTTTGTTATGTGGATTTAATTTAAAGTTATAGTGTGAGTTGATATTCCAAATTGTTGTTGATTTTCCCCGTTTTCTTTATTCACCCCACGGCAAACAAACAAACAAAAAACCAAGGTATGAATTACTAGTGGCTCAAAAATCAAGGTGTGAACTGAACTGGATTTGGTGAATGTGTATTACAGTAACTTTATCAGACAACCGTAGTGACCATAGGACATCTAAAGGGGTGTGTTGTCTAACCTCAAAACCTCAAACTTACTCAAATCTAAACTGCAGGATAACATAGACACATTATTGCAGAGAGTAGGTTGTTTCATGATGGGCTTAAATGAAAAGTACAAATCCCTTAAAGCTGTCAGTTGGCCTGCAACTTCATGTTCAACAGCTATAAATAGTACATTTATCTGTATATGTTATATATGCAAGATATGGTCCTGTTGAATTGCAGTGTGATGTGTGTTGAACTACAGTAGCAGACCCAAGGTCACAGTGACCAGGGATTAACCCACGGAGCAGGTTGAACGTGTTCATTATTCTGCACCAAACGCAGTTTGTGGGAAAGGGCTTGCAGACACTCAGCAGTCATCATGGGAGGCAAATGTCATCTCACAACAGAGAAAAGACAAGCTGTTATTACTCTGAGGAAAGAAAAATTGTCGTACAAAGAAAAACTGTCAAAAAACTTCAATATCTTTGAGCTCTGTGAAAATCTAGAAAATGGCAAGAACTATACTTGAAGAAAAGCTGGAGCTGTACAATAAACACTGCTAGCATTAACACATACACATACAATAAAACATACAAATACAATAAATCTTAAATCATTTACGATTACGATTTAAGCCATTCTGTTATCCATTAGATTTAGATCATTTACACAAGACACAATT
This sequence comes from Morone saxatilis, assembly GCF_004916995.1. Classification (NCBI taxonomy): domain Eukaryota; kingdom Metazoa; phylum Chordata; class Actinopteri; family Moronidae; genus Morone; species Morone saxatilis. The sequence continues at coordinate 22,144,280 of NW_023339663.1, read as the reverse complement.
TCAAACAGTTTGTAAATTCTAAGATCCTAAGATATTTAGCATATTTACAATTAGTCCATTGCTTACGCTTAAGTGCAGGATTAGATTTAACCAAAATATTTGATGGCAATTACCTTTGGTAGTAAACTAGTACACATCAGCCTCTCTCTCTCCTACACACACACACACACACACACACACTCTCACACTCTCACACTCTCACCAAACACAATTTGCTCAATACACAACCTGTGTTTACTCCTGTCCTTCATCTTACAGGCAGTCAGATTTTGCTAATAACACAAGCACACATCAAATCAGTAATGGGCCGTCTTGCATGAGCTATGCCAGTGTTACCTTATTATAACTTACTTATTACAACATGTACAATGTACATGTAACATGCCAGTCCATTTAGAATAAAGTGGATTTAGAGGAAATCATTTCTCAGAATCTACCATGAGCCTTCATAATCAGGTTGTTTTTCTGTTTCTAAGCAAAAACCACTGGATTACAATGAGTTGAAATGAGCTAAAGCTATTTTTTACAAATGGAAATATTTGCATATTTGCAAATTGATTCATGTGTTACACAGCCAAACCTTATTTTGTCTGGAATTTAGGCATTTCCAAATTCATCATTTGGTCATAGCAACCATTTCCACCATCATTTTCATTCCTGTTTCAGCTAGCACCTCTTTGGTATGTCTGATGGGTAAAGTTGCCGTCTCAACTGCTCAAGTTCAGCAGCTTTTCCATGAGCTCTTTGCTGCTTAGATCAGCAGAGATACAAAAAATAATAAAGCCCTGTGAGTTCAGTTAAGGGCAGAATGATGTGCTGATGTCAATAACCTGAATAAATTGTGCTTTGAAATGTGCCAGTGGGTCCATGTAACCCACAAAATCCTGCCATTGCATTTATCTTACTCCATGTGGTTTACAGATTGGTGGTTTGTCTGTAAGACAACTGTGTGGGTCCTGAATAATGTAAATGCAAACTTTTGTTATTGTTTTCTGGAATTTCTGACAATTACCAGTAGCTGTGCTTTGAAAAGTAAATGAGGTGATAAGAACAGCCCTTGAGGCCTAAATGTAAATATGAAATAATGTAATCATTTTTTTCCATTTTAATTTAGCACCACAGACGCTGGAAAGAAAGATTAAAATATTAAAAGTCTGAAAGAATACAGTATTAAATTCTTTTAAAATGCCATTCTACTTTGGTGCCATCAGGCATTTTATTGATTTTAACCTCTCTTGCAATAAGTGTCAAAGTGACACATATCGTACTGTAAAATGTACTGATTTTTAAATTTCACTGCTCGCAATCTCATCAGCTGACCTTTACCCTAAAGACTTCTCTTATAGCATGTAAACCAGTCACTGGTTCAGATATACATGTTTTCCTTTACAGTTGGCTAGATCATGATGTAAAATGAAATAATGTATATAAACAATCACTAATAATACAGGGAACAGTACTTCCAAGTAATCGGGAAATTACAATTGTTTGATAAATGCAGTGGGAAGCAATACTTTAAAGTAAATGTAGATTACAATGAAAAGATAATGCTAAATAAGGATGCTTGTTTAGGGTTTTTGAGACCGATCACTGGTCATTAGAAACAGCCTTATGTTTATAGTGTAATTTTTTTATTATGATTTACTATTCCTAACAAAATTGTATATTAAGTAATACAATTAATTCATTATTAAACTATGAATTGGCAACTGTGTATTTATTGGCAACACAACTTAACCCGCAGCTGTTCTTGGTCACTGAGAGCGTCAGTGGAACTGTGGAGGGTATATTTCTATTTCTATAGCTCATTTCTTATTTCACCATTGTAATCCAACATACATATCCACCCTATTTTGGTAATTTATTGTTTACTCACAAACGCTTTGTGTACTTGCTTTCCCCCCTCATCTCTCCCCCCGCACACACCCTCACCTCTGTCTCACACACACACCGGGCGCCCCGCCTCTCTCTCTCTCCATATATCATAAAGGCTGTGTGTGTCTGATGCGTTACTTTGATGGTCAGCAGTAAGTTTTACAAGTCGCTCAAGAAACACAACTTCCGTTTAGGATTTTTTCACCCGCGGGTGAGCCGCGTATTACCGAGGAGGCTGGTTAATGACGTCGCCTATCGAAAAGGAAACTTGCTTTACCTGCTTGTTAAACAGCCGCCAGATAACGTCTCTTTCCGTTTGTCTGCAAAATACTAAAACAAGTCGCTGGCCGTTAATATACAAATCAATCAGTATGTAAGACTGAATAACTTTCTTGTGGAATAAAATAAATGCGTCAGCTGATCGCCGTTTGTAGAGATCACCGATCAAACTAATTAGAGCAAACACCGGTTATGATCGGTGACCGATCACTCGCAGCACCCTTAATGCCTAACGTTTTTCTGTCAGTACTGAGTAAAACATATTAACCTGTGGAGGGAAAACATTAAAATTGTGTCTTGCACTCATGACGCAGTATACCATGAGGAAGATTTGTCTCCTTATGCTACATTAGACCTTTTCTCAAAGTGCAACTTGAGAAAAAGCAATATATGCAAATGTGCATGTATGCGGAGGTTTGCCTAAAGAAATGCATTTGTGTGTCTCTGAATGTGCTCATTTGAATGTGAGCACTTGTGTGTGGATCGCAGAATTAATGGACGTTCCAGTACATTTGGTCTGACGCCAATGGGCCCAATTGCTTAGCATGCCTGCAGGACATTAATTGATGGCCGGGTTACGCTTCCTAATAAGTGTCATAAATAACGGTTTAGCAGGACGAGGGGGAAAATCTCAAATACATTAACCACTGCGTTGACATCTTAATGGAGATTCAACTGAGATGTGATCAAGTGGAATCCGTCAAGTAGGAATCCATTAATGCAGGGCTGAACCCTCCGCCGCGGCAAACTGGTGACACTGATGACGGGAATGGGACAGACCAGCTTTACTGCTGCCCATGTGTCACTTGCAGCTTTAATGGACAGCCTTGTCAACATCCTCATCCCCACTCGCACATGGCCCTCCACCAACACAGCTGTTGAAGATCTGTCAAACCTCCGTGTCATGGAGCCACACACACCCTCCCAAAAGTCATTGATGGAGCCAGTAAAAACCACGGGCCGTTCAGTGGCAGCATCATTGATTTTATCCCCGAATTATTGTTGAGGACACACCATACCTTGCATACCAATGGCGGGCCTTTCACAGGCAGACAGACAGGAGGGTCGAATTAGCCCCAGGTTGCCACAGTTTTTGTTGTGGGAATGGAAGTTGGAGAAGCAAGCGCTGGCAGCTTTGTTTGGCGATTTGTCGCACACACAGACACACAGACACACAATAAATTCATAAAAACGCACCCACATACAGTTTGCCAGACTTACCTCCGTACTGGGTTTGAAGCCAGGAAGCTCATCAGTGGAATTGCAGGTTTAGCCAACTGAGGATTTTTCTGTGTAACCAAGCCTCAAATGAATGGGATGAAAAATCTCTAAGCTCCCACAATATAGTGTAAGTGGTGTGCGACTCAGCAAAGGTATGAACATCACTCCCATGCTAGGGCTATATTACTGAGAAGTGTGTGCATTCCAGTGCCAGAGTATGCATATATGTTTTTAAATTGTATTCAAAGAGGTTGGAAATTAGCTCCCTTTTACATTTAAGCAGACATTACATGATACAATGACCATTAACATAAATAAGATTATTCAAAGCAACAGTGCTTTTACTTCAGTGTGATATTTTATCACCCTTGCTGTCAATCTCTTTCAGTGAAAACAGCTGTTCAGAAGTGTAGCAGAAGAAGTGCCATTCTCAGCTCTTCTAGCAGAGTGGTCGATGTAGTCTATCATTAGCCTACATACCGTCTTGACAGGTGCTTTTGTTAAAGGAATTCCCTTAAGTTTATCAACTAGGTTCTCTGAAGTTTCCATTGTAAAAGTGCCAGTGTTTAGGAGGTGAGAAGAAGTGCTGCAGTGACAGCCACTGTATGTGTGTATGTGTGCCAGCGAGTGTGCATGTTGGTCTGTGTGTGTATGTGTGCTTGGATGTGCATGGAAATGTCTGTTGGGGCCTGTGGGGTGACAGTTCTGCTCTCGGCAAGTAGGTAATTAGCATGCATTATTCAAATGAAAGACGAAGGGAATGAGGGTGGGGACCTGTCCACCTGGTTGTCAGCACTGGAGCCCGTCTCGTTCAGCGCCACTTACTCCACACATTTGGAACATCAGAGCGTGTCTCTTGTCAATGTATTACCCTCCTCTGAAGCGGGCGTATAATGCACTTTTACAGGGCCCCATTATGAGGCAAGATATGATCGAAGTAAGCCAAAGTCAAAGACGTTTAATCTTCAAATTGGTACAGAAATGCTGTTATCCACATTTATATTGAGTCAGATCAAGTCAATTTTATTTGTACAGCGCATTCAGCAAAAAGGTCTGACAAAGTACTTCACAGGCCTTCACATTAAAACAGAGAACACTCAGCACTTCCTGCCATACAGAGCTTACAGTACGACACTGAGGTTCCATCTAAAGGTGGCAGTATGCTTATAAAGAGGCCAGACTTCCCTGAAATCAAACTAAAGCTGAACTGCATACAAATAACAGCACACAATACAGGAACACCTGTATCATCTTAACCAATCCAATATAATAGCCCTGCAATAAATCGTACCTTTGTGAAGCTAATATTTACTTTCTGTGGCAACTCTATGGTAATATATCAGCTGTAGTTTGTGGTCTTGCTGGATTATCATATATTTTAAGTTGCTCCTGTTATTGTGTCTGCTTCCCTGTACTAGCTCACTGAGGCTTTGTATTGTTGGTTTACTTAAAACGCCATGGCAGCAGAGATGCAGGAAGCAGAATTGGAAATGCTTTTTCACAAGGCAGCAAAAGCAAATTGCAATATTTTAGACCAATTATGGACTTTCACGCACTGGGATCTGGTGTGTGAAGAACTCTCCTTCTAAGCTGAATTGTGTTTCTGCAGAAAGTACACTGGCAGCTAAAGTAGCAGAAATACTACATTGTGCCTTTGAGAGCGAAATGTAAAACAATGAAAACAGGACTATAAAATAACACGTGAAGCAGCTTATATTTGTACACCTAAAATATTGAGTGTAAAACCGTAGACACAAAGCATTCTGATTCATGATTAATAAATATGACACTGACCACAGTCGTTTTTGCTGGATAATCATCTCCAGACTCATATTTTAGCCACAGATGAGTCATTAGCACCCTGCCTTTTCTCCCACCCGTTCTACAGCCGCACCACGACACCCCTTCAGGAGCGGCCTCTGTTTACTTAATTGATCAATTAGCTGCTTGAGAAGCCTCCCTCTCTTCCACACATCCCTTTTAGCCAACATTTACATGTGTCAGTTTAATTGTGTCCCTATCTCCTCTCCCAAATTATTTACCTACTCACTCACCCACACTGCAGAGCTCCTATTGTCCCCAGGTGACTGATGGTCTGACTGGAATGGCAATGTGTTGCCTGGATCATAATTTGACCTTTTTATTATAAAATGATGTTGAAGCTGAAGCCTACATCTAACCAGTAATCACTAAAGTATTAACCTCCACGGTCTCTTAGATTAGCTTTACCAACTATACAGCTGACACCTTTTACCTGTCAACTGCTGTATGCTGTACAGTATATGAGCAAGAGTCACCGTGTCCTTAGGTTTCAGCACAATACTGAAATAGAATTAAAAGTAAAAGTCCTGAATGTGGACAGATATAGAACCAAAGCCAAACAAACCCCAAATGAAAACTGCAGGAACAAAACATGGAAAGTGATTTTGTGTCAGTGGCTGACTTTTTACAATGTCCTTTTTCCCCTTAACTATTCAGCCATGGGTCTGCTGGCCTGAGGTCCTCTTCCAGTGGGTTGACTGGGCATGAAATCTGACTGGCATAACCCTCTTCTCCCATAGTGGATTTACACGATTTACATACAACAGTCTTTTGATTGTGCTGGACCACCAACTAATCCTTTGTTCCCAGGAGGGCTTCTGCTGTACTTTGTCCACTCTGTCTGTTACAGACTCTTACTGCCCTCCAGTGGTGGAACAGTATCACGTTCTGGTGCACTGTATTTTTTGGTGCTGATTCACAGACATACAGTGAATACAGAAACATGTCATTTTCTGTCTGCCAGCTATGAATACACCCAATATTGAAGGGTATGATAAAGATGATAAATTTAAAAATAAGCAAAACTAGCAATTCCTAAAATTGTGTTCAGAAATCCACAATTATTGCACACTAAATTAAACTAAATTACATTACACTGCATACAGTACATTGACAAACTGACAAATCATTACATTTACCAGCTATTTGTTTGTTTCATATACTTACAGAAAAGTACTGTGCTTGTTGTTGTTTTTTTACCTTAAATAATAGTAATGTTATTTCATCTAGTACCCTCCAACAACCACAAGGTGGTGGTAAATCACTGACATAGATTTGGATTTTTCTTTTCAGATGGCTTTTTAAACTAAGGGCCAAAATATGTCTTTTAATTTTTTAAACAAAAAATACAGTTTTTATTTTTTTTTAATTCAACATAAAATATTTTCTGGCTGTGTTGCATGCTCATTTGAATTTTGTCAGAGTTTGAACTCATTTGCTTCATCTTCTGCTGCAGTTCAGTAGATTACAGAGTAAAATTTCAGTTGTTCTCTTTGCTTCAGAAATGAAAAATAAATGTTTGTTTCTTGACAGACTCTTTACAAAAGCCTTCTACCAACCAGGCTTGGAATTATTTAAATTTCAATAAGCAAAATGGTTTGTTTGGTTATTGTCAGTATTATACATACATATTATGCAGCGAAACTCATCCCCAGTCATTTTAGAAATGTTTGCTTTTGTATGAAATGATGTCCAAGTGACAAACCATTATTTATAATATAGATAATTATATAATATTTAAACAGCAAAAATGGCCAGTGACAGCTTAAAAAAAAGGACTTTCAGCCAGACTCTGAAACTGTAAGATCAGTTTGTTCCTTATAAATCAGAAACTGTAAGAGCAGAGGAGTTGCAGTTCGATGCCCTGTTAGTGTAAGGTCATACTTCCAGTTCTGTCCAAGTGTCCTTGATCAAGACACTGTCACTTTCAAAATTGAGTTAAAGTCTTGACATCATTGTGATACTATTTTTTTTCAGCCTACGATCAATATATATATATATATATA
>NW_023339663.1:22123032-22136978 GCF_004916995.1 Morone saxatilis | reverse complement strand
ATATATATATATATACTGATATAGTATGATTTCAATAACCAGTGCTACATTATACCACACTAAATCACATTTTATATAATTATCAAATAATTTCACAAAAAATAATGAAAGAAATCTATAGTACAAATTAAAGTAAAAATGACAACCAGTAACACATTTGATGTAAGTAAATTGAAAACACTGCTAGTAAAATAATAAATATAATGTATACCTTTAAATTCAGTAAACATTTATAATGTCATGCTGCAAAGATTACTTTTACTATTTAGTATTAGCATTGTATAACATTTATATATTATAGCATAATACAGAGCAGTATAGTTAAAGAAAGAGTACTTTATGAAATAGTAGAATAGCATGTAGGGCAGTTGTGAAATTCACTGTGTGTATGGTAATGGAAGGCACTACATTTGTAGGCATGATAGGACATTGCATTTCCCCTTGTACAAAGCTGGGTTCAGTAATCATTACAGCTAACACAAGACCACAGAACTTGGAGTCAAGGCAGCGGTAGCCTATACAGTGGGTGTGTGTGTGTGTGTGTGTGTGTGTGTGTGTATAGTCTCATGTGTGCATCAGTACTCTCTGTTGAACACTGGTGTGCTAATGGTACGGACCTCTGTCAGATTCAGGGCCCCATCACAAGCATCTAACCATCAGGGTTTAAGCTAGGATCTGCCCATTAACACGGAGGCCGGAGGATGCAAGCTATCCAGCGAGAGAGAGAGAGAGAGAGAGAGCGCGCCTGACACAGAGCAGGTCGCTCTCCCACAGCATGCGCACCAGCCTGCACTTTCCAAGGACATTACGGCTCCATTCCACCAGCTCTCCGGTGGCAGGCTATCATTAGTGTGCGTGCAAGAGCCCAGAGAGGTGATAGCAGGGGAATTGTGGGCTTTCATATCCACAAGCTGGTCCACAGGATGCCAGGCAGAGTGTGGCAATTTAGCTCAGAGGTGATGGAAAATAGTAGGTTAGTTTAATGACAAGTTTGTGTGGCCATGTAAAAGCACTCATCAGAGAGAGGGCGATAGAGAGAATGGGTAAGAAGCACCACAGTGAAGAGAGAGTGTGCTTCTGAGTGCGTATGTGTGTCTGCTTTTCTTATTAGGGCTCCGTTTAATTTTAGTGTGCCAACTTCTTCAGTGGGTTTAGTGTTTAAAAGAAAATAAATCAATGAGATGTCAGGTAAAATCTGAATGTTAAATTCATCCTCTTGATCACATCAGTTAACTAATTAACAATATAGAAAATTCTAAACAAATAACAAAAAAAGGGTTGTTGCTCTACTCAATAATGCAATACACAAAGCAATTACTACTTTAATATTGTACATCAATTCACAGATTAATCCAAACAGTCTTGTGTATACATAATAAAGTCGTATGAGTGATGTTAATATACTAATTCTATTCACATTATTTGAATAGAAAAATACAAATATAGTTCTGTGTAAATATATTCAGTACTTAATTTGTAAAAGTTAAAGCTAACAAATGAGTCATAGTTTGATGATTAAATGGGCTTATGGCCAGCAAAGCTCTTTTTAACCAGATTGCAATATAATTCATAAATATCAAATGAAAAATGTTAATGGATAGTACAGTCCATAACTCTTCCCACAAAAAGCCCTTCAAATTATAAAAACAGTGTCAGAGCTAATCTGTCAGCTAATCTTTGCTAATCTATATCGAGATAAGGCTTAAAGCCTCCAGATAAAACCGTAAATGAAGAAAGTCACCATTCATAAATGTTAGTGGGCGCTGTCTCGATGCATTGTTTATTCATGCCTCTAATTCACTTTCAATTTTATCCCTTAAAAAAAAATAAAAAAAATCAATCCTCCATCTCTGTCTCCCTTGGCAACAGGTTATAATCCATAGTTACGAGGATCGGTTGCTAGGTGCGTTGCTGAGATACAGACCCTTCTCTCCGCTGGCGCTACGTAGGAGGCCACCGGGTCCTTGATGATGGCAGAGAGATGAGGGACGGGTGAAAGGATGACAAGAGACAGGACAATGAGGATAGGAAATAGACGCACACACCTGACAGGCTGTACGAGCAGAGGCACAAAGACAGCGCCGAAGAAAGGCTGAAAATGAAAGCAGAGAATGAAAAGTAAACACAAAATGGATAATGTAACAGACTAAGTGGGCAATCTACACACCTCCATTTACCACAGCTACATTTTAGTGTCTGTCTCTGTGTGTCTACATCAGTTTCTGTAGATCTGTGTGCATTTCTGTTGCATGTGAAAGACACAGACGGCAGAAAAGAGAAGGAGATGGGGAATCTACTTTGACTCCTTGAAAAACCTGCAATTATGCTAAAAGAAAGATAAAAAAACGCTGCTTTCAATCTTTCAATCATTGAAGTCTTTGTGCAGGCCTTATAGGCTTTCTTTTCTTGGGGAGTGGGGGGAAAAGTGAACAAAAAACACAATAAAGGAAACTTTGAGTATGGCCAGCCTTTCCAAGTTTCCAGTCTTCTCTGGTTAGCATCATCTTCACCATACTTGTAATGCTTGGATAAAAACATCAAAATATGTGTTTTTGTTATTTTTTAAACTGCAATTCTGGAGAAAAAAAAATCACAGTTTTGGAAGTGTTGGACCTGTTGTGTGACGTTTCCCCACAGATGTTGCATCCAGAGATGGTAACAGCTCTCTGTTTATTAGTGCTCATGGCCATATAACCACCTGAGTTACACAAGCTGTCATTTTCTTTCTACGGCTGATCCGATTAGTATGGTGATGATAGAAACCCATGGGAGTGCTTACTTCTCACGAGTTTCCTTGTTGGTAGATGGAGTGTTTTCGGTGCTGAAGCTGCAGGAGCCATCTGCCGCTCCCACCGTCGATTATCCCCAGCTTCTCCCCCAGGGGGCAGTAGCACCGTGCGCACGACCACTCGGCACACTTAACTCCGCTCTGCCCTGAGATCAAAGGCACAGTGCTTCTGTGAGCCAAAAAAGCCACCACCGCCCTCTCTTCTGTCTACCTCCGGACAAGTTTTCAACAGTTTTATTAAAAAAAAAGGCCATTAGCATGATGTCATAGAATGAGAAGCCGACCTCGAAAGCAAGGCTCTCAGCTTGCTTTGAATAGGCAGTGCAGCTCTGCCATACCCATCCCTCCTGACAATATTATTAGGAAGATAATTCTCTCAAATAAACAGTGTGTAACACTCCTGTGAATTTTCCTTTCAGGTTGGGTTATTGTGTGTGTATTTCACTGATATGGTGTCATCTAGTGAAGGGGCAACTATCAGGGTTAGTTAGAGGTTGGGCTTTTGATCTCTTGAGACTGCAACTGAGAGGATCTGTAGATGATTGTGAGGAGCGCTTTACATTCAGTTGAAAAACCACCTACATCAGTCAAATATATTTGCAGCTCAAAAACACCCAATTTTGAGTTTGTTGAATTTCCTGTCGCACCCTCATGTCTTGCTTCATTTCTTTCAGGACCAAAGTAATTCAAGAATCATAAGCCTTGAAAGAAGTACTTAAAATGTTCTACAATTTCTTACTATTAATGAAAGTTAATGAATTTGAAATCTCAATTGTTGGCTGCCTTGCGTGATTGCTTTGATGTCTTAATGCACCCAAACAAAATCCAAACAAAAGGAAAGAAATAAAAAAGAGAAATTAATTAAGTGCATATTAGTTTGTGATTTGTACTTTCTCAAAAGAAAAGAAATAAATTAAGAAAAAAATCTTTTCAAAAGTACAAGGGTGGCAAGAGGCTGCTTTACTGACTTACTTACTTTTCGGTAAACGGCTTCTTTTCTATTACTGTGGAAAAGTGCATCCTGAGAGATGATGAAAATAGCTTTGGATTAAATATCAGATGGACCTCTGCTGCAGTATCTGTCCTTCAGCTCAGCGGCATCTTCATTCTGTAGACTTAGCTTTGAGGAGAGACCCCTGTTGGTTGATTGGAATGACTTCCCTAATTGGATTCAATTCCTAATTGAAACGTAATAAAAATGCATCAGTAGACGTGGCGCCAACAATTACCTCATGCAAATCTCTTGATGAATTGACGTGAGGGGCGTAATTGCAGCTGTTAAAAAAAAATGCATTGATTTCTCCTGGAATAACATCAATTCAAATCAGTTCACGCTCATGCTTCAACCTGTGTGCGGAAAGCATTTGTCACTGCTCAGTGTCCCTGTTTGGAGGTATGCAGAAAAAATGGAAACATCTGCAGCCTTTCACGTGGGTGCATCAGATTGATTGGGCTTGTGAGACTTTGTATCAAAAGCGCTACATCTATGCATATGCAATAAAGACACTTGGAGGAGGGAAACAAAAGAAGAAACGTGTTTGTTCTTTGTTACTGTTTCACTGAGATTGTGCATGGGTTATGACTTCCTTTGGTTTGTAGAGCAAACATATTCTGCTTGGGATGTACCACAGAAATACACACACACACACGGTTGAATACAGATGGAGAAAAAAGAAATTAAATCAGATACACAAAGAAAGGAACTATGAAGGCTTTGATTCTTCCCTCCACCAAATGTTCCCAACATTATCCGTCTGTCTGTTGATCGGGGGTGGCAGTCTAGAGAGAAAGGGTTAAAGCATCTTCTGAGTTATTGCCTACCGCTGTAGTCATAGCAACAGGTTAATAAGTAGCTTCTCTGATCTTCCTCTGTTGCTGCACAGGTTGCTAAGATACAAATAGCATTCTGGACCCAGTGGACTGAACTGCAAACATCTTTTGATAAGAATGAACTTTAAACATTTAAAAATAATGTGGAAGGAAAAGAGCCCTGTATGCACTTAGAAATGTAAAGGGGGGGAAAAAAAACCCCAGCAGCATTACACCTACAACCACCGTGATTGCATCTGCCACATTTGACCTACCCAGGCCGAAAAGGAACACAGGAAAACAAAATTGAACACTCCAGCTACCTCATACCTCGTGGCTAGTGGTTGGCCCATGTCTAAAGGTAAACGGGCCAATCAGCTTTGGAACAGAGTGGCTGTTCCTAGACGCGTGTGCGAAACCAAGGGCAAATTAAAGCATTGCCTCCGAGTTGCATCATTCTCTCCTCACAGCTCTATTAGTAGGCTAGCCACAATGTCTCTTTACGAGAGCTACTCTCAGAGCAGAATTAGACACACTTCCCCGCAGTGATATGTCTTTTTATGAACCACATTGGCATCATGTGTGCCAGTTCCTACAGGTGCAAACCACAGTTGAATTACTGGGAGAAATACATGTCTGGGTACCTCTATTTTTTGTGAGGGGACATAATAAGGAAAAGCAGCAGTTAAATATAGAATTTTATTTTAATGTGATTCTGTCTTGATGAATTTCTGACATAAAGAAAAGTGAAGATGAGAATCAGGACAGACGATCTGAATACGTATTTGAAAAGAGGAAAAATAGGTGGCATCCTCACCTTTCTGTTATTATCTCAACCAACTTTTTTTTGTCCTCTGCTCGTCTCTTTCCCCATCAAATAACAGGGGGTGAAAAGTGCATTGATTCAAAAAGATGGACCATCCACACTGGCACAACAAACGAACAAACAAACCAACAGCTTGACTGGAGGAAGCTGTGAGGCCGCAGTAGGGAGCACTGGAGTCATTTTGATGATAATGCTTGATCCCTCTGTTCTCTCTGTCACTGGGCCTCGTGCTTTCACTTCAGCTCAGCTCAGCTGTCAGCCACCAACGGCTACTCAGTCAAGTGCCCGTGCACGTGTGTGAGCTCACTCACGCACACGATAACCGAGGTTGCGGGATTGTGTGCGCGCTTGTATGTAATTATACAGCGATGGAACATATGATACGATAGTCCAATAAAACATGCGTGTGTGTGTATAATATTTCAGAAATGAGGAGCTATCCATGTGTGGTAATTAGGACGCTTATAAGCAGCAATAATTGTGTATTTGTGTGATTAAGACAGTAATCAGAAGGTAATGACACTTCAGTGTGATTTATGACAATGGGTAGAATTTCACAGCTGAAAGGTGGCAGGTTAAACAACATTGACCCGCCAAATACCAAGAGAGATTTAAACAAAGACCAGAGCTAATTCATCAGTGAAACAAGGGGGTTGGAGAGTGGGATGTGTGTGCCGCAGAGGTTTAGACAGCATGAGGATTCTTTTAGACATGAAGAGATGTTGAGGTTACTGTACTTACTTGTGATGGGTGAAAAGCCAGTACCCATGGAAAAGGAAGAAAATGCTCTTCATGCTCTCGGTTTATTAAAATGATTGCACTGGATTTTGAGAGGTTTTCAAAACGGTCATGAAACTCAATCACCACGCTAGTGAAATAAAATTTGCAGTCGCTCGGTTTCAACCACAACAGTTGTATTCTGCGTACATCTACAGATAAAAGCAACACTCTCTCCAATACTGATTAAAGGCTCCCCGCTCCCACCGAGCTCCACGCTGGTTTGGGTTCATTCAATCTCGGCCTTGATTACTCGATTGGTCTCATTGATTGAAGGGGAACTTTAATGACCTATTATCTCAAGTGTTAATCAGGTGTTGACAGACAGTTCTCTGTGGGACTGGGCAGGGCTGAGGGCCAGAATGGACAGAGCTTGTTGGACTCCTGCTGCTCGGATGAGTCAAGGGTTGAGCGGCACACGGAGTGCAGACACGCCACTCGGCAAGTTTCCCTCTGGAACACAGTCTGTGCGTGGCTGTGACATCATCCTTAGTTTGCCCAGGTCGACTATGACTCAGATGTTTTGGTGCCTTTTTTTAACCCGCTCATTCTCACTCGCTTTATCTTCCCTTGTTACAGTTTTACTACCTTGTGAATTAGCTTGAAATGAGAGAGAAAGGAACTGATATAGAAAAATTGAAGCCACTGCGTGTTCTCCATGTGTTCTCATTTCATTTTGTATTTATGGAATATGAGTGGTTGGTAAAGTTAAGTAAATTCAGAGGAACTGTGTTAACCTTGCAATATTATGTGCAATATTACTCATTGGAAAGGCCAGAGGTTTTAATAGGAATAAGGGCAATACATTAAATTGAGCTACTGATTTGGTAGTTTTGGAATGAAATTACTTTTGAAAACTGCATAATGCACTTACACTATATGTGGTGTGTCATATCCTGAAATTCATATATTTCTCTAAACAGGCTTTATCAAAAAAATAAAACTCATGAAGCATTTTGAGGCAGATTCAGTAAGCAGCCTGTCTGTGCTTTATCGATGTTGTTTCAGAATTTCAGTGCATATTTTGCTCCGTATATGTAATTGTTACAGTGTGTGGTTTTCTTTGTCAGGTTGCTCTTGAAAAACAAAATCGAGTTGCCGTTGTGTGAAGAAAGAAATCCTCGTAATTGCACTTTAGTTTTAAAAACTTGCATTTCATGTATTACTTAAATGTCTCTTGGAAGACATTTTCTGCTCTAATAGTTTTTCTGTTGTTCAGGTGGCAGGGGGGTGGAAATCTCAGCAAATGCACTTCCAGCTGTTCCTGTGGAAAAAACAGAGATAGCTACATGTCCAAGTTATACCTGTCTGCGTCACCTCCTGTATCTCCAACCTAAATCTATTTTGTCCCTCCCTCCCCCACATCTCCCACCGCATCCCTCTCTTTAATTATCTCCCTTTTCAATCCCAGCATCTTCAAGTCTCATCAATGCTTCTTAATTTCCATCAATACCACTGCAGCCTAAGCTCTCCACACCTGTCCAGTCACCATGGCAACCTCACCTCTGACAGCAAAGAGCTCTGTAAGACATGGCATGCTGTATTCCCCTTGATTAGGTATTGATTAAGCTTTTGTAATACATAATAGGATCAAAGGGATTGTGCAGCTTTGCTTACCCAGGTCTTCTTCACACTTTCATTTAGTTATATTCTTTTGTTATTTAGGAATCTGCATGTTAAGAGGGATGGAATCGAAATTTGCCACCCTTTGTCATAGCCATTCAGAGCCTCCTTCAGGGACCAGACCTTTTTTTTTAAGAATCATTAAAAAAAATAAGTGGAGAAGAGGAGGCACAAAGACTCGTCTATGCAAACCTGCAATTTGACAGCACATTCAGGTTTCTGAGTGGCGTAGCTTATGCTTAGCTTTTGCAACATGTTTCCCATTAAAGAACATGCTAATAGGCCCACTGGAGTGTGCAGAGGCTCCCGAATGCTTGAGTGTCCCTAATGGATGCATTGATAGATTAATGGACGATAAAAGTCAAACGCTAAATGCATAGTAAGTGACAAGTGATAAGTCAATGTGGTAAATATTTGTGTAGGACATAGTTAAGAAGTTGAAAGGCCATTATTCACGATTACCTACAGACAAGCCATTCCTTGGTATAATCAGGCACATGGCATAAATTTAAAAGCGTATGAAAGTAATGGTCTGGAGTGCATTTCTGTCAATTACATATTAGTGTCAGCTGCAGAAAAGTGAGGAAGACATAATAAAAATCAGTTTGCTTTATCATAAAGCCATTAAATTGGTATTTTTAATCAAATGTTCCATGTGAGGAATATGGGTGAATATAGTCATCTATTGATAATGGTACATGTTCACAATAATCATGTTTGTTTTTTATCTTTAGCTGCCAGATTGAATTAAAAGAACAGTTTGAAAAGATGTATAAAATCTAACAAAATTTGCAGTTTTATGAGGCTTTGGTTCGGAAAATACTTAACACTTTTTTTAATTTAGCCAATTCACACACTGCCCTTCACATATAAAGTACATGTTGGTGTGAAAGATGTAATTCTCAAATCCTAAAGACACTTGCTTGAGGACACTAGAAGGACTGAAACAGGTCTTTCAAATGGCAGCTTTTTCTCACATGTCTGTGTTGTCAGCTGCAATATTTGAGCTTCATAAGACCACCCCATCCCAATCAACATCACCAGTAAAGTAAATACACACAAGAAACACTCTAGCCAGACAGGAGGTTGTGTGTTTGTCAAATTTACACTGAAGATTTAGAGGGATACAAGGTTGAGAGAAGTGAGAAAAACGATTTTTCCCACACTGAGAGAGTAGGGGATTCAGAATTGAGGATAAACCCAGAAACTGCAAAGAACCATGTTTGGAACAATCTGACCTTTTTTTTTTTTACAACTCAAACAAGGATAAAGACAACAAAATGTAATAACTTTCCCCTATCCAATCCATACTTCATGATTATCCCTCACTCCAAAACATTGGAAAAAATGGAACTGTCAAAGGAGTCTTGTTGTTCCATTTTCTTTCCCTTGGCCCCCCTCCCGGAGACAAACAAACAAACCCCTGTTAGCACATTTCATTAGCTTTAGGGGTTACAGAACAGATTGAGTATCGACAACGCTGGCTGTCGAGGCTTATGGCTCAAAGGCAACAGTAGAGGAAAATCTCAGGGGTAGGAGATGCAATCGAAAGGACCAAAATAATTCAGCAGGACTCACTCGAGGAACAATCCAGTTTGTCATGTGGAATCATGGAGTGTCTGCCGCACAATGAGAAAGGGTCCCCGAAGACTCGGCACGGGAGTCGACATGTGAATAGCCAAGAGTTAGTGCCCCCAACTGGCCACTCTTTTTCTTTTTATCACCTGCAAATTTAGCAACCATAAATCTGTTTCCACACCAAAGCTACTACACGGACGCACCGGAGAGGCCTATAAACAAGAAATGATGTCTGGTGTCTTGGGATGGTTTGGTCATTGATGTTCCCTGGGGTGTCATACTCTTCTCTGGAGACAATTACTGTCAGAGAGTTTTGATGCTTTCCCTCTGTTGTGATGGACAGTTGTGGCTGCAGGAAATTGTTGAACCATGTTGATTTGAAGTTGACAAGTTAAATGATCTCACCCGTTGTGCACAGGGGGTTAGTTGTGTGAGACAATATTGTATGGGCTTTTCCTTCCACTATAATAGGCTTTGAGGCGTCTGGTCGCTTCTGACCGACTCCGAGGGTTAATGAGGGAGGAGGAGACTTGGGGCCATAAAAAGAACACTGACCATAGGCTTCAATGTGACCTGACCCTCCTTACCGTAACGTCTCTGTCGATAAAGCACAGCGTGAGGAAAACCTCTGATTAATCGATTGACCTCCTGCTGCTTATTCACAGACGATAACCAGCAGCACCCACTGCACCTGATTTTGTTTCCACTGTAACACCTCCACGAGACAAGAGCTGAATATCCATTTCCCTTTAATCAATTCACAATTTATTCCCCTCCCTCTTCCAATCTCCCTTCCATTTATTATGCATTATTCGCCCTTTTTAAACGATTTTCTACTAACCGTCTCATCTAATTTGGTATTCGGATATGGTTAGCGCTGTTAGCTCAATTAATACAATGACATGTCCTAAATGCATTCTCTCCACAATCCAAGTGACAAGAGGACACCGAACACTTCACATCTTTGCAAACAGGGTCATGCATGCACACCATGGTAGATCCAAACCTTCAGGAATTATTTAATCAAGTTATGTGAATAGATAAAAAGGACAAAGCAGGCTCAATCTTCTACAGGACTGTGCTTTATTTTAGTCTAAGCAGAATATAATGAACTAGAGAACTACAGAGTTCAGGAGCACTATGGGAGATATCACCCCGAATCAGGGAAACGGACCCGAGCCAACGCTTATTCAAATTACATCTCTGTTTCGA
Organism: Morone saxatilis; assembly: GCF_004916995.1. Lineage (NCBI taxonomy): Eukaryota > Metazoa > Chordata > Actinopteri > Moronidae > Morone > Morone saxatilis. Next base: position 22,126,365 of record NW_023339663.1, on the reverse strand, counting down.
ACAAAAAGAAAACAGTAAATCAGTTTGTTCAAGTCCAATAACAAAAGAAATGATTATTCCATTCATTGTGAATATAAGTATCCAAATATATTATGACAAATGAATTTTGCATGAGTACAAACGAAGAGGATGAAATTAGATATTGAAGCTGGGAATGTAATGATTCATGATACAAAGATCCACGGTGCAAAATTACCTGTGACTAAATGTAAATTCTTTAAAGGCTCTCATTGAATGCTTGATTGGAGCAAACTGCTCAGTTAGCTGAGTTTGTTTACATTTTGGTCCTTGTAACCAATGGAAATGGAGGTGGATGACCACGTCCTTATTTGTGTCAGAATGGGCTTGAGGCAAAACTGACTCCGGCAAAGTGTTTGTCTTTACAACAGATTTTTGACATTTGAAGATAGAACATTTGGCATCCCCAGAATACAGTGTGTCTGACAACTGTTCACAGGTAGTACTGTCAGAGAGAACAGGCTGGGTTTAAGGCAGAATTCCCTCCTCATATTAACAAATCAACCTGACTGGAGGAAAGCAATGTGGCACTATCTACTGTTGGTACAATGTCGTCAGTGGATGGAGTTACATTAGATAAAACACTGGAAGAAACTTCCTTTAGGTAAGAACAGAGAAGATGAAAATCAGAGATATGTCAATGATTACCACCGACCCATCAAAAAAGAAATAAACAAGCAAAAAAAAACAAACAAAACACAATTAAAATTGACAGAAAAAGACAAGAACATTATAGGAAACCGTACATGGCTTAAAAACAATGAGATATGACAGCATAGGTCTCAAAACTAATCCCACTGCAAAGTATGATATATTTTTTTGTCTTTTTTGTCTTTTTTTCTCAAAACAACAAAAGGCCTCAAATGAGATTCTTTTTTTGAACATGCAATGCTGATTCATTTGAACTCAGTTGTGCAATGGACTCATTTTTCTGAATCCACATGACCAGTACCATCAATAATCCTTTTTACAGTGCAGTTAGTTAATTCTCGTATTGATTTAAGAGCTTTCAGTGAGCAAAATCTCTTTGAACTTGGCCATCCACGAGGGATTTCATACAGGGATTGTGCAGCCAAAAAAATAAAGAAAAAGTATAAATGATCAAAGCATATACGAATAAACCTCATGACAATGGGTCTATCCCAGCTTCTGCAGATAATAAGAAAATAAAAGAGAGAAAATAAAGAACCATTTACTAACATGAGTATAAAATCCCATTTTTGAACATCAGTGCTTCACTGTACAAGAAATAACATCATTTTATCTTCTGTTTTTGATAAATTATTTCATAGGTTCCTTCTCTTAGTTTCACTGAAATATATTAACTATTTTAATTTTTTAAATGTTTGAACATGATCTATTGTACGGCCTATAAAGAAGGTTTAACAGAATTGAAAAATAAGCTATATTGTATGTACAGGAGTAACGCAGCTGTGTGGTCAGGAGAGCAGTGGCAGATTGGGTCAAGCAGGCAGGGGGTTCTGCTGGGTTCTACAATAATTGCTCTCTTGTTTGTCCCCTTCCTCCAATCTCAGCCTAACCATGTGTATTAAACGATGATTTATGTACATGTTGAACAAACTGTTACCTGGAGTTTCATTTTGTATAACTAACTTCCTTAAATGTTGTAAAGTCCAAACTTTCACTTCCAAAAAATTGTGGTGGCTGATGCTTTTTTTTGTTGCACTGTTAAGTGGTAAGCATGCAGATGGATGAACTCTACTGTCACTGTCATATCTGTTCATCAGCCCCAATTGAACTAATCCAATTACCGCGTAGGCGATCTTTCTTCTGTCAGAAAAATCATGACATGTCGGTGTACACAGAATCTTAATTAACGGATCACTTCGGGGCCGTGGCTTAGGTTTGACAGTAAGTCAAATACTCTAAGCCTTGGTCCGATGCTTAGGGTTGTAGGATGCATGTTATATCAGAGCCCAAACTTAAGGGGCTTACAAGGACTAAAAATTCTCCTAGATCCCTGCACTGCTGTGGATACATTTTATAGTGACATCATTGTCCCACAGAGTTGGGCTTCTCAACACAAGCTGCTATACAACCTCCCTCTGTTTTTGTATTTTTATAGGCTATTTACATTAAGGAATAGAAAAAGTCTTTGTCTTCATTACTGTCAGCCATGTTGTTAAACACAATCTCACACCTCCAGCGATTCACTGTGCGGTGTAAGGTGGACACTGGCATTTTTTTTTTTTTTGTGTTTGTTACTTTTGAAATTGGATGATGATACTATAAATCCAAAGCACAATTTGGGTGGTTCATCAGCCCTTCTGCTGGCTCAGCACTCCCTGCGATGGGATGCGATCTTACAGCACTGACCTCACATTTGTGATTCTGCTCGACCTCTCTCAAGATCAGGGGTAAGGCAAGGCTCTGAACCTCTCCACTAATCATGACATCATAGCGCCTGATGCCCTGAGTATTGGGAGTGATTTTGTGGAGTTTCAGTTTAGCACACAGCACCCCCACCACCCAAAGCCTATTTCCACCTCCACCTTTTTCCATACAAAATCCCATTTCCACAGCAAAACCCTTTCTGCGCTCAAGTGAGATGACGGAAAAGCTCTCTCCCAAAGCAGCTATTAAATGAGAGGCATTAATTTCTTCCCTCCTGTCCAACAGGTTCCTTTAATTATCTCTCCACTTTCAGTCAATTACATTTCACTTCCTTTCCTTGACAATCACTGCTATTTTAGGGTGAGTGTTATGCACCCAGGGGGTTGGAGACTTGTAGACATGCTCCAGCAGTTCTCTGTTTGGCCCCACTATTGGCTGGGGCCCTCTAAGGATACATGCTCCTCTAGAGGACTAACCTTGTGAGCAGTGGTGTAGTGGTGACAACTGAGGAAATAGGTATACAACATATATACCCCCCAATTTCTCATTTAAGGATATAAGGTCAGAGCGGGTACATGCATCTGTGGCACAGAAGCATGTGGTCTAAATGCTTATTGTATCAGAACTGGCTGGACTTGTGTACTAAACCCCAGAGTGTGAGATGCTAAACAAAGACATGATGGCTACAGAGAAGCTAACATCATTTTTGACATGTCCATGTAGGGTTTTGCCTGGCATGCTTAATATTATATTCTTTCAATTAATTAGAGTCGTACTTATTCCTTTTGACTAAAATTCCAAGTTACATTTCCTCTTTGCAAATTAGAGGACAAATATCAAATAGTATTTTGGCAACAGCTTGGTGAGTGCCTGCTGGGTTGACATTTGTCATTGCTCTTAGAGGTGAAACACATTACATTACAGTAAAAACCAGACCACACTGAGGCTGGGAGCAGGGCA
>NW_023339663.1:22122069-22123007 GCF_004916995.1 Morone saxatilis | reverse complement strand
AATGGAGGAAAGAAATGGTTTAAAAACAATCTTTTCTTGTTTTGGTAGTTCCGGAACATGTTTCATAGCTATTTCTGTTATTAATGTCACTTCAGTAACATCCTCCCTGGGGTGTAAAAGTACAAGAGCACCCTTGTTAAAAGTGTTGAAGTGCTGATTTCACATTGCCTAATTTAGCCCTGGCATAGCAGAGATGCTACATGAACACTGCACTGTTAGCCAAGCAGACAGCAGGATACTAGGCTAGGCTGGGTTTTGGCTCACTGGGGACTCAACCTGCCATTAGCAGTGGGAACTAGTACAGCATCTGGTACGAGACAGAGAAGATCAGCGGAGCAGGCATGCAGGGTTCATGTTCAGCCTGACAGAGCCTCACTTGCAGAACGTTTTCTAAAGATGGCCGAGACAAGCACAGGAAATTTGATTGCTCATGGAACATTAGATTTCTCATCGATTAGTTCAGCTTCACATGAATAATGAGCACAAATGGTTTGCAGAACATGGCTTTGTTGTGACCTACTTCACATCGCTACATTTCATGTAGCTTCCTGCACTTCCGCCTAGTGTCCAATCATGGGCTGAGGAAGGAGGGGCTGGGTTTTCGCTTCATGTATTTGAAGGCAATCTTTAAAAAGCTGTTATTTTCATGAGCATCACTTTGCATCTGAAGAACTACTGTGCTTCATAAATATTCTTTCACTGTTGAACAATACTGTGCTTTGCAGGTGTCCCAGCAGGGATACAAGCAAGTTAAAGAAAGAAGTGTAGAGCAAGTTGTTTTGTAAAAAATTGCGGCCTCTGTAGAGATAGTTGAGACACAATTACATGCTGAAAGAAGAAGCACAATAACACAGTTCTTACAGCAGCTGCTTTTACAGAATTGAGGATTTCCAGCAAAGTTGTTGCTTTCGACCCATTTTTGCAATGTTGTGCTAAGG
>NW_023339663.1:22107899-22121969 GCF_004916995.1 Morone saxatilis | reverse complement strand
GGTGGGGGGGGTGGGGCTGCTTCATACGTTTTGTCACCCACCTTTCTCTTTTCATTTTTGGTAACGTCAATCTACTTTGCAATATTAACACCTCGCTATGATATGGAGGGTTTTATCCCACATCCTCCATTGCCTCTTCGGGTAAATTTGGCAGTATTATTGGTGCCAGGTCAGCTGTCGGCAGCCTTGCCAGGGAGTAGGCACAAACATAATTCTCTCTAATCTTCCTTCTGTCATCCATGTGCATGCAGGGGACCATCTCTCCCGTCATTTGGTCCAAGTGATTATCCTGGTGATTTTTCACTTGGTTGCTGCTAATGTATAGAGGCTGGTGATTACAGTGTGATTAGAGGGAAAGGTGAAATAGCATGTCTAATACGGTGCAGGAGATAATTGAAGGGTAGTGAGCACAGACATTAGCCAGGTTCGAAAATGCTGTTCCAAGGGGAGAGCCGCTGAACAGTTGGGCTGAGGTTTGGAAAGGCATGGCTGCTCTTGGGACAGGGGAAAGAGAGGGCATACATTGCACGCTGATATCAAGGACTCAAATCAAGACCTTCTGCTTATTTAAATGACAAAGAATGGTAGTACATTGAAGAGTCTGGAATCTGCTGGCACATTTTTATCAGTCCCTCCTTCAGTGAATAGATCTGGTCTGCTTTTCTCTCTGAAGAAAGATAGAGAAAGAGGCAAGGAGAAAAGTCTCCATAGCAAAAATGTACTGGTTGGACTGGAACCTAAGGTAACAGATTCCATTCCCATTTGAACCTTTTAATCCTGTTCTTTAAAAACATATAGCAAAGATATCTAGCGTGTGTCACAAGGAGCTTTATTACAGCTTCTAATTTTAGGGATTAAGTCATTGAGCATCATTCTAGAAGCATCAGTTTAAAGGATCTCAATGTCATGTTGGGTTGTTGACTTCCTCTCTTCGCCTCCCTCTCTCCTTTTTGCCTAGCCATGCCTCTTACTGCCAGCTGTCAGTGCTCAAAGGGCTGGTGTACTGATGTGAGCTGGTGTTCGACAGAGAAAATTGGGAAGTGTTCAGACTGATTGAAACAGCATTGTTCCTCCCTCTAGACCCATTCCAAACATATTGATCTGCTTTAAGAGAAGAACCTGCATCTAGAGCTCTGAAACAGTCAAAATAAAGGCTATAGGACTCTAAATCAAGACATGACAGTCCTGGAGTGCTTTACTCTGTCCTGCTGCAGTGTCAGAAAGGCTACAAGCGAGCTGAGTGATGGTTAAGAGTGACTGTTCGATCTAATTTAAATATAGTCTGTTTAAGCACTAGCTTTTTTCCTTAGGCTCTATGTATAATATATGAAGAAAGCAAGTCAGGGAACATGTTAATAATGGAATTTACATTATATTTGACAGAGCTAAATGAGCTCTTAAAGCCTGCGCCCTTTTGCCATCAATACAGTAAATTGAGTTTGTCTTTAGAGAAATGTTTGTTTGTATCTGCCTAGAGACAAGAGGCAATTTTTCTCAATCTGGAGTTTTGCAGCAGCTCCAGTGGACACACATATCCTTGGCATGTCACTCCTGGTTGTTTACAACGGGCATACTTTGTTTTGTGACAGGATTCTGATGCCACAAGGGCCAATTCATTTGTGTACTAAGTTCATTCTGCTGGCAGTTTCAGTAGCTGTCACCTTACTCCTCCTCCCATTCTGTTCCCCACATGACCATCCATTTGTCCATCTTTCTTAGTAGAACCATCTCCTTTAAACAATGTGTGGCTTCTCAATTCACACTCCTTGTTGCAATACAAAAGGTCAAGAAAAAAAACAAAAGGAACAAAAGACACACCATGTCCATTTTGCTTGGTCTTTACAGTGGATTGTCGCTTGAACACAAAGGCCAGTGAGAAGCCTTGAACGTCTGCACCCTGTCCAGCACAGACATTAGTAAGTTCAGTCTTTTTTTCTCTCTTCATTCTTTTTTTTTTCTTCCAGAACAGGCTGTTCATAGCTGTCAGAGAGTGCGGTGACTTATACATCATGATGAGCGAGATATCCAGTGGCTGATACCTTAAAATCCAAGAGAAGAGACTCGTTGCGTACAGGGGCAGATGAATGTTTTCCTTCCCCCTCTTTTGCCCCCGTTTCATTACGACTTCAAGTATTTTTTAAACAACAGCAAAAGTTAGCAAATCTACATTTTTTTTTTCTAATCTACTTTACTATACTACAACCTGGTGCTAAATCAGCATCCAGAGCAAAAGATCAGCCCCTATACTACGATTCCATGTCTTTTTTTTTATACATTATTTCCATTTTCTTTTATTCGTACTTACAGTAGGCCACTGGATATTGATTTAATGATTTTTTTTTGACTACGAGTAAATTGTAATACTTGCAGCTACAAGGTATGAGTTTTTAAATATATATTTATATATTTATATATTTATATTCTTTTAAAAAGCGTTTAGTCCTTTGGTCCCTATTTCCTAAGGAATGATGCATGTAAATTATCCTGGATTCTCCTCTTCTCTCCTCTTCTTCTTCTCATTTTCTTCTTTGATCCAGAGCTTGCCCTGTCACAGAGCACAACACCTGTGTAGGCACAAAAACCAAAATGGCAGCAGGCTGGTGTGTGTGTTTGTGTGTATGTGTGTGTGCGCACACGCATGTGTTTGCTTCAGTACTTGAGTTGGCATTTGCACGTATTTATACATGTACAAAGTAGTTTTTTTTTTCATTTTTCTTTTTTTTTAAGTGTAGCATCCTTAAATGTGTATGTTTGGTTTGTTTTCTGTGTTTATGTGTGTTTTATCTATATCCTGTGTCAGTATGCATGCTTTGAGCATAATGAGTCTATAAAGGTTTTTTTCCCCATCATGTCTAAAAAACAGCAGCAAAAAGTTGGTCTCTGCAAAAAATCTTCTTCCACAGACGCCAAAGCAAAACAGGGAAAAAAGAGGCATTTGCGAAGAGAGAAAAAAGGAAAAAAAAAACAAAAAAACAACAACTCTGGGATCCCTCTCTCAGTCACCCAATCTTTCAGCGGGTTTCCAGCAGGATCAAGGGACCACCCTTCCTTCATGATATGTAGCAGAGCAAGAAGTCTTTGTACTTTTACTGCACTTGTGGAAATAAGGTGTTGTGGCCCTTCATCCTGTGACAGAGAGAGAGAGAAAGAGAGAGAGAGAGAGGTGGGGATGGGGGGGAGTGGGAGAGTGGAGAGAATAAGGAAAGTGGATTCAGTGAGGCTGCGGCAAACATGCTCAGGGTTGCTGGCTCCCGGTTATCACACAGACTGACAGGCACAGCCAACAGCATGAGAAACAGACGGGGAGGAGAAAAAAAAGAGGAGTGTGTCAATCAAAACCAGAAATAAGTGGGCTAGAGGTGGGGTGGGAGATTTGTGTTTTAACCATATGGAACAGACAACTACACTGTGACAGCACTAATCCAAGGAAGGCCTAATTTAAACTGACTACATCTCCCTGCATGAAAAAAATACAGATGAATGTTGCCTGAGATGTTGCTGTCATTCATTGTATTGTTAATTCATTACAAAGAAACTACCAAAAGAACAAGAAGGAAACATAAAGAAAACAAGACAAGTGTATGTGAAAATCAATATGACTGATGGTTGTCCAATATGGAAAAAAAATGTACATATTCCAGGAAATAGCCTCTAATTAGGATCCCATGAAAACCTAGCATCTCCCATTCCTTTGTGTTGACTTAAAATGCTGCACTGTCACTAAATGTGTCCGTGCTGGCGAGCTTTGGATATAAAAGATCTAGTTTACAGCCTATCATCACTAATATGCTGTGAGCTGTGATGTGGGTGAAGAAAGGCTATGAAATCACAGCAAATCACTCTCTGGGAGTGAACATGAAAGGGTCTGACTTTGTGACGGGAACACACGCCCAGACGCTCTTTGTTCTACCTTTCCATTCCTGTAAATGAGCTTGTTACCATTTCATAATAGATCTGCTTTTTAGATGTGGGAGCGGAGATTCTAACTTATTCCTTATATGTGCCAAAGCGAGCCCAGCCATTAGCAGCATGAAGCACTAACAGTACTGATTACAGAGGCCCTCTTTTATAAGCCACTAGTGAGTCTTGCTATAAGCATCTACCACAAAGCAGAAGAAACACACAGTGGCTTTAAAATATATCCTTTTTTTTTTTCAAAGTAAACAGCTTCTTTCGAAAACATCACAGCTATTTCACCCTCCAACTTTGTCAGATGACAAAGAATTTATTTTCTTTTTTTCCCAAGCTTTTTAGTCCCAGCNNNACCACCTCATACTTAGATAGCTCCATAAAAGACACCTGGCAGTTAAGAGTTGATGCCAGAAAGTCCTTATCCCTCCCGGTTTGCCTGGCTAGACACCCCCCTGAGTTCATTGGATAGACTATGGGAGGGCGAGTCACCTGCAGGGCTTCTGAAAGAATAAGGCAGAACGAGTTCAATGAAAACGACAAACTCTTATCAGGGTTTGGCCTGGAGGGATAGAAACAAACTCACAAAGAAAGGATCTTTTTCACGGTGAATCTGTTTGCCGCCTTTTGTTTTTACAGGCCGAATAACAATTATCTCAAATAGAAGCAGCAAAAACATAAAACCTCATTTATCTGGTGGCATAATCCTACCAAAAAACAACAGGCAGCGGCAAATACTCATCCCAGGTATTTGTATTTTGTTCTATCTCTGCGCCCTGCTTATACATCCATGTGTACAGTGTGCCTGTATGGTGGACAGATTTTGGCCGTGTGGGTCTGCAGTGCTGTCTGCATCTCTGCTATCACGGTGTAATTGGTTTGCACCCTCATAAATAAATAAATGGGAAGTGATTCTCATGTTAGGCAAACAAAACAATCTTGCAGAAGTACTCCCTGCGCAGATGGAATCAAGGGAGAAGTGGAGTGTCAACATTTGCTTGTGCTCTCTGCGTGAACGGTGGAGATTTAATTGGCTACACAAACATAGGGTCATCTTGGCCATCTCTCAACTAAACAACTGTCGATCGGGGGAAGAAAAAAGGTCCTTTTTGCAAAGATTCAGACATTCATAAAAAATCATATTTGCTTGAAAAAAAACAAAAAAAAAAACACTTGATGTGAATGTGAAGAAATAGAGAAATAGAAAATACAGTACATCCATACACATGAACCCCACAAGAGAAAAATAAAACATCACAAGGGCACACGGTACAATAGCACAAAGGGTTAAAGGCCACTTCCAGTTATAATCAACCAACCAGTCAGCACGTCAGTTACATTATGTACAACAGGTACCAGCCAAGAAAGGCATTGTTTTACCGCACTCCACAGACTGCCAATATACAATATACAGTATATATATATATATATAAAAGGAGGGCAGAATATAAAGATAGAGTTTAGAGATATCAATCAACGCCACGTCATGCAACGCAGTCACAGTCCCACCACATGACGTCATCCAAAAGAAAATGACACCATGGGTTCAACTTACAGCTGTGGGAACTTGGCCCCATGACAGGTGTGGGGGGGTGTGGCTATAGCGGAGAAAGGCCACCTCACACTGTGATTGGCCATGTCAGGTTGCCAGGTTGGTGGGGGTGCAAAAGAAGGAAAGAAACAGTGGGATTTTCTTTTCCTTAAGTCAGAATTCAAAGCACCCTTTCCATATTTGTTTCACACTCTCACTTACTCTGCCTGACAAGTCAAATGAGGTTATTATGGTCATTACCATAAAAACTGAAAAAAAGAATTGACAAGTAAAACAGAAATAACAGAGCAATAATCTTCAACCCAGCACAAAAAGGCCCTTTCTTTGTGCCTCAGTGTGGTGGTGAAATATTCTTAGGCTGACAACATTTGCAGGTTAAAAGGTTGAATTGATGTTTTTATATTTACAAAGATAACCCTTAAGGCAGAAATGCATATTTCAGAAACATGTCCTGTCTACAGTAATTGGATTTGCCTTGCATTGTTTGCTATGAGGGTGGCCGTACAGTGAGTGCTTCAGCTTTTCTGCATTAAGTTTATCTTTAAGACACAGAACGCAATTTCAGAGTAGAAGGGCTCCTGAGACCAGCAGAAGAGAATGCTGTCTGATCGTGTTTTTAATTCAACTTCAAAGCGGAATCGTCAGTATTATAGAAAAAAGAGGGGGCCTCTGAAGTTATCTTCATATTGAAGTTTTTACTCAAGAAACACCAAAAAAATGAATCATTCAAGTTTCATCAAAGTTTTTCATCGTCAGAATGTAGTTGAATTTAGAAAATTAAACAGTTACAGTTGAACTTTACTTATTCTTAGTATTTTGCTCAAGAACTCAATGTACTGTCTGTCGCAATACAAGGCAATAAATGAAAAGAAAGAAATTAGAAGTAGATTGGTAATTTCTTTCAAATATAACTCCTTTACATAAGATCCCTCATGATTTTCAAGAAACTATAAACCAGGAGCTGGCTTCAGAAGCCCTAGCGTTTTTTTCTTTAATATTTTCATGGGATTGCTCTTGGTTTTGGTCTATTGGGTTTCCTTAACTCAACAACAGAAGTGATGTAATAACAGAAGAAAAATACAGAGATGGATTGAACCAGACCAGAGACGAGGGAGGACATGAAAACACACACACACACACACACACGTGTGCACCGACATGCACGCACACACACACACACACGCACCTCCTGAAAGATGACAGAAATGTTATTGTGGAAAATGTCTGTACTTGAAGACATTCTAAGTACATCTCAATGACTGCTCTGTCATTCAATGCTGTTGCAGGATATTTTCCATTTGTCCCTCATTGATGTGCTAAATCAACCCCCCACCCCCCTTTCTCAGGTTGTCTGCTTTGAAAACCTCTCTTCAATTAGCAGGGCACAGCTCTATTCAAATGCTATCAGGCAAAGGATAAAGGGAGCATGTATTGCATACTATCTTCCATTAATGCCATCTTGTGGCTTTTAAAGAGTCAAATCTAAAACAAACAAATGGTATTACCATGCTTTTATTTGTGGAGGAATATAATCCAGGTTTATGTTATTGTAATGAAAAGTTGCCCAGCCAATTGGGCAACGAGAGCATTCATCTATATTATTTTGCACTGGCAGCTGCACTTTTTAACAGATGGGCGAGGATTCTTTGAATCAAGCCTGACACTGTGAAATTAGTTGTTATTGAAGGATGGTGCTACTTCAAGTAAAGCATCTTTTTATTATTTTGTATGAAAGCTATGACTTTCTAAGAGCCAAAACAAGGAACTGTTGGCTGTTGAAGTTATCTGGTGACAGATACGTATCCTATCAGCACGTAAAGCAAGTAGATAACCATACACTTGTGAAATCTCTTGTTTTCTGCACTATGTGAGTGCATCCTTTAAATGTTAACAGCAGATACATTTGGGCATAGTTCACATCTATTCCAAAATAGATATGCTTGATTTCAGGAGGTTTAACTCAAATTTGTTCATTATTAATTAACACTGTTATGGATGTGTTAACACTGGCATAGTTTAACACATTCGCAACATGAATGTTAATTTTACATTTAGATTTTATTGCATTTTAAAAATGCTATTTATTAACACTGAAAGTTTTGCTATGTACATTTCTATTTATTTATTTTAATGCCTGATAAAATCATAAGCAGTCAAAGCATTCTGTGCTACTTTGCTACAGGGTTACAGTTAATCCAAATAAGATATGAGGACATGCTCATATGTAGAACCAATGTTCTCATGTGAAAAATGTGTAAAACTGAATAACCAAGGTAACACAAAACTAACACAGTCCTATGCTGTGTTTTTACTATTTTGCAAGCAAAGAATGACAGGATATGAAAATGGACTGTGACTGTTTTGGTTGAGAACAGATTTAAGCGTCACTTGAACTAACCAAATGGTGCTTGCTGGGATTGGTGCTGTTCTCCACCATTAAACAAGCTACTGCAGTTTGTAGGGTGAGTAAGTGCTTTTCCATTAGGCATCTTTTTGTTTATTTTATTACTTTCAGCACAAACTTTTCTCTCAAACATTCTGCATTTACTCATTGCGCTCATTAGTAGTCTTGTAAAAAGTTGTTATACTATGAATCTACTCTGTATTATTATGCATCTCCTCACTGAATGTACCTATAAGTAAAGGTTCAACTGAAAGGAGAAGTCTAATGCTGAACTATTTTTGGAGAGAAATTACTGCTATCTGGTTTTATAAATTTGTCGCTTAACAACTGACATCGATACGCCATCCTCAGTAGACGGGTAATTATGCACAGCTGGGTATTGATGATGTCATCAATTTGCACTAGAGCATCCTGCAGGTACAAATTAGATTTCAAACCCCAGAAGAAACAAAAACAAATCAGTAGAGCAGGACAACCTGACAAAAATCTCAAGAGCCTGACTCTGTGAAGAGGGTTTGTGCAATGGAAAAATTAGCGCCCTGACTCTTTCACGGCTAATATGTTACAAAATAACACACGCTGACCTGAAAAAAAAACCCAATTTCATGTCCTATCAGGTGTCATGGGAACAAAGTCAGATAGTGACTGCAGAATTAGAATTTGAACTAGTTCCCCTAGTTGACCACATTTGCTACTAAACTAGGTGATTCATGAATTTTGTAATTGTATTAGTCTGTCATACTGATAAATATGCAAATTTCAAGTATTATGAAAATGATGGGTTGTGTGGTTTTTTTCTGGTTTGAAGACTGGAATGTTGGTGAAGTTCATTTTCCTCTTTGTCCTACACTAATCACCTCCTGGGAAACAGAAGTTCAAACTTTAAAAAAGTTGCCATTTATTTCTATGGGGGTCAGAATTAATCAGTTGTGAGAGAATCAGTTATTAATGGTTGGATACAACTCTTATTCTTACAGTTTTAGTTTATTTTCCAAACTGTAAATCTACAGTCTTATTTTATTTTATAATGTTTAATCACTTCAATGAAAAACTAAAGGGTCAATAAAACTAAAGGGAAAACATCTAACATAGATTTTTTGGTTTTGATTTGAGACATTCTTACCTACTGCAACATAAATAACTAAACTATCCAAGTTAAGTGGACCGAGAACAGGCATGGCATGGCATGGCATGGCATGGCATATTATGGCAGGGTGAGTTATGGCATGGATGTTACTATACCTGGGTATGGACAGCAGACGAGTCAGTAAGGTCGGTTGGCATCCTTTGGCCGCTTTAGCTGCACCTTCAGCCTCTTCATGCCTATCTGAAAGCCGTTCATGGCCTGGATAGCGGCTTGAGCACTGGACGGGTTATCAAAACTCACAAAGCCTGAGACAAGAACACAGAATGGAAGAGAGGTGGGGGTAGAGAAAAATGGGGAAAATAAAGAAATAACACATGAAGGGAGACGAATGGGGAGAGATGAGAGAAACAGGAAGAAGAAAAAGGGAGAGGGAAACAGAAAGGGAGAAAAGACAGGCGAGATCAGAGAAAAAAGAGGGGAGAAGAAGACCCTTTTAAATCTCAACAATGACACAACAATAGCTCTTTGTTTTCTTTTTTCAGCAGATTAATTGAAAATCTTTGAATTAAAAAGATTACATAAAATACTACAAAGGCTAATAACACAGATATTAAAAATCAAAGGAAGATGAGCTGTTAGAAACCGTGAGTTTAAACTTGAACAGAGCACAAAAAAAAACATGAAAAGGTGTTCAAAGATTAGAGAGGAAAAGGGAATCTCATGTTGTGTGTGGAAATTTTGGAGCAAAGCGATGTCTGTAAATGTTACCAGTGTTTGAGTCACACAAGAGTGGCAGGGCTCTGGGTGTGTATTTCCATGTACGTGTGTGACTGAGCGTGTATCTGAGTAAAGAGTAAAGGGCATGGGGGTCGTGACGAGATGCTAGGAGCAAGGTGTGTAGGACGGAGGTGCCTGCTGCTCTGAGTTATCACCTGGGTGTCGAGGCGGAATGAGCCCACAGCTTTCCACACCGGGACTCCTTGCCTGCTCTTATCAGACACCTCTGTGATTGACGGCCCGAATTTTCCGCCTGCCAGCTGATTTGATCACACCGCTATGGGTCCAATTTAATTTGGGGGGAGAGGGCAGGCTTTTGTCAGTGCGGGTGAGATAAGGCTGCTGCTTTTACAAACCCTTTAAACAAACTGAGCAGGGAAGGGCCTGTCAGTTGGCAGTGATCCCCCTCCCAATCCCACAAACACACACACACACTATCTCTGCCTTTAATGAATCTCCATACCTCACATTTACATCCACATGCCAAAAAGGTGATAGGATGCTAGGGGTCAAAGTACGGAAAAAAAGAGGACAAAGACTATGCTGCAAACTATTAAGTGCTTGAATCCGTGTACATTAAAACAATTGAAAAGCAGAATAAGATATTTGAACGTGTTTTCAGTTTTATCTGTCTTCTCGAGACAGAAGTAACTGGCTGATGTTTCATATCTTTGATGCAGCAGTGAGTGTGTGGTGCCGTGCAACTCAATACTCTCTGCTACTAGTGTTTGAGGTATGGCTCTCACCGCAGCCATCCATATCAGCAGAATGTCTGTACACATTGTAATGTTATGCATTTTTAATAAAAACACACAAAGTTACAAACGTTATTGGGTGACAGTGGGGAAAATGCAAGTGGAGGACAGCTGAGAATGCAGTGCAAGTCTCACAGTACAAGTCTCACATTGCCCTAAAAAAAGAGTTGTAGTGATGCTTTGCATGAATGCTGTTTGGTATTGTGAACGCCCCCCTTAGCATGTAGTCTAGGGGTGAGGTCCTGGTTCAGATACCTTCCCAGGCTGGGAAAAAACACGTCCCCTGCTTTGCTATAACTACCATATAACTTCCTTTTGAGCAAGTTTGTTGAACTGCTTAGTAGTAAACATAAGCTCCAGCAACACAAAATGTCAAGTTTTAATACATTTATATTAATACATTTATTGTTATGATTATTTTACATTTGCAAGTGTTGACTGGAGGTTTGTTTGTTCTTTTATAGAAACAATATGGCTCTACTTTGGCTGTTAAAATGTATTTTAAAGTGTTAAATTAACTGAGGATGGTGAATCTGTACAGAGTAAATATATGAAGGTGCTGCTGAAACAAATATGCACAGGCAACTTTCCCTGACCTGTAAGTGGGAAAAGAACAAAACAAGCAAAGCAACAAAAATACAACAGCAGAAAAAAGTGTATGATTTCAGAAGCCCTTCAAGTAAATTGCATCTCTTTGTGTATACTTTTTCTATCATATCTAAAAGGCAGTGGGCTTCCTGTTATAGCTATATGCGTGTGTGTGTGTGTGTATGTGTCATTCCACTGTCAGAAGACCTTTTGTAATTCATTTTCAAGCTAAATCCAGCTAATTCCACTTAACAAGGTAAGCTTTGATCACTTTTAAAAGTCAATATTAAGCGACTAAATGCAGAGGATTAAGACTAATGTTGTGTCCCAGGTTAAATTAAACACAACCATATAGCTCCTCAGCAGTGAATGTCTATGGGGTGTACACATTTTCCTTATGGATATTCAATATGTTTCAGTGACTCAATATTGCATTACTAACTAATAACACACACTATGTTAATACTTGTGTGATTTGTGCTTTCTTCTTTCTCTAAATTTTTTAGATTGCTTTGAAGTGAAATATTTAATAATTCTCTTAGACTTTTCTTCATCTCACCTGCACGAGTGTTTAATATCACATTGTGTCACATATTCATAACTATTTTATCACAGTGAAAATAAATGTACTAAATGGAAGTGACACCTGTCTGAACTGACAGTGATGCATCTCTTAAGAGTATGCTCCAAATTCTACTCCAGAAATACATCCTTTATAACAACATACTTCGAGTACTCATCCAGTGACCTTATCATCATATTGAAATCTCAATCAAGCTTCTCTGTAAACAGTCTCTGACACTGTCTGATTATCTCCTCTCAAAATCCCAAAATGTAGTTTGCATGTGCTGCAGAGATATCAGGACATGTACGCAGGGATGTTTCTGTTGAAACTCACAAGAATCATTCTGCTGTGCCCAGCAATTTGAACGAAGTAATTCATTCAAAATGTTTAATAATATTAATGAAATACCTAACATAATGTAGTATGTAAGACACTCTAATATGCTGCTTTTTAAAATATTGTGGATAAGTTAACTTTCACACAACAATTTTTAGAGAGTGTAAGCTGTTTCGATGTTTTTTTTTTTAAGAAAATAAAATAAAAAGTGGTGTGCTGTTCGAAGGACAGTGGGAAAATTAAAATCTTAGTTAACTTAATGCTGAAATACAAAATGGATTGTTGGCACATTATAAATATGAATAATTCACTTGTCTTACTGGTTATTTGTTTTGTCTTGTTTAAATACACACTGCAGTGCTTTGGAAATAATATTCTTCAACTAACAGTAAGGTCACTGACTTCATGTTCTAGTGTATAAAATGCTGCTTATTAGGTATTCATCATTGCAGTGCTTTACTGTAGATATTGGGAACATTGAGTATAGTGTGCAAGGCCACATTTGTAAATTTCTTACAATGAACAATTCCTTAGTCCATCTATCTATACATTTTTCGACATCTGTATAGAAATATGCATACAGTATATTTATACGTCTGTAAGTCTACAATTCCCATTAACCACATCATCAAGCCTAAACTCACACATTTTTAAGATGAAGCGTTCCAAGTTCTTGGAGGCCTAATAACTTATCCCCCTTAATGCACAGCATCTTCTGCCTAATTTGTTAATGTCTTACAAAGGAGCCCTGGGGCCTCGGCTATAAAAAGGAGGGAGAAATGAGTAAAAAAAAAAAAAAAAACCCACAAAAGAATCATGGGTTAAATTGCTGTTTTTCAGCCAAGATCTTAATTACTAGCCTTGAAAAATAAGCCGGTGAGACTGATGAGGTCACCGCCCCTTTGTCCTTCCCCCTTGTTGACTGACGGATAGTGATAGCGAGAGGCATATGTTTAGAGGAGAACACACAAAGGGGGGGAGAGAGAGAGAGAGAGAGAGACAGCCCTGAGATGGACAGAGTGAGACAGACGAGGGAAGAGAGGAAGCGAAAGCCTCATAGACATGCCATGTTGAGGAGAAACTGAAAGAAAGCCAATGCTGGGAGTCTCTCTCTCTGCCTGCCTGTCTCCTGGGTGCTGCTGTCCAACTGAATCAACAGCAAGGCCCACACCAGTCTATTATTATCTCTTTAAGCCCATGGATTCCACCTGCACCGCCTCCACCCTGATGAACTGGTTTGCTGTGTGGGAGGCGAGAAAAAAAGAGGGGAGGGCTGGCGGGATGTTGCCCGACTAGGGTTGGGGGGGACTTTTCTCTTGGGTAAAGGAAGCTGGGAATGGCAGAGAAGGTGAGATGGATACTGACTGTATTAGGAATGGTGTTATAGAGAGTGTGACGAATAGATCTGTGGCACAAATAGCAATTGTGGTTTTTGGGTCCTAACACAGTATTGGCTATATGAGGGATTTATGGTGGTGTGATTTTTGGCGATTAGAACGTCCACCTTCTTAAACCCCCCCCCCCCCCCCCACGTTTTTTGACTCACCGAAACATTTGCTCTGATTGGTCGCTCGGTCCACAAAGACTTTGGCAGAGATGACGTTGCCAAAAGGCAGGAACATTTGCATGAGCTCCGCATCTCCGAACTCCTGGGGCAGGTGATAAATAAACAGGTTGCAACCTTCTGGCCCTGGTGATGAGAGAAAGACAACAGGACGGTTACATGGTAGCGTAAACAGGGGATGCCCAGTGAGAGACAGACTGACCATAATAACATGGGTGGAAAATTGACTCAATAAAGCAATCAAGATAATAATACAAGGAATGCAGGAGCCCTGTAAACACTAGAATCTGATTGTGTCATCTGTGGCACTAATATTAGTTGTGTTAAACCTAAACCTATTGTGGCATGTGTGGAATCGTACGTTAAAATCATTTCTCAAATGTTATAGGTTTGCCCTTTTTGCAGTTTCCATTTGAATCCTCCCAAGAACCCAATTTCACGTAATAAGTGTATAGATAGGTGGCACTTTACTGAATCATATTATACAGTTAAATTTGACTGTTGTCTCAGAAAATGTGCTGGCAATAGCAGCG
>NW_023339663.1:22091577-22107852 GCF_004916995.1 Morone saxatilis | reverse complement strand
GAAGAAAAACACAGAGAGGTTGATTGAAAGAGAAAGATTAAGAGGGTTATATTGAGAAAGAGAAACTCTGAGACAGAGGAAGCGAGAGCGCGGGGAGGAGGAGGCAGAGCATAAGCCAAGTTTTTGTCCCAATTACTGTGTGACAGTAGGACTGTCTTCCAATCTCTCTCCATCCCTCCACACTCATTCACTCAGCTGCCACATATTGTACAGGCCAATCGGGATAAAGAGAGGAATGAACTGGAGAGAGAGAGAGATGGACTCGGGGAGAGTATGCTTGCAGCTGGCTGCCTGGCTAGCATTCTCTCCTGTCTCATTGCTCTGGGTGATAGCATGACGAGATGAGACTGGGGCTGGTGAGAAGGCTGATAAGAGAGCTGCAGTGGTGGCTGACTGTAGTGGTGCTATCCCTTGGTGAGATAGAGAAGACACACACACACACACACACAGGTTGACAGAGTGGAGATTTTTTGTTAAAAGCTGAATCCCCAGTTCTGTCTGTTTAGGTTTAGGTATCTTAGAGAATTCATGCTTTGAAAATAAGTGATTTGTTTGAGAGAAACACATTCATGCAACCGGTGTGTGTAAAGATGTTTGATATGTTAGGTTTGCGGCACACCTGTTTACTACAAAACACCACTTGTTTTTGTTGATTGCATGAACACTTCATTTTTGCCTTTTCCAAGTATGCAAGTCTGTCAGTTCAGCTGTGAGGAGGAAGGGTGAATTTTTTTTTACAACTGTGACCAGTTACTGTGTGACTGGATAAAAGCATGAGCATAGAATCATCCAGACATATATCTTGTAGACTGCTTGCACTTTCCCCCAACGAAATACTGTTGCATATTCAGATCTTTTTAATTATAGTTGTTATTTTAATAGGAAAATACAGTTGAACATGTCCTAGGTACAGAGCATGGTAGATCTTAGAACCGAAAAGTGACAGTGGTTTTGTGTTTACAAGGTAGTCAAAGAGTTGCAGTGTTGCAATGACGACTCTTAACTGACGTCATCTGTTACAAAAATACCACTAAAAGTAAATCTTTTTGACTTGAATTGTATATCTAATATTTTGTCCAGAAGGAGAAAGTGCTAAGATTCAAAGAGCAAAACGATGACATGTTGACAAGTTGATTTGCCTGCATTATTCATACCAGACACTTGGCTGTATGACTTGTACATACATAGCTTAGGATGAGAAGTCATTTGGTATGATTCTCATATGCAGAATTTATTATTATTTATCTTTGAAAAGGGAACTCTGATTTTACACATCAAAGTGTGTTTACAGGTCTTGGAGAGTACTGCTGCATATGTGAGTAAAGTTTTATAAAGCATGTTGTGGCTCCAAAGGGAGCTGTGTGACATCTGATAAATTGCCTCAAGTGATGTCACTTGCCGAATGGGGCTGAAGACTACAAATTTGAAAATTCAAAAAATCTTGGTGTGTGGAGTTAGACAGAAGTGAGCTTACCAGACTTGCTGTGTGGGGATGTAGGCACCAGGTTTTGACAATGAAGAAGAATGTGTGAAATAAAAAAAGACAATAGCCCTGGTTGTGCTACACCTAGGACCACCCTGCTTGTTCACCCACTCCCGCACCAGAGATCACATCACCCCTGTCCTTCAAAACCTCCACTGGCTCCCCGTTCAACAAAGAATCCAGTCCGCTTGAATTCTCGTCACCCCCCAAGGCTTCTCCATTGCTGCCCCCTCCCTCTGGAACTCTCTCCACCAACACTTCAGACATTTTCCCTCATTCGCATCCTTTAAAACTGCACTCAGAACTACTAAAACAGATCTATTTAAAGCTTTCACCCCCCCTTTCCTCCCTTTTATTGCTCCAGCTGTTTTCTTTTTGTTTTGTTTCATGCTGTTTTGCTGCTTTTGTTTATAGTTCTTGATATTGCCTTTGCTGTTTCTGTTATTTTTCTTTTGTCATCATGTAAAGTGTCTTTGAGTACCGTTTAAAACTATATAAAATAAATATATTATTATTATTATTATTATAAATGATTCTGCTTATGCAATTTACCTAGTTAGTTTGCAGCTTTGATTAAAGGTTAAGACATTTTGAGTTTATCCATAAACAGTTGTTGTGCAGTGTTTTTACCGATACGAGTCGGTAATCAGTCTTAAAGTTATGCGGACCCCTGGATCGATCTAAATGTACCATGAAGCGGTCAATGGTCCGTTTCTAAAGTTTTGAGTCGTGGACTGAAGCTTTGCTGTCAATAGAGTATACATCAAGTGTAAACCTATCGTGACATCACCCATTGGTTTGTGGGGTACCGTTTTGAAGCCTTTGAAGTTTGTCATTATAGATATGGCAGTTGGTCGGAGCGACTTGACCAGTTTCGACTCGTCCATAGCAGGAAACAATGGTGGCTCGCCTGGTCGTATTACACTCAAATATGTTTCTGAAACAATTTTTTGGTAAGAAATAGGCAACACAGTTTTGTGTTTCGTGCAGGACGTTGGAACATACTCTCTGAGAATGGCGTGGCCACCTTGTCAGTCATAAGGTAGCATACCCTTCTTTATCATCTATTTTACTCTAAATTGGACCATAATGTACAAAATTAGCATTGTGTTGCATGGAAGAAGACTGGAAACTACAGATTGACCCTAAGAGACGTCCTGATGACACCTATGCAGGTGTTGAGGATTCTGTGGATGTTTCAAATTAAAATGTATTGTCCCTAAATTGATCATAGCCAATGTATCTCGATACATAGCGGATCATCTCAGAAGGGAGAGATGCACACCCATAGTATTGACATGTAACATGTAGCTGTGCTACCTAATATGCTCCACTGAAGTGAAAAAGACACTTTTTCAGAGAAAAGAGAGTACAGTGAATATTTATCTGGTAAAATTCTACTTTTGGATTTGTGGGGATTTCTTTGTTGACTCTCTCTCTCTCTCACACACACACACACCCATAAACACACACACACACACACACACACACACAGACAGAGACAGAGACAATGTATTGTATTGTTGAAATTGCTAGCTTTCAGAAGGAGGTTGAAGCTGAGACTTCACTGTGCCTGGTAGTCAGGTATAGGTGTCTCTTGTTAAATGGCAGGGCTGCAGACTGTGGCAGTGGACTGAGACAGGCTGGGAAAGCAGCCAAAACCCAGAGGAGGCCAAAACTCAGACAGGCCACTGGCTCAACCAAGAATAGCTTCTGTGTGTGTGTGTGTGTGTGTGCGTGTGTGTGTGTGTGTGTGGCTGTGTGGCTGTGTCTGAGTGTGTAAGCGTTACTGTGACTTTTATAATTGTCGCTAATGATTAAAATGTTCCAAGGTAGAAGTGAGAGACGGGAACAACTGCATGTTTTTTTCTATGGTGTGAAATTATGCCTACATGTAAAGCAAATAAGCTAAGGATAAGTTTGTGCCTGTCTGTACTTTATCCAAACACTACTGTGCAGTGACCCTGGCATGCACTCACACTACTGAAAAAATGCAAACATAAACTAACTTTTCCTCTAGGCAACATTGGAAACACTCAATTTCAGAGTTCCTATATTGAATATTCATGCCACTCTACGCTGTCTCATACAATCATATAGATGAATAATTGAGACTGACGAATGGCGTCAAAAAGAGTGATTTACCATCATAGTATATCCTATGCTTTATTACATCTGATGCTGTGGCATAAGAACGAACACCACACGAGGAATGGTAATAAATGATTATGCATGCAGCTAATTAATCTGATGAATATTTATAACCACTTAAACACATTGTAATGGACTGATTAAGCAGTCCAACGCTGCGAGTTTGAATTAGTGCAGTTTTTGAATAATGACAGAGTAACTTTCCATCTCACTGCTAATGTTCTTCTCTTTAAATGGGGAGCCTTTTTCTCACATTTTCCCCAGCCAGCTTTTTCCCTCCCTCGCTAATTCAAAGCAGTGCAGCTACATTAGAATGGAACATGGCAATTATCACCTTTTATCTTGGGTGGGCGCGCTTGCTCGCTCTTACCTTCCCTCTGTTGCTGGGGAATGATGGTTGGTTGCTGGGGGAACGCTTGGCTGATTGGCGCATAGGCGGCAGGGTAGGCTGCTGTTGCAAAGGGAGAACCAGAGTGGAATTTTTCACATCTCCATTTTCATATTTGACACAACAAAAGTCAAATCATTATTCCATTGTTCATTTGTGTCCTCTAGACATTGCATAAATAAATTGCATTATGACTTGGAGCCTGGGCTCATTTGGCTGTGGATCACTACTCAAGGAGTATGGCAAAAGGGGAGTGGAGTGCGGTTCAACTGAGCAGAAACACAAAGGGTGGGAGACTTACACCATGTTAATAAGAGCTGATTTCAGGCAGAAAGCAGTGGTTATGAGAGGTCTATGTCATATCTCTTGTAGGAGGCTATGGCAGGTTCAGATCCACAGCTCTCAGTGTACTTTTGGAATTAAGATTTTTTTGTGTGTGGGTGTGTAATCAAGTCAAATGAAAATCCTTTTGCAATCCTAATGTAAAGTAGCCTAATCCGGGAGGAAATTGGCTGGTCCGGCTATCTCTACCTGTCATAGTGTCTACTGATGTGACAAACAGAAAGGGAGAGGGGAGAGGGAAAGGGACAGATGGAGGAAGTGAGGGAGTAGAGGAGATAGGAGAGACGGATCACCTGCGTAGTGTTGGACGCCAGCATAAGCCTGTTGGAGAGGGTCGGTCACTGTTGGACTCTGTGCTGCAAAGAGACGAAAAGAGAAACAGAGAGAGGGGGGTGACAAAGAGGAAAATGAAAGCAAAAGAGACAAAGAGGATGGAGAATGGTCAAGACAGACAGAGACAAAGAGAGATATAGAGAGAATGTTAAAGAGCGAGACAGAAATTGGCTTAGCTGTAGAGAACCATCAGGGGGTAAGATCACACAGGGAGTGGGAGAAATTTGGGTTGTCATATCTCAGTTCTTCAAAATGCCTGTTCGCCCCAGATGTTTGCATCAAATATTAACAACATGCCAAACAAACCACTTTGTAGTTCATTACAATTGCAGCTGCCTTTGCATAATGCACAAACGGGGAGTGTGTGTCTGTCAATTCTTCAGGAATCAGTCCCAGACAACATTAAGAAGCTGAGGACAGGCTGAGACACATCAAATTAACCATAATGGACTGATGGATGAACTGATGGATTCATCATGATACTAGGGCTGGCTGCTCAGAAATCTGCCAAAGACACAGCTGATTGACCCTCAAGCCTTAAACGCTTCAGTTCAGATCAGAAAAAGATGTAATGAGAGTGTGAAGTAAAAAAGACTCTTGTCAGCTTTTAAACAGTACCTTGTGATATAATTCAACGTGTCACTGACATGTTGAACTTACAGTGTGGCAACAAGGTGATGTTCTTTTTTTGAGATCAAGTGCAGCACTAGAATAATCAAACATTCATAGATCACTATGAGTACAAGCAGCTAATCGTAAGTGTCAGGGTCAGAGCAACAGTCAGTAGATGTTACATATGTATCTCATGTTTCTTTTGTGTAAACCTTGATTGACTCACCTGGGTAAGGGTGAATACCATTGGTGTAGATGGGCTCAGAGGTGGGCTGCCCGTTGCTTTGAGGCGGGAGGGCACTGAATCCGTTGACCCCGATAGGAGCGGCTATGCTGGGCACGGCTGTGGCAGAGATGCCCGGGGGTGTGCTGGTGCCTGCAAATAGATACAGAGCCATTATGGAAACATTAGGGTGCCTGCTTCACGTGCTACACACTCAAAAAATAGAGGTACAAGTATATTTAGGTACTTTTTCACAAATGTACTACTATATAACAAGCACATAGTGGCCCAGCATGAGCACAAATGTGTACCCTTTGTGTACCTACCAGTGTAGTTTGGTACAAATAGGTACCAATTCAGGCTGAACTAAAGGTACAGTTACAGTAATCAGTCAAAGTACCACACTGATTTAGCTGTAGGGAAGGCGCAGGGGAAAACACACTCATTCACCACTGTAATAGAAAAAGCTAAAAGTACTACACTGATTTTTTGATTTTGTACCTTTTTTAAAGGTTTGTGCCTGGGGTGCATAACTGCACCTTTGAAGGTACAAAAGCCAAAAGTTGGCCTTACAAGCTTACAACCATGATGTACAGTATATCGGGTGCAGGGACCTGTGTCTCTTTCTCTAACCACCTTTCCTCCTTGTGGTGATATTCCAACTCTGTCACCTTGTCAGTGCCCTTTTGTGCTGATGGATTTTTATTATTTTTCTAATCCAGGTGAAGGACATTTAAGTCATGTAGGATTATGTTTGATAGGTATTACCTGGTATATGTAGGACTTGTGGATTACAAATGCCAGGTACAGCGTCGAGCCACTTTATTTAATACATTTGCAATGACCCTGCCTTCAGGCGGCCTGCCTACTTAGTGTCGAGCCATCAAAGCTCCTCATGACAAGGGCCAAAAAGATAGTTCAGACTGGGGTCCAGGATTATCTCACACAAATCTTTGCTCTTATATTGTATAAGCCAAGGACTCTGCATCCAAAGTCATCGGATTGGCTGTGTTCCCAGAAAACACACACTGTCACAGAGACACAGAGGGAGATAGCAACAGACAGAGAGAGAGCGAGATAATGAGAGAAAGGAGGAGAGAGAGAGACTATAATGTGGTTGCCAATGAGTGTCAAGGAATGCTGTACATCTTCTCCAACCATGCCTCACTCAATATAAGGCTCTGCTTCTGATGAAACATTGCCAATGTCTGCTTCTTCTGAAAATGGAACCTACATCTTAAAAAATGTAACAAGGGCAAAAGCAGAAAGGCCTTGAATGAATATATTACTACTGCTTCTATAATTCTTGCTAATGATGAAAATGTTCCAGGACAGCTGTGAAAAATGGACAGTGTGTTTGCATGTGCCTCTGCTCTTGCACCTGTGCCAGTTAGTGCGTGCATGTGTGTGCCTATTAGTGTATACCTGAGGACGGTGTCATGGGAGTAGCCACCAGGCCATTGACATTGAAAGCTGCCATTTGCTGCATTTGCGCGGCAGCGATGGCTGCCATGGGGTTCAGGTAGGACCCTTGTGTTGCCGCCATCAGGGCTGCTTGCTGTTGCATCATCTGCTGTTGGATTAAAGAGCAGTGGGTAGAGAGGCGAATGGCGGGAGGGATGGAGGGAAGGACAGAAAAGGAAAGGAGGGTGAAATAGCCGCAGGACCAGAGCATGTTTACTCTCACATCTCTGTTTGCTTGGCTCATGCCTTGTTCTTGAACAGAGTGGTCTGTGTTGCCCTGCAGCGTTGCTTCCCAGCTACTGTAACACTGCTCTGGCCGTGTGCTCATTATACTGACACATTATAAAGGCTATGTGGTGAGATGACTTTTGCAAGTTGGAGACTATGTATATGTACTGTATATGTATATGTGTGAAAGAGAAATGGGGCTGCTGTGGCAGAGTTAGTGGAGAGATTGTGCGTGAGTGGGCGATTCTCACCTGTCAGGGTGAGTTGTTAGCTACTGTGTGAGTGCAAAATCTCATAGACTCTAACCCAGACTCTGACTTTCATGTGTGAATATGGGTAGGGGATGAGTGGGTATAGGTTCTTGGTAATGACGTGTGCTTCTATTTAAGTGCAAAGGCATATGTGTAAGTAGAAGAAATGTTAAAGAGTCAAGCTTGGGTTGGCAGTTTAAATTCACAGACCAAATCAGGAAATGTGGGAATGGAAAGTGAGTATGAAGTGGATGCTTACAACTGTATGAAAGTAAAACAGTGTAGTGCTGAGCATACATGATAAGCAGCTTCCCTGGACAAATTAAGGGATAAGAAGACACAATATGAAAAGCAGTGCAGCATGTTCTGTAAAGCCTCTGTAAATTTGGGCTTTAATAGCATGAATTACTTAAGGAGTTGTTCGCCGGTAGAGTCACATGCCTAGTGGGAGAGAGTGAGTTCAAACCTTAAATCACAACAGTTTTTGTTTTCTTTTTTAAAGCTCACCGTCTCCTCCCCCGCCGGGCTGAGACTTACAGCATGAGAGTAGGCGCCATAGGCCCCAAACTGGATGGTCATGGGACTGAAGATGCCGAGCTGGCCCGCCATCTGGTGCATTCTGCGCAGGGTCCTCTCCTTATCAGTGTCTGCAAACTTGACCACCAGACTGGACGAGGCACCCTAGAGGGACATGTATATTTACAAGGTTAGTGAAATATGGAACCAAACTTCCACATTTATACTTTAAACTTTTTAAAGATAGTTTTTCACATTCCATTTTTGATCCGTGTTCCTTTGGTGGAAACTTTGCAGTGTATTATCATGCTTTTCAATGACTGCCGGGAGATTAACAAAAGCAAATAAACATAAAACAAACATCTAAACACAAAATATCTAAATAGAAGCTGAAAAAGTACTTTGTGCCTGTCAGACTTTCAACAAAGTAGAACAACTCATATTGCCAACTTTTGCAACTACCATTACTTTCAATCAGCAGTGTTTTGCACGTTGCACCTGCCACTTCAGCTGGCCAACCAGCTAATGTGTTAACCAAAGCTGTCTGTGAACATCCTTAGACTGAATAAATAGTTATTCACTGGGACAAACAACAAGGCTATAGCACATATTTTGTAACCACAGCAGTTTGGAATACTGATCTCATCGATACTGATTTACTTTATTTTCTATTTTTTATTTGTATATTTGTTTAACCGAGACATTGCACAATACATGCATTGTGCCATCCTGTAGGCCACTGATGCGCCAGTTACAAAGATCAGTAGGAAAGGAGAACCTTATACACTGATTGACATTGTTACATTTACCTGATAAGTCTATTTCTCTAGTAAATATGTGATGCTTTTACTGGAAGTGTGTAGTGTGAACACTATCAATCTGACTATCAATATAGGCCATTTGGAAACAATGTTGCCATCTTTTATTGTGTGGTTAAAAGTAGTTTTTTTTACAATGTGTGTGTTTCCCTTAGGAAATTACCTACAACAAATTGTTGGCTCCATAATGAAAAAATGCAGAGATGGTCTGTATTTGCTGTCTACATAACCACAAAGGAGAAATAGTGTTGAGAATGTTGTTCATTTCTGTCATCTGATGTCCAGTTTACACAACATTATCAGCCTTTATGAGCTAATATTTCTAAGCCAAGGAGGCCAGTGGAAGTGAATGTGCACCTCTCATGACTGCA
Source organism: Morone saxatilis (assembly GCF_004916995.1). Classification (NCBI taxonomy): domain Eukaryota; kingdom Metazoa; phylum Chordata; class Actinopteri; family Moronidae; genus Morone; species Morone saxatilis. The sequence continues at coordinate 22,098,672 of NW_023339663.1, read as the reverse complement.
GTCATTTAGCTGTCAGCATTAAATGGAAGAGAATAGTGAGTGATATTTGCTTTTGCGAACTTTCCAACTGCACTGTATACACTGGGAGTGAACTGTGATCCTAACCAGATCCCACAGGAGTCCCAGTCCCCCACTGGTGAAGCTCCACTGAATACAGTACTGGGTAATTAGGTCTGACAAAAGCCTTCGGCATGTGGAGGGCGAAGTATTGACTAATGGCTCTGCCTTATGGCAGATATAGTTCCGTATTGATGTCCGTGCTCCTGAGTTTGCATCCAATTAAATCATTTGAGAGACAGAGACCAGAGTCAGTTCCTCATGTGACATCCAGGCAAGGAGAGAGGGAGGAGTGTCTGTGTGTGAGTGAGAGACATAGAGATAGATACAGAGAGAGAGGATCAGGAGGCTGCCAGGCAGAGAAGACAGCCACAGACACTGTCAAGAGGACCAGGCTCCTATTTAATTACAGGCAGTGCATGCTGGGAAATAGCACGGAGCACCACCAGGACAGAAGGACACAGGCAGCCAGGGGGCAGTCAGGATATGATTAGTAAGATCATAAAAGCAAAGACATGGGGAGAAAAGGACTCCATAATCACAACTTGGATTCATCTTTCACAAAATGTCTTATCCTGACAGGGTCAGTACAAGTGAGGCTTTGATTTAGATTTCCATATTTTCTTTGGGTGTATAAATTGAAAATGTATGTGAACTGCAGGGGACACAGTGGCAGAAAAAGATGAAGCTGGCCAGTGTCAGTGATGCTGCTCGTGTTTTTTCTGTACACAAGTTTATGTGACTCTGTATAAGAAATTGAAATTGACAATGCCAGACCAAGCTGCTCCACAGGTCCAAGTTAAAGTTTGAGAGCTACCTACAGGAGGCACATTACTAAAGCAGAGCTATCCAAACAGAAAATCTAAAAAATAAACAAACTTGGGTCCTGTGATGCTGAGGAGTGCTAAGAGTGTGAATTTTTACTGGTGCAGCCTTACTTCATGCTATTTCATAGAAATTCACAAAAACTGTGTCCTATTTTTGTAAGTGCTTCATGAAATTTTAAACAGGAACAGCTAAGTGATAGTGCCGTAGAGTTTGCCAGGCTGGTCTCGTGCTTTGTGGTTGGATTAGACATGGCTGCCGCAACAAACCTTACATAATATCTATTCATATCCAAAATCATTCTAAAAAATCTTTTTCATTGTTTTTATTTACTTTATACTTTACCCTAACATCATTTACAACTTTCTTATGCTTTATCCTCCCCAGCTACTGTTTTTGTTCTTATCTGTTTTTTTAAATAAAAAAATATGCATTTTTTCGATGTAAAAAAATGCACCTTTTTTTTTTTTTTTGCGGCTTTGCAGCTATTTGACTAACCCAAAGTGTCTTATAAACATTCTATTAACCCAACCAAGAGAGTGTGTTGGCTGTAGATAACTGTGAATAAGAGGATGGGGAATGGAGGAAGGCATGAGCATGTACCCCAGGGACAGTGTGTCTCAGATGGGATCCTATCAGAGCCAGCCAGCACCCCACCTCAGGCCAGAGGAGACCCATCTGGTGTTTCTCCCTCGATGCCATTTCAATTAGTTAAATCAATACTCCGACATGGCGCAGTTAACGGCACAGTTTTTTCCTCTCTAATTTCATTTCATCCCACCTCCTGACCTTTTTCAGTTCTTTTTCAACTTTTGTAGGCCTGTTGAAGGGACTGGGCTGTTGGATTTAATGAGGCTGGCACTAAGCAAACATCTTCCTCCAGCGTTGTTGCTCAAGCCTGCCCACAGCACGGGGGCCTGGCATTTAGATCACATTCATTTTCTGCTTTGTGTTTCTGTGTATTTTTACATTCATTTAATACCTCATGAAGAATGCATTGTGAGCATCAGGACTGTGAAAGCCTGAGGCTGCCTGTACCCACTGCACCATGACTCAAGACTCTGGCCTGGTCTGGTTTCTCCCAGCAGAGTGCTCTGCTGTAGACGACAACACAGGAGGAGACCCATTCTGCAGTGTCTACACTCAACAGACTTGGCAGCAGCACTAAAGGACTACAACAGCCTCTGCAGGTGTTGTCAGCACTGCCACTCATGTCAGAGCCTAGCATTTCTGACTTTCAAAGCATAAAAGCCCAAATATCCCCTCTAAAATAAAAAAATAGAATCTTCTCTTATCCTCACTCCTGAACAGGAGAATTTCTTATCCTCACATTTCAAGCAGATGTATTCTGACTAGATCCAAGGTCTAAGCAGAGAAAGAAGATTTCAGAGTGTGATCCCCCTCTCGGATCAAGAGTTTCTATCCACATAAAGAAAGAGTAATATGTGGCCAGGTAATGAAGGAACAGGTGGCAGCAGACAACAGACACTGGATGCAAAGCAGCCACTCCTCACTGGTAGCAGAAAATCACAAGCTGACAAACAAACAGAATAATAACCTCTACCGGCATGACTCCTATACCTGGGGAGAAAATGAATTCGCTGAATTTGATAAGGGCCAACAGGGAGCCTTCACTTTTGACAGGTACAACTAAGGAATTTGTCACAGGTTCAAAAACTAATCTAATTTCTTGAACAACACACTTGACTTGTGAAAATCTCCCATATTGGATTTTGTATAGGCCACAAAATGTGTAGATGGAAAAATACACAACGGTAATTGAGGGATTAGAACTCAACTACACCAGTGAAATGGCATTATGCTTTTATCTCTGTATTACTGTGATACAAAGACACTGGTGTTAAGTGTGTACCAAAAGGTAAACAGACACTTCCAGCCTTTACAGAGGCTTACAACAATATAATATAACAACACACTCATCGAAGGGAAAACTGTCTTTTCAAAAAGCATATTAATGATTAACAACTAATATGCTAAGAACCTTATTTCTCCTCCATTCAGGAAAACTGTAACAGCTACCTTTAAATGACAAATGAAACTTCTAAAGTTGTCTAAGGTTATCTACAGGCTTACAGACTCTAAAAGTGTTAATTGAGAATCTGTAAGAAATTAATTGAATACACCATAACAAGTTTGTTTGGTAATTGGATGAACCCCCTGTGGGCTTCGTATTCAACTCTCTGAACCTTGCTACATCTCTGCTAGCCTCATGGGAGGACTGTCTCTCATTAGCACTGGATGATGCTGTCTTGGTCTGGCCTTGCTGTCCACCACATACTGCTGCAGATGCACAGCAACTACATCAAGCCAAAAGATACAGAAGAAGAAAACTGTCATTCATAACTGTATTTTCACCCATGTATATTACAGTGTGTAAATAACAGTTTTCACTATATGAGGAGCGCAAAAACACAGAACTTCATGTAGTGTGTCAGCTACAAGCCTGCCGAGATTCTACAATAGTTTCATGTGGCGTTAGATGAATTGTGTGTTGCAGTGACAATGCTCTCTGGCTGGGTCTTATCTCTCATTAATCCAGAACTATAGTATCACACACATGCACACTCTTGTCCCTGCCAACACCGGCAAACTCCACAGACCCTGTCAGCCACGCTGTGACACCGAACATGACAATGTCTGCAATTTGCTGGGTGTTGTCTGCCTGCCCCTAGCTCTGCCATTTGAAGTTTTGCCACCTGTGCCTCTGTAGCCTTACTGTAATTTAACAACTGAACCAGTTAGAGTGCCTGTTCTGTGCCCAATCACCTTTTAAGTTAATTTTGGAACCACCTGCAATCTGCAATAAACATCAATTAAAGCTATGACCCGATCTATCAGCGCATGCCCTTCAGTGGCATCCCTTGCCCTTAAGCTTTATTAAAGCCTTTCATTTTGGGCCAGCGTATTTTGGTGCAGGTATTATTTATGGCATGTGTGTATGTGCCAGGTAACACAGATGCTGGAGAGAGAACATTAAGAGGGAGAGAGAGACAGAGAGAGAGTGAGAGACAACTCTTTGTTCAAGGTTCATCCAGACCTCACAGCTGGCAGCAAGCAGTGAGCAGAGCAGCCCACTCTCTGAATCCTGCCTCCTGTTAGTCTGTTGTTGACGACATGTGGCAGTGATATTATCCAAATTAACTGCATCCCCCATCGGTACCAAAGCCTTAGTTGGATACTAATGGCCACCTTGCCTATTAATCTGAGAGGAAGTTGGATTTGGGTAGGGGAGGATAACAGGTGCAGGGATAGAAGGGGAGAGATATGGATAATATAGATTATTAATGAACTTTTGGATGGCTCTTGATCCGCCCCAGGTCTGTTTGGGGCTCCATATGTTGCCTTGGACAGTTCATCTGCAGCAGACCTCAGGTGGCTCAATGGCCCAACATAATGCAACTGTGCCTGGGCTACAGCAAGACAAACATATGCACAAAGTGCACAAAAGTAGTCTGCATGAGCCAAATTTTGATCTGTACAAGGAGGCAAAAAAACTGCCCCAGAGGAGTCCAATTATGTAAATCTTCTGGATGTAAACATAATCTGTTGAGTGAGTCAACAAGATATTTTGAGTAGAAGGTAAATATCTTGATTATAATCAAATTTCATAATGTCATAATTGTGCATGATCAGTGTGAAACATGATTATACTTTGGCTCATGGCCCACTGCTTATTAAATTTTGACCCTTGTGGTTTACATGCCAAAAAGTTTGGTCTCTACTGAGCATAACTACCACACACAAAGTTAAACCGACTGTACCACTTATTTCCCTCCCTCACTACTTCAATGTAATGCAAAATGAGGCGGCATCAAAAAGATGTGTAAATTACATCTGGCTTCCAGGACACTATCTGGCTGCCAGGAAGCGTCCGTAAATATTTATTGCGGAACATCAGTGAAGTGTGTGAAGGTGCGGATGTCTGCCAGAGAGAGAGTGTGCTCATGTGTGTGTCCAGCTGTGCAGTACTCGACACACACCCAGCACTGGCAGGGATGCTTCGTAATTCATCATTTCTTTAGCTTAAGCCGTTTTGGTGGCCTTGTTCAAGCCCGACAGAAGCATATCCAATTCATAATTAACTGCAGCTTGACAAGAGTTACAGGTTTGGTGGCCTCATTCTTCGACTAAACAAATCAACACCAACTAATGCTATTTCATGCATCTCATAACTACTGTATATCAAACTAGACCAATGCACCATTACCTATGGTACTCTCCACAATTTCCTACAGCTAAACTATTCCACACCACTCGAAAGCACATTTAAATCTCTGTCTGTTGTGTAGTGCAGTGGTTCCAACCTGTGGGTCAGGACCACACCAGGGGATGCCAAAGCTTGCTTAGATAGAATTTGTCATTGTTTCAAAAAAAAAATACAGACAGAGAATGCTATACAAAGTTCATCAGAAAACCCACCTCTGATGTAATATTCACAGAAAAAATTTAATCTGATCAAAATTCATCCAAACTGCTCATTTTACACAAACCCTCAGTTATTGTGTTAACTTTTTGTGTTCATTGTGTCAACATCAGTTGTTCTGTACAGTTAATATCCATAAAATATGTAACTTAGTCAGAGGTTGTCAGTTTACCCAATGATAGAAAAGGGGTCCCTTAAGGAAAAAGGATGGGAAACACCAGTGTAATGCAATACAGACTACTGACGATTGTGATTCACATGCAATACACCTTTCTCTTTGCATGTGAGGTCTTGTCCTCTTATTATATTTCCGCATGCTGTATGATTCCGTGTAAGGGTCAATATGTGTTGTCAGCAGTGTCATGACAACCAACACCTGTATGTGTGTTCTATATCTGTAAAATGTATGAAACGATTCTGATGCAATATGATTTACAAATGGGCTGAGCAGCAATATAAGTAGTATTCATAGCTCAACATTATGCCACAACATATCTAGATAAATACCCCAGCCTTGGGTAGATGATACCCAGACTGTGAAGAATAAATATAGAAAAGCTTAAAGTTAATGGGGGCTGATAAACTGCAAGTGTCCCACAATATTATGAAGGGCTTAATTTTGAAATATCAGGAAGCCGTTAAGGAAGCAAAAGTGGCTTATTAATCTGACCTCATTTTGAAGATCCATCCTAACTCTAGGGTGCTTTTCAATATTATTGACTTACTTGTTAACCTCCCTTCTAGTCATTGTAATGAAGCCTCCCTTGATAAGTGTTTTCAAGTGTTTTAAATGTTTAATATTCTTTCACAAAAAGTACTCCCCTGACAGAGGCCAAACTGTCACTGTTAATAATTTGGCTGTGATTAGCTGTTTTTCAGTAATTTCTCCTATGTTGCTGGAAGATGCTATGACTTGTATGAAACCCTTTACCTGTCCCCCTCCATAGTATAAAATATTCAGCAGCCTGTATATCATCTATTATCTATAGCACTCTGACCTTTGTTTAATGTTTTTGTGTAGTTAGGTTTTACCAGATTCTACTACTTCCTTAGAAACTATTTTCAACAGCCTTCATCCTTATGATGTAGTGTAGTTTGACATAGACTGTATTCATCCAGGGTTCTACTTGGATGTAGCAAAAGAAAACATAAAAGTGTCACTGTTATGCTGATGACGCATACCATACCAAATTGTAATACTACATGTCTAGCCATTCTCATAACTTTCCTAAACAGCATATACATGTCAAAAGGGAATTACACCAACTCTGAAATAACCTTTTTTTTGGCCTACTACCTCAATTAAATTGCTTCACCAGGAAGATGACACACTGTCTCCCAATGTACAGCCATTAATTTCACACTAATTTCAAATTTCAGGAACAGGTTAAGAGAGCTGTTCAAACTATTAACTTTTGATAGAGGACTATTTCCTCGTGCAATGAGCAACATTTTAATCCATATGTAGTCAGAAAATAGTCATCCATGCTTTAGTTTGCTCTGAATTAGAACCTAGCTCAAAAAATCTTTCCTTCTCTTTTCTCCCACTCAAACAAAAGTATCCTGATTTGCACTTTTACACTGATTGGCTGTCATTATCAGAAGTTAATTTTAATCAATTGTTTAATGACACTTCTGTTATGCTTTCATTTATTATTTTACCATTATTTCTCTTTCTGATATTTTATATATATATATATATATATATAACCTGGAGGGACAAGCCCCTACATGGCATGTACCACCGCCAAATTGAAGAAGTGGCTGAT
>NW_023339663.1:22081079-22091477 GCF_004916995.1 Morone saxatilis | reverse complement strand
CAGAAGCCTCAGTCCAGAAGAGCCTAAATGTCGAATGCCTAAACCACAATATTACATTTTAATAATGGGTAGTTACCGAAATGCTTTCTGTGTTTTTTAATCATTGTGTAGCGAATAAGATTGTAAATGAACCTAAGAATAAACTCACACCTACACTATCATTTTAGATTATGCTTGAGCTATATATGCATAGTTATTTATTTTCTATGCCCATCATCCCACGACTTTAGTTTTAACTGTTATGTTTACATATATAGTATAATATAATAAGGATTTATGTGCCGTGCAGCGTAATCATATCTTTATAAGACTGTGAATGTAAACTCTCTCTGTCTGCTGAAAAAGTAGTCTGAATAGCAGGAGAAGGAAATGGATATTGAGTGAAAAGACAGATACAGAGTATGCAGCTGTGCACTGTAAGGTAGCGGATGCTGACTGTGTGAATCTTTTGTGTGTGATAACACACAGCGTGAATGTATGTGAGATTGTGGACTGTTGGATGTGCTTTGACAAGAGTCACTGTGGTGACTCACAGCATATATATATATATATATATGTGTGTATATATACATGTATATACACACTCACACTGTCACTGACACTGACTAGAGGCATACAGTACATAAAGATGAAGAAATAGATATAGATAATAGATATTTTTTCGCATGTATGTTTCTGTTGTAAATGTATGAGATTTTTTCCAGACACAAAAAATACTTTTTAAATTTTAAAGGCATACACCCTCCAGTGGGCATGTGCATGTGAAATAGAAAACTTTAAAGGAAGACTTGGTCTCTTGGCAAGGTAGAAAAACAGAATAAAAAATTCTATCGATCTTTGTTGTAAACTTTATCCCAGTCTACCTGAAACATTTTATATAAGAGGGACCACAGGGGAAAAATTCATAAATAGACGACCAAGTGACATTACATCCCTTGCAAAACTTTCTCTAAAACTGTCCAGATTGAGTGTAAAAGCAATTCTTTGTAACTGTGTTAAAATAATGTTGACATTAAATGTAATTCTGTTGTTAGAACACTTGTTATGAATGTGCTTCAAAGTGTGTTACTTACAGGCATAGTCTGTCCACCATGTAAGCTGTTGATGGCGGCCTGCGCTTCTGCGTGGCTGGAGAACTTGACAAAGGCACAGCCTGTGTACACAGAAAACAAGAAAAATAGAAGGGAGGGGCACAACGTCAGGGAGATGGCCTTGAATATGGGAAAAAAAACACAATTCATTACCATTGTTTTCATGTTATCTGGTTTGTAAATATATTCTGCCATTTGTGTGTTCAGCGCATAACTCTGAATAAATCAGTCTAATTGTAGTGAAGGCATTAGCTGCGTGGAACATCCTGTCCCTCGCCCATTTCTAATTCCACCCCCTCCACTTTGGAGCATGGAGCCAAGGCATTTACTATCCTGACTTGTTTGTGATTATTAATCTGTTTAATATTTACACATTGTGATTTGTGTGCAGTCACTCATAAAAGAGATTATGATGACAAAGGCATAGTATTATAATCTGCCTATCTAACCGAATCTTTGCTCGCATATAATTTCAGATGGAGGGGGGCTTTGCTCAAGGGGCATTCAAATCATCTTAAATCTGTTGTGTAGTTAATGCACAAAAGGAAAGTCAACATAAAAAGTTGGCCGGAAGACAAGTGAACGGTTGTTGGCAGCAGTGTTCTGGAGTCTCATTGCATTAACATTTCAAATGATGTTAAAAATGATTTAAGTAGATAATAATAATGCACAATATGTTTTTTTGGAAAGTTACATATCTTAACCACATGATTAAATAGTACATCAGTGTGTAGGTAAGGATAGGCACAAAACTACTAAAAGATAAAAAGAAAGCTAGTGAACTGAAATACAGTGGAACTGAAATGTGGTAATTTTCCGAAAGCCATTAAATTAAACAGGAGCTATTTCTCTAAGCTTTATGGTCGTCATAGACCGCACAAGGTATTCTGTTATGTCCTATTCTTATCCTTGCCTTCAGGTAGCTCATGTGTTAAGTCAAGAGATACCTAATTAACAAACTCATGGATTAATTCGGCCCCTTTTCATTAATCGAGTAGCACCAGTGTTTTAGAACCAAGCAGGCTTTTCCCGAGTTCAGTCCCCAGTTCCCCAAGAAATGCTGATACCTATTTAAAATGGTTACATATGTTCATATACATTTATTCACTCTACTTTCTCAAAGGAGCCGTGATGATTCATTTGAATTACAAACACTGATTAGTAGGCTCAGGAGATGTTCTGTGTCTGGCAGCGACCCATTCACTCCTACATCTCTGGAGTCAGCTTTGCTTTCCAGACAAACAAATTAATAATTTCCTGACAAAATCAAAAAAGATTGAACTGAGGGACACGCAGTATGTGCACAATCAATGGAGGACAATTTTCACCTTCACCTGGGGCTTTCTATCCACATTCCAGCTACACAATAAACGGTGAGCAGTGAGACTGCTGTGTGCAAAAATGTGGTGAGTAGTAAAGGCCATGTGTTTTCTGTACTGTCAAATGTCCTCAAAGCTGTATAGATCTACAGAGGCAAACAGATAAGTCAAAGAAGGCTTTGATTCTGTCACAGCACTCTAGCAGCCTTTTACTTCACTTGAACGCCCCTCCGGGTGGAGGCAGGAAAGGTCTTCATTTGTCCAACTGAAATGCATCAGCCTACTGTGTGCCATTTGACTGCAACTCTGTCTTTGAAGGAATAAACACATTTAACCTTTGCAGTTGAAATAATAAGGGGCCAGTTTGTTTGCAAAAGCCTTTTGGTTTTGTAAGGCAACATAACTTGTTGTTTCCCTAACAAGGCTGTCAGATATTGTGCCAGAATCCCAGTGACCCCAGCAGCTCAGTGCAACCAGAAAGACACTCAAAACTGCAGGGTTTGGCGTACAACGTCAGTGGCAAAGTCAAGTCAAACATACAATGTCCTCAAATTTCTCCACCCAAAAATCAATGCTGTAGCCTTGCTTTTCCTGACCTAGAAAAAAAGTTAAGGGACACAGAGCACAACATCTCAAAAGAATTGGAAGTGCTACAGCCTCATAAATTATAGTGCACATTTAAGTTTTTGAATTTGATGGCTCAGAATGAGTTGGGGAAAAAGGAAAAAGAGAGATTGTATTGCTTTCAAGCCAGAGGATCTGCACTGCCTTTTGAATTCCCGGGGTAATAATATGTATGCATGAATTCCATCCCGCTGGATGGGTGACATTTATAACACAACTTAATTATAGACCTAAAAGCCATCTCTCTATTTTTCCTGACAATTCGGGGCTCTATTCAACTCTGGCAGCAAGTGTTGCACTTTGAAAGTACTTTGAGGAGCAGTGCCATAGAGAGATGGATGTTAAACTTCTCGGCCTTTTTATTGGGTGAAGAGGGGTGCTGAAAAGCTTCTGAGTAGCATAAATTTACATCAACAGGGGACAAAGCCTCCATCATGGAACAGATAGCACTGTCAATTTCAAGGTCTGTCTCATTCAAATTACGCGAACCTCATCCCAAGCGAGGCGACTGGCAAAATAATTTGCCGTAACATCCCGTAATGATTGCGTGGGACTGTTGCACTGTGAGTGATAGGACCAGATACCTATATATGAGACCTTTGTCTGGTGGTAGCATTCATAGTTAACATTGCTCTACATTCTTCTATTTCATAGCAGTGAAAGAAAACGTGATGATCAAGCCAGTGATAATAAAGACAAATACCAACACAGGAAGCGTATGGCATGTGGAAAGAGGAGAAAGAAAAAGAGATGAGGTGTGGGGTGCAGGAGGGTGAAAAGGAGTGAAAGCGCGAATGAGGGAGAAAACTAGCTCCTGTCTGACACAACAGCACAGGCCTTATTTCATTTTATGTGCTGTCAATCAGCTTGAGGCATCTGAGCAGACAGGAAGAGAGGGGGTCGGACAGGGAGGGAGAGGCTGCGAAAGAGGAAACAAGCCAGGGAGAAAGAAAGGTAGTGGGCCGGTGGGGCGACGCAGAGCAATAGACCTGGGATTAACAGTGAGAGGAACAGATGTTGACACAGATAGGTGTGTGGTTCAGTATAGCCAGCCTTTCTCTTTGATATACTCAGAAGGCTCTCACATTATCAACCCTTCTCCCTCGCCTTTCCACACATCCTTTTCACACATTCAGATGCTTCATATAGGAGAATAAATCACAGTCAACAATGAAAAAGGAAGGTAGAGGTTCCGAGCAATATCATTGGCATTATCGCTCAAAATATGGCTGACAGAGATCCATCAAAGGATGATGGGGGAGCCTCCCGCACTCTCAGAACAATCCCACCTGAATCGCACATTTCACAGCTATCTTTAATTTGACCACGCTCTACTAACTAAATAGCACATAAGCCACAGACATGAATGCATAAGCTGTTCCTGAATGCAGGCAAATCTGCTGCAGAGTGAGTGACAGCAGCAAAACCCAGAGCCTGGCTGCTTTATTTACAGTAGGACATTATCGTCCAATGGTGTCTCTGGGGAGGGATGACGGGAATGTGGGAAACAAACATGATTACACCCCTCCGCTTTTCAGATAACAGGAAGAGGAGGAGGAGGAGAGGGGTGAGCAGAAAGAAGAGGTGTTGTGTGATGGATCTGTTGAGTACAAGTCTAGGGTGAGAGGAGCTGCCGTGATGAAGAGACAACATAAGAAGAAGTTCGGGAGGGAAAGAAAAAAGGAAAGAGGTAGAGTGAGAACAAAAAAGGGAAATACAGAAAGTAGTGTGAAAAGGAAAGTGGGAGGAAGGAAGTGTCGGAGCACAGTGACAATGAGGTATGAAAGAAACGCGAGTGAGATACGTAAGAGGTGGGGAAAAACAAAATAGCTGAAGGGGAGGATGAGTTATTCAGAAGAGCAGAGTGGATCGCAGACAACGTCAATGAGTGTGCAGTGGGTAAAGCATGGTTCTAAAAATGTAATGAGTAGAAAGAGACACATGTACAGACGGACAGAGGGATTAAGAGGGACAGACAGGGAAAAAAAGAGTGGGAGGTGTGTGGGCTCTGACCCTTACTGGCCCCATCAGGCCCTCGCAGGACGGTGCACTCCTCGATCTGGCCGAAGGTCTCGAACAGCCGCCGGACGTCGTCCTCACTCTGCTGCTTGCCGAGCATTCCCACAAACAGCTTCCTGTCTTCTGGATAGGAAGAGAGGAAGGGGGAGGAAGGAGGGAGGGTGGAAGAGGGGAGAGAACAGACAAATGCTACAGCTGATGGCACCGTTCTGCTGAGCTGAGAGGAACTTGTGCAACTCAACCCCCCCCCCTTTTATCAGCAGTCTGCTGTGTTGAGCCTACGCTGCTGCTGCTGCTGCTGTTGCTGTTGTTGTTGTTGTTGTTATTGTTGTTGATCTTTCTGATGTGTGGTGTGCCACCCCACCCTGGTATGAGGGAGATCTATTCCTGTTTCCAGTGAGCTATTCAAGTCTGCCACAGTGACGTTTGATAGAGATGATGTTTGGAGCGCTGTGGGTTTCAGGTAAAGGTAGAAAGAGAGCGGGAATATTTTGCACAGGTAGACAAACTGTTAGATCGTCTGGATGCTTAAGTCACTGAGATGAAAGAGAACATGGAACAAGAACATGGTACTGCATTCTCTCATCACCAAAGGAGTAAGAATTATAATAAGCAAGAGTAAACTCTGCAGCACATTCTATCCACTGATAAACAGTGTCCTAGCTAGTTATTATAGTTACTATAGTCCTAGGTATTAAAGTCTGTACTTTCTCATCCGCTCCACTTACGGCTGACTATAATATGTAAAATTTAAAGCAGTCACACTTATGTATGAATGCCTATAGAAAAAATTTGAAGTCAGGAAACAAATACTAGAAAAGTAGCAAAGTAGAAAAAAAAAATGAACATGATTCTGCGCATTGCCCAGTGTTGGCTGCCCAGAAATAACTGATGAAGCTTCTCCGTGTAAAATTACTTCTGGGTAATTATCAGCCAAAGATTTGCAGATTTGTCATTTTTCAACTCCCAACAGTTGCAAACAAATAAAAAACTAAAATGAGACTTAATTCATATTGTGCAATTCAGAGAAAGAATGTGTTTTCCCACTATTTTGTGCACACACTGCATAATTCCACATATGTTGCGTACAAGTTAAAAGGTAAGTGAGATTTTATTTTTCAGTACAACGTAACCAAAATAACCACAACCATGACCTTTTGCTTTCACAGCCCAGTGATTAAGAACAGTGTTTGTCTACTATAAAAGCTACAAGATTTAGTTCTTGTGCCTTGAAACGAAAGAATGACTAAGCATTGCAGTAGGTAGTTTTTATTGTGATATATGAATATGTGGTTTAATTAGCTGAATCTAGTGTGATTTAACATCTTGGTTAATGTGAGTACTGACTTTTCCCAATTTCCTAAACAATGCTCAACTAGAGTGAAAAATGCAGCGTTGCTCGTCATTAAATTAGAAGGGCAGCTCCACCTATACCATGTCATAGTTGCTTCCTTAGCTCCAGAGGGGGGCACTCTGGCACAGACATATGGACTCTATACCACTAAATTTTGGCCAGTCAGAAAGCCAAATTTTTCTAATTAATCTTTCCCGTGCGCTGGCATTAGACAGAGCATTCATCTTCTTTACATCTTTTACATTATGCATCCCCTATTCCGCTGTGTTGTGGAATGAAATGGCTACTAGCAAGAACCTATCGCCAGAACTGATGGAAAGTGGCAGGAAGAGGAAGAAGAGTTTATTGGAAATGACACTGTTGATCTTCAGTGTGAGTCATTTGACTGGTAGGGAGCGGGCGAGGAGTGGGGAGGAGCGGAGGGCGAGAGCATCACCTGGGCCTCGACAGATGTGACGCCTCCTGTACCTGCCAGGCCCCATTAGACGCAGCTGTTCTAAAAATAAAGCACCAGGGCTTCCTTTTTGCATCAGGGAAATCGGATCCTGTTCCATTCCTGTAAAGTTCAAATGAGACACGTGCCTGCTACCCGCTTGGCCACACAAATGAGCACCTGCATAATCAATAAGGCCATGCTGCCTGGTCTCTACTGCTGGTGTTGTAGCTGTGGTGTCAGTCCATGTTCCTGTAGTCACGCCTCACACAGCAGGAATTCTCAAACCCACCAGCTGAGCCTGGTACTACTGCTCATTACTGTTCCTCCTACCTTGGAGCTCCAGGGTTGGAAGTGGGCGAGAACCCTGAGGAGATCACCACAGAGACAGCCACTTAAACTTTCGACTGGGATTTAGCAAGGAGCGACAGGAGGACAGACGTCTAGCTAGCTATTGGGTGTCAATGGATGGAGCTGCGCAGCTGTAAAGTCAACCCTGGACAGGTGTTAGAGAGAAATGAGCCTGACCCTGTCCATGGCAGAAAAGGTGAAACATGAAGTGCGGCAACAGCCTGTCTAGAGCACACGTGACTTTGACTCAATTGTCCCTCCATCTTTCACATTTTCACTGAGGTGTCACTATTACAACTTAAATGGGCAGAGTACAGTTTTACAGGCCTCCTGCAGTGTGTTAATGTTTTGGGACAAAAGTCTCATCTCGGTCCTGGCCCGAGGAGATCTAATGGCGGCTTTACAAGGCTAATTAACAAGCCATGAGCGAAGTAATGAACTTTCCAAATGTGCTGGCAAACGCAAAAATAAATTACACCCCAGTGAAGGCATTAAAGGAAGTGTGAGTGTACTTGGGAGCCTTCCTTTGGGAGAGTCACGGTGAGAAAATGAATTTGGAGCTGCTATCTTTTCATTGCCTGACCTAAGAGTGTCTCAGTCGGCACACTGCATGCCCTGGCCAGAGTATAGATTGCTATTAATTAGTCCGCTTTGCACCTGTCTCCATAGTAGCTCTTATTGGATTTTGCAAGTTCCCGCTCATCTCCTATGGCCACTCGCATGCCTTAAATTGGCATTTTATGAATATGAATAAATATCTTGTAATGCACCCTCTGCACAAGGAGATGACTCTGTGACTCCAAATAGTTATCCATTAAAAGTGGGGAGAGGAGAAAAAAAAAAGAATACTCCTCTCGAGTACAGTCATGTATTTGCATTAAAAGGGGTGAGGACCTTCCTATGGAACTGTCTGAGGATGAGAAGTATGACAAAACTCATTGAGCTGACTGTTTGACCTCTTTGTACTTATCTCTCATTGAGAGGGGCTCATCTTATCCCTCTAACAGAGCTGAGCCACACAGCTGGAGAACATTTGAGCTCTACAGCACTTCTCTGCTCTACTCTGAAGAGACCTTTGTAATCTGCACTTTCAAACCTAGCCACTACTTTAAAATAATAATGTGTGTGCAAATGTGTGTGTGTAGTTAGGAAGCCTGACTATAGCAGTTAGATTCTTTGTGTCATTGCATCTTCAAATATTACTAATTAATCAATGTATCTCTCGAGCATTTCTGCTGTATACATTAAAATGTAACCAGATTCAAGGATACATAGGCCATATAAAAATGGGTTTGGGTGTATGGAGGTGAATGTGAACACATGCTTTGATTTTGCTTGTCAACACATGCTTTCATATGTTTTATTATACTTATGTATAATATAATGTATATAGTGTGTGTGTATATAGCATACCAGTGTCTATGTGCGTTTGTGTGTGAAGGCAAATAAAGTTTCAGGCCTTAGCCAGTGCACACTTGCTTCCTCTTGCACACAAAATAATCCACACGTCTTCTTTGTTTCCCCCACGTGCCTCATCTCCTGACTGGAGGTGAGAGCAATTGTGTGGAAAATGTTTCCATGTCAGTCTCAAGCCATGTCCAAACTGAGGTGGCATGTGGACAGCCCCATTTTATGAATGCAAATAAAAAAGGAGATCAAAAAAGTTATCAAAACACTACTGACATCTGACAATTGCTTGTCTCAGGAAGGCTTTTCATTTCAGCGCACGGTATATTAAAAATTAATGGATTTTGCACAGACGCCATATGCTGTCAAGATTGATGCTTCTCTCCATGGAGTAAAATGCTACTTGTGTTGTAGGTTGCAGTATATGCATATAGATAGTGCTTTTCTTTTTCCTTTCTCCTTTCTTGTCTTTTTGTCTCTCTATTGCTCTGTATTTCTCTCTTTACCCTTTATTGTTATCCCTCACCCTACTGTTTCTCTCCAGGCAAAGAATCAGTTACTAAGAAGTCTACTTTTCAAAAGTTTCTGCTTTTGTTTGCCAATAATGGGAATATTCTCTTTAAAAAATTACTCTCCTGCTCCTGTGTCGTTGTAAATAATTTTTTTTTTTCTTCATGATTCTATCACTTACTGCCCATTGGCAGTCGTCAGGGAAGCTTGGTAGTAGTAAGTGTTCAGAAAGCATGGACAGCTGCAACCAACGATAAAAGATGCCTGCTAGGCCGCTGGGTGCATTTCAAATGCAGAGTAATGTTCCAGGCAGCACAACAGAGAAGTTGTGCTTCTTATGGTCTCATTAGAAAAGCCTGATGCTGGTGTGCAGCTGCCTGGGAGGCCCGCCACCAGACACACTCACACATGTAGGCGTACAGACCGGGTGTACAAAATGTTGGAAACGGCTTCTTAATATTGAGTTCATCATCTACTGTATGTTCCAATAGAGTAAAAGCAGGACTCTGTTTGGAATCAAAAGGTGCCATTTGCTTTCAGAATAGGCTTTTAGATAATGAGCATTAAACATTTGCACAGTATGGAAAGAAAAACTAATAATAATCACATATCACAGATGCTCTTTTGTTATCTAGAACTGTTATAACTGTTTAAATCTGTGCTTTATAGTACTCTACAGAACATGCTACATTCTGTTTAAAATTTGTACCAAATCAGGCATGTCACAGAATAACATGTTTGATCATAAAACTTCAATAATCGTATTACCTGTCATTTTAGAATTATTGGATATGTAATTTTTGATGCTGCATAGTGAGAGAGAGCCAATTACTCGCTGTAATTGGCAATGAGTGAACAGGGTGACTGAAAGGTAACCACATCAGATGACTTTCAGAATGGACCAGAGAAAAACAACATAAAGACAAATGGAAGCATTAAAACTAAAATAAAAATGTTTCTGATGTAACTTTGACATGTATCCATCGTGCAATTGCTGGTCAGCATTAAAAATATGCCTACAACCTTTCCTTAGCATGGAAATGGTGCATCCAACTGACCATTTTCCTGGCTGAGACGGTTTACAGTGGTTTTCTTGTTTTTGTTGTTGTAGTACAGCAACAGTATGGTGTTTTATTCTGAACTGTATGTAGGATTCACTGTCAATGTGCACAGTTCACTTGCAGTATTGAAGTTAATGTATAAAGTGCAATGTAATGTACTGACGTAACGACCTGCATGATATATGATTGGTTAAGCTGCATGTCCCAACCCCCCCCCCCCCCCCCCCCC
>NW_023339663.1:22058339-22080979 GCF_004916995.1 Morone saxatilis | reverse complement strand
CCCCCCCCCCCCCCCCCCCCCCAATCATTCCTTTTGTCTTTACGTAACACCTTCAACAACATAATAAGCCCCATTCTGCTTCTAACTCATGTTTAGTTTCTACCCAGCTAACACAAGTAATTAGACCCCATCCCTGTGAAAATGATGTGCAACCACACACACTAAACCTTTCTGCTGCTGGTCCCAATCTGATGTATGCAAGTGGATTATCCAGTATAGTGAGGTGGTAAATGGAATAATCAGAGGAGAACAAACATTCAAATTGTCAGTGTCTCAGGCACGATGAGAGGATACAGGCTTCATGTTTGTAAATACACTACTTATACCACTCGAGCTGTGACATCCATTTACCCAGGGGAGGGGGAGGTGAGCTTTAAACATTCTGGTATGCGTCCTCAAAAAGCAGCACAAAACAATTGAGGAAACTTTTGGGAAATTGCCTGTTGCAGCTTCTGTCCAAATATTTTAACTCCTTCTTTTTCAACATTAGAAATATCTTCTCTGATCGCAAGGCCCAATCATGGAATTCTGCAAAAGAGTCATTTAAATCAAAACCTTAACCTTTAATACCCTGCAATGGTCACTGTCAGGAAATTCCTGAATTCTTTTGTCTGTCCCCGTGTCTCTGTGTGTATTTCCCTGCACACACATATCAGCTGCTGCAAGGGTTCTTCTTGACTTTTCAGAGTTTTGCACGATCGTGTCCAGAGGCACAGAGGGATCTTTTGGCTTCATTTGCATGTAAAGTGGAGCGCGCTCTTCTATGGGCGTGAGGGGCCTCCAGACAGCCCCTCCCCTGTGGCCTGCCAGACTGAGCCAGCCAGCAGCCCTCACTCTTCCCCTACCTGCTGGGGTGGGGCATGACAGCACAGTGCGCAACATCTTAAGGTCCTGTCAATCTCTTCACTGCCCGACTGGGGTCAACCTTGTGAAGAGCAGCAGGTTGGCAAGGACAAACATGACCCATTCACAAAGACTCCCCTCAGCCAGACAGACAAAAGGCATGGACAAGATATTAAAAAGGCTCACGGAGCGGCTGCTGAGTATCAAATGCAGCGATTGCAATGCTCCTGGCACTGTATAAGTATCCAATAAAATAAAAGTATAGGGATAAGTATAGGGAGCTAATAAACAAGTAGGATAAAGAGACTGTGTGTAGACAAATGCACTGAGAGTGGCACTTTGCGAAAAAGTCAATGTTGATGGAGGTTGCTGGGCATTTCGGGAGAGTGTTGAAACCGTCTTATCAGAGTTAATAAAAGGAGAGGGTGTTGCTGGCTGACCCATCATCTCTCTTCTCATCAGTGTGGTCTCCAGTCTCACAGCAGTGGCTAGAGGAGTGGGACCTGGCTCCAAGATTGTGTTTAGATAATGGCCATCTCCAATCATAGATAATCTGGCCCCATCTTTTCTTCACAGACACAGCGGCAGACAAGGTCAGGGGGAAAAAGATTCCTGGCGAGGCAAGGAGGAGATAGGGATGGGGCGGCTCTGAGATGATTTACTGCTGAGATTCACTCAGCTGCCTCC
Source organism: Morone saxatilis (assembly GCF_004916995.1). NCBI lineage: Eukaryota > Metazoa > Chordata > Actinopteri > Moronidae > Morone > Morone saxatilis. The sequence goes on along the minus strand of NW_023339663.1, from coordinate 22,079,449 downwards.
ATCACCCTCCGTTAACTTTCTCATCCTGTCGTCTCTTCCCCTCTCGCTCTTTTTGTCTTCCATCTTTCACTCTCTTGCATTCCTCCATGGGCCTTGTACTGAATCCCCACCTCTCTCTCTATCACTCGCTTCATCTCTCCCTTTGCAGTGCAATACCAATGAGACAGAAGGAAGGAAAAAGAGAAAGACAGGAGGCAATAGAGAGAGAGCAAGAGATGTCTACTTTTCCTCATTTCTGCCCCTTTTGAGTTGAGGAAAATTGCTTGGGTTTCAAGTAGAGATATAGTATCATGTCTGTTCCTGCACTGACCACCGAATGAGTGAGCAGACGACCCATGCCTCGATTGTGTCTCAATATCTCTGAGTTGAAATCATGGTTTGATCGAATTGGGTAGTGCAGTCAGTTAAGCACATCAGATAAATGTGGAGTTTGTGGGGAAGAGGTCGTCTGATTCAAGGAACAGACATAGATTTAAAGGCTGTGAAGCTCCCCTCCCATGCTCCATTCTTTCTTGATAATCCAAGGAAAAAATAAAATAAGACATGAGTCATTGTAATAGACAGCCAGAGAATCAGCTCTGTGATCCACAATGGCAGCCGAGCGGCAGGATTTTGTGGCACCGAGCCCCCCTAGTCATTTTCTGAGCTCTGGTCTTATTCCTCCTGACACTCCCATATCCCCAGAGAGAGGATGTCTCTCAGGGACACCGTGAACAAAAGAGGGGCTACTGGAGTCTCCAAATGGAGTAATGGGCCCTAATGCCTGCACAGGCACATAATCAAGACCCCTGCACAGGTTCCCATGACAGATAATTGCTGATGTCTTGGTAGTGATAAATGTGACTCCATTCTAGAGGTGCAAATGTCCCGGTTCAGCCGTGGGTTTGACAATCTAGAGGCCCCACTGGGATTAGTGTACCTGACTGGTCCACAGCCTTCCACAGATGAATCCCTCGCCACTTTCTCTCCTTTAGTCAGCCCTCACTGGGCTGTCTATTTTCCTTTAACCACAGGCCTTCATAGTAAATCTCATTTCATTGTCAGCAGCGACTGTGGTTTACTTCCCTGGCCTGTCTGCTGACTTCCTGTTGCCATTAACGCTCAATATCTCTGTTGGGGCCTGTCTGCTTGGTCTTATTTCATTCTGTGCTGTGTCCTATCCTGTCCTCCCATATAGAAAGTTCATCTGACAGACTAGCAGGGGCTGTGCCAGCCTAAGAGCCCTCTGTATTTCATTCACACTGCCTGTTCATCTCCCTTCTCTTTCTGCTGAAAAAGGGTAGTAATTGATATTGGGACCCATCTATCCTCCCCTCTTAAGCCCAGAGATCCAATTTATCTTGGTGAGAATGCCGATTGGCTCTCGCCCAAGCCTTGTCGGTCAGACTTTGCCTGTTTTTAGATGGCCGTTAATTAAAGTTCCGCCATGACAAAAATAAGATCTACATGGGGGTGTGTGTGGCAATAGCAATGGGCCATCTGATTCACACTTGACCACATAAATCAGCGAAGTGGCTCAGTCTAATCTGACCTAGGCAGTCTAAATCACCACTCTCAAATGCAAGCACAGAGCAGACACAGACCGGTCCAATTAGATCCAATTCCATCCATGTAAATCTTTAACTGGCTTAATCTGCATTAACCTCAGTGATGTTAGTCACAAATGGCTCCAGAATGATCTAGTCAATCACCATGTCAGTCGGACTAAAGATGGTGGGAGGAGACTGCGCAAGAGAAACAGTACAAAGTCAATGCCGAATTGCACATTTGCTTTAAATGGGTGGGTTTACTTTACTAAAAAAATATTCTTTTAATACAAATGAGCTAATCTAATTTATAGAATGTCAGACATGCATTGAATCACAGTGAATCTGACTCAAATAACTTTTAGGTGGTTTAACTATCTATGCTATGCGGATTCCATATATATGTGATGATTTTAGGGAAGTGATGCTCTGATTGCTCGACAAAAACAAACATATTCCAAACTCCTTAAATCATAATACGTTCTACTTTCAGAGAAAGTAACTAGCTCTGTGATGTTTCCATAAGTTTGTGTGTTTGTGCCTATCCGTTGTGTTTGGGGTGTATTCCCCTGCCTCTTATCTGTAACCAAACTTTACTATCACTCTATGGTGATCAAGGGATGGAGATCTCCCCATTCTTTTCAGTTCTCTCTCTCTTTAATTTCTCTCTCTTTCACTCCATGTCTATCTGTCTTGTCTTTGAACCACTCCCAGTGACTGTGAACCTGAGACAGCCCCTCTGCTGGCACAGATGGGAAGTCAATAGAAGCAAGTGACCTATATTACGGACTACTCTACTAACTCCCAGTGTGTCTCAAGTGAGAGCAGAATATTAAGGATTGCGTGTGCGCTGTACCAGTGTATTTGTGTGTTTGTGTGTGTGTTTTTTAAGGGGGGTGTGCAACAGAGACCAGGAGAAGGTTAATTACCTCCTCGTCCTTCGCTGTCGGCTGGCTTCACCTGGATGGGCCGGTTCATCTGGAGAGAGAGAGAGAAGTAGAGGGAGAGAAGGAAAGAGAGAGAAGGGAGAGAAGGGAAATCCCAAGTTAGCACAAAACGATAGGAGCAACCGCTACAATATGTGAACTGGGAAATGAAATGTGGCAGTGTTCCTGGCGTTAATGTCCAGAGTTTGTCCTGTTCTGAGAGCTAAATGCAAAAATCAAACTGACGATGCCGTAAAAGAGATAAATCTGTGCAGTGCTCCATGCCAGCGTGTTTAATTAATCCAGGGCACTGCCTCTAGAGATGCCTGAATTCCCCTCACAGTTCAGCAGAATTAGCACTTTTCAATGACGGAGCCACACTGGGTGTCAGATGGCACTTGGAGATTAATGCCATTACATCAGCCACTCCCAGCCCCACAGGGAGAGGTCCTTTCAGGCTGGCCCTTGCTCTTCCTGTCCCCTCCTGGCTCCAGACTCCCAGTCACCAGCTATATCCTGCTCATCCCTGACCCTTAGCAATCCCTCTTATTCTGCCTCCATCCCTTCCTCCTCCCTCTCACCTCTCTACCCAGAAGCCCCTTTTTCAACTCACAGCCAATATGCCACTGGTCTGGACAGACGACCCCACCCTGCCCCAGCCTCCTCCTCCTGGAAGCTATTGAGAGCCACCGAACAGCGTAGCTGTGAAACAGCTTGTGGAAGGTTAACAGTAGGGAATCGATAAACAACCTTTGAAGATTCATTCTATAGTGAGGTGAAAGCAAAATGTTGCCAAGCTAACATAAAAAAAAAACCTTTTAAAAACTGCCTGCCGTGAATAAAAACTCCCCTGGTTCTTTTTGCTCCCCTGTCTATGGTTTCATTTTTTCTCACTCCCTCGAGTTTGAATATGAAAACAGAAAAACACTCGATCTTGTGCCTTCTCTGAAACAGGAATAATATCCCCTCTTTACTCTGTGAAAAGGGTGGGTGTTAAGAGCCACCCTTGAAGACCCTTGCTTATTGAGGCTACCCACGCATGTCATATTTGGCATTGTGTTTTATATTTGGCATGGTGTTTTTCTGGCTTCAGTCGGCAGTGGGCTTATCTTTCTAACTAGGCCATGCGGACAGGTCCAACATGTGAGTGCCAGTGAATGGCACATGGTACTGCCCCCTCAGATCAGTCAGCTAGGGCAGCACAGTGGGTGTTGGGCCCTCAGGCAACGCAGCACTTGACAGCAGTTGACCACGGCCAAATATAGACCTAAGACTGCTGGACATGTATAGACAAGCGTATACATGGCGACACCCTGGGGACGTAATGTACTCATCTAGCAATATGCTGTGACACTGGAACAAAGCTTAGAGATGACGGATGCATCACAAAGACAAGCAAATGAAGCCGTGCACACACACACACAGTTACATAGACACAGGGGCAGTCACACCCATACAAATAGACCTGGGCACACACTTATCTCCAGATGTAAATGATAACTGTAACTTTGTCTCCTAATATGGAAAAACAGAGGCAAAGGTGCAAATAAGCATCATCTGTTGTTCTTCTTAAGGTGCAAAACATTGATAGTGTTTGACTTTGCAGACAATAACAAACAAATACTGTAACTCAGCACTAACTAGATTTATACCTTCCTCACAAATTTCCTTTCATATTATAGTATGTTGGGGGATGCTGCCTTGCGGTTGCAATGACCATCCTTAAAGGTCATGTTATACTCTTTCAGTGTTTGATGAGTTGAAGCATCACTGAGAAAGACACTGACCTGTTGACTCACTGTTAGTCACTCTGAGTAAACATCATGCGAATGCTAGCAGCATGATTCTAACAGATATTATGTGTCCTTTAACAATTATTAGATTACATTAAAAGTAGAGCAGAGGTGACAAATTAAAATTCAATTGTGATTCCAGATGTTTGAGCTACAGTCCTTACTGTGTTGGGGGCTGGCTTACTTTGGCTCTGGGAGAATGGAGTACACATAGAGTCCTGGTGGTTTGGTTTGTGTTTATAGTGTGGATCAAGGGCTAAAGGGGCATCATTATTTTCACCTTTGTATGGTCTTAAACCAGCCAGACAGTTTCATTCTACTCTTTCTGGCTGGATAACAGCATTCCATATTGCACTGAATATGTTTACATGTGAGTCTGAGGTAAAGTTCAGGTAGGGTGAAGCACTGATGTGAGTGTGCGGTGGGGAGAATTAAGGTCAGTTGGAGCATTGTAAGCAGTAAGTTAAGGTATGCACTGTGTACATATTGTAGGTGTTTGTGTGTGTGTGTGTGTGTGTGTGTGTGTGAGAGAGAGTGTGTCTTTTTACAGCAGCTCGAGTTGGGGCCAGAATTTGTCTCACATAAGAGGTTTAGGGTAGCTTGAAGTCCCAAGATCCCTGTCCAGTGATCAGTCAGCTTCCAGGTCTTAAACAGCAGCGATTGGTCAGGAGGCTTCATTAGTAGCCCCTGAGCCACTGCAGCAACAAGAGTCATTAGACAACCCAAAAGTACACTTGTGGTTGCTAGGCAACCGAGCGGAGGTGGCCGGCAGGCAGTCAAGGCAAGCTGGCCGTTGGTCTGCGGGCTGTTAGCCAACCAATTGGCACTCCTTTCTTTCTTCTTTTTTTCTTTACTTGGTCCAAGGAGGTCATAGTGAGAGGGGAGGAAAAAAGATTTCTCAACTCCCACCTTCCAGCATGTCCCACTTTCATGTCCTTTTTTAGTGACTGTGACAATGAGTTTTCAGAGCGAGTCTGCTGCAACTTCTGCTCCAGCTTCCTGCCAAATTATGGAGTTCAGCTTCATGCCAAACTATGGGGTTGTGAGTAGCACTCACATGAAGATGGCAGTAGTTAAGACGTCTACTTCTTTTAGCTACTTTATAGTTTTACTCTACATACATTTTCTTGTGCAAACAGAGAAAATGTTTCTAGTACAGAAATCGTTGACTTTACTTTACTTTTATCCCCTTCTCTCTCACTCGCTCCTTTTCTCTCTTCCTCTCTTCCTCTCCTCTCTCTTTCACTGTCACACATACACACACAGAGGCACAAAAAGTCTAGGGGCTCAATAACAGCAGGTGGCTTAGGTGACATTTTAATCCCTTATTACTGAGTGCAGGATTAGCCAACAGATCAAGGCAGAGTTAATTATATGAATTCATCAGAGGCTGGGCGAAGAGGCAGCCTGCTTTCCCCTAGGGCCAGGACCCACCCCCAACCCACCACCCACCCTTTGCACACACACACACACACACACACACTCACTCTAAGGAAGAAGACAAGTGACATTCTGTCTGTCTGAGAAGCTAGCTAGCTTCTTGTTAGCATTGCAGCGGCAGAAAGCTAAGATAACACATACAGTGCAGCCTCCAGAGATGCTGTAAGACAAATGACATCTACTACCTTCCCGTTGGGCCCTGCAAAATGAACTGCATAGACATTGGAGAGGAAGACTACAGGCTTTTTCATCCTACAGACGTGTGGCTGCCGAGGCTGAAAGGAGTTCAACACCCCCCCGTCTTGCTTTATCTTTGTCTCTCTCTGCCCCTTTGGCCTCCAAAACCAATATGCTTCCCACCACAGCCCCTTAATGGGTTGATCAATGCTGACAAATAGGCAGCTCATGCTGTCTTGCCTGGGAACTCACAGCTCTGTGCCTGTGTGCTGCTGCACTTAGAGAGGCCATCTCTCTTTCTCCTCATCTCTCCCCTTTTCTGTCTCCCTCCCTCTTTCACTCACTTTTTTTCCTCTCCATACCCCCCCCCCCATGCTCTATTTCCTTTATGTCTATACATTCACTTTTTTCTTTGTCCTAATCTCCAGAGGCAAATCTATACTTTTCATTCTGTTATGATGAATAAAAGTCGGCTGAAGTCACGGAGGGGTGGGAAACCAACAGCGTGGAAGAGAGGAACTTGCTTACATTTTCCAGGAGAGGACTGTGTGTACGTTTCAGAGTGTACGTCCGTGTATGTTTGTGTCCACACACATTTCAGTCATCTATCTTTGGCTAGTCTGTCTGATTGATAACAGTGCAGTGGAGAGAAAGAGAAACAAGGACACTGCTGGCCTTTGACCGTGTTTGACCATGCTTTGTGAATACCACTGCTCACAAGCAAGCAAGGAGAAATGCTATCTACCAGATACTCAACTAAATACAGAAAAATGTTCTCTCAGAACCATAAGAAAAATGTGAGCAGTTCATCCAATGTTGAGTCTCTGTGGTTGTAACTCTTACACTTATTTTCTTTTTGGATGACTAGCATTATCCAGTGTGAAGATGAACTTTTAAGTGATCCAAATACTGATATGTGAATTTAAATGCATTTATTTTTGTAACTCCATGTCAATTGTTACCTTCTATTTCATCTTCTTCTACTCATCTACCCATTTTAGGGACATGTTAAACAACTATGATAACTTAACTGTATCTGCTGTAATAATGTATGCATCAGACAGAACTAAATACAGGTGACAAAAAGATAATACCGATGTCTTCTGTGTAGATATTTGGTAAAGTGAGCACTGGGCTAAATCCACAAATCAAGTTTTTTAAGTGCTGCTCGTGCAAAAAATGTCAAGGCACTCTGAAAAAGGCAGCAAACTAAATGCATACAATACAAAATGAAAGATATTTCCTAACAATGGTTTAACTTGCTAGCTTTGTCATATTGGGCCCTGCTTTAATTATACATTTGCGACAATCCACGCAAGTGCCGCATTCATGCTTGAAAGGTGAGTTGGGTGAAGTGGGATATTAATAGGGGGGTGCGGTGATGAATTATTACCTTCTCAGCCAGTCATATTACTCATCTCATAACTTTGAAACAGCTGTTTTAATCACAGTGGCACATGAATAATATGGCTCACCAAATTAAAGGAAGAGTGTTGACCAGTTTGTAACTCTCTAAGATGAATTTACGTTTGTGGACATACATATCATCAATGTTACAATGCATTGTTTTACAGTGAGAGAGACATTGATTCAATTTAACCATATGTGCAGTGTAACTCTTTTGTACAGTAAAATTTGTCAAATAAAAGTAAAAAAAAGTGACAGGGCATTGTCATTTGGACTGCTTTTAGTTTTCTGTGCTTATGAATTTAATAAAGTTAAACTCATTTAGTTTTGGCTGCATCTACATGCAACAACAAAGCCACTACTGCCAAAACTGTGATTGAGCATTACTCTGTTTGAGCCTGCATAAACTCACAATTACAACAAAATAATGCTGTTTACATGACTTCACCTAGAGAGCGGCAGAAATATGATTTTTTTTCCTGAAACAATTAACTTGTGTCCTGACTCACCACTGTCATATTTTAACTGAAAGAGTTACACCACACTATGATGTTCATGACAGCAACAGATGAAGCTCTGCTGCAATTTGAACTGCATTGAAACGTAGCATACAGAACTACTTTCTGTTTCTTTCTGTTGAAATAGAGGCAGTGCTGCTATTGTTCCACTGTAACCCAGCGATTGGTGGGTTTTATGATGTATACCTATAAACAATTTTTCATAAAAGATAAGCTAACTGGACACATTTATTCCACAGCTATGACCTTTTAACAGTGAAATGTTACAAATAAGTGCAAAAACTAATAATGATACCAGTTTAATTAATTTCTCTTTGCTGTTGTTTCATTTCAGCTCCTCTCATTACATCTCAAAAATCTGATACTGTTTCGTTTTCAAGTCATCAGGTACTATTCTCTTGATAAGCCATCCATTGTTTGATGCATCTAATTATCATTCTGCTGTTTGAATTCACTGGAGCTGCTGATGCCATTTACAGCCTTTTAAGCTCAATTAAAGATGTTTAATGCAGACTGACTTTTCTTAAAGAGCCAACAAAGAGCAGGTGGTGATGGCTGAGACAAAGAAAAGTCACTCAAAGAGGACATATGAGGATGCTAAGAGCCTTAACTTTGACCACTGTACAACTACAACTAAAGTGTCCTGACCTCTGTCATTATTATTTTTTGAAAATAAAAAACAAGCATTTTGAAATACAATTATCTCACTGTTGGCCAATCCCACTGGCTAGCAACCTCCCAGATCCTGCACAGCCTGTACTGTACCAGCCCAAATTACTGCTTCCATCACCCATCGCTCACACGTCAGGACATCCGGCCCCTCATTTCTGTGTGGAAGAGAAACAGGGCCAGCACAGCGGGAATGAGTCTTTCTCTCAAATTGGTGTGTGAGTTCACAGCCGCCTCCCTGTGAGGCCAGCAAGTCAGGAGAGGTTGGGCCTGCGGTGTGTTGGAGGAGATGGGTTAGAGCTGGGGTGATCACACACTGCCTGTCTCCCTCGAAAAACACATGAAGGAAGGCTGTGTCTGCCTCACTGTGAAGAAGAGGGAGAAGGGGCGCTGACAGCTCAGCAGAGGGTGGCTGACGGTGAAATGCGGCCTATTTTTAGCTCTGAGCCTGAACTCCTATTTAAAGACTAGGTACTTGGGGTCGGTTTGGAAAGGGGAGGGGGCAGCAGTAGACAAAAAAAACTATTCCCTGGTGTGATGCTGCAGCATCATAGGGGAACATCTCTGTGTTTGTGTTTTGTCTCAGTAATCTCTGTCCCATTCTCCATAATTACCTGGCAATTGATTCCCCCTGGAGCAGGATTTTGGCTTTTAATTTATCTCTATGAATCCGGTATTGGCTCTTTGGTCCTCTGAGAGTCCCAGCTGAACATCTGAACCAATCTATACAGCCCAACCCTGCTTGGCCCATTCAAACCCAATTTAGTCTTGGGGACTGTAGCCCAGCCTGCATTCATAATATCCCTATTCTCTCTTCCTTTTTTATTTTTACTCTACCGGTGCCCAGCAGGCCTTCTGTCGAGGTGGGACAGAGGTAGACAGAGACAGAAAGTGGATGAGCAATCGAGCCATCATGTTATCCTCTGCTCCATAAAGCCTCTGTTCTTCCTATGACTGTAGATGGATTGCTGTGTAGATCACTGCAACCAATGGCCGGCGCACTATATTACATTTATTGCCCCCTTTTTTCCTCCCTATCTCCCTCCCTCCTCTTCCCGTCGATGGGGAGGGGAGGGGGGTGGAAAGAAGGACAGGGGGAATCGGGGTAGAGGTGCATCAGGGGGAAGAGGGGGGTGACGATTCGACACAGTGAGACAAGACTAACAAATTAGTCAAAGTGACAGGGAGTTTTATGAGGTCTGCTCTTGTGAGGCGACTGCTTCTCTCTCTCCCTGTCTCTCTCTCTTTCTCTGGGCCGCAGGGACACTATGCTGGGCCAGTGTGTGTGTGTGTGTGTGTGTGGGGTACATATTTGTGCATTTGAAAAGGAGAATAGTGAAAGAAGTGGTGGAATAAGGAAGGGAAAAGGAACAAGTGTAAGGTAGTGAAGGAGAAGAGGATTGAATGGTAAAATATATATATATATTCTATATATATAAATATATATAGAATATATAGAATGCTTTAAATGTATATAGCATATCTGTACCTTTGTGAAGTAGTATTCAAAATGACATGTATGTTGAGCTATATTATCAATGGGAAGATTCTATTATTACTATTTCAGAAAGTGAACATGTGTGTACATGAGATCTGTGCAAAGTCTGTTGATAATAGTATACACACACCGCTGCCAATGCATACACCCAAACACAGAAGGTTAAATGCCCAGATTTGAGCCCTGCGCACAAACAAAAAGCCAGAGCAGGAATGGCAACAATAACCTGGTACCTCCCCAGGAGCATCTATCACACCGCAAGGCCACAGTACAAATGTTTCTGAGCTGGGCCGGGAAAACAGCTAAAGTGGCTCACAGTATAAAGAGGAGTGGGAGAATAATAATAAGCGGAAGGTAATGACACACCATGCATCTGTCAGATTTATGAGTGTGTATCCTGCTTTGCTCCTCTCGCATACCTGGCGGCCGGGTTGGCGCTTCAGCCCGTACACACCACAGTGCTGATGAGAGGAGTCAGCGGTGAGCAATCACAGAGCACAGAGCAATGGGGAGAATGGAGCCGGACTCGCTCTGCTATGGGCAATGACAGCATCCAACAATTGAGCATAGGCCGAGATCACACACACACACACACACACACATACACACATCAAAATGGCCTGCAAAAATGCACAAAATCAAAGAGGGGCATATAGCAAACAGGCAGTTGGGGGAATGTCATTCTGGGTGTGTGTGGCGGGGGACAGGCTCAGAGGAGAGAGCCTCTGATCAGTATATTTGTTTATTAAATTGCTTATGCTTACAGAAGAACATCCTTCCCTGCTTCCAGGTTAGCTTCTGTTCTTCCACTGTGCTATAAAATGAATTATTTCACCAGGGAGGAAAACAAAATCACTGCAGTGTAAATAAAGAGAAAATTTCAAAAGGTTTCATTTAACATGTTTGTTTGGCCTTTAGGATACACACACTCAACACATTTTGGTGAGAAATATTAAATGTAAACAAAACTGTATTTGTTTGTGTAATGTAGCCAAAGGCTAATTAATAATTTTTTTATACAAAGTTAATCTTGGGTCAGATTCACCCATTTATCACTGTTTTTGTTGTATACAGATTGAGAAAAGTTCAGTGTTTTCACATTTGGTGACTGTACATTGTGATCAGGAGTGGATGAGTTTGTCCAAGTGCTTAATTTAATTGTAAAGTAGTGTTTTAAATAGTTCAGTGTTTTAAATTGAGATGCATTTTTTAATATATTCACTAATTAAAAGACACTAATGAAAAAAACTACTTGTAAACAACTGTAATTTCAGAGAGTTACAATACCTGGTAAGAATTATAAAATGACACAACCTGATTCACTAGCCATCACAATCCATTACCATCACACCCACACAAACACAGATATACACTGACACATACTTGCTTTTACCATCACAATGGTACATACATTCCCATACAAATAAAAACATACATAAACACATTAAGCTGTCTGACAGCCTGTGCCTAATATCACTTTAGATCAGATCAACCCCCCTATGATCTTAACGAAGTTCCCAGTAAGATCACAGCAAGAACTGACTTGCAGTAAATGTACAAGCATTGCACAAGTATCAGACACACACTGCGTAGGTAGTGTTTGGGTAATAATGTACACATACTCCCAGAGAGAGGATGTCACCACACTGACAGCTCTCTTCTTTGCAGCAGAAGCATGTGCAAATTGCCTTAAAATATCAGACCCAGGTGGTATCCTCGTAAAGCAAGTCAAACAGGTGCCATAATTATTTAGAAGTTATAACATTTTAAAAAGCAGCATTACATATCTCCAATAGACATATCTATGTTTGTGAAAGTCAATCTTGTCTTTTGGTCAGTACCAGTGCTTTCAAAATAAAATCTCAGGCTGCTGTTAATACAATGTACATACATTATTACACATACATCATGCATGAGACTACACACACAAATGAACAATGGATTCATAAACCTGCCCACAAACACACACTCACTGGCTGCTGATAGTAATGGAAGACACAAGCATGAAGATGCTCATCAAACACTACTACGATACTATCACAGTTAAATGGTCTCATAAATACACACAGCAGAACAAACACAGAAATAACATAATAATAATAATGGAGCAGAAGATGTATTGTTGTAATGAGCAATAGGAGACTGTTATTACGTATTTAAATGCAGGCATGTGGATAACCAAGCACATGGAGACATACACACTAATGCACACTTGCTCAATTGCATTCATACACACGCACATTCTGGCAAACTTGTGCAGAGATGCCTTTAGACACATACTAGCACACACACACACAAGCACACTGCAGCCCTGCAAGTGTGTTCCAAGACGCCGTTAGCACAGAAAGCTGTTTGTGAAAATGATCACATCAATCGAAGTGATAGATAAAAGACTGGGAGCAATTGATAAAGTGCCACAATTATTTGGAAGATGAATGGCTGAATTTGCTTTTGAAATTGGACTGGATCTCAATGCAATGGAACAGAACTCATCATCATCAATGAGCCTGCCATTAGATTGCTTTCTGTCACAGCCCAATATCAGCCCGGACAATTGGATCCATCTGCCAAATGGGATCAAATAGACCTACTCACAGAACATCAGAGGTGATGTATAGTGACCATGTGTAAAACATATTACATTGCAAATGCACAATACATCATTGTGTATGTTGTTGTGTGCACTTGGGTGTAACATTAGCCATCGCTGTGCATGCGTATGCTCAACAGGAATGATTTGAGATACATTAAGGGAACACAAGTACGACAATGATAGTACTAGCAATGCAAGGTGGAAAAAATACATAATGCTTAAATGCCACAAATGAACCCATCAATTCATAAAATGTGTGTGAGATGATGTAAAGAATAGATATAGTATGTTAGCTTGAGATAAATGTGCATTTAGAGGCGGGTAGGGATAGGGGAATCATTTTCTCACATCTTCCAACAACAGGATATTTTTCTTTTATTATTATTATTTAAAAGAATATTTGCAAAGTTGCAACTCATAAAACTTGCACTATCGTATCACATAATTTATTTAAGCCTATAAATCCTTTGGCTTTTGCAGTTATATGCCTCATAATGATGCATTGGTTAACACGGCCTGAATATTTGAGCCACATAAAAATGGTAATAGATTAAACCAGGGGAGTGTATAGAGCTGCGGTGTGTGTGTGTGTGTGTGTGTGTGTGTGTGTGTGAGTGTGTGTGTCTGTAAGGCTGTGTGTGAATGTGTGAGTGGAGCTATCAGTAAAGAAGTATTACTGCATCTTACACAGGCCTTAGCAAACAGAAGGAAGCATCAAAATGCCCTGTATCTTCCCTGCATACACATGCACAAAGTAACATAAGAGGGACAAACGCAGCAGGGGGTTGGAGGGAAACACACTAAGTAATGTATTGTGCTGGGAGGGAGGTGACATGGGTCTGACGATTCAGAGGACGCGTGTAAACGGTCCGCTATTAAGGGAGAGGAAGGCTGAATGATTGTTTATGGCCACAGATCTGCCCAGAGAAAACATCTTTGCACCTAAAATTATTTACTTTTTCTGTATTCAGTATCTTATCTATGGTATGTACTACGTCTAATTCAGATTTTTGAACGATAAATCACACACACATTTGCTTCAAACTGTAAATTTGTCAGTAAGAATGACACTGTAGTTTTGTGTTTGTTTTTTGCAGTTTTCTTTTTAATGTTTGTTATGCTCTCTGACAGACTTATCTCCTGTATTTGCAGTATTCATAAACTAGCCTTTATTTTTGCGTTGTCTTATTTTGTATATCATTCTGTTGGGTTCTAGTCTAGTGTCTTGGATAGCTAAGGTGAAGGCTGACTATCTCTGTCTAAAGCTACAGCGACAGGCAAAACTTAACGGAAATGTAATTAAACTTTTCCAAACACAGACACACACTCATGCAGACGCCTACACTGTACCTTTTTCTACCCACATTTGAAATAAAATTAGCTTCTTTCTGCTTGTCTGTGAGGGAGTATGTGTACACTGCATCCCGATATACCCTTCACCATCACATCCTGTCTTTTTTTTAACTCTCATTGTCTAGTGTCAAACTCAAGCACACAAAAATGCCCACACAGACACACAAACACACACACAGAAAGACAGACATGTATGCATGCATGCGTACGTGCACTGAGAGCCCCATCACACACACATACACACATTGTTCCTGTGCGGTCAGTGTCTGGGGGAGCTCTGCGGGGACCTGTGCTGTCAGAGAGCAGACCACAGAGTGTCCCTGGTCCCTGCTCCACCTGCTGTGACAGCTAATTAGGCCTGGCCACAAAGGCTGGCCTGTCTGGGTGCTGGAGTGGGTGTCGTGGCATGGCATGGCAGGGCATGGCATGGGATGGCATGGGGATAGCGTGGCCAGCTGATAAGGTGCCCTGCCATGTTGTCCGGGGACATGCTTAACCCGGGAACACCCACGACCACAGTGGTGTGTTCTCATCTTCGTTAGGCTTCCCTTCAGTCATTAATTACGCTCACGCACTTCTATTAGTCCTGTATTTAGGCTAATCAACAAGCAGGGCCCTCTGCTGACATCATTAGCTCTCATAACAAGCAGCAGCATTTGGGGAGGGGCCCTTCAGAGCCGTTTGTGAACATTAACCCTTCCTCTACAGTAATGAGCCATCCTTATCTTGTGGTGCACCTCAGGGCCTTTTGTCCTGCTCCTGTTGTCCGACACCCCCCCAGTCTGTTCTTCTTACACTGCTGTCATTAGGAGACAGAAGCAGCTAGTGCCAAAGCTGTGGTCGCTCCAGGCAGACAAGGAAGCTTAAATAGCATGGCAGGAAGTTAACACTGCAAGGGGGGGAATTTATTTTTGGGAAGGTTGGGGATCAAAGGCAGTAAGGAAATGGGATGAGACAGGGCAGCCTAAGCCCTTTGGGTGTGTGTATTTTCTTTGAGTGTGTGTGACTCATATTAGATATGAGGAAAGCAAGGAAACACAGGTTGGAGATAGTGACAGGGAGCTCAGCCGTTTGCCTGGACCAGCAGGGAGCATTGGAAGGGAGAGAGGCCCCCTGAGCGACTGCACGACCTCCCAGGGTTTTAGCTGCTGTTTGGACATAAAATTAAAACACAAACACACACACACACACACACATAAATTCACGGACAGGGATAAAATTTGCCAGTTGTTGTCCTCAAGGAATAAACATGCCTAACTTAAAAGTGGATGTTATCACTTTTTGATTGTCACAACACATATGCACAGGCATGTAAACACACACACAAACCTAGTCTTAACTTTCATGCTGCTGCATATATGCACACATATGTAACCTTTTCATCATACATATATATACATATATATACATATATACATATATATATTTCCACATATGTTTGTGTCTGTGATTCAGAACAGACAAGACACACTTACAGAGTGTGTGTCTTCATGTTGTCAAGCAGACAACATGTGTGCTTCCACACAACTGTTATATAGATACTGTAGTATCTGGTGCAAGACACCCTCTATATTGTGTCACCTATCACATAGATTGACACCTGAGCACACATCTAACTCATGTTATCTAACATGTGAATGTGTATTTGTGTGTAATTAATGCCACCTCCCACAGAGATGCACATGTTTACCATTACATAACTTCTGCCTCATAAGTCAGACAAGAGTCACAAATGTGTACCTGTGTGTATATGTGGGAGGTGAACGAAATTACCACCCAATCAAGCCTTGGATGTGTTTGTGTGGTTGACTAATATGAGGCAGAAGTGTCTAGGTAGTAGGCAAAATGTAGCTTCCATATGCAAACACTGTTTACATTCATTTCCATTCAAGTTAATGTATATTGTGTCCCTTTTGCTTGCTGCAACTGTATCTACAGGTACTTGTATAAAAGACAGGGACAGCGCTGTCGTATCAAGATATTTTTTTGCAAGTCATGAGGAAGAGTCGTTGGCCACACAGAGCCAAAGAAATACACCATTGCGCATGCATTATGGGCACAGAAGTGGGAAGGAACATTAACTGTATGTGCTTGGCAGGCAGCTTTCATTAGAATGAATGGGGCACCATTTTTGAAAAACTCATCCATTGTTTAATACATCCATGGTTACTAATCACCTGTGGAGTATAGCTGGGAGCAAAGAACTTAACAATCCTAGCCAGCTTTACGGACCAAAGACCACGTTCAATAATTTACCAGATGAGAACCGAGAACCGCAGACCACGCTAAAAGTAAGCAGAATAGGCGAGAAAAGTACAACAAAGTCAGAAACCTTCATTAGGCTCATGTGCGTGGCTTCAAGTTGACTCTGAAGGCACAAACCTAGCCAATTACTGCATCCCAAAACTTGTGCTGAGGGCAATGGGTAGCTCTCTCTGTTCTTTACTTATTAATCCCTGCCAGGCCTGCTGTATGGTGTCCTGATTGACTGGTTATGGTGAAAGATTAATGTCATCTCATTGTCTTCCCTCGTCTCGCTCAGCTTCCTTGTAACCATTGCTGACCAGTAACTGCATTTTCCTGTCTTCTAAGCTTTAATTTAGAAGGGTATGCATGCACCGCTGCTCTCAGTGGGCTATTGAGGCTGAACCGTGTGAAACAAGGCTTTAAAGTTGTCGCTGAATAATGCAGCCGTGTTGGTGAATTCTATGTGACACATAAGCTTCCGTGCAACTTTGAAGTGCAAGACATTTTAAAGATGTTGGTAATGGCTGAAGACAGAACCTTTCCTCTAACAACAGAAGATTCTCTGAGAAAACACAGAAAACTGCAGAGCAATTTTCAGAAAAAGAAAGTGTGTGCACTCTGTACAGTACTGAAATATGTTCGTGCACCTATGTTTGTTTGTTTGTTTGTTTTTTAATTCATTTGTTGGCTCATTTGGCTCATTTGCAAACCAACAACAAACAAGCTATGCACACATTCAATCATGCATGCACACATGTAATTTGTGTCAAGAGAGGTTTGGTATAAAAAGGGTTAACACACCATTTTCTAGCTCTTATCGGTGCTTGTAAAAGGATAAGGAGAGGAAAAGTGAGAGATAGAGGGAGGGGGGAAGCAAGAAAATGCCATTTGGGGGGAGAGCCAAGTGGGTCTGCTAAACGAGTGGATTCTTATGCAAATACATGCTAATTTATGCGCACAAGGCAGTGGCAGCGCCCGAGGCTGCTTTGATTGGCAGTTGCAGGTCTGTGTGTGCTGAGGAGGGACGCTTGGCTCCGGGTGCTTCTGTAAAGTTGGGCACGGCTGCCTCTCCATGTTCTACATGCTTTGGATCCACCGACTGCACACGTCTGTAGCCTAGCCTCTCCACCGGACTAGTCCCAGCAACCAGCAGGGCTTCCATCCAAGAAACTCTCCACACACCAAGAGCTCAGCTCAGCCAGCTTCAATTCCTCCATGGCTGGAAGCAGCCAGGGCATCATTATAAAATCAATGCCCCAGCTTCATTTTGCCTGGTGTGTGTGTGTGTTGTGTGTGTGAGAGAGAGAGAGAGCAGGAGGGGCAGCGTTCTGGGCTTGTTTGTGTTGATTCTAGGGGGTGTTTGTGAGTGGCAGAACAGCAGAGGCGCCGATGCAATGCTCTCCACGCTCACTAATGGGCTGACAGAGAGGCTCTAGGTCAGGGCCTCCCATTACTTCAGGAGGCAAACTGGCTAAATGAATAGGAACCTGCACCTAGCTACCACCCAGAGGACATGTAAATGCCATTTGTTTCTGTGGCAAGGTGTTGTCATGCAGAGCAGTGGTACATCTTGATAATGTAAACATAAATTGCTGAATACGGTGATGCCAGAGTAATTGGGTAGCTGTTATTTATCATTTTTTTTTGGCAGTTTTTTTGTATTTGCAAGGCAGGAGGAAGAAAAACAAATTTAGCCGGGCGAGGATGAAGCCATTACTCTGTCTATTACTCATTCACACAGACCCCCAGGCCAATAGGAAAACACTTGGAAATCACCAACATAAAATAGAATATGTTCCCAAAAAATATAGTGAATTTTTACGCTACCTCATAAATATACTCTCTCGTGATGAGGTTTCTTGGAACGAAACAATGGAGGCATTTTTTTCCTACTACTCCTCTACAATAATATATGGCAGTACTCATGCACATGTGTTATGAACATCTCATTCTAATGTGCAATCATGCTTGTCCCACACACACACGCATACACACACACACACACCACATGTTTGTGTACCCACATGACCGACTTCCACCCCCCCACCCCCTGGCCCCCAAGCTTTTCACACGTGCCAGAGCAGAATGGGTATTTTTAAGGTCTGCAATTATACCCTCTGCAGAGTGTAGGCAGCAAAATTACTTGGTTGGCACCCCCAGCACCCCAATCCCACACTCCCTGTGCACCCTATCTCAATGGGAAATAAAGCAAAACCATTTAAACAGATCTGGAACAAACACATCCAAACCTTTTGTTTGTCACACCTGGGGACCACAAATGGATTCTCATCATACAGTAGATTGAAAATGTATGCTTATTTACACCAGCATCCCTCTCTCTCCAAATATTGCAGTCATTGTGCCCACCATGAAGTGGCCCTATATCTGCCCATGTTGTCCTCACTCAGCTAATCTCCCCTCTCCGGCTTTTGATGACACCAGAGACACGATGTGATGTTGATCACCCGTCACACGTCGCCCGGCGTTGGCTTTTGGAAATAGCGCACGCCCCATATGCATATTTCATCCCACCCCTCAGTCACTGTAGAAGCAATGAATAATACATCTTTTATTATATTATTGCAAGAGATTTGTAACACTTGAAACAGAATGCAATATGCAGTTTATCTCCATGCATGGGGAACACAAGGTGCTTCCGTAGTGTCTGTCTGTGTCACCAGGCGAGAGGGGAAGAAAAGAGGAGAACAGAGGAAACAAGCTCATGTGACTCCTGACAGTCCATCAGCTTCCCGGGGCAATTATTCTCCCGGCTGAGGGGTTGGATGCTGAGGCTGGTGACGGCCTTCGTGCCTGTCTTACCCACATATCACACATGTCTATGTGCTTTGTGTTACTCTTCAACCCTGCATATGTTATTAGCAGCTTATGTTGGCATACGTTTGGTATTAACATCAGTGGCCAAAATCCTTCTAAGCTGTTGTGACAGCTCAGCTGTTATACAAGCCATATCACGCTACGGCATCTTGTCATACACAACAACAAAACATCAGAAGATATTAGAATATGACAGTGGCTCCAATAACTCCATTAAATATATGAGATAATATCACTGAAAAAGTTTGTGCTCTGTACTTTTTCAGGCTTTTTGTTCAATTCACTAACCTTTCAAGACCTGGAAATTATTACATTCATTTCTGCAGACCTGTGTAGAAAAGCTGGCATTATTAAAATCCACCCTTAATCATCAAGCGCTTTTGTTTTGCTGCCACAACTGTGGTCCATTTTGAAATTTAATTTCCTGAAGTAGAGGGTCGAGAGCTGATGCCATTTTAAATGGAATAATTGAAGTGTTTTTTTTCCCTGTGCATGTGTGAGCAGCGGTGTTTGTCGCTGGCCTGCCTTGTCCTCTTAGAGATGGAAGGGTGAAAGCATGCTGAAGGCCTGCAGAAAGCCCTCCAGCCTCTATTGTTTAATTTGACGAGGAGGCGTGAGGTGAGCTGGAAGAGGAAATACGTCTCGCTGTTGCTGTATACCACTTGAGAGCTCATTCACTGCCTGGGGCTATTGACCACACCATGTCAGGTTCTATGCTAGAAATGCGTCCCCACACAACACTTAAATTGCATTTGGACCTTGGCTGGGGTGAGCAAATGCCTGGCCAGAAATCAATGGGAGGATACAAGCCTCGGTGGACACGAGAAGGCGTTAGCTTTCATTCCAGCTATTGATGAATGCCAGGTACATTTCATCAAGCTACTGTAGCTCACTGAGTTTTTGTTGACTGTACTCATGCAGAATTCGAGCCAGGATACGAGCTTAGAGAGACAATATTTACATGAAAGGTTAGATATTTATTGTCTAAAGTTGGAATATTACTTTAGTGTTTTTCTTTCAATAGTCAGGAGCTGATAAGTCTACAGTCTTAAGGGAGATGGGTTAAATGTTTAAAAAAGAATAAGTAGATGGATAAATAAACATTGTATCCCAGCTTTGCTTCGCTGATCTGTGACTAACTGGATAGCCATTAAGGTTTAAAAATCCCAGAGTGTGAAACAGACTGGAACACATTGAGCTTCGGCTCAGCATAATAGATTTTCATTTCCTTAATCAACTTCCTTATTCATCCTTTTTTTTTCCAAGGAATTAATATAGATCAGTGTAAATGGGAGCCAAATACGTGAGTGGCAGCATGCGGGGAGCAGGCTCAGTGGAGGAGAGCAGGCTTTTCTCCTTCACCAGGAGCAGCATCTGTTGCTCCCCTGCTCCAACGCTATTTACAGATAGCTGCCATTATTTACGCCTGATAAGATTCTATCCAATTTGCCAATCCACGCTGTTCACAGAGACACGGACAACACAAGCGCTTAACAAGGAAGTATCTCAGTGAGGCTTGTCAGTCGGTGTATGCGGTTTCCGATTCAGCATTAGCCGAAAAAAATATGAAAGCAATTTGTTGCAATAACACAAAAATAAATTTGTCTCAAGACAGGTACGAACACACACCTGTGCGCTTACACAGGTACACACTTATGCCATAAGTTAAATAACCTCCAAATTCTAATATTGGTGGCTATACCAAAAAGATCCACTCTGAATTATTCACTGCTTAGTCACCGTTAGAATTTGGGAGAGGCCGGCAGACTGAAGAGCCCCAGTAAAGAGACAATATGTATACTGAGATAGGGATTACACAAAGCTCTTAGGATCAAATTCTCTTCTCGCCATGTAAGCCCCCCCCCTTCACAGAGCCACCAGAGCCACATATTATGTACACCTCTGCCTAAATACTGTGCCTAAACCTCAGATGAATCCTTGGAAAGTTAGATGTGCCAGCTTTCAGCTCTAGGCTAGGTGGGCGAGTGTTACTTTTCAAGTGAAATAATGCACTATGAATATTCTGTGCAAGTGACTTTTTTGAGGATTTTGGAAATCATATTCTCTCTCTGACTTCAGGGACTTCACAGAAAGGGGATTTATTTATGTGTGAGTGTGAGTGTGAGTG